>NC_141878.1:378349047-378965506 GCF_056163025.1 Triticum urartu | reverse complement strand
TATCTCTAAGCTTGAGGACATGTTTTCCTAATCGAGTGGACATGTTTTTCGATTTTGGTTTTTGCTTGAGGACAAGCAAGGTCTAAGATTGGGGGAGTTGATATGTCCATTTTGCATCATGTTTACCTACTGTTATTTATAATGTTTTTATGCATAATAATGCTTTTTGGAGTAACTCTAATGCCTTTTCTCTCATAATATGCAAGGACACAAAGAGGGAGAATTCTGTCAGCTGGAAATCTGGATCTGAAAAAGCTACGTCAGGCTATCTATTATGCACAACTCCAAATAAGCTGAAACTTCACGAGAATTTTTTATGGGATAAATAAGAAATACTAGAGCAAATAACCACCATAGGGGGCCACCTGGTGAGCACAAGACACTAGGGCGCGCCTGGCCTCCCAGGCGCACCCTAGTGGGTTGTGCTCAGCCCAGCCCACCTCCGCTGCCCATGTTCTCGTATATAAGTCATTTTGACATAGAAAAAAATAAGGAAAGGACTTTCGGGATGGAGCGCCTCCGTATCGAGGCAGAACTTGGGCAGGAGCACTTTTGCCCTCCGGCGGAGCGATTCCGCCGGGGGAACTTCCATCCCGGAGGGGGAAAATCATTGTCGTCATCATCACCAGCAACTCTCCCATCTTGGGGAGGGAAATCTCCATCAACATCTTCAACAAAACCATCTCCTCTCAAACCCTAGTTCATCTCTTGTGTTCAATCTTTGTCCCGGAACTGTAGATTGGTGCTTGTGGGTGACTAGTAGTGTTGATTACATCTTGTAGTTGATTACTATATGGTTTATTTGGTGGAAGATTATATGTTCAAACCCAATATGCTATTTAATACCCCTCTTATCTTGAGCATGATTATCATTTGTGAGTAGTTACTTTTATTCTTGAGGTCATGGGAGAAATCTTGTTGCAAGTAATCATGTGAATTTGATATGTGTTCGATATTTTGATAGTATATATGTTGTGATTCCCTTAGTGGTGTCATGTGAACATCGACTACATGAAACTTCACCATATTTGGGCCTAAGGGAATGGTGGAGTAGTTATTAGATGATGGGTTGCGAGAGTGACAGAAGCTTAAACCCTAGTTTATGCGCTATTTCGTAAGGGGCCAATTGGGTCCAAAAGTTTAATGCTATGGTTAGAATTTATTCTTAATACTTTTCTCGTAGTTGTGGAAGCTTGCGAGGGGGTTAATCATACGTAGGAGGTTTTTTCAAGTAAGAACAACATCTAAGCACCGGTCCACCCACATATCAAATTATCAAAGTAGTGAACACGAATCGAACCAACATGATGAAAGTGATTAGATGAAATTCCCATGTACCCTCAAGTACGCTTTGCTTATTATAAGAGATTGTTTTGGCTCGTCCTTTGCCTCAAAAGATTGGGCTATCTTGCTGCACTTTTGTTACTACTAATGTTACTTGCTCGTTGCAAATTATCTTGCTATCAAACTACTTTGTTACTTACAATTTCAGCACTTGCAGACATTACCTTGCTAAAAACCACTTGTCATTTCCTTCTGCTCCTCGTTGAGTTCGACACTCTTACTTATCGAAAAGGCTACAATTGATCCCATATACTTGTGGGCCCTCACTTGCCAATCATGAAGTTTCCGTTCTTGCCCTTACCCTTCTTGAAACCAGTGGTCTTGTTAACCATAAACACTTGATGCTCCTTTTTGATTTCTACCTTCGTGGCCTTAAGCACCGCGAACTGCTCCAGGATAATCTCCATCCCTTGCATGTTATAGTTTATCACAAAGCTCTAGCAGCTTGGTGATAGTGATTGGAGAACTCTGTCAATCACTATCTTATCTGGAAGATTAACTCCCACTTGATTCAAGCGATTGAAGCACCCAGACATTTTGAGCACATGCTCACTGGCTGAGCTATTCTCCTCCATCTTGTAGGCAAAGAACTTGCCAGAGGTCTCGTACCCCTCAACACGGGCATGAGCCTGAAAATACCAATTTCAGCTCTTGGAACATCTCATAGGTTCCATGGCGTTCAAAATGCCTTTGGAACCCTGATTCTAAGTCATAAAGCATGGCGCAATAAACTATCAAGTAGTCATCAAAACGTGTCTGCCAGATGTTCACAACATCCACATACGACGCTAGAGGGGTTCGCACACCGAGCGGTCCATCAAGGACATAAGCCTTCTGTGCAGCAGTGAGGACAATCCTCAGACTACGGCCCAAGTCCGCATAATTGTTTACAATATCATTCAACTTAGTTTTTCTCTAGGAACATATTAAAACAGGGAGCTACATCGCGAGCTATTGATCTACAACATAATTTGCAAGGATAACTTAGACTATTGTTCCTCATAATGAGTTCAATTAATCATATTACTTAAGAGCTCCCACTCAAATCAACATCCCTTCGGTTGTCCGAGTGCAACACAATCCAAATTAACCAACCCAAGTCCGATCATCTCCATGTTGATCATACCCTTGTTGATCATATCTACTATATGACTCGTGTTCGACCTTTCGGTCTCTTGTGTTCCGAGGCCATTTTTGTACATGCTAGGCTCGTCATGTTTAACCCAGGTGTTCCACATGTCCAACACTTGCTTGCACCCATTGTATGTGAACGTAGAGTCTATCACACCCGATCATCATGTGGTGCTTCGAAACAACGAACTTTCGCAACGGTGCACGCTTGGGGAGAACACAATTTTATCTTGAAATTTTAGTGAGGGATCACCTTGTAATGCTACCGTTGTCCGAAGCAAAATAAGATGCATAAAAGGATTAACATCACATGCAAATCATAAGTGACATGATATGGCCATCAACTCGTGCTTTTGATCTAGATATCCGAAGCACCGGCTGAAGGAAATATGCCCTAGAGGTAATAAGAAAGTTGTTATTTATATTTCCTTATATCATGATAAATGTTTATTATTCTTGCAAGAATTGTATTAACCGGAAACTTGATACATGTGTGGATACATAGACAAAACACAGTGTCCCTAGTATGCCTCTACAAGACTAGCTCGTTAATCAAAGATGGTTAAGTTTCCTAACCATAGACATGTCTTGTCATTTGATGAACGGGATCACATCATTAGAAGAATGATGTGATGGACAAGACCCATCCGTTAGCTTAGCATAATGATTGTTAAGTTTTATTGCTATTGCTTTCTTCATGACTTATACATATTCAAAATTTTCAATTTTCACGACCCATACGTTGATAAACTTTTTCAATTTTCACGCAATACATGAGCGTGAGCCATGAATATATCACTATAGGTGGAATAGAATGGTGGTTGTGGAGAAGACAAAAAGGAGAGGATAGTCTCACATCAACTAGGCGTATCAAAGGGCTATGGAGATGCCCATCAATAGATATCAATGTGAGTGAGTAGGGATTGCCATGCGATGGATGCACTAGAGCTGTAAGTGTATGAAAGCTCAACAAAACAAACTAAGTGGGTGTGCATCCAACTTGCTTGCTCATAAAGACCTAGGGCAATTTGAGGAAGCCCATCATTGGAATATACAAGCCAAGTTCAATAATGTAAAATTCCCACTAGTTTATGAAAGTGAGAACATAGGAGACTCTTTATCATGAAGATCATGGTGCTACTTTGAAGCACAAGTGTGGAAAAAGGATAGTAACATTGTCCCTTCTCTCTTTTTCTCATTTTTTTCTTTTTTATATATTTGGGCCTTCTTTCTTTTTTTTCTTTTGGCCTCTTTTCTTTTTGTCTGGAGTCTCATCCCGACTTGTGGGGGAATCATAGTCTCCATCATCCTTTCCTCACTGGGACAATGCTCTAATAATGATGATCATCACACTTCTTTTTTCCTTACAACTCAAGAATTACAACTCAATACTTAGAAAAAAATATGACTCTATGTGAATGCCTCCGGTGGTGTACCGGGATATGAAATGAATCAAGAGTGACATGTATGAAAGAATTATGAATGGTGGCTTCGCCACAAATACGATGTCAACTACATGATCATGTAAAGCAATATGACAATGATGAAGCGTGTCATAACGATGGAACGGTGGAAAGTTGCATGGCAATATATCTCGGAATGGCTATGGAAATGCCATAATAGGTAGGTATGGTGGCTGTTTTGAGGAAGGTATATGGTGGCTTTATGGTACCGGTGAAAGTTGCGCGGTACTAGAGAGGCTAGCAATGGTGGAAGGGTGAGGGTGCGTATAATCCATGGACTCAACATTAGTCATAAAGAACTCACATACTTATTGCAAAAATCTATTAGTTATCAAAACAAAGTACTACGCGCATGCTCCTAGGGGGACATATTGGTAGGAAAAGACCATCGCTCGTCCCAGACCGCCACTCATAAGGAAGGCAATCAATAAATAAATCATGCTCCGACTTCATCACATAACGGTTCACCATACATGCATGCTACGGGAATCACAAACTTCAACACAAGTATTTCTCAAATTCACAACTACTCAACTAGCATGACTCTAATATCACCATCTCCATATCTCAAAACAATTATCAATTATCAAACTTCTCATAGTACTCAATGCACTTATATGAAAGTTCTTATTATGCCTAAAAGCAAATTGCCATGTTGTTCTAAAGGACTCTCAAAATAATATAAGTGAAGCATGAGAGATAAATTATTTCTATAAAATAGAACCACCACCGTGCTCTAAAAGATATAAGTGAAGCACTAGAGCAAAAACTATATAGCTCAAAAGATATAAGTGAAGCACATAGAGTATTCTAATAAATTCCAATTCATGTGTGTCTCTCTCAAAATGTGTGTACAGCAATGATGATTGTGGTAAACTAAAAAGCAAAGAATCAAATCATACAAGACGCTCCAAGCAAAACACATATCATGTGGTGAATAAAAATATAGCTCCAAGTAAAGTTACCGATGAACGAAGACAAAAGAGGGGATGCCTTCCGGGGCATCCCAAAGCTTAGGCTTTTTTGTGTCCTTGGATTTACCTTGGGGTGCCTTGGGAATCCCCAAGCTTAGGCTATTGCCACTTCTTGTTCCATAATCCATCAAATCTTTACCCAAAACTTGAAAAATTCACAACACAAAACTTAACAGAAAATCTCATGAGCTCCGTTAGCGAAAGAAAACAAAACGCCACTTCAAGGTACTGTAATGAACTCATTATTTATTTTTATTGGTTTTAAAACTACTGTATTCCAACTTCTCTATGGTTTGTAAACTATTTTACTAGCCATAGATTCATCAAAATAAGCAAGCAACACACGAAAAACAGAATCTGTCAAAAACAGAACAGTCTGTAGTAATCTGTACCTAACACAAACTTCTGTAACCCCAAAAATTCTAAAATAAATTGATGGACGTGAGGAATTTATCTATTAATCATCTGCAAAAAGAATTAACTAGATATTACTCTCCAATAAAAAATGGTAGCAATTCTCGTGAGCGCTAAAGTTTCTGTTTTTTACAGCAAGATCAAAAAGACTTTCCCCAAGTCTTCCCAACGGTTCTACTTGCCACAAACACTAATTGAACACAAAAAACACAACCAAAACAGAGGCTAGATAAATTATTTATTACTAAACAGGAGAAAAAAATCAAGGAATAAAAATAAAATTGGGTTGCCTCCCAACAAGCGCTATCGTTTAACGCCCCTAGCAAGGCATAAAAGCGAAAATAGATCTAGGTGTTGCCATCTTTGGTAGGCAATCCATAAATGGATCTCATAATAGATTCATATGGTAATTTAATTTTCTTTCTAGGGAAGTGTTCAATGCCTTTCGTTAACGGAAATTGGAATCTAATATTCCCTTCCTTCATATCAATAATTGCACCAATCGTTCTAAGGAAAGGTCTACCAAGAATAATAGGACATGAAGGATTGCAATCTATATCAAGAACAATGAAATCTACGGGCACATAATTCCTATTTGCAACAATAAGAACATCATTAATATTTCCCATAGGTTTATTAATAGTGGAATCCGCAAGGTGCAAGTTTAAAGAACAATCATCAAATTCACGGAAACCTAGCAAATCACACAAAGTTTTTGGGATCGTGGAAACACTAGCACCCAAATCACACAAATCATAGCATTCATGATCTCTAATTTTAATTTTAATTGTAGGTTCCCAGTCATCATAAAGTTTTCTAGGGATAGAAACTTCCAACTCAAGTTTTTCTTCATAAAATTGCATCAAAGCATCAACGATATGTTTAGTAAAAGCTTTATTTTGACTACAAGCATGAGGAGAATTTAGCACGGATTGCAACAAGGAAATACAATCTATCAAAGAGAAATTATCATAATTAAATTCCTTGAAATCCAAGATAGTGGGTTCGTTGCTATCTAAAGTTTTGACCTCTTCAGTCCCACTTTTATCAATTTTTGCATCAAGATCTAAAAACTCCGAATTTTTGGGATGCCTTCTAACTAAAGTTGACTCATCTCCAGTCCCATCATTATCAAGATTAATATTGGAAAACAAAGATTTAATAGGGGACACATCAATAACTTTTAGATCCTCATCCTTATTATCATGAAAACTTGAAGAACACGCTTTCACAAAGCAATCTTTCTTAGCACGCATCCTAGCGGTTCTTTCTTTGCACTCATCAGTGGAAATTCTCATGGCTTTGAGAGACTCATTGATATCATGCTTAGGTGGAATAGATCTAAGTTTCAAAGAATCAACATCAAGAGAAATTCTATCCATGTTCCTAGCCAACTCATCAATCTTTAGCAGATTTTATTCAATCAAAGCATTGAAACTCTTTTGCGAACTAATAAATTCTTAGTACTAGATTGAAAATCAGAGGGCATCTTATTATAATTTCCATAAGAATTGTTGTATGAATTACCATAATTATTAGAGGAATTACTAGGAAACGGCCTAGAATTGAAATTACATCTATACGCGTTGTTACCAAAATTGTTCCTACCAACAAAATTCACATCCATAGATTCATTATTATTCTCAATCAAAGTAGACAAAGGCATATCATTAGGATCAGCAGGAGCACTCTTATTAGCAAACAATTTCATAAGTTCATCCATCTTTCCACTCAAAACATTAATCTCTTCAATTGCATGCACTTTTTTACTAGTAGATCTTTCAATGTGCCATCGATAATAATTAACCATAATATTATCTAGGAGTTTGGTAGCTTCTCCTAAAGTTATTTCCATAAAAGTGCCTCCCGCAGCCGAATCTAAAAAATTTCTAGAAGCAAAATTCAATCCGGCATAAATTTTTTTGTATAATCAACCATAAATTCAGACCATGTGTAGGGCAATTACGTATCATTAATTTCATCCTCTCCCAAGATTGTGCAACATGTTCATGATCAAGTTGCTTAAAATTCATTATATCGTTTCTAAGAGAGATGATCTTAGCGGAAGGAAAATACTTAGAGATAAAAGCATCTTTGCACTTATTCCATGAATCAATACTATTTTTAGGCAAAGACGAAAACCAAGCTTTAGCATGATCTCTAAGCGAAAATGGAAATAGCTTAAGTTTAACAATATCATTATCCACATCTTTCTTCTTTTGCATATCACACAAATCAACAAAGTTGTTTAGATGGGTAGCGGCATCTTCACTAGGAAGGCTAAAAAACGAATCTTTCATGACAAGATTCAGCAAGGCAGTATTAATCTCACAAGATTCAGCATTGGTAAAAGGAGCAATCGAAGTGCTAATAAAATCATTATTATTGGTATTGGCAAAGTCACACAATTTAGTATTATCTTAAGCCATCATGACAAGCAAGCAATCCAACACACAAGCAAACAAGCGAAGAAGCAAAAGAGGCAAATTGAAAAAGAGAAGGGGAACGGAAAAAGAGAGGGCGAATAAAATGGCAAGGGTGAAGTGGGGGAGAGGAAAACGAGAGGCAAATGGCGAATAATGTAATGCGAAGGATAAGAGTTGTCACGGGTACTTGGTATGTCTTGACATGGCATAGATCTCCCCGGCAACGGCGCCAGAAATCCTTCTTGCTACCTCTTGAGCACTGTGTTGGTTTCCCTTGAAGAGGAAAGGGTGATGCAGTAAAGCATCGTAAGTATTTTCCTCAGTTTTTGAGAACCAAGGTATCAATCCAGTACGAGACCACTCGCAAGTCACCTCATACCTACACAAAAAAATAAGAATCTCGCAACCAACGCGATAAAGGGGTTGTCAATCCCTTCATGGCCACTTGCAAGAGTGAGATCTGATAAAGATAATAATAATAAGATAAATATTTTTGGTATTTTTATGATATAGATTGAAAGTAAAGATTGTAAAATAAAATAGATTGGAAACTTATATGATGGAGAATAGACCCGGGGGCCATAGGTTTCACTAGTGGCTTCTCTCAAGATAGCATAAGTATTATGGTGGGTGAACAAATTACTGTCAAGCAATTGATAGAAAAGCGAATAATTATGAGAATATCTATGCATGATTATGTATATAGGCATCACGTCTATGACAAGTAGACCGACTCCTGCCTGCATCTACTATTATTACTCACACATCGACCGCTATCCAGCATGCATCTAGAGTATTAAGTTCATAAGAACAGAGTAACACCTTAAGCAAGATGACATGATGTAGAGGGATAAACTCATGCAATATGATGTAAACCCCATCTTTTTATCCTCGATGGCAACAACACAATACGTGTCGTTTCCCTTTCTGTCACTAGGATCGAGCACCGCAAGATTGAACCCAAAGCTAAGCACTTCTCCCATTGCAAGAAAGATCAATCTAGTAGGCCAAACCAGACTGATAATTTTAAGAGACTTGCAAGTATAAACCAATCATACATAAAAGAATTCAGAGAAGATTCAAATATTGTTCATAGATAAACTTGATCATAAACCCACAATTCATCGGATCTCGACAAACACACCGCAAAAGAAGATTACATCGAATAGATCTCCAAGAGAATCGAGGAGAACTTTGTATTGAGATCCAAAGAGAGAGAAGAAGCCATCTAGCTACTAGCTATGGACCCGAGGTCTGAAGTAAACTACTCACACATCATCGGAGGGGCCATGGAGTTGATGTAGAGGCCCTCCGTGATCAATGCCCCCTCCGGCGAAGCTCCGGAAAAGGCCCCAAGATGGGATCTCTTGGGTACAGAAGGTTGCGGCGGTGAAAATAGGGTTTCGTGGCGCTCCTGGATGTTTGCGGGGTATATGGATATATGTAGGAGGAAGAAGTAGGTCGGTTGTGACGCCCCCGATTTGACCGTACACTAATCATACACATAAATGTGTACGATCAAGATCAAGGACTCGCGGGAAGATATCACAACACAACTCTAGACACAAATTAAAATAATAGAAGCTTTATATTACAAGCCAGGGGCCTCGAAGGCTCGAATACAAATGCTCGAAGACATAAGAGTCAGCGGAAGCAACAATATCTGAGTACAGACATAAGTTAAACAAGATTGCCTTAAGAAGGCTAGCACAAACTGGGATACATATTGAAAGAGGCGCATGCCTCTTGCCTGGGATCCTCCTAAACTACTCCTGGTCGTCGTCAGCGGCCTGCACATAGTAGTAGGCACCTCCAGTGTAGTAGGGGTCGTCGTCGACGGTGGCGTCTGGCTCCTGGGCTCCCACGTCTAGTCGCAACAACCGGGTATAGAAAGGGAAAAGGGGAAAGAAAAGCAACCGTGAGTACTCATCCAAAGTACTCGCAAGCAAGGAGCTACACTACATATGCATTGGTATCAATGAAAGGGGGTAGTATATGTGGACTGAACTGCAGAATGCCAGAACAAGAGGGGGATAGCTAGTCCTGTCGAAGACTACACTTCTGGCCGCCTCCATGTTGCAGCATGTAGAAGAGAGTAGATGGTAAGTTCACCAAGTAGCATTGTGTATCATGATCCTATCCGATGATCCTCCCCTCGTCGCCCTGTGAGAGAGCGATCACCGGTTGTATCTGGCACTTGGAAGGGTGTGTTTTATTAAGTATCCGGTTCTAGTTGTCACAAGGTCAAGGTACAACTCTGGGTCGTCCTTTTAACGTGGGACACGGCTATTCGAATAGATAAACTTCCCTGCAGGGGTGCACCACATTTCCCAACATGCTCGATCCCCTTTGTCTGGACACACTTTTCTGGGTCATGCCCGGCCTCGGAAGATCAACACGTCGCAGCCCTACCTAGGCACAACAGAGAGGTCAGCACGCTGGTCTAAATCCTATGGCGCAGGTGTCTAGGCCCATTGCCCATTGCACACCTGCATGTTGCGTACGCGACCGGCGAGTAGACCTAGCCTCCCTTATACAAGAGCAGGCGTTCTAGTCCAACCAGGCGCGCGCCGCTCAGTTGCTGTCGTCATGAAGCCTTCGGCTGATACCATGACGTCGAGTGCCCATAACTGTTCCCGCGTAGTTGGTTAGTGCGTATAGGCCAGTGGCCAGACTCAGATCAAATACCCAGATCTCATTAAGCGTGTTATTTTGAAATAACCGCGGACGTCGACTAAGGCCAGGCCCACCTCTCTCCTAGGTGGTCTCAACCTACCCTGTCGCTCTGCCACAAAGATCCACTCAGAGGACCGTCGGGACAAACGTCCTTTCGGACCCAATCCGTGAATCACTCGCGGGTACTCTACGAGCCGACCTGACTTTAGTCACCACAAGTATCATATAATATGTATATAAGTATATGCCCGTGATCACGGCCCGATAGTATAGCATAGACAGACAAGAATGTAGGGCCACTGATGATAAACTAGCATCCTATACTAAGCATTTAGGATTGCAGGTAAGGTATCAATAACTGTAGCAACAATGTCAGGCTATGCATCAGGATAGGATTAACGAAAAGCAGTAACATGCTACACTACTCTAATACAAGCAGTAGAGAGAAGAGTAGGCGATATCTGGTGATCAAGGGGGGGGCTTGCCTGGTTGCTCGGGCAAGAAGGAGGGGTCATCTTCGATGTAGTCGAACACACAGACATCGGCAGTGGTCTCGGAGTCTACCGGAAAGGAGTAACGGAGGGGGAACACAATAAATAACAGAGCAATCAAAAGTAACACAAAGCAAGACGCGGCAATACGTTGTGCTAGGGGTGCCTAACGTAGGGATAGGCGATACCGGCGAAGGGGGGAAACATCCGGGAAAGTATTCCCGGTGTTTCGCGTTTTCGGGTAGATGAACCGGAGGGGAAAATTGCGTGTGCGCTATGCTAGGTATGTGTGACGGATGAACGGACTGCGTATCTGGATTCGTCTCGTCATTCTAAGAACTTTCATGTACAAAGTTATTCCGTCCAAGCTACGGTTTATTTTATATTAATTTTAAAATACTTAAACCATTTTTAGGATTTTATTTAATTATTTTAATTCAACATTATCCAGAATAGTGCTTGCTGACGTCAGCATGACGTCATCAGTCAACAGGGGTGTTGACTGGTCAAACTGACATGTGGGCCCCACTGGTCATAGACTGTTGACTAACTATTTGTTAACAATTAATTAGGAGGTTAATTAGAGTTAATTAATTAACTAAGCAGTGTTAATTAAGTTAATTAATTAATTATTTTAATATTTATTTATTTATTATTTTTAATTCTTTTTTATCTTCTTTTATTTAAACGTTTTGGGGGTGGGTCCCATTTGTCATAGGGCCACCGGGCCTTAGCGGGTGCGGGCAGCGGGCACTCCCCGAGCAGGCACAGCCGACGCCCGACCGCTGGCCTCGCTCGCGAACAACCGGGGGGAGGCGCGGCGAGCCGTGGCCCGGGCGCGACCAGCGGCCACCGCTGGGGCTCCGGCGCGGCGGAGGGAGCCGCAGGAGGAGGGCCACGACCAATTGCAGAGGAGGGGGCGCGCTTGCGGGGAAGCAGGTGGGCGAAGGAGGTGCCGGGAGCAGCAGCAGGCGAGCAGTCGGGCCAGACGGCGCGGGTTCGCGGGAGGGAAATGGAGCGGCAGGTGGGCGCGTGCCGCGGCGAGCAGAAGGTGGCCGCGACGCGGCAGCAGCCGCGCCAGCAACGGGCGGAGGCGAGGCGGCCAACAGCGGCGCCAGCAGTAGGCAACAGCGCGGTGGCGGGCGCTGGGGAAAGCGCCGACGAGCGACAGTGAGGTGCAGCAGGGGCGGCGGTGAGGGGCTGCGGTCAGCGGGCGACGGCGAGCAGCAGCGCTTGCGGTTAGCAGCGGCGGTGCAGTGGCAAGCAGTAGAAGCAGCAGAGGGACGAGCGGGACAGGAAACAGCGGCGCGGCAGCGCGCGCCAAGGGCGCAGCGGGGTGGCCATGAGCGCAGCCGGCGCAACTGGCCGACGGGGCGTGGCCGAGGCCGAACACAGCAGGTGCGGGCGCTGCAGGATGAGGCGAGGTGCCGCAAGCGTGCCCAGGCCGCCGCGGGCGCGAGGCCAGCGCTGGGCGTGCGAGGACAGGGGACGGTGCAGGAGATCAGGCACAGGTGGTTCGGCGGCTTATGGTAGGAGGAAGAAGAAGGGGATGAGGAGGGGCTCACAAGGAGCTGTAGGGAGGTGGTAGTGAGCTCGAGGCGGCTTGGGGTGGCCGGAATCCACGACGGCGAGGCAAACCGCATCGGGCACGAAGAGGTCGAGGGCGGCGGGGGCGTCCAGCGAGGCAGGGCTCCGTGGAGGAAGGCGAGGCGTGACCAGCGACGAAGGCGATCTGACGACGGGGTTGGCGCCGGCAACGGCGCACGGCGACAGAGGCGAAGGGATCGGGGTTCGCTGCCTCAATCCAGAACATGGAGGGGAGTGGGGAACGAGGAGGGGAGTGGGCGTCGTGTGTAGTGGGGGCTTTAGGGTTTCTGGGAAGTGGGGGGTAGGTGTAGTGGGGGGTGTTGGGCTGGCCTAGTGGGGTGGCCGACTGGGTCGAGGCCCAGTGGGGAAGCGAGGGGGGGTGCTTTTCCTTTTCTCTTTTGTTTTCTGTTTTGTATTTTCCTTTTCTTTTATTTATTTTTCTTTTCTGTTATCATTTAGTTCCTAATTATGTTAGTTTTAATAAAATACTAAAGTGGCACCTAAATTGATGTTACAACTTATGTCACCACCACAAAAGGTTTCATCCCCAAAACAATTTAGCTAGTAATTTTTAAAACATAAAATGCATTTAATTAATGGTCTTAGCTACTGATTTAATTAGTTTAGTGCATTTAAACATTTTATAAAGAGTTGGTTTCTCCACCAATATATCTTATGAATTATTTGTCATATAAGAACATTTTAGTTTTTACTTTTGAAAACTTTAATTGTTTTGACTTTATTTAAATTTGAATTTGAACGGGATTTGAACCTTCGCAAGTTTAGCAACAATAATACCACTGACGTGGCAACATTTAGCAGACAGTTACTGTAGCTTAACTATCCGGGCGTCACAATTCTCCTCCACTACAAGAAATCTCGTCCCGAGATTTAGGAGGGGAAGTGAGGGGGAAAGATCTAGTTACGAAATTCTAACGAATCTTCTCAGTCTTGATTGCCCTCCTCGAAGAGATCGATCCATTACATTGATGTCTTCATTCCACTGCTTCAGGCCATCATGATGAAGTCATCATCCTTTCTTCGGAAATTTCATCATACTTACGAAAGGACAAGGGGTAACTTCGGAAGAACGAAGCTTACAAGGTTGACTATCTGGCAGATAACTTGGGGAATGTGGTAGAAAGTAACTCTCGAGTAGATACTTAAGAAAATATCGAGCGGAAAGTAAGAAGGTAC
Organism: Triticum urartu; assembly: GCF_056163025.1. Lineage (NCBI taxonomy): Eukaryota > Viridiplantae > Streptophyta > Magnoliopsida > Poales > Poaceae > Triticum > Triticum urartu. The sequence continues at coordinate 378,951,803 of NC_141878.1, read as the reverse complement.
CATGAGAAGTTTCCAATGGGCAAGCAATAGTTCGATGGCCTAATCAGAAGGTGAAAGGGGTTCGGAGCAACGAGAACAAGTATTGCGTCTGCTACCAGAATAGATCACTAGGCAGGTGGCCCGTGAATTACATATGAAGTCAAGCGCGAGGAATAACTTTGACAATAGGGTGTATAGGAGAGGCAGGTTTCGATCCTGTGGAACTGTGGGTTATGGGCCTACCATGTGAGTTAAGGGTAGGAAGGGCGATGACGTCTTGTATGACCATGTAGGCAAGACATGTCAGCGGATAGCCTGTCAGTTATGTCGGCAACAACGTCGGTACCAAGGGCAAGGGACGAAGAGAACCATCTTCCTGCTCGTTGAACGAGGTGGACCAGTAGGCAAAGTTCTTGTCCATCGGTGGTTACCGGAATGTCATCAACAAAAGTAACAGGGTCTTTCTGACAGAGCGGTACAACGAGGTGTTTACATAAGCAAGGATATATTACTGCTTATATAATATAGATCACAAGAAGGTTTAAACAAACCAATGGAAAGGAAAAGTGATTATCAGGTTTAAACAGAACAATGGAAAGGAAAATGTGTTTAAACACATATTTCAAGGGTATATCCTTCCCAAGGGCAACCAGAGCATGATATCCATGACAGGATATAATGTAGAAAACTCTTTAGGTAAGGGGAGAGAAATTTCATGACATTACCCATACAACGGTGTTTGGATAATTGAGCAGGAAACATTTAGCATTGGGCTTCAAATGTTCTTGTTGAAAATCGGAGTACCATAGACATGCTTCAAGATAGCATTGACATGGTCATTAGGTGAAGATCAGACTTTGTAAACACAAAGGATCCATCAGTAACAACTTATAGAATAAGTCTTACAATTTCCTCATGGAAGAATGGTTAACCTTGCTAAAAAGGAAACTATAACAATAGGCCCTCCGGGCAAGTGTGTTAGGATGACATCACCTTATTGGGTTAAAGACCAATGTTATAACTCTTGGGAATATGTTCCAACCATCGTATCTGATCGAGATTCGGGTCCAATTGGTGTCAGGATACCCCAGACTCAGGATGCATGAGAATAAAAGGTGCAACTCAAATTGACGAGATGACATTGTAAGATTCTCAGGGAATGAACTATGGAAGCAAGTTCCGAATCATGAGTTCATCATTAACCCAAGGAGAGGATGAGGTGGCGGCTAATGAACTCAGCGACAATGAGTCAAGATTTCCAACAGATGGATTCCCACCAGTATTCGAACAAGAAGATAACATTTGTCAGATCAAAAGATATAATGAGGTAGGCTCGAGGAAAACATACACAGTTAATCATTGATTGAAAGGTGCACCCGAAATATGTGCTTAGGTAGCATGCTCAATGTTAAAATGGTGATTCTATAACCAATGGTCTAAGAATGAAATATCGACCATTAACCTCAAAGCAATAGGGTTGCTAGAAGTTTTGAAGTCGCACATCATAGTTCAATTGTCGGTTTTCCGGTTAGAAACAACACGGGGACCAAGGAATGAACAGCTATGGCAAGAAGTATCACCTGTATCAAGATCTCTTAAGAGGTGGTGAAATTCTCACGACTTTGTTGACATAAAAGATGGTAATACTTCCAAGGTAAAGAAGAACAACTGCTGGGTAGCAAGGATCTCAAGGTATAACACAAAACACAATCAAGTTTGTGTTGGAGGGAAGGCAATAAAGTGGCCTATGATAACACAAATCATCAAGGGCAAGGATGGTATTTATCATCATGATTTTGATTGATATCTTGGAAGAGCTCATAAGGTTGATGATGATCACGACACATTTGTCGAGAGATTTCATGAAGATGTAATCAAACAGTGGCGACATCAAGTCAAAGGAATGATGAAGCGAAAGGTTATTGGGACCATGGGTATGTCACAAACTCAAAATCAAGCTTGTTGTTCAAGGCGAAATGATATGAGGAGGAAAATCGACGTAAGCTTAACTCATTGTTGAAAATTGTGCTCCGGGAAGAAGGACCATCTAGCACAATTAAAAGTTTGCATGATAATGATATAGCCGCTAAGGCTAGGAATGACTTGAAGGATTATTAAACTCATAAGCAACAAAACGTAAGCTTAACTCATTCACTTATCGGTGTTCTCGAGTGACTAATAACTCAGAACCCATAAAAAATTGGAATCAGTGAGAATTAATAGCTGGTGAAGACTCATAAGATGCAACATAGTTCTTAGATATTCTCGAGATACCAGAGGGTAATACTCGACGGTAGATCAAAGTAGAGGTTGGGCTGGGGTATTGACTTGCAAAAGACAAGTGCTTTAACTTGTCCGAGAAATGGGATCAAAGAGAAAATATGGTCGGAACCACAATTGCATAGGATCAATTCACAGATATCAAATGACATTATATCAAGGAAATAGTTATTATTACAATAAGCTTCTATGGTAGGATCTACATCGTGTCCATGGGCATGAACACAAAGTTCAAGGTCGACTCCCACTTCTTCCATGTATAACCTTCCATTCACCTCTCGCTTTTCGAAATTGACATTAGTTGTCGAAAGTTTTACCTGGTGCAATACTAGATAATTATGACTCGTGAAATCTTTTGGGTTCACACAGAGTAAGGAGGGCATAGGTTTAACCCATCGGGGCATCTTATGGACACATACCCCCAACTTTAGGAGCGAATAACTCAAGTTCGGGAGCAGAGCATGGTTGGCAAAAGCAGGGGATACAATTTACCAAAGGCATTATGTATCCGAAGAAAAGCTCACAATGTTTTAATGAATATGAAGGACGATGTCGAACAAAATCCAACAAAGGATCTGGTGGTCCATAAGGGATCTGATGTGAGTATCGGTACTCAACCAGAGGAAGAAAGAATGCAAGGGGATCAAATTATAGAAACAACTGACTAACTCAAATCTCAAATGCAAAGGAATTATGAATTACAAGACAAGGGATCAGAAGCAATGCTCTAATTAGGGATGGATAAGTTGAATAGCCTTAGAGGTACAATCGATGGCAATTTGATTGGTCGAGATCCAGCTCATGTTTAAAATAACGTCTGAGCCGGAAGGTCGAGATGAAGGATCTGATTAAGGAATGCGAGCATTCGCAACATATTGATTCAACAGACTTAAAATGATAATGACAAAGGATGTCAACGGAGATTACTAGAATTATGAAATTAACCATAATGCAGGCAGACAAGTATTTGCAGAGCAACAGCGGGCAGAGGATTACCAGGAGATCAGATAGTATTCTAATGTATTTTGTGAATCATATGAAAAACGAGGGAAGAACAGGTACTAGGTAAGTGCGAGGAATTATCCGTAGGGGTATTAATGCGGAAAAGGGCTGCAAAGCAGTCGGAACAAAGGATTCTCGGAACATCAAAGAATTTTTCAGGGTATCAAGTGATAACAAGGACAACTTGGATCGAAGGTATGAATGACAAGTGTATGTGGTTATCCATAGAGGTCTATCGATGGATGGGAATTGCAAAAGCGATGGCACAAAGTCTCGAGAGAACATCCTAGAGTATCTTTGGAATCTTCTGGTGCAGCAGACGATCATCGGTAATAAGGTGCTCTCCGGGTGAAAGTGATCATGAGATCCTAATGTTATATTTAGTAAAATTCATTTAACTCGAATAGAAGAGAGATCAAAGTCCGAGAGTATAGATGAGGAATAAAAGATCCTAATACCACCCAATGGCGACGTGGGCCCATGGGCCGCACAGCCAAGTTAGTAAAACAATTTTCATCAACTAGACTCAACTTCGGCCAAGGAGTGTCGAAGGGGCATTCCTATAAGCAGTTGGCTCTGATACCAACTTGTGACGCCCCCGATTTGACCATACACTAATCATACATACAAATGTGTACGATCAAGATCAAGGACTCATGGGAAGATATCACAACACAACTCTAGACACAAATTAAAATAATACAAGCTTTATATTACAAGCCAGGGGCCTCGAAGGCTCGAATACAAATGCTCGAAGACAGAAGAGTCAGCGGAAGCAACAATATCTAAGTACAGACATAAGTTAAACAAGATTGCCTTAAGAAGGCTAGCACAAACTAGGATACATGTCGAAAGAGGCGCACGCCTCCTGCCTGGGATCCTCCTAAACTACTCCTGGTCGTCGTCAGCGGCCTGCACGTTGTAGTAGGCACCTCCAGTGTAGTAGGGGTCATCGTCAACGGTGGCGTCTAGCTCCTGGGCTCCCACGTCTGGTTGCAACAACCAGGTATATGAAGGGAAAGGGGGAAAGCAAAGCAACCGTGAGTACTCATCCAAAGTACCCGCAAGCAAGGAGCTACACTACATATGCATTTGTATCAATGAAAGGGGGTAGTATATGTGGACTGAACTGCAGAATGCCAGAATAAGAGGGGGATAGCTAGTCCTGTCGAAGACTATGCTTCTGGCCGCCTCCATCTTGCAGCATGTAGAAGAGAGTAGATGGTAAGTTCACCAAGTAGCATCGTGTAGCATAATCCTATCTGGTGATCCTCCCCTCGTCGCCCTGTGAGAGAGCGGTCACCGGTTGTATCTGGCACTTGGAAGGGTGTGTTTTATTAAGTATCCGGTTCTAGTTGTCATATGGTCAAGTTACAACTCTGGGTTGTCCTTTTACCGAGGGACACGGCTATTCGAATAGATAAACTTCCCTGCAGGGGTGCACCACATTTCCCAACACGCTCGACCCCCTTTGTCCGGACACACTTTTCTGGGTCATGCCCGGCCTCGGAAGATCAACACGTCGCAGCCCTACCTAGGCACAACAGAGAGGTCAGCACGCCGGTCTAAGTCCTATGGCACAGGGGTCTGGGCCCATTGCACACCTGCAAGTTGCGTACGCGGCCGGCGAGCAGACCTAGCCTCCCTTATACAAGAGCAGGCGTTCCAGTCCAACCTGGCACGCGCCGCTCAGTCACTGACGTCACGAAGGCTTCGGCTGATACCACGACATCGAGTGCCCATAACTGTTCCCGGGTAGTTGGTTAGTGCGTATAGGCTAGTGGCCAGACTCAGATCAAATACCCAGATCTCGTTAAGCGTGTTATTTTGAAATAACCGCGGATGCCGACCAGGGCCAGGACCACCTCTCTCCTAGGTGGTCTCAACCTACCATGTCGCTCCGCCCCAAAGATCCACTCAGAGGGCCGTCGGGACAAACGTCCTTTCAGACCCAATCCGTGAATCACTCGCGGGTACTCTATGAGCCGACCCGACTTGAGTCACCACAAGTATCATATAATATGTATATAAGTATATGCCCGTGATCATGGCCCGATAGTATAGCATGGCAGACAGACAGGAATGTAGGGCCACTGATGATAAACTAGCATCCTATACTAAGCATTTAGGATTGCAGGTAAGGTATCAATAACTGTAGCAACAATGTCAGGCTATGCATCAGGATAGGATTAACGAAAAGCATTAACATGCTACACTACTCTAATGCAAGCAGTAGAGAGAAGAGTAGGCGATATCTGGTGATCAAGGGGGGGCTTGCCTAGTTGCTCGGGCAAGAAGGAGGAGTCATCTTCGATGTAGTCGAACACATGGACATCGGCAGTGGTCTCGGAGTCTACTAGAAAGGAGTAACGGAGGGGGAACACAATAAATAACAGAGCAATGAAAAGTAACACAAAGCAAGACGCGGCAATACGTTGTGCTAGGGGTGACCTAACGTAGGGATAGGCGCCGGCGAAGGGGGGAAACATCCGGGAAAGTATTCCCGGTGTTTCGCGTTTTCGGGCAGATGAACTGGATGGGGAAAGTTGCGTGTTTGCTATGCTAGGTATGTGTGACGGACGAACGTACTGCGTATCTGGATTCGTCTCGTCGTTCTGAGCAACTCTCATGTACAAAGTTTTTCCGTCCGAGCTACGGTTTATTTTATATTAATTTTAAAATATTTAAATCATTTTTAGGATTTATTTAATTATTTTGATTCAACATTATCCAGAATAGTGCTTGCTGACATCAGCATGACGTCATCAGTCAACAGGGGTGTTGACTGGTCAAACTGACATGTGGGCCCCACTGGTCATAGATTGTTGACTAACTATTTGTTAACATGTAATTAGCAGGTTAATTAGAGTTAATTAGTTAACTAAACAGTGTTAATTAAGTTAAGTTAAGTTAATTAATTGTTATTTTAATAATTATTTATTTATTTATTAATTCTTTTTTATCTTCTTTTTTTAAAACGTTTTGGGGGTGGGCCCCTTTATCATAGGGCCACTGGGCCTTAGCGGGTGCGGGCAGCGGGCACTGCTCGAGCGGGCGCAGCCAACGCCCGACCGCTCGCCTCGCTCGCGAACAACCGGGTGGGAGGCGCGGCGAGCCGTGGCCCGGGCGCGACCAGCGGCCACCGCTGGGGCTCCGTCAAGCGCACCCGGAGTAACCTACAAAAAGACCGCCTGGCACGATCCGAGCAGGCGTAGCAATGCGGCCCCAACCCCAACCCTCGCAAAAAGGCGACGCCAGTACTTCGCGTACATAACTACGCTCTAGAGATACCATGGGCACAGGGGGAGGGGCACCATCATGGCACGCCCAAAACACGGCTTAAACCGTACCAGGGGCTGCCAATTTTTTAATTTTCTCTTACTTTCAGGACTTCATCCTTCGGAAGGCCTGTTCGGCAGTTCAATTGCCGCACAAACGATGCAAGAACCAGGGAAGCAGACAAGCCACGCCGCACTACGGAACTCCCAGGTGGTCTCTATCACGAGCAGTATACCCGTTTCGCATACTATTCCGTAGCTTGCCCCTGGAACGGACATGTTAACTAGTCCAACCTTCCACTTATCGCATTATTTGTATCATTCTGCTTTGATCGCAGCCCTTTTTAATAAACAATGCATAGCTTTCGTCTATTTTTGCATTACCTTTTTTTTCTTTATATATGTTCCTTAACGACATGTTGCACCCGTACACATTGGTACGGCCAAAATACGCCAGGGGCTTTAGTACCCCTCAATATGGTGTGAGAAGTCCGAGCACTTTAACAAGTGCGGCACCCCGAACTTATAGCATTATATGCATCGGCTCCGAATCATGTCTTGGGTCAATAGTTGGGTTTGCCTGGCTCCTATGTTTTGGTGCCTTATGTTCCGCTATATCGGCTAAGGTAGCACTAGGAGAACCATTGCGATTGTGCCCCGGTTGAGCTGGGTCGAGCACCTCAGTGGAGAAAGCTAAAACTGACTGTCATGATGAAGGGAGAGCTGGTCGCTGTTCGAGAGGTTTTTTCGAGTCCCTAAAGACTTATGCCGCTTAGGGCGATGAGCCGGTTCTGTCCGGCCAAGGCGTGGATAGCGCCCCGAACTCGGTCTTCCGAATACCAGGGGCTTCGCCGAAATTTAAAATTATAGAATTCTATGGCTAAGTGAGAGTGTTCACGCATTATAGTCTGATTGCCTTGTTCGTTGGGCTGAGCGCCTCCCTCGAAGGACCCAAACATGGGAAAAAGAACGCTCAGGTTTATCCCCGAACACCCCAGCACTAGCGGCACGGGGGCAGAAGCCGACGACTCGCCATCTCTCAGAATTGATAAACAGCCGCACATAAGGTAATATTTTAAATTCCAACAGCATTGCTTAGCGCATATAAACAAGTTTTCAGCGCACAGGACAAAACAAGCAAGTTTCACTCAAAAATTACATCCCTAGAACATTCATCCGCCACAAGGCACCCTTCAGAACATCCTTATAGTAATTCTCGGGCTTGCGATGCTCTTTCCCCAGCGGTGGCCCGTCCTTCACAAGCTTCTCAGCATCCAGCTTGCCCCAGTGCACCTTAGCACGGGCAAGGGTCCTATGGGCACCCTCAATGCAGACGGAGCGCTTGATGACCTCAAGCCTTGGACAGGCCTCCACCAGCCGCCGCACCAGCCTGAAATAGCTCCCAGGCAGAGCCCCTCCAGGCCACAGCCGAACAATGAGGCCCTTCATGGCCTGTTCGGTCGCCTTGTGGAGCTCGACCAGTTGCTTCAGCTGGTCGCTCAGGGGCACGGGGTGTCCGGCCTCAGCGTACTGAGACCAGAACACCTTCTCCGTCGAGCTGCCCTCCTCGGCTCGATAGAATGCGGCGGCATCGGACACACTCCGGGGAAGATCTGCGAATGCTCCTGAAGAGCTCCGGATTCGGGTAAGTAACAAGTAACTCACGTTTATGTGTTTGCTTTGCATAAAGAATGCCTTACCCGCCGCTATCTTCTTCACCTCATCCAACTCCTGGAGGGTCTTCTGGGATTCGGCCTTGGCAGACTTGGTATTTTCAATAACCACCACGACCTCAGACGCTCGCGTCTTTGAGTCAAGCTCCAAACTCTCATGTTTTTCCATGAGAGTCTGGAGCTCTTGCCGCACCTTGCCAACCTCGGCCTCATACTTCTCCCGCTCGGTGCGCTCCGAGGTCGCACTCTTCTCGGCCTCGACCAGCCCTTGCTTAAGGGTCACCACTTCAGACGTGGCCCCTACAATAGCCACGATAATCCTGTCATTCTTTGCAATTGCACCTTTTTATATATATTTTTAACAAGGTATTTCTTACCTTCATTGTCCTCGAGCTGCTTCTTGGCACGTTCGAGCTCTTGCTTGGACCGCTCGAGGTTCTGCTTTAGCGTGTCCACTTTCGCAGTCAGTGCAGCGGACGCAAGCAGGGAAGCCTGCATATGCATATTGACTCATTTTTGTTAGACTCCTGCGAATTCTATTTGATCCTCTATTCGGCTTTTCTTCCCGAACGCCAAACAGAGCATCAGGGGCTACTGTCTATGCGGTACTATTATTTACACATTCTTTACTTACCTCAAAGCCTGTCAAAAGGCTAGTACAAGCTTCAGTCAGTCCGCTCTTGGCGGACTGAACCTTCTGGACCACCGCACTCATAACAGCGCGGTGCTCCTCGTCGATGGAGGCGCCTTGGAGCGCCTCCAACATATTGTCCGGCGCCTCCGGTTGGACGGGGGCCACCGGCACAGTGGGCTGGCTCCTCTTGGAAGGAGGTCGCCCGCCGGACTCTGGAACCCTTGAAGGTTTCGGAGCAGTGTCCGGCCTAGAGCCGAACTTGGAACCCTGGGGGGTTTCATCCCCTTTGCTCCTGGATTCCGGGAGGTCGTCTTGCGGCGCCTCCAGGACCACCTCCTCCTGGCTTGGAACCTGTTGGGACAACACTTCGGTGTCGTCCGTAGGGCGGGGGGAGGAAGCCGTCGGAAGCGAGTTCACATCCGACGAGTCCAATGAGCCGCTCGACGACGCGTAGAGCCGGTCTTTGGGTGGGCTGCATAAACATATTCGACATGAGGGAAAGCTGTGCAATAAACAAATACTATGAATTACTCTGGTATCCGGATACTTACGATTTGGCCAGGGGCTTGGCCCTAGGCGCCCACTCCTCTCCGCCGCCGTCGGCGTCGGTGGAGCAGTCTGGAGGAAGGGTTTTCCCCTTCTTGGACCCTTCGGCCTCCCCAGTTGGGGCGGCCTTCCTTTTCTTCCCTTCCCCCGCTGGAGGGGGAGGGGTCTCTTCTTCCTCCTCCTCGTCTTCATGGGAGGAGTGCGTCTTGGATTCGTCGGATGATGAATCCGACACCTCCGGGCGTCGGGCACTCTTTCGAGTCCCAGTGGCCTTCTTCTTGACCTTCTTCTCCGACACCACATAGGGTGCCAGAACCAGCAGCCTCGCCAAGCGAGTGTCCGCTGGGCCTTGGGGCAAAGGGGCCGGACAGTTGATCTGTCCAGATGTCACCTGCCAATCCTGTCAAAGGTAAGGGAGTTTAGATCCTGCATGGAGTCAAACTATGAAAAACTGATACCCTGTAAAAGGAAAAAAACAGCTTACCGCGAGAGCATGACGCTGCGCACTGAATTCGCGATCCTCGGTAGCGGATGCGGGAGCCTCGGCGCCCTTGAAAAGCACCTTCCAGGCATCTTCGTACATCGTGTCGAAGAGCCTGCTCAGAGTTTGGTGTCGCGCCGGGTCGAACTCCCACAGGTTGAAAGCCCATTGTTGGCACGGGAGGATCAAGCGGATGAGCATAACCTGGACTACGTTGACAAGTTTGAGCTTCTTTTCCACAAGGGTTTTGACGCATGTTTGGAGTCCGGTCAGCTCTCCTTTTTTACCCCACGACAGACCCGTCTCTTTCCAGGACGTGAGCCGCGTTGGGGGTCCGGACCAGAACTCGGGGGGTGCAACCCATTCGGCGTCGCGCGGCTCGGTGATGTAAAACCACCCCGATTGCCACCCCTTCAGGGTCTCCACAAAGGAGCCCTCGAGCCAGAGGACGTTGGCCATCTTGCCCACCATGGCGCCTCCGCACTCCGCTTGGCTGCCGCGCACCACCTTCGGCTTGACGTTGAAAGTCTTGAGCCATAGGCCAAAATGGGGGCGGATGCGGAGGAAGGCCTCGCACACGACGATAAACGCCGAGATGTTGAGGACGAAGTTCGGGGCCAGATCGTGGAAATCCAGGCCGTAGTAGAACATGAGCCCCCGGACGAATGGGTGGAGAGGGAAGCCTAGTCCGCGGAGGAAATGGGGGAGAAACACCACCCTCTCATGGGGCCTAGGGGTGGGGATGAGCTGCCCCTTCTTGGGGAGCCGGTACGCGATGTCGTTAGATAGGTATCCGGCCTTCCTCAGCTTTTTGATATGTCCCTCCGTGACGGAGGAGACCATCCACTTGCCTCCCGCTCCGGACATGGCTGGAGAAGGTTGAGGTTGGGAGTGCGGACTTGGGCGCTGGAGCTCGAGTGCGCAAGAATGGATAGGCGAAGGAGGAAGAAGGCGTAGGTGAAAAGGTGGATCCTTATCCCCTTATATGGGTGGACGCAACTACGTGTCCCCACCAGCCTGGTAAAACTCGCTTATCTCCAAGCGTCGTAATCAATGGTGCGGTTGGGTTACCCATGCCCGTATTGATGAGAATCCCGGAATAAGGGGACACGATCTCTGCTTTAACAAGACGTGCCAAGGAAACCGCCTCGCATAACGCGCTGAGATGGGATAGTAAAACGGTTCGAATAAAAGCTTGGCCGTGGTGTGATGTCACACTACGGAATACGTCAGCAGATTAGATTTGTGTAAATATTATTCTCTCTATGGCAATATGTGGAAACTTATTTTGCAGAGCCGGACACTATATTTGTGTTCAAAATCTTCTATGAAGTACTTGGAGGAGGAACCCGCCTTGCAATGTCGAAGACAATCTGCGCGCCGGACTCGTCATCATTGAAGCCTGGTTCAGGGGCTACTGAGGGAGTCCTGGATTAGGGGGTGTTCGGATAGCCGGACTATACCTTCAGCCGGACTCCTGGACTATGAAGATATAAGATTGAAGACTCCGTCCCGTGTCCGGAAGGGACTTTCCTTGGCGTGGAAGGCAAGCTTGGCGATACGGATATGTAGATCTCCTACCATTGTAACCGACTCTATGTAACCCTAACCCTACCCGGTGTCTATATAAACCGGAGGGTTTTAGTCCGTAGGACAACATACACATCAACAATCATACCATAGGCTAGCTTCTAGGGTTTAGCCTCCTCGATCTTGTGGTAGATCTACTCTTGTACTACCCATATCATCAATATTAATCAAGCAGGACGTAGGGTTTTACCTCCATCGAGAGGGCCCGAACCTGGGTAAAACTTCGTGTCCCTTGCCTCCTGTTACCATCCGGCCTAGACGCACAGTTCGGGACCCCCTACCCGAGATCCGCCGGTTTTGACACCGACACCAGCGCTGGGTGCGCGCGGACAGGGGACGGCGCGGGAGATCGAGCATAGGCGGTTCGGTGGCTTACGGTAGGAGGAAGAAGAAGGGGGTGAGGAGGGGCTCACAAGGAGCTGTAGGGAGGTGGCAGTGAGATCGAGGCGGCTTGGGGTGGCCGGAGGCCACGACGGCGAGGCAAACCGCATCGTGCACGAAGAGGTCGAGGGCGGCGGGGGCGTCCAGCGAGGCGAGGCTCCGTGGAGGAAGGCGAGGCGTGACCAGCGATGGCGACGAAGGCGATCCGGCGACGAGGTTGGTGCCGGCAACGGCGCACGGTGACAGAGGCGAAGGGATCGGGGTTCGCTGCCTCGATCCAGAACGTGGAGGGGAGTGGGGAACTAGGAGGGGAGTGGGCGTCGTGTGTAGTGGGGGGTTTAGGGTTTCTGGGAAGTGGGGGGTGTTGGGCTGACCTGGTGGGGTGGCCGACTGGGTCAAGGCCTAGTGGGGAAGCGAGGGGGTGCTTTTCCCTTATCTCTTTTGTTTTCTGTTTTGTATTTTCCTTTTCTTTTATTTATTTTTCTTTTCTGTTATCATTTAGTTCCTAATTATCTTAGTTTTAATAAAATATCAAAGTGGCACCTAAATTGATGTTACAACTTATGTCACCACCACAAAAGGTTTCATCCCCAAAATAATTTAGCTAGTAATTTTTAAAACATAAAAGGCATTTAATTAATGGTTTTAGCTACTGATTTAATTAGTTTAGTGCATTTAAACATTTTATAAAGAGTTGGTTTCTCCACCAATATATCTTATGAATTATTTGTCATAATAAGAACATTTTAGTTTTGACTTTTGAAAACTTTAATTGTTTTGACTTTATTTAAATTTGAATTTGAACGGGATTTGAACCTTCGCAAGTTTAGCAACAGTAATACCACTCACGTGGCAACGTTTAGCGGACGGTTACTGTAGCTTAACTATCCGGGCGTTACATCGGTGGAGCAACGAGGGGCCCACGAGGGTGGAGGGCGCGCCCCCCCTGCCTCGTGGCCTCCTCGATTATTTCTTGACGTCTACTCCAAGTCCCCTGGATCACGTTTGTTCCAAAAACAACGCTCCTAAAGGTTTCATTCCGTTTGGACTCCGTTTGATATTCCTTTTCGGCAAAACACTGAAATATGCAAAAAAAACAACAATTTGGGCTGGGCCTCCGGTTAATAGGTTAGTCCCAAAAATAATATAAAAGTGTAAAAATAAGCCCATTACATCCAAAACAGATAATATAATAGCATGGAACAATCAAAAATTATAGATACGTTGGAGACGTATCAATGGTTAAGTTTCCTAACCATAGATATGTCTTGTCATTTGATGAACGGGATCACATCATTAGAAGAATGATGTGATGGACAAGACCCATCCGTTAGCTTAGCATAATGATCGTTAAGTTTTATTGCTATTGCTTTCTTCATGACTTATACATATTCCTTTGACTATGAGATTATGCAACTCCCGAATACGGGAGGAATACCTTGTGTGCTATCAAACATCACAACATAACTGGGTGATTATAAAGATGCTCCACAGGTATCTCTGAAGGTGTTTGTTGGGTTGGCATAGATCGAGATTAGGATTTGTCACTCCGAGTATCGGAGAGGTATCTCTGGGCCCTCTCGGTAATGCACATCATGATAAGCCTTGCAAGCAATGTGACTAATGAGTTAGTTGTGGGATGATGCATTACGGAACAAGTAAAGAGACTTGGCAATAACGTGATTGAACTAGGTATGAAGATACCGACGATCGATTCTTGGGCAAATAACATACCGATGACAAAGGGAATTGCGTATGTTGCCATTACGATTTCTTTTCTTCTTCCTTTTTCTTTTCTTCTTCTTCATCACATCATGTTGAATAGAAGGCTCCTCCTCATTACCTGATTCATCATAAGAAATAATAGGAGGATATGGGGAAGTCTCTTCCCTTTCATTAGTATTCTCTTCATCTTCTATTTGTTTTCTTTTCTTTATGTAATTGGCAGTATAAGGATTTTCAATACAATTCACAACACAATACATATAAATTTCTTCTAGATCAATATCGAGGAATTTCTCGAGGTTATATTCTGGAATAATCTTAGTTTGACATTTCATTTCTTCATAACCCAAAAGCAAACTAAGTTCATTATAATGTGCAAGGGAAATCAAGTCATCACAATTTTTGGACACGATTCGATCATGAAACAATTTGCATTTGATATTTAAATGACCGTGTTCATTGCAAAGTTCACAAGTATGGCTATGAAATTTCAAATTTTCAGCACTAACATTTAACCTTTCTTGCAACCATTTAGTTTCTAAATGCTTATGCCTCTTGCAATATCTATCTTCCCTATTTGGTGTGTTCTTGCAAACCCAATGCACTCCACAAAAAATGACATGTTTAAAGGAGGCATTTTCATCATAACTAGTGCAATCATCATTAGTACTATGGATATTCAAGGAGTTCATACTAACAACATTGCAATCATGCTCATCATTCAGAGATTTAGTGCCAAACATTTTAATGCATTCTTCTTCTAACACTTTGGCACAATTTTCCTTTCCATCATACTCACGAAAGATATGAAAAAGATGAAGCGTATGAGGCAAACTCAATTCCATATTTTTTTTGTAGTTTTCTTTTATAAACTAAAGTAGTGCTAAAACAAGAAACAAAAAGATTCGATTACAAGATCTAAAGATATACCTTCAAGCGCTAACCTCCCCGGCAACGGTGCCAGAAAAGAGCTTGATGTCTACTACACAACATTCTTCTTGTAGACGTTGTTGGGCCTCCAAGTGTAGAGGTTTGTAGGACAGTAGCAAATTTCCCTCAAGTGGATGAAGTAAGGTTTATCAATCCGTGGGAGGCATAGGATGAAGATGGTCTCTCTCAAGCAACCCTGCAACCAAATAACAAAGAGTCTCTTGTGTCCCCAACACACCCAATACAATGGTAAATTGTATAGGTGCACTAGTTCGGCGAAGAGATGGTGATACAAGTGGTATATGGATGGTAGATAAAGGTTTTTGTAATCTAAAAATATAAAAACAGCAAGGTAACTAATGATAAAAGTGAGCACAAACGGTATTGCAATGCTAGGAAATAAGGCCTAGGGTTCATACTTTCGCAAGTGCAAGTTCTCTCAATAATAATAACATAATTGGATCATATAACTATCCCTCAACATGCAACAAAGAGTTACTCCAAAGTCACTAATAGCGGAGAACAAACGAAGAGATTATGGTAGGGTACGAAACCACCTCAAAGTTATTCTTTCTGATCAATCCGTTGGGCTATTCCTATAAGTGTCACAAACAGCCCTAGAGTTCGTAGTAAAATAACACCTTAAGACGCAAATCAACCAAAACCCTAATGTCACCTAGATACTCCAATGTCACCTCAAGTATCCGTGGGTATGAATATACGATATGCATCACACAATCTCAGATTCATCTATTCAAACCAACACAAAAGTACTTCAAAGAGTGCCCCAAAGATTCTACCGGAGAGTCAAGACGAAAACGTGTGCCAACCCCTATGCATAGGTTCATGGGCGGAACCCGCAAGTTGATCACCAGAACATACATCAAGTGGATCAATAGAATACCCCATTGTCACCACGGGATTCCCACGCAAGACATACATCAAATGTTCTCAAATCCTTAAAGACTCAATCTGATAGGATAACTTCAAATGGAAAACTCAATCCATTACAAGAGAGTAGAGCGGGAGAAACATCATAGGATCCAAATATAATAGCAAAGCTCGCGATACATCAAGATCGTGTCACCTCAAGAACACGAGAGAGAGAGAGAGAGATCAAACACATAGCTACTGGTACATACCCTCACCGCCGAGGGAGAACTACTCCCTCCTCGTCATGGAGAGCGCCGGGATGATGAAGATGGCCACCGGAGCGGGATTCCCCCTCCGGCAGGGTGCCGGAACGGGTCTAGATTCATTTTAGGTGGCTACGGAGGCTTCTGGCGGCGGAACTCCCGATCTATTCTGCTCCCCGAAGTTTTTAGGGTATATGGGTATATATAGGAGGAAGAAGTATGTCGGTGGACCTCCGGGTTGTCCACGAGGCAGGGGGCGCGCCCCCACCCTCATGGGCAGCCCAGGACTCTCCTGGTCCATCTCCGATACTCTGTGGGCTTCTTCTGGTCCAAAAATAAGTTTCGTGAAGTTTCAGGTCAACTGGACTCCGTTTGATTTTCCTTTTCTGTGATACTCTAAAACAAGGAAAAAAACAGAAACTGGCACTGGGCTCTGGGTTAATAGGTTCCCAAAAATAATATAAAAGTGTATAATAAAGCCTATAAACATCCAAAACAGATAATATAATAGCATGGAACAATCAAAAATTATAGATACGTTGGAGACGTATCAGCATCCCCAAGCTTAATTCCTGCTCATCCTCGAGTAGGTAAATGATAAAAACAGAATTTTTGATGTGGAATGCTACCTGACATATTTCTCTAAGTAATTCTCTTAATTTTGGCATGAATGTTCAGATCCATAAGATTCAAGACAAAAGTTTAATATTGACATAAAAATAATAATACTTCAAGCTTACTAACAAAGTAATCATGTCTTCTCAAAATAACATGGCCAAAGAAAGCTATCCCTACAAAATCATATAGTCTGGCTATGCTCCATCTTCACCACACAACGTATTTAAATCATGCACAACCCCGATGACAAGCCAAGCAATTGTTTCATACTTTTGATGTTCTCAAACTTTTTCAATCTTCACGCAATATATGAGCGTGAGCCATGGATATAGCACTATAGATGGAATAGAATGGTGGTTGTGGAGAAGACAAAAAGGAGAAGATAGTCTCACATCAACTAGGCGTATCAACGGGCTATGGAGATGCCCATTAATAGATATCAATGTGAGTGAGTAGGGATTGCCATACAACGGATGCACTAGAGCTATAAGTGTATGAAAGCTCAAAAAGAAACTAAGTGGGTGTGCATCCAACTTGCTTGCTCACGAAGACCTAGGGCACTTGAGGATGCCCATTGTTGGAATATACAAGCCAAGTTCTATAATGAAAATTTCCCACTAGCATATGAAAGTGACAAAACAAGAGACTCTCTATCATGAAGATCATGCTGCTACTTTGAAGCACAAGTGTGGAAAAAAGGATAGTAGCATTGTCCCTTTTATTTTTTATTTTTTTATTTGGCCTTTTTTGGCCTTTCTTTTTTATTTGGCCTTTCTCTTTTTTGGCCTTTTTTGGACAATGCTCTATTAATGATGATCATCACACTTATATTTATTTACAACTCAATGATTACAACTCGATACTATAACAAAGTATGACTCTATATGAATGCCTCTGACGGTGTACCGGGATGTGCAATGACTCATGAGTAACATGTATGAAAGAATTATGAACGGTGGCTTTGCCACAACTAAAATGTCAACTACATGATCATGCAAAGCAATATGACAATGATGGAGCGTGGCATAGTAAACGGAACGGTGGAAAGTTGCATGGCAATATGTCTCGGAATGGCTATGGAAATGCCATGATAGGTAGGTATGGTGGCTGTTTTGAGGAAGGTATATGGTGGGTTTATGATACCGGCGAAAGGTGCGCGGTATTAGAGAGGCTAGCAATGGTGGAAGGGTGAGAGTGTGTATAATCCATGGACTCAACATTAGTCATAAAGAACTCACATACTTATTGCAAAAATCTATTAGTTATCGAAACAAAGTACTACGCGGATGCTCCTAGGGGGATAGATTGGTAGGAAAAGACCATCTCTCGTCCCCGACCACCACTCATAAGGAAGACAATCAATAAATAAATCATGCTCCGACTTCGTCACATAACGGTTCACCATACGTGCATGCTACGGGAATCACAAACTTCAACACAAGTATCTCTCAAATTCAGAACTACTCGACTAGCATGACTTTAATATCACCATCTTCATATCTCAAAACAATCATCAAGTATCAAACTTCTCATAGTATTCAATGCACTTTATATGAATGTTTTTATTATATCCCTCTTGGATGCCCATCATATTAGGACTAAATTCATAACCAAAGCGAACTACCATGCTGTTTAAAGACTCTCAAAATGATATAAGTGAAGCATGAGAGTTCATCTATTTCTTCAAAATAAAACCACCCCCATGCTCTAAAAAAGATATAAGTGAAACACTAGAGCAAATGACAAACTACTCCGAAAGATATAAGTGAAGATCAATGAGTAGTCGAATAATTATGCAACTATGTGGAGACTCTCTAACATTTAAGAATTTCATATCTTGGTATTTTATTCAAACAGCAAGCAAAACTAAATAAAATATCATGTGGCGAATAAAAATATAGCTCCAAGTAAAGTTACCGATAGATGAAGACGAAAGAGGGGATGCCTTCCGGGGCATCCCCAAGCTTAGGCTCTTGGTTGTCCTTGAATATTACCTTGGGGTGCCTTGGGCATCCCCAAGCTTAGGCTCTTTCCACTCCTTATTCCATAGTCCATCGAATCTTCACCCAAAACTTGAAGACTTCACAACACAAAACTTAACAGAAAACTCGTAAGCTCAGTTAGTATAAGAAAATATATCACCACTTAGGTACTGTTGTGAACTCATTCTAAATTCATATTGGTGTAATATCTATTGTATTCCAACTTCTCTATGGTTCATACCCTCCGATACTACTCATAGATTCATCAAAATAAGCAAACAACACATAGAAAACAGAATCTGTCAAAAACAGAACAGTCTGTAGTAATCTGTAGAATTCGAATACTTCTGTAACTCCAAAAATCCTGAGAAATTAGGAAGTCCTAGGCAATTTTTTTATTAATCTACTGCAAGTGGAGTTGGTATTTTATCGCTCTCTAGTAAAAAATGAAAATTATTCTCGTGAGTGCATACTTTCTGTTTTTTGCAGCAAGATCAAATAACAATCACCCAAGAAGGTCCTAAAGGCTTTACTTGGCACAAACACTAATTAAAACATAAAAAATTAATCATAACAGAGGCTAGATAAATCATTTATTACTAAACAGGAGCAAAAATCAAGGAAAAAATAAAAATTGGGTTGCCTCCCAACAAGCGCTATCATTTAACGCCCCTAGCTAGGCATGATGATTTCAACTATGCTCACATAAAAGATAAGAATTGTAACATAAAGAGAGCATCGTGAAGAATATGACTACCACATTTAAGTCTAACCCACTTCCTATGCATAGGGATTTTGTGAGCAAACAACTTGTAGGAACAAGAATCAACTTGCATAGGAAGGTAAAACAAGCATAACTTTAAAACTTTAAGCACATAGAGGGGAAACTTGATATTATTGCAATTCCTACAAGCATATGTTCCTCCTTCATAATAATTTTCAATAGCATCATGAATGAATTCAACAATATGACCATCACATAGAGCATTCTTTTCATGATCTACAAGCATAGAAAATTTACTACTCTCCACGTAAGCAAAATTCTTCTCATTCATAATAGTGGGAGCAAACTCAACAAAATAACTATCATGTGAGGCATAATCCAATTGAAAGTTAAAATCATGATGACAAGTTTCATGGATATCATTATTCTTTATATCATACAAGTCATCACAATAATCATCATAGATAGCAACTTTGTTCTCATAATCAATTGGAACCTCTTCCAAAATAGTGGAATCATTACTAAATAAAGTCATGACCTCTCCAAATCCACTTTCATCAATATAATCATCATAAATAGAGGGCATGCTTTCATCATAATAAATTTGCTCATCAAAACTTGGGGGACAAAAAATATCATCTTCATTAAACATAGCATCCCCAAGCTTGGGACAAACATTAATTGCAGCAAATATATTCTCAAACACATCATCTTCATCAAACATAGCATCCCCAAGCTTGGGCCTTTTCATATCATAAGCATAATCACTCTCATCATCAATAGTATGGATAGCACCAATAGTATAGAAATTATCATATTCTTCAAAGCAAGTTCCAAAAAGATTTTCAAGATCATAAGAAGTATCATTATCTTCCCAATCATAATCATCACAACAAGCAATAGGCATAACGAGATCATCATCAAGTGCATCATCTTCCACAATTATATTTTCATGAGGCGCAACAGTAATAGGAGCAACATTATTTGGGAGAGATATCTTTTTACCTCTCTTCCTTTTTCTTTTCTTCTTCTTCACCACATCATGTGTGGGTTCAATCCTCTTTTTGGAGCTCCTTATTAATGAGATTGGTTGAATAGAAGGCTCCTCCTCATTACCTGATTCATCATAAGAAATAATAGGAGGATATGGGGAAGTCTCTTCCCTTTCATTAGTATTCTCTTCATCTTCTATTTGTTTTATTTTCTTTATGTAATTGGCAATATAAGGATTTTCAATACAATTCACAACACAATACATATAAATTTCTTCTAGATCAATATCGAGGAATTTCTCGAGGTTATATTCTGGAATAATCTTAGTTTGACGTTTCATTTCTTCATAACCCAAAAGCAAACTAAGTTCATTATAATGTGCAAGGGAAATCAAGTCATCGCAATTTTTGGACACGATTCGATCATGAAACAATTTGCATTTGATATTTAAATGACCATGTTCATTGCAAAGTTCACAAGTATGGCTAAGAAATTTTTAATTTTCAGCACTAACATTTAGCTTTTCTTGCAACCATTTAGTTTCTAAATGCTTATGCCTCTTGCAATATCTATCTTCCCTATTTGGTGTGTTCTTGCAAACCCAATTCACTCCACAAAAAATGACATGTTTATAGGAGGCATTTTCATCATAACTAGTGCAATCATCATTAGTACTATGGATATTCAAGGAGTTCATACTAACAACATTGCAATCATGCTCATCATTCAGAGATTTAGTGCCAAACATTTTAATGCATTCTTCTTCTAACACTTTGGCACAATTTTCCTTTCCATCATACTCACGAAAGATATGAAAAAGATGAAGCGTATGAGGCAAACTCAATTCCATATTTTTTTGTAGTTTTCTTTTATAAACTAAACTAGTGTTAAAACAAGAAACAAAAAGATTCGATTGCAAGATCTAAAGATATACCTTCAAGCGCTAACCTCCCCGGCAACGGCGCCAGAAAAGAGCTTGATGTCTACTACGCAACCTTCTTCTTGTAGACGTTGTTGGGCCTCCAAGTGCAGAGGTTTGTAGGACAGTAGAAAATTTCCCTCAAGTGGATGACGTAAGGTTTATCAATCCGTGGGAGGTGTAGGATGAAGATGGTCTCTCTCAAGCAACCCTGCAACCAAATAACAAAGAGTCTCTTGTGTCCCCAACACACCCAATACAATGGTAAATTGTATAGGTGCACTAGTTCGGCGAAGAGATGGTGATACAAGTGGTATATGGATGGTAGATAAAGGTTTTTGTAATCTAAAAATATAAAAACAGCAAGGTAACTAATGATAAAAGTGAGCACAAACGGTATTGCAATGCTAGGAAATAAGGCCTAGGGTTCATACTTTCACTAGTGCAAGTTCTCTTAGCAATAATAACATAATTGGATCATATAACTATCCCTCAACATGCAACAAAGAGTCACTCCAAAGTCACTAATAGCGAAGAACAAACGAAGAGATTATGGTAGGGTACGGAACCACCTCAAAGTTATTCTTTCCGATCAATCCGTTGGGCTATTCCTATAAGTGTCACAAACAGCCCTAGAGTTCGTAGTAAAATAACACCTTAAGACGCAAATCAACCAAAACCCTAATGTCACCTAGATACTCCAATGTCACCTGAAGTATCCGTGGGTATGATTATACGATATGCATCACACAATCTCAGATTCATCTATTCAAACCAACACAAAAGTACTTCAAAGAGTGCCCCAAAGATTCCACCAGAGAGTCAAGACGAAAACGTGTGCCAACCCCTATGCGTAGGTTCATGGGCGGAACCCGCAAGTTGATCACCAAAACATACATCAAGTGGATCAATAGAATACCCCATTGTCACCACGGGTATCCCACGCAAGACATAAATCAAGTGTTCTCAAATCCTTAAAGACTCAATCCGATAACATAACTTTAAAGGGAAAACTCAATCCATTACAAGAGAGTAGAGGGGGAGAAACATTATAGGATCCAAATATAATAGCAAACCTCGCGATACATCAAGATCGTATCACCTCAAGAACACAAGAGAGAGATCAAACACATAGCTACTGGTACATACCCTCAGCCCCGAGGGAGAACTACTCCCTCCTCGTCATGGAGAGCGTCGGGATGATGAAGATGGCCACTGGAGAGGGATTCCCCCTCCGGCAGGGTGCCGGAACGGGTCTAGATTGGTTTTCGGTGGCTACGGAGGCTTCTGGCGGCGGAACTCCCGATCTATTCTGCTCCCCGAAGTTTTTAGGGTATATGGGTATATATAGGAGGAAGAAGTACGTCGGTGGACCTCCGGGCTGTCCACGAGGCAGGGAGCACGTCCAGGGGGGTGGGCACGCCCCCCACCCTCGTGGGCAGCCCGAGACTCTCCTGGTCCATCTCTGATACCCCGTGGGCTTCTTCTGGTCCAAAAATAAGTTCCGTGAAGTTTCAGGTCAATTGGACTCCGTTTGATTTTCCTTTTCTACGATACTCTAAAACAAGGAAAAAAACAGAAACTGGCACTGGGCTCTGGGTTAATAGGTTAGTCCCAAAAATAATATAAAAGTGTATAATAAAGCCCATAAAGATCCAAAACAGATAATATAATTCATGGAACAATCAAAAATTATAGATACGTTGGATACGTATCAGGACACGCCTAGGCCGGCCTCCTCCCCTCTCCCTCCTTTATATACGGGGGCGGGGGCGCCTTTAACACACATCAATTGTTCCAAGCTGTGTGCGGCGCCCCCTCCACAGTTTACTCCTCCGATCATATTGTCATAGTGCTTAGGCGAAGCCCTGCGCGAATCACTTCACCATCATTGTCACCACGCCGTCGTGCTGACGAAACTCTCCCTCGACACTTTGTTGGATCAAGAGTTTGAGGGACGTCATCGATCTGAACGTGAGCAGAACTCGGAGGTGCCGTACATTTGGTGCTTGATCGGTTGAATCGAGAAGACGTTCGACTACATCAACTGCGTTAAGCTAACGCTTCCGCTTTCGGTCTACGAGGGTACGTGGACACACTCTACTCTCGTTGCTATGCATCTCCTAGATAGATCTAGTGTGAGCATAGGATTTTTTTTGAAATAGCATGCTACGTTCCCCAACAGTGGCATTAGAGCCAGGTCTATGCGTAGATCATATGCACGAGTAGAACACAAAGAATTGTGGGCGATCATAGTTATACTGCTTACCACCAACGTCTTATTTTGATTCGGCAGTATTGTTGGATGAAGTGGCCTGGACCAACCTTACATGACCACGTCCATGAGATCGGTTCCACCGACAGTGTGATAGCCAGGCTTATTAGGGATGATAGACTACTCATATCAATAAGGAATTCCTTCTTTTCCGGGAGCCCATTCGGAAAGAACTCCAAAGTTAAGCATGCTCGGCTTGGAGTAATTTCAGGATGGGTGACCGACCGAGAAGTTGCTCCCGGGTGCTCATGAGTAAGGACAAAGTGCGCAAAAAATACTAGTATTGATCTGTGGGGCTAGTCTAGATCCCGCCAGGAGTAACGACCACCGACGGGTGTGTTCGGGGCGTTACAAGTTGGTATCAGAGCCGACCCTCGCGGTTACACGGATGTTTGCGGATAGGTGCGCGGTCATGTTGTTCATGACGTTTGTGACCCGTCGTGGCACACGTCATGGCACATGTACCGGACTCGATGCACAGACGTATGTGCCAAGAGAGAACGTTCCTGTGGCCCGACGAGGACGTCGGTTCCTCTCAGTGGTGGTGTATGTGATAGAATGGCTTATTAAGGATGATAGACTACTCATATCAATAAGGAATTCCTTCCTTTTCGGGAGCCCATTCGGAAAGAACTCCAAAGTTAAGCGTGCTCAGCTTGGAGTAATTTCAGGATGGGTGACCGACCGGGATGTTGCTCTTGGGTGTGCATGAGTGAGGACAAAGTGCGCAGAAAAGACTAGTATTGATTTGTGGGGCCATTCCAGATCCCGCAAGGAGTAACGACCATCGACGGGTGTGTCCGGGGCGTTACAGACAGACATGCAACTAGTTTTGCATAAAGGTGGCTGGCGGGTGTCTGTTTCTCCAACTTTAGTTGAATTGAATTTGACTGCGGCCGGTCCTTGTTGAAGGTTAAAACAACAAACTTGATAAATCACCATTGTGGTTTTGATGCGTAGGTAAGAACGGTTCTTGCTAGAAGCCCGCAGCAGCCATGTAGAACTTGCAATGACAAAGTAGCGGACGTCTAACTTGTTTTTACAGGGCATGTTGTGATGTGATATGGCCAAGACATGATGTGATATACGTTATTGTATGAGTTGATCATGTTTTGTAAAAGTTGTCGGCAACTGGCAGGAGCCTTATGGTTGTCGCTTTATTGTATGAAATGCAATCGCCATGTAATTACTTTACTTTATCACTATGCGTTAGCGATAGTTGTAGAAGCAATAGTTGGCGAGACGACAATGACGCTACGATGAAGATCAAGGTGTCAAGCCGGTGACGATGGAGATCATGACGGTGCTTTGGAGATGGAGATCAAAGGCACAAGATGATTATGGCCATATCATGTCACATATTTTGATTGCATGTGACGTTTATCTTTTATGCATCTTATTTTGCTTAGTACGGCAGCATCATTATAAGATGATCCCTCAATAAAATTTGAAGGCATAAGTGTTCTCCCTAAGTATGCACCGTTGCGACAGTTCTTTGTGCTGAGACACCACGTGATAATCAGGTGTGATAAGCTCTACGTTGACATACAACAAGTGCAAGACAGTTTTGCACATGTAGAATACTCGGGTTAAACTTGATGAGCCTAGCATGTACAGACATGGCCTCAGAACACTGGAGACCGAAAGGTAGAACATGAATCATATAGTAGATATTATCAACATAGAGATGTTCACCATTGAAAACTACTCCATCTCACGTGATGATCGGACATGGTTTAGTTGATATGGATCACGTGATCATTTAGATGACTCGAGGGATGTCTATCTAAGTGGGAGTTCTTAAGTAATATGATTAATTGAACTTAATTTATCATGAACTTAGTCCTGATAGTTTTTGCATATCTATGTTGTAGATCAATGGCCCGTGCTACCGTTCCCTTGAATTTTAATGCGTTCCTAGAGAAAGCTAAGTTGAAAGATGATGGTAGCAACTACACGGACTGGGCCCGTAACTTGAGGATTATCCTATTGCTGCATTGAAGAATTATGTCCTTGATGCACTGCTAGGTGAAAAGCCTCCTCCTGCTAATGTAGATGCTTTGAACGTCTGGCAAACGCGGTCTGATGTTTACTCTATAGTTCAGTGTGCCATGCTCTATGGCTTAGAATCGGGACTTCAAAGACGTTTTGAATGTCATGGACCATATGAGATGTTCCAGGAGTTGAAGTTAATATTTCAAGCAAATGCCTGAGTTGAGAGATATGAAGTCTCCAACAAGTTCTATAGCTGCAAGATGGAGGAGAACAGTTCTGTCAGTGAACACATACTCAGAATGTCTGGGTACCATAACCACTTGACTCGGCTGGGAGTTAATCTCCCGGATGATAGTGTTATTGACATAGTTCTTCAAGAACTGCCACCAAGCTATAAAGGCTTCGTGATGAACTATAATATGCAAGGGATGGATAAGACAATTCACGAGCTCTTCGATGTGCTCAAAGCTACGGAGGTAGAAATCAAGAAAGAGCATCAAGTGTTGATGGTTAACAAGACTACTAGTTTCAAGAAAAGGGGCAAGGTAAAGAAGGGGAACTTCAAGAAGAATGGCAAGCAAGTTGTCACTCCTGGGAAGAAGCCCAAGTCTGGACCCAGGCCTAAAACTGAGTGCTTCTACTGCAAAGGGAAGGTCACTGGAAGCGGAACTACCCCAAGTATTTAGCGGATAAGAAGGATGACAAAGTGAACAAAGGTATATTTGATATACATGTTATTGATGTGTACCTTACTAATGCTCGTAGTAGCACATGGGTATTTGATATTGGTTCTGTTGTTCACATTTGCAATTTGAAACAGGGGCTACGGATTAAACGAAGATTGGCTAAGGACGAGGTGATGATGCGCGTTGGGAATGGTTCCGAGGTCGATGTGATCGCCGTCGGCACGCTACCTCTACATCTACCTTCGGGATTATTTTTAGAACTAAATAATTGTTATTTGGTGCCAGCGTTGAGCATGAACATTATATCTGGATCTTGTTTGATGCGAGACGGTTATTCATTTAAATCAGAGAATAATGGTAATTCTATTTATATGAGTAATATCTTTTATGGTCATGCACCCTTGAAGAGTGGTCTATTTTTGTTGAATCTCGATCGTGGTGATACACATATTCATAATATTGATGCCAAAATATGCAAAGTTGATAATGATAGTGCAACATATTTGTGGTACTTTCGTTTAGTTCATATTGGTGTAAAGCGCATGAAGAAATTCCATGAGGATGGACTTTTAGAATCACTTGATTATGAATCATTTGATGCTTGCGAACCATGCCTCATGGGCAAGATGACTAAAACTCCGTTCTCCAGAACAATCGAGCGAGCCACTGACTTATTGGAAATAAAACATACTGATGTATGCAGTCTGATGAGTGTTGAGGCTTGAAGTGGGTGTCGTTATTTTCTGACCTTCACAGATGATTTGAGCATATATGGGTATATCTACTTAATGAAACACAAGTCTGAAACATTTGAAAAGTTCAAAGAATTTCTTAGTGAAGTGGAAAATCATCGTAACAAGAAAATAACGTTTCTACGATCTGATCGCGGAGGCAAATATTTGAGTTATGAGTTTGGCCTGGAATAGTTTCACAACTCACGCCACCTAGAACACCACATCGTAATGGTGTGTCCGAACATCATAACCGTACTTTATTAGATATGGTGTGACCTATGATGTCTCTTATCGATTTACCATTATCGTTTTGGGGTTATGCATTAGAGACATCTACATTCACGTTAAATAGGGCACCATCTAAATCCGTTGAGACGACACCGTATGAACTGTGGTTTGGCAAGAAACGTAAGTTGTCGTTTCTTAAAGTTTGGGGTTGCGATGCTTATGTGAAAAAGCTTCAGCCTGATAAGCTCGAACCCAATTCGGAGAAGTGCGTCTTCATAGGATACCCAAAAGAAACTGTTGGGTACACCTTTTATCACAGATCCGAAGGCAAGATATTTGTTGCTAAGAATGGATCCTTTCTAGAGAAGGAGTTTCTCTCGAAAGAAGTGAGTGGGAGGAAAGTAGAACTTGATTAGGTAATTTTACCTTCTCTCGAATTGGAAAGTAGCTCATCACAGAAAATAGTTCCAGTGATGCCTACACCAATTAGTGGGGAAGCTAATGATAATGATCATGAAACTTTAGATCAAGTTTCTACCGAACCTCGTAGGTCAACTAGAGTACGTTCCACACCAGAGTGGTACGGTAATCCTGTTCTAGAAGTCATGTTACTAGACCATGATGAACCTACGAACTATGAGGAAGCGATGATGAGCCCGGATTCCGCGAAATGGCTTGAGGCTATGAAATCTGAGATGGGATTCATGTATGAGAACAAAGTGTGGACTTTGGTTGACTTGCCCGATGATCGACAAGCCATAGAGAATAAATGGATCTTCAAGAAGAAGACTGACGCTGATGGTAATGTTACTGTCTACAAAGATCGACTTGTTTCAAAAGGTTTTCGACAAGTTCAAGGAGTTGACTATGATGAGACCTTCTCACCCATAGCGATGCTTAAGTCTGTCCGAATCATGTTAGCAATTACCGCATTTTATGATTATGAAATCTAGAAAATGGACGTCAAACTTCATTCCTTAATGGATTTCGTAAAGAAGAGTTGTATATGATGCAACCAGAAGGTTTTGTTGATCCTAAAGGTGCTAACAAAGTGTGCAAGCTCCAGCGATCCATTAATGGACTGGTGCAAGCATCTTGGAGTTGGAATCTATGCTTTGATGAAGTGATCAAAGCATATGATTTTATACAGACTTTTGGAGAAGCCTGTATTTACAAGAAAGTGAGTGGGAGCTCTGTAGCATTTCTAGTATTATATGTGGATGACATATTGTTGATTGGAAATTATATATAATTTCTGGATAGCATAAAAGGATACTTGAATAAGAGTTTTTCAGTGAAAGACCTCGATGAAGCTGCTTATATATTGGGCATCACGATCTATAGAGATAGATCAAGACGCTTAATTAGACTTTCACAAAGCACATACCTTGATAAAATTTTGAAGAAGTTCAAAATGGATCATTCAAAGAAAGGGTTCTTGCCTATGTTACAAGGTGTGAAGTTGAGTCATACTCAATGCTCAACCACTGCAGAAGATAGAGAGAAAATGAAAGCCATTCCCTATGCCTCAGCCATAGGTTCTATCATGTATGCAATGATGTGTAGCAGACCTGATGCGTGCCTTGCTATAAGTCTAGTAGGGAGGTACCAAAGTAATCCAGGAGTGGATCACTGGACAGCGGTCAAGAACATCCTGAAGTACCCGAAAAGGACTAAGGATATGTTTCTCGTTTATGGAGGTGACAAAGAGCTCGTTGTAAATGGTTACGGTGATGCTAGCTTTGACATTGATACGGATGACTCTAAGTCACAAACCGGATATGTATTTATAATGAATGGTGGAGCCGTCAGTTGGTGCAGTTCCAAGCAAAGCGTCATGGCCGGATCTACGTGTGAAGCGGAGTACATAGCTGCTTCGGAAGCAACGAATGAAGGAGTCTGAATGAAGGAGTTCATATCTGATCTAGGTGTAATACCTAGTGCATCGGGTCCGATGAAAATCTTTTGTGACAATACTGGAGCAATTGCCTTGGCGAAGGAATCTAGATTTCACAAGAGAACCAAACACATCAAGAGATGCTTCAACTCCATCTGTGATCAAGTCAAGGAGGGAGACATAGAGATTTGCAAAATACATACGGATCTGAATGTGGCAGACCCGTTGACTAAGCCTCTTCCACGAGCAAAACATGATCAACACCAAGACTCCATGGGTGTTAGAATCATTACAATGTAATCTAGATTATTGACTCTAGTGCAAGTGGGAGACTGAAAGAAATATGCCCTAGATGCAATAATAAAGTTGTTATTTATATTTCCTTATATGGTGATAACTTTTTATTATTCATTCTAGAATTGTATTAACCAGAAACTTGATACATGTATGGATACATAGACAAAACACAATGTCCCTAGTATGCCTCTACTAGACTAGCTCGTTAATCAAAGATGGTTAAGTTTCCTAACCATAGACATGTGTTGTCATTTGATGAACGGGGTCACATCATTAGAAGAATGATGTGATGGACAAGACCCATCCGTTAGCTTAACATAATGATCGTTAAGTTTTATTGCTATTGCTTTCTTCATGACTTATACATATTCCTTTGAGTATGAGATTATGCAACTCCCGAATACCAGAGGAATACCTTGTGTGCTATCAAACGTCACAACATAATTGGGTGATTATAAAGATGCTCTACAGGTATTTCCGAAGGTGTTTGTTGGGTTGGCATCGATCGAGATTAGGATTTGTCACTCCGAGTATTGGAGAGGTATCTCGGGGCCCTCTCGGTAATGCACATCATGATAAGCCTTGCAAGAAATGTGACTAATGAGTTAGTTGCGGGATGATGCATTACGGAACAAGTAAAGAGACTTGCCGGTAACGAGATTGATAGATACCGATGATCGAATCTCGGGCAAGTAACATACCGATAACAAAGGGAATTGCGCATGTTGTCATTACGGTTTGACCGATAAAGATCTTCGTAGAATATGTAGGAACCAATATGGGCATCCAGGTTCCGCTGTTGGTTATTGACCGAAGATGTGTCTCGGTCATGTCTACATAGTTCTCGAACCCGTAGGGTCCGCACGCTTAACGTTCGATGACGATTTGTATTATGAGTTATGTGATTTTGTGACCGGATGTTGTTTGGAATCCTAGATGTGATCACGGACATGAGGAGGAGTCTCTAAATGGTCGAGAGGTAAAG
The DNA here is from genome assembly GCF_056163025.1 of Triticum urartu. Taxonomy (NCBI): domain Eukaryota; kingdom Viridiplantae; phylum Streptophyta; class Magnoliopsida; order Poales; family Poaceae; genus Triticum; species Triticum urartu. Next base: position 378,921,835 of record NC_141878.1, on the reverse strand, counting down.
ATTGATATATTGTACGATAGTATTCTGACACCAGAAGTGTTTCGGAATGTACCGGGTACATATGGGAGTACCCAGGGGGTTACCGGAACCCCCCGGGGGAAGATATGGGCCATAGGAGGGAGGCAAACCAGCCCACTAGGGGTGGTGCACACTCCCCAAGGGAGGAGTCCGAATTGGACAAGGGGAGGGGACGGCGCCCCCCTTTCTCCTCCTCCTCTCTCTCCTTCCCCCTTTCCCCTTCCGGTAAAAGGAAAGGGGGCGAATTGGACTAGGAGACCAAGTGGGACTTCTCCCACTTGGGGCGCGCCTAGGCCCCTCCTCCCCTCTCCCTCATTTATATACGGGGGTGGGGGCGTCTCTAACACACATCAATTGTTCCAAGCCGTGTGCTGCGCCCCCTCCCTAGTTTACCCCTCCGGGCATATTGTCATAGTGCTTAGGCGAAGCCCTGCGCGGATCACTTCACCATCACTGTCACCACACCATCGTGCTGGCGAAACTCTCCCTCGACACTTTGCTGGATCAAGAGTTCGAGGGACGTCATCGAGCCGAACGTGTGCAGAACTCGGAGGTGTCGTACATTCGGTGCTTGATCGGTTGAATCGAGAAGATGTTTGACTACATCCACCGCGTTAAGCTAACGCTTCCGCTTTCGGGCTACGAGGGTACGTGAACACACTCTCCTCTCGTTGCTATGCATCTCCTAAATAGATCTTGCATGAGCATAGGATTTTTTTTGAAATTGCATACTACGTTCCCCAACACCGGCATGATCTCCATCGTCACCGGCATGACACCATGATCTCCATCATCGTGTCACCATCGGGGTTGTCACGCCAACCATGCTTCTACTACTATTGATACTGCTTAGCGATAAAGTAAAGCATTACATAACACTTAATGATTGACACGCATGTCATACAATAATTAAAGACAACCCTATGGCTCCTGCCGGTTTCCATATGCATCGACATGCAAGTCGATATAAACTATTACAAACATGATCATCTCATGCATCAAATATATTTCATCATGTCTTTGGCCATATCATATCACAACATACCCTGCAAAAACAAGTTAGACGTCCTCTACTTTGTTGTTGCATGTTTTACGTGGCTGCTATGGGTATCTAGCAAGAACGATTCTTACCTATGCAAAGCCACAAAGGTGATATGCAAGTTGCTATTTAACCTTCTACAAGGACCACCTTTGTCGAATCCGATTCAACTAAGGTGGGAGAGACAGACACCCACCAGTAGGGCTGGGCATTCGGTTCCCCCGAACCGATCGGCTCGGTGCTTCGGGTAATTAAAAATTTCGGTTTACTAAAACTGCTGACCAATCGGTTTCCTTCAAAAGCAATAACCAAGATTTCAGCCCACCAGAACATTGGTTCGGTCCTCGGTTAAGGCCGAGCAGAACCGATCTGTGAGAAATCAACGATTGGATTCGATGATTGCAGCCCTCCATGAAGTCACTGCTTGCCCTCACGCTCGCCAATCATCAGAACCCTTGTTTGGAAGGAGAGAGGAGACGTCACAAGAATGGAGGGAGCATGCCCATCGCGTCATCGTCCAGCACGCCTGCAGCCTCTCCGCGCCGCACTTCGGTGGCTCCTTGGCATCCTCCCTACGACCCGCTCTGTCTCTCCTGCCATGGGCGACAATCGAGGCCGTGACGAGCCGGCGAGATGGGGTTGCGGGCCTGCTGGTGCGAGCCAGCGAGTAGGGGCGGCGAGGGTTACGGGAAGAGATAATGTTCTTTAGTTAACCGGGAAGAGATAACTGATGGACCGCCACTCTGGATTAAAACAACGTAGCAATCTAGGCTGTGAAGTTTTAACCGCAGTTGGGCCTATTTCTCCTGTAGTATTCTTAACAACATAGTAGTACTTCGTTGTGTCAAAGACCGCAGAGTAGTACTTCGGTGTATTCGGTACTTCGGGTATTCGTCACCTACAACCGACGTCACCGAACTAGCTTCGGTTTTACATGACTGCCCATAGAAGTTCTGGCTGGAATAATCGGTTTTGGTGAATTCGGTTTCGGTCCCGCTTTATTCGGTATGGTTCTCGGTCCTCGGTCTTTTATGCCCACCCTACCCACCAGCCATCTTTATGCAACAAAGTCACATGTTTGTCGATGGAACCGCTCTCATGCACATGGACATGTAAGATTGGTCCGGGCCGCTTCATCCCACAATACCGCCGAATCAAGGAAAGACCAAGGAAGGAAGCAATCTGAATATCAACACCCACAAACTCCTTTGTGTTCTACTCGTGATGTCATCTACGCATAGACCTAGCTCTGATACCACTATTGGGGAATGTTGCATGGGAAACAAAAATTTTCCTATGCTCACCAAGATCAATTTAGGAGATGACCATCTAAGAGAGGAGAGATTACATCTACATACCTTTGTAGATTGCTAAGCGGAAACGTTAAGAAACACGGTTGATGTAGTCGAAGGTCTTCGCGATCCAATCACGACCCGTTCCGCGAACGTCTTCACGATCCAATCATGATCCGTTCCACGAACTCCCGATCCAAGTGCCGAACGGAGGACACCTCCGCGTTCAACACACGTACGGCTTGATGACGCCTTCACCTTCTCGATCCAGCGAGCGATGGTGAAGTAGTAGCTCGATTCCTCCGGCAACACGACGACATGGTGGCGGTGGTGGTAGCGGAATCTCAGCAGAGCTTCGCTAAGCACTACGGAGAGGAAGATGGATGCGAGGGAGAGGAGAGGCAGCGCCATGGCGTGGATATGTGCTCTGGGGTGCGGCTTCCCACTCTCTACCTCTCTATATATAGGGTAAGGGAGGAGGGGGTGGAGCCCCTAGGGTTTCCCCTAGGGGGCGGCAGCCAGGGCAGATGGGATCTCCCCTAGGTTGGGGAAGTGGGAAGCCCTAGGGGGGTGTAACGCCCCGAGACCGATGTGCCAGGTGTCTTCCAATTATTCGCTGTTGTTGCCATGTCTTTGCTTGCGTGTCATGCATTGCATATCATGTCATCATGTGCATTTCATTTGCATACTTGTTCGTCTCATGCATCCGAGCATTTTTCCCGTTGTCCGTTTTGCAATCCGGCGCTCCTAGGTCACCCGGTGTCCCTTTCTACCTCTTTTCGTGTGCGGGTGGTAAACATTTTCGGATTGGACCGGGACTTGTCATGCGGCCTTGGTTTACTACCGGTAGACCGCCTGTCAAGTTTCGTACCATTTGGACTTCGTTTGATACTCCAACGGTTAACCGAGGGACCGAAAAGGCCTCGTGTGTGTTGCAGCCCAACACCCCTCCAAAGTGGCCCAAAACTCACCTAAACCTCCTCCATCATCTCGATCGTTCGATCACGATCGCGTGGCCGAAAACCGCACCTCATTTGGACTCTCCTAGCTCCCTCTACCTATAAATATGCCCTTCCCGTCCATTTTCGCGGACGAAACCCTAGATCCATCTTCCCCGCGCCGCCGGACATGTCCGCCCGGTGGCCGGACACTTCCAGCCAACCCCGCAGCCAATCCGGAGCTGCCACGCGTCCTCTCCGGGCCCTCCGCCGCCGCCGGCCCGCGCGGCCCGCGGGGCCCAACCGCCACCGCCGCCACCCGCAGAGGACCCCGCGCCGCGCCGCCCGCTGTCTTCTCGCTTCCGGTCGCCGGAGTTCGCGCCGGCCACCGCGCCCTTCATCGCCCCGCCGCCTGTGCTCGCCGGCCGCCCCGCTCGCTCGTCGCGTCACCTTCGCCGCCACCAAGCTCCCTCGCTGCCACCTCGTCGCCGACGTGGCGCCGCCCGCCGCCTCCACGGCGCCCCGCGCCGCCCGCAGCCCGTGGCCGCCGCCGGATCTCCTCCTCGCCGGCGTCCAAGCTCGCCGCCCCGTTCGGATCCACGTGAGGTGGATCAGACCCACCGGTCCCTTCATCCAAACGCCCGCGCCCGTCCCCGGATCCCTCCGTCCCGGATATCCTCATCCCGCGTTGACTTTTCGCGGAGGTAAAATTTCACTAAGTCCCCGAAGTTTCCAGATTCATGTGCCCATGTTCATCATGTCATAACTCTCTCATCGTAGCTCCGATTCGTGCGTGTAGCATATCAAAATGTTCGCCTCGACGAGTACATCATTTCATCTCATTGCATCATTTTCATTTGAGCTCATCTTGATGCCCTAAATGCTGTTGGAAGAGGGCAATGTGAGGAATATGTCAGATCTGTTTCAGCAAATGGCCTTTTGTCATTTTTGCCATGATTAATGTGTGCATGCTATGATCCTGAGATTTACATGTATTTTGATGAATGCCATGCCATATTTACAGGGGTGTATGCCATGTATTTTTGTGACCTTTGTGGAGACAAGCACAAGCATGCAGAGTAGCTTACTCAATGATGCTGATTTCAGGGACTTAGAATTTCACTAAGTCCTTGCCCTGTCTTTATTTTTATGCCATATGTTCATGTTGTTTCCTAGTGATCTGTGCCTCTTTTGAGGATGATCAGTAAGGATGTTTTGTAGATATTGTGGTGCTCTATCCATCCATGTCTTTGTTTCCATTTATGGAGCACCCTATCTTGAGTCAATCAAGCTCTACTTTTGCTATAAAATGTTCCTGGCAGATTGTTAACATGTTTAGCGATTTTGTCGAGCTTGTTGTAGTTGATCCGTGCATGCTATGTTGTTGTTCTTGCCATGTCTAGCTTCTATGTCATGTCTTATTGATGAGTGCATGCTTAGTTTGCCATGCAATGCCTCGTAGTGAGTGCATCGAGCTCGTAAACATGCCTACTTGTTAATCTGTTTTGCATGCTCCAGTTTTTCACTAAGTCTGAATCTGTTTATGTTTTTGCTATGTTCACATGCTTGCAATTGTATTTTCTGATCCCTTTTGGCTCATGGCCACTAAGGGACTTTTGTTATATGCTTACAGTATCTTCATGACATGCCTTGCTTTGCCATGTTATGTTCCTGTAGCATGTAGTTTTCATGCCCTAAAGTTTGCTTCCTGATGATAAATTCCTGATATGCTGTTAATTTCACTAAGTCTGAAACCTGTTATCGTTTGCACTTTTGCGATGCTTGTTTGAACCTGTTAATGAGTGATTTAGCCGTAGCTCAGTGTTCATCTTTTGTCAAGCATCATGAGTGGATCCCTGCCATGTATTTTGTTGCCATGTTTGAGTGCTGTATCATGTTGTTCTTGATGCATTTAGAAGGCTACTTGTTGTTAACCGCAGACCGGTGCCATATTTGTTTTGCTTGCCATTTCCAAACCGTGCATCCGATTCCGGTGGTCTTTATATCGATTTCAACCGAAATCAACTCACCTTTCCAGTGGCACTCTTGGATTTCCAAGTTGAGGCCAGGTTCAATCATTCCTTTCCAAATCATGCATATGCATCACATACCGCATCCCGCATATCATGCCATGTTCATGTGTTGGTTGTTTACTATGTTGTGTGCTTCTTTCCGGTGTTGCTTCTTCGGGTTGGTTCCGATAACGTCGCGTTTGTGAGGACCCGTTAGTCTACGTCCGTTTGTCTTCTTCATGGACTCGTTCTTCTTTCTTGCGGGATTTCAGGCAAGATGACCATACCCTCGAAATCACTTCTATCTTTGCTTGCTAGATGCTCGCTCTTTTGCTATGCCTATGCTGCGATACCTACCACTTGCTTATCATGCCTCCCATATTGTTGAGCCAAGCCTCTAACCCACCTTGTCCTAGCAAACCGTTGTTTGGCTATGTTACCGCTTTGCTCAGCCCCTCTTATAGCGTTGTTAGTTGCAAGTGAAGATTGGAGTTTGTTCCTTGTTTGGAACATGGATATTTTGTTGGGATATCACAATATATCTTATTTAATTAATGCATCTATATACTTGGTAAAGGGTGGAAGGCTCGGCCTTATGCCTGGTGTTTTGTTCCACTCTTGCCGCCCTAGTTTCCGTCATATCGGTGTTATGTTCCCGGATTTTCGTTCCTTACACGGTTGGGTTATAATGGGAACCCCTTGACAGTTCACCTTGAATCAAACTCATCCAGCAATGCCCAACATTGGTTTTACCATTCTCCACCTAGCCTTTTCTTTCCCTTGGGTTCTGCAGACTCAAGGGTCATCATTATTTTAACCCCCCCGGGCCAGTGCTCCTCTGAGTGTTGGTCCAACCTGTCAGCCGCCGGTGGCCACCAGGGGCAACTCTGGGTTGGCCTACCAGAAGTTTGGACAATCTGAGTGTGCCCTGAGAACGAGATATGTGCAGCTCCTATCGGGATTTGTCGGCACATTCGGGTGGTGTTGCTGGACTTGTTTTACCATTGTCAAGAATGTCTTGTAACCGGGATGCCAAGTCTGGTCAGATTGTCTTGGGAGAAGAATATCCTTTGTTCACCGTGAGAGCTTGTGATGGGCTAAGTTGGGACACCCCTGCAGGGATTTGAACTTTCGAAAGCCGTGCCCGTGGTTATGGGCAGATGGGAATTTGTTAATGTCCGGTTGTAGAAAACCTGAAGTTGATCTTAATTAAAATGCACCAACTGCGTGTGTGACCGTGATGGTCTCTTCTCGGCGGAGTCCGGGAAGTGAACACGGTGTTGGAGTTATGCTTGACGTAGGTTGTTCCAGGATCACTTCTTAATCATAGTTTCTCGACCGTGCTTTTGCCTTCTCTTCTCGCTCTCTTTTGCGAATATGTTAGCCACCATATATGCTAGTCGCTTGCTGCAGCTCCACCTCATACCTTTACCTTACCCATAAGCTTAAATAGTCTTGATCGCGAGGGTGTGAGATTGCTGAGTCCCCGTGACTCACAGATACTTCCAAAACCAGTTTGCAGGTGCCGATGTTAGCGAACAGGTTGACGCAACCAAGCTCAAGGAGGAGCTCGATGAAGATCTTGTCCTTTGTGTTGTTTCGTACTAGTTGGTCAGTAGTGGAGCCCAGTTGGGGTCGATCGGGGATCTGTGTAGCATTTGGGGTAGTCTTCTTTTATTTTGGTTCCGTAGTCGGACCCTGTGTGTATCTGGATGATGTAATGCTTTATTCATGTATTGTGTGAAGTGGCGATTGTAAGCCAACTATGTATCTCTTTCCCTTATGTATTACATGGGTTGTGTGAAGATTACCTCACTTGCGATATTGCTTTCAATGCGGTTATGCCTCTAAGTCGTGCTTCGACACGTGGGAGATATAGCCGCATCGAGGGCTTTACAGGGGGTGCCCCCAACTCTCCTGGTTATGTGAGATGGGGCGAGGGGGGCGCTCAAACCCTTAGTGGGCTGGTTTTGCCCCCTTCCCTTGGCCCATGGCCCCCCGAAACCCCTTTTGGTGACGCTAGTCATCACTCGGTACCCCCGGAACAATTTCGGACTCCAATACCCTTCGTCCAATATATCAATATTCACCTCCGGACCATTCCGGAGTATCTCATCACATTCGGTATCTCATCCGGGAAACCTTCTGTAACCACCATAATGACTCAACTATACTTATATCGTCACCAAACGTTAAGTGTGTAGACCCTGCGTTTTCGAGAACTATGCAGACATGACCAAGACACCTCTACGGTCAATAACCAATAGCGGGACCTAGATGCCCATATTGATTCCTACATATTCTACGAAGATCTTATCGGTCGAACCTCGATGTCAAGGATTCAGCTAATCCCGTATGCAGTTCCCTTTGTCTATCGGTATGTTACTTGCCCGAGATTCGATCGTCGGTATCTCCATACCTAGTTCAATCTCTTTATTGGCAAGTCTCTTTACTCGTTCCGTAATACAAGATCCCGTGACTAACTCATTGGTCACATTGCTTGCAAGCTCATTGTGATGCTGTATTACCGAGTGGGCCTTGAGACACTTCTCCGTCATACATAGTGACAAATCCGAGTCTTGATCCATGCCAACTCAACAGAGACCCTCGGAGATACCTGTAGAGCACCTTTATAGTCACCCAATTACATTGCGACGTTTGGTACACACAAGGTACTCCTCCGGTGTCAGTGAGTTGCATGATCTCATGGTCATAGGAACATATACTTGACATGTAGAAAACGATAGCAATAAACTTGACACGATCATATGCTACATTCATAGTTTGGGTCTTGTCCATCACATCATTCTCCTAATGATGTGATCCCTTTACCAAATGACAACTCATGTCCATGACTAGGAAACCATAGCCATCTTTGGTCAACGAGCTAGTCCGGTAGAGGCTTACTAGGGACATGTTGTTGTCTATGTATCCACGCATGTATTTGAGTTTCCGATCAATACAATTCTAGCATGGATAATAAACGATTATCATGAACAGGAAAATATGATAATAACTAATTTATTATTGCCTCTAGGGCATATTTCCAACAACACCTTCTTCTGCGTGTTGCCAAACTCACGATCGCCCCGAGCACCCAGCTGAGTCTGAACCTCAGCGAGGGCGTCAATGATGCCTTGAAGACCTCCCTGCCCAGCTCCCGTTCGCCACATCACTTGCACCTTTTCACCATAATCGGCATGACACTGCCAAACATTTTCATAGCGGAAGGAACAACGACCCCGGGCCCAGGCGCCCAGCCTGTATCCACATTAGATCTCAATTCCGCCAGCATGAAGCAGTGGTTCGATTCCACACTACTTATGTGCTTCACGCTTGTGTGCTCAAACCGATCAAGGAATTTGGAGTTGACCATTGGACGATCTAATCTTGCCTTTACATTCATTCCTCCTTGCTGTCTATTATCCCATGTAAAAGGGACACCGCGCCACCCCATATCTTGGAGTGCACGGTCCGTCGCTGCTTCCCGGAATGCACGCATTTGGCCCTCTGGTCTAGCATTGGCTCCAAAGTGCTCGTCCATGAAGTGTTTCATTGAAATCATTGATACAGGTCCATGCTTCGTGGTGAACAGCAAATAAAGTACACAAGAACCACCAACTGTGGTGTCTATTTTCCACCCGAGGTTCTCCGTAAAAACCCGTGAAACGCCAACTTTTATTATCTTTATTGACTTTTACATCGATATGATATCGACTGTAGTTTTGCACCGAAACATTGATATCTCTTGACCAAAAAAGGCCAATACCTCCACTAAGCCCATCACTATTGACGACAAAACAACCAGAAAAACCTAAACTAACTTTTAGGTCCTCCACACGCTTGCCCTTAATTTTTGTTTCCATGACAAACAGAAGGGCGGTGCCTTCTTGCTTCGCCACTTTGCGAAGCTCTTGAACTGTCCAAGGGTTCCCAAGCCCTCGGCAGTTCCACGATAGGACACTCATTGGTTCGGGCAGGGCTGACCCGCAGCTCCTGCCGAAGATTCAGATGAGGGTGGTGTTGGCTTCTTCTTCTTCGGATCCCTCTCTTTGAAGGTATTCCCAAGGTCTCCAACTTGTTGCTTAGAGATGGCCGTTGCCCCTCAACAATTCCCTGTCCAGCATGCATCTCCCCATGTTCAGTAAGAGCCAATTGGGGCTGGGTTACCTTGCGGTAGACTTGGGTATTCTGTGGCCCTCCCTTCCTTTTAAATGGAGCATTGTTCTCGGTAGGGGAGGTCACCTCAGCACCAGTTTTCTATTTGGAGCTCGATGAGCGAGATTCTCTTGTGCTTGGCTGTAATTCACTCTTCTCCTTCGACGAGAACTCCCCAGAATTGGGTTTCTTTCTGTCTTCCGGCGCCCGTAGGCTAGACTTGAAGGGTACACCCCCCTTCTCATCCCAGGTTCCCAATGTAGGGAAAAACAGATCCGGGTGTTCCAGGCGGCTGCATGAGAAGAAAAAGTGAGGGATGTATTCATACTCAATGTCATAGCAGTCCGTCTTGTTCCTCTTGGCCGATGCAATTAGGATCCATCTGCGTAGGGGCTTGTGAACATCGATGGTGACTCGTGCTGGCAGGAAACCCCTAGAGGGTCAATCTGCATAATAGAAGCTTCCCTATCGATCTGTCTTGCTATCGCCAGACCACTAGTTTCGTTCTTCAGATTGTAGGGTAGGTTTACAACCCTAACACAGATCAGCAGCCGATCAAATTTCAGCTCCGATGGCTGCATGTGCGCTTGAAAATCCTCCAAGATGACCGCGTGTTTACTGATGTGCCAGGGAGATCCCTCCCATACACGATCTCGATCCCGCTTGGTTTCAAACTCCGCGACAAACATGTTCTCCCCCAAAGGACAGATCGCCAGGCCCCTAGGGTTACCCCAAGCTGGGCGTAGGGCATTGGAGATCGTCTGGATGTGGAAGAGATTGCGATACAGAACCTTGCCCGCCAGTAGCCACTTCGGTGCTGCACCATCATCCAAGTCATCCATCACCAGAGGCGTAGCCTCTTCCTCAGAGATGTCTAGTTTACCGAGCGCCTCCTCCATTTGCGCCCGAGCCGAGCGAGGTGATAGGGCGCCGCTATCTTGCTTCTCCTTGCACGCGCCAGATGTTGCCATCGTCGCCGGGATCACGTGGGCGGCTCGTAGAAGAGATCTGCGGCCACCGTCAAAGGTCGCCTAGCCCTAGTCGCCGCAAGGGTTTTAGGGTTTCGGGAAAAGTTGGCTTGTTGCCCCGGCGAAGACTAATTAGTTTTGAAGATGCCCGTATTCCTCCGTGTGTGTAGGATTATCGTGTGGACCCCTATATCATACAGTGGTCAACGAGTGCTCACGGATCAACCTCGGTCCTGATGCAAAGTGCACGCAATGCTCCAACGTCGCACGGAAGCATTGACCGACAGGTGGGCCGTCGCGGTCCCACCCACTCCAAGAGACACCGGATGTGACAAAGCACCGTCCTATTCCCACTGCCACGTGGACCCCACTTGTCAGCTCGGTGTCTTCCCTGACCTTCGCAGCTCTGTTCCGCGCATCCCCCGATCGGGCCCACGCGCCATCGTCTCCCCCATTCCTTCTCCTCCTCCTCGGCGATGGTTTGATCGGATCCACCAGCCCGACCCGGCCCAGATCTGGCGCCGCCATGGCCGACCACTCCGACTCCGACTCCTCCCCCAAGTCCTCTTCCTCCTCCTCTGCATCCTCGTCCTCCGCCCGCCGACGCTCTCCCCCGCGCGTCCGGGCACACTCCGACGAGGGCGGCAGCAGCGACGGCGTCCTCGTCGAGCTCCCCTCGCAGGTATCATCACCACCGCGGCTCCTACCGCTCTGCCATCTCCATTTTGATACCCTGGTCCGCACGAAGAAATGGAATGGCTTACGGAAGCTCCTGCCTCTGCACCCGTGTAGGATGCGCGGAGTCCCGGGGCAGACCCAGACGCTGGTATCTTCGTCAGCATGCCCGCTGACGATGCCACCAGCGGCGAGACCTTCGAGGATGCCCCTGACGACCTCACAACCGCTCGCTCGCTGGATGAATCCATCGCCGTCATCGACTTCCCCGACGAGTCCAGCTCCGCTGCCGAGTGCCGCAAGTACAAGGTATTGCTTCTTTTGCTTTTCACACTAGTTCAGTTCTTGTTATTTTGCACGTGAATTGCAACGTGCCAGCTCCATTCTCTGATCTGACTATAAGATGTTGTGGACTGGGCTTGGTTCAGGAAGAGAGAGATGTGTGTGCACGGGAGGCAGCGGCACTCCGGAGAATGCTACAGGAGCTGGTGGGGCAGGAAGTGAGTTCGTTGCATGCAGATGATCCTGATGAGAGGGCACCACTGCACTCAATGCTGGATGATTGCTCGAGACTTGTGCTTGAACTGAATTCAGCGGCACGTTCCAGGGAGCAGGAGGTTGACAGCTTACGTGCCAGGGCTGTTGAGGTCGAAGTGTCAAAAGAGGTTGTGGATGCATACCTTGGTTCGTGGAGGCAAGTGTCAGAACTAGCTATTGGGCGAATGGTTGCATCGGTCGATGCCGTGGTTGGGAAAGATGCCATCAGTTTTGAGGGTGTTGATCAAGACGGGATATCTGTTGTCGAAAGGAAAACTTTGTTGCTAACAGAGCGGTACAGGCAGGTTTTATTGGGCATTGAACAACTTGAGCAGGTCTTGGCAGAGGTTAAGCCTGGTTTTGTGGCCATGGGTCAATGTGATCATGCCACTATTTTAGGCAATGTTTCAGAGGAATTGGTCAGTAGCAAGAGAAATGAAGCAAATTTCATGCAAAAGTTGAACAGTTTCGTGGAAGAAAACAAAATCCTTACTGAAGAGCTTGAGAAAATGAAAGCTGCTCGAGATATAGCAAATGCTGAAGCAGGCAAAACAAAGGCAGAAATTGAGCAGATGGAGCATAAATTATCAACTACTAAAGAGAAGCTCACCTTGGCTGTCACAAAGGGCAAGTCGTTGGTGCAGCATCGTGATTCCTTAAAGCAGACACTGGCTGAAAAATCAGGTGAGCTGGAGAGGTGCATGGTGGAGTTGCAACAGAGGTCTGATGCCTTGCAAGAATCTGAGGGCAGACTTGAGGAGCTTAAGATGTTGTTAGATGAAAAGTCAGCGGAACATGAGAAATGTTTGGACGAGCTTAGAGAAACATACAACGCATGGGAAGCTGCTAAGGCAAGCATTGAGCAACTAAATGATGTAAACACTACACTTACAATAAGTGATGGGTTCCTTCAACGCATTGGAGAGGTTATGTCAGAGGCAACATTTCCAGAGGATCTGCTTTCCTTGGAGATGATTGACAGATTGGAATGGTTGGTTGAACAAAAGAAAATTGCAGACATGGTCTTCTTGGAGCACCGGAAAGTTAAAGATATTCTAGGCTCGGTTGACTTTCCACACTCAGTCTTAGCTGGTGAACTTGATACACAAATCACTTGGCTAGTCAACTCACTGAACCAGGCCAAAGATGATGCGGTGCGGATGCAGAATGAGTCTTCTGAAATTCTTCATAGGCTGTCTGCACATGAATCAAAACTGGTCTCGATGCATGAGGAAATTGACCGTTTAACCATAGTTCTATTGGAAGAGAAGCAGGCAAAGGACATACTTGTAAATGAACTTTCTGAATTAATGTCCGTATACAATGGTGCTGTTGATAAATTATCTGTTATCTCATCGCAGAATACTGAGCTTGTAAAGGCATTTGCAGAGGTTTCTGATGTCAAATGGGAGGACAATGAGCCCCTGGAGACTACAAAATTGGTGGACCAGTGCGCAAGCAGCATCCAGCGAAGAGCAAAATCCTCTCCTATTGAGTGTGAAAGTTTAGAGAAGTTACAAACACTAGTGTATACCCTACATCAGGAATTAACACTTTGTAAATTAATTCTTGAAGAAGACATGACTGATAGATCTGAGAGAATGAGACTATCAGGTGAACTACAAAAAATGACAGAGGCGATTTATGTTTTGAAAAATGAAAAGGACTCATTACGGAAAGAGTTTGAAAAGGTGGACGAAAAATCATCGTTGCTTAGGGAGAAGCTGTCAATGGCCGTGAAAAAGGGGAAAGGTTTGGTACAGGAGCGTGAAGGACTCAAGCGAGTCCTCGATGAGAAGAACTCTGAGATAGAGAAGCTAAGACATGCTATTGATGAAAAGATCTCTGAAACAGAGAATGTAAAACATGCTTTGGATAGGAATAGCTCTGAGATAGAGAAGCTGAAACATGCTCTGGATGAAAAGAACTCTGAGCTAGAAAAGCTCAGACAAGCTCTGGATGTGAATAACTCTGAAACAGAGAATCTAAAACAAGCTCTGGATGAGAATAACTCTATATCAGATAAGCTAAAACGAGATCTGGAAGCAAGGAACACAGAAATGGAGAATCTGAAATATGAGATAGTGTCAAGAGAATCTGCAAATACTGATCTCAGAGAACAAGTTGAGAATTTATCTTCTCAGGTTACGCATTTTGATAAGCTGCAGTTGGACATTATTTCGCTTAGTGAGGAAAAGGGTAAAGTAGATAACATGTTGGAAGAAGCTAAAGTTTCCTTGGGCATTCTAGTTGATTCAGTATCAGGCGTCGCTCTTCCTGTCGATCACCCCTCTGAGGACCCTGTGAAAAAAATAAGCCAGATCGCCCAATACATAATGGAGTCACAAGTTGCTAAGAATCATGTGGAGAATGAGCTACAGAGAGCACATGAGCAAGTTACTTTGCAAGCTGGCAGGCTTTCTGATTCCTATTCTACTATAAAGATATTAGAAGATGAGTTGAGTAAATTAAATGAGTATATTTCTTCTACTTTTGAAGAGAAATACCAAATGCAACTGCGTACTGCTGCTGTAGAGGAGGAGTTGGAGAAAACAAATGAGGAACTGGCTCATAATGCCAACAAACTAGAAGATGCCAATGCAACTATTAACTCACTGCAACATGCATTATCACAGGCTAGAACAGATGTTGCTATTCTTAGTGCTGAAAAGAATGAAGCTGGAGCCAAACATGAAATGGAAACCAGTGCTCTTAATGCTAAGCTAGCTAAATATTTGGAAGAGTTAGATAAAAGTCATGGAAACTTACAAAGTTATTCAACCGAACATCATGGTTACCTTGAGAAGCTTAGCACACTTGTAATGGATGATAGTATGATGTCATTGATGGCTGAAGAATTTGGAAAGAAGGTCAGCACCTTGAGAGATATGAGCCTTACAGTGAAGGGTATGCATGAACATCTCGGTGCAATGGGGTTCCAGATTGATCCTATTATGGAGGTAAAGTGTTTTTATGGTTGCATGATTTTTCCCAAAAGTATTTCTTTAATTTATTTGTTCCGTGTGTTGCAGTATATTTACTATTTGTCAAACCTACTGGTTTTCTAGCATTACTTGTTCTGTCAGGACACTATTTCCAACAATAATGTAGTTATTGTGTTACTGAACTTAGTTCAATGCTTCCCTTGCCGATTCATAGCGCAGCTTTTGTTTTGTTGGACCTGTCCCGTTTGTAATGTAGTTTTCATGTATGTAACTGACGAGCTAGATGGTTGGATGACTTGCATTTTGAGCTGTCAACGTGTCGTGTCTTGTCATGTTAGGAATTGTTCTAGCTTTATGGCCTATGCAGTAAGTTAGACATTGCCCACTTACAGTTTCTTATGTTACTTTGGACGATGATCTCCCTCTCCCTCCCTCCTCCGCATTTGCCTCTTTTTCAAGTTTTTGCTCTGCTTGGTTTTGGAATTAAATAATTGTGCTCATTTGACTTCAGCATATTTAAGCATAACCTGGTTTTTTATTATACACATAAGCAGGATTCAGAGTTTGGCAAGCTTTTCTCTCTTCAAGACTACAATAACTTTGTTACCGAAAGAATGCTTGACAGAAAAAGCAGAAAAGAGAATATTGGTGATGATTCATCCTTGAGTAATATTGTTGAACAATGCAGCAATCAAGCTGGACATTTCTCTGGATTTTTTAAAGATATATCAGGTTACATGAGTGACAATATTATATTGTTGCTCCGTGCTTTGCAATTAGCAAGCAGCAACTTTGCTCGTACTTTAGAAGAGCACGACTCCTTGAAGATTGAACTGGAGAACAAGGACGCTCAGAACAGAGCTCGAGAAGATGAATTGCTTTCGCTGCAAAAAGAGCTCAGGGCAATGTCATCAAAATGTATTTATTGCACCGAACAGATTCAAATTATTTTTGATGGCTTGCTTGATTTAGGTTACGCAATAGACTTGGCAACAGGCAACTCCAGCATTGTATCAAAAGTAGGACAAACTTTGTCTGTTTTGAAGAACGAGGAGTCTGGTGATTATATAAAGGTGGTGGACACTTTAGTATCTTCCGTGAACAAACTGAAGTCAGAGTCTCAGAAGTTATCTGATATTAAGGGGTTAGTGATAACTTTGATAGAAGAGTTGAAAATGAGACTGAAACAAGCCGAGTCAGCTGCTGAAACTGCTTCAAATGACCACCAGCTGTATTTGGAAAGAGTACACAAACTGGAGGAAGATCTCAGAACTGCATATGATGAGCGCAATGGAATGGAAATAAGGATTCAGGAATACCAGGAAAGAGAGGATGCGTTGAAGGCAAGAGAATTAGAGTTGCTGTCACTTGAACAAACTACAGTAGAAAGAGGCAATTTCCCATGAAACTATTAAGTAGACATTCATATGGTCAACTTTTTATTTCAAACTTACTTATTATTTTTCTTGTCTTAACAGGTACAACTGATGCAATTTCAAAGGATCAGCTGGAAGCACTTGTTGAAAAAGTAAGTAAACTAAATATACCATCTGGCGAGTCGCATTTGCAGAGGGAAGTGGCTATGTTCTCTAGTCCCATGGACAAAGTCTTCTTTGTTATTGATGAATTTGATGCACTCCAACGTGAAGCGGAGACCTTAAGCTATGAAAATGAAGATTTACAGTTAAATCTTGAATCTCATGCTCGGGAAATTGAACAGCTCAAGGAGGTTTGCAGAAACATTGATTCAAATCGTAGGGAGTTGGAATCAAAAAGCAGTGAACTGCTTGAGGTAACAGTCAGTATGGAGCGAATGATTCAGCGGTTTGGATATCTTGCTGGAAAAGATCCGCTGGAAGATAATAAACCTGCAAGCACACAAACACTCTTACCAAAGCTGGAAAAACTAATAATCGCCTCAAGTATGGAATCTGGGAATGCCAAGTCTGTAAAACAGGAGTTGGGATCAAAGTTGCAGGCCAGGGAAAAGACAGTTGATGAGTTATCAGCAAAAGTTAAGATGCTTGAGGACTTGTATCATTCTCAGCTTGTGCAGCCAGAGGTTAGTAAAGACAGAGCATTTGACGCATCTTCCTCGGCAATTGGTTCAGACATATCCGAGATTGAAGATTTGGTAAGCCCTCATTGTCTTATGCTTCATTGCTTTGTTACTTGTCTGCGTGATTTTTTAAGATATGTTAGTGTTGTTCCCAATGTTTCTTTTATTATATATAGCGGTGTCACTGTTCTTTCATCATGATTTGCCTGGCCATGGGCCTTATGCTTGCGGTTTCTTGGTATTTCCCATGTCAGTAGTTGTAACAGTTCACTGCGCATGAGCTAGATTTCACATACCAGCACATATCTTGACACTTGACAGGTGAATAAAAATTGCATATATCCTGGGTTGTAATAATTCACTGTTTTATTGTTCTTTGTAGGGGCCAATGGGGAAGGCATCGGTTTCATCTGTCCCTACTGCTGCACATGCCAGAGTAATGCGGAAGGGTTCATCCGACCATCTTGTTCTTAATATGGGCTCAGAGTCTGAACGCCTAATTGCTGCACATGATTCGGATGACAAAGGTAACATAGCCTATATTTTTAGTCACTTTGAAGTTTCATTTAATACAAGTGTTATAACAATGCCATATTTGCTGTATTGAAGGGCGTATTAAGTCATTGCATACATCTGGCTTGATTCCAGCACAAGGAAAGCACATCGCTGACAGACTTGATGGCATCTGGTAAGCTATTTTGAAATCAACAAGTAATGATTTTCAAACTCAGGTTTCACTGGGGGAACTAAAAGGCATATCTTTGTTCCGAATTTGAACTTTTCTCTTTTCCGTCTGTTTCCTTTAATTTATAGTCGAGTATAAATATCTGTGTCAATCTTGAGCCTGGAGTTCTACTTGGACGTCTCATGAACCAAAATGACTTGTGTAATTGCACGAAGGCCCTAGCTATTAGATGCACTAGATATGCCCCTTAATAGTTGAGTTCAGTACGTTTGCCAGCTCAGATTTATTTCTAAGAGAGGAGATGGAGAACTTATTGCTGTATACATACATTGTCCTTGTTGATTGAATTTCTTTCACTGCTGTCATGGTTGTGTGGAAGTTCAGTAGTGCATAACTACATGCTGGTTCTTAGTCGATCTGCCTTGTATCTTTCTGCAGGGTCTCAGGGAGCCAAATTCTGATGAACCGACCGCGAGCAAGGCTAGGACTCTTGGCGTATTGGCTCTTCCTGCACCTATGGTTGGTAGGCAGCATCTTGTGACACTGCTTGTGAATAACCAACCCCCTAATAGCATAACTGTACAATAGCGTGGATCCATAGTTTTACCTTTTTCTCTCTCCTTCCTTTTTTATACTATAGAAATGTCATTCTTTTCGTCTCCTGCTCCCTTTTCAAATTTGTACTCGAGCACGATGTGCCAAATTCCGCAAGCAGGATGTAATATGTGCAGAAGATAACAATACCATTCTTTGTTACGCTCGAGAAGTGAATCTTTGGACGAGAGTTTTCTGTGTGTTTCCTTTGGGAAGCAAGATGTCCAATTGGCTATAGCGTGAAGTGTTGTTGATAAAATGAAAGGCTTCTAAGACTCGAGCTTATTTCTTGTTATCGCTGTTCAGGGAGGGTGTTCTGTTTGGCTGGCAATTTATTACTCCCTCCGTCCTAAAACAAATGTCTCAATTTTAAACTAGCTTTAGTACAAAGTTGTACTAAATTTGAGACACTTATTTTGAGACAGAGGGAGTAATTATCATGCGGTGGTAAGGCTTAACTTTTCAAACTACATGAAGGTGTATCATGACCTATCCTCCATTTGTGGCACAAAATTGTTGATATAGTTAAGGTCTCATCACAGGATTATTAGAGATACTACCAAAGAATTCCTACTTTAATGCCACCAGTTATTCTTTGTCAACAAAACGGAACTTACAAGGTACAAAAAATAGACTTCAGAAGACAGAGATATATGAAAATTTAATGGAAAAGACTTCTCGCTCCTCAATTCATTGATCATTGGCATGCATCGACCGCCTCTGCAACCATTGAGCGCAACAATCCCCCCGCCCCCACCACCACCACCACACACACGTGTTTGCAATGTGACCTGTGTTGTACACAGCCGAGGGCAACACAGGTTGCGTTGCGGACCACCAAGTGGAGGGAGAGCGGCTGGCGGCAACGTGAGCGCAATATGGGTCATGTTACAAACCACGGAGTTTGTTGCAATGACAACATTGGGCACGTTGTAACGGTCAAAAAATGCTTTGGACATAAGACAAGTGTTTGCAACGCAAGCGTGACTGAATGACACGTGTCCCATATGTGTCATGTTGCAAATGGTCAATGTTACTACTCCCTCAATTTCATAATGCAGCGTGCCCATGTTTTTCGACATTTAACTTTGACCATAAATTTAACTAACATGGGCAACTGTGGCGGGAGCATGACAGATACCTTTGAATTCGTATTCGATAAAAGTTTTCAAAGGTATAACTTTTCAGTAAAATGATTTATATATTGTCGTTCTGACTTATGGTCAAAGTTGAATCTCGAAAAATATGGACGCACTACATTATGAAATGGAGGGAATATGTTTTTATTTTGAGAAATACTCTGTTGACCACTTTGCACATCACCAACTATTCCTAGGTGCGCTCGTCCATTCTTCCTGTCGGTTTATCCATGAGAAGATTTCAACAAGTAGAAAACCAACCAATGGTTGAATGATTGGGTGATGATATTACAATCCATTAGGGATCAAACTCCATGTATGATGCTTGCGGATTCTTTAGAAAAAACTATAGTCACCAAACCAGGGCTGGCCCGCAAAAGGTGCGGTAGCCTAGAGCACATCTTAAATAAGGCACAATGTTTCTACATACTGAAATAATTGTATATTTTTTTGGATTTACAAAATGTAAACTCAACATGGACAGGGGCAAATGCCCCCCGGCACACTTCACGTTGTATTTATTCAATAGTTATTTATAGTTGTGTACATGTATATAATCATTATTTGCATCATATAATCACATATACGTGGTGTATTGAGACTTGATTTGCTAACTAAAATCATGTTTTTTATGTTTATGCCTTAATATTTTGCATGATATATGCATATATTGTTGAAAGTATATATGTTACTCTGTTAAGCTTCTTTGTGCCTGAATCGCACTAGGGCCTCCATAATGTTAGGACTAACCCTGTCTATGAAGTATAAGAGACTTAGCCTGATTATGGAAATTCGCTGCTAAATTATGAGTTATTAAAGCACAAGCTTACTCTGGTGAAGAAGACGATAGATCAGCAGCGGTCCCTAATTATCATGAGCACGTGGAGGGACATATGACCTATCAGATCCGTCTTCCCCTCCTCCAAGTTCTTCAAGAGCCTCAAGATATGGTGACATACTTGCTTCAAGTTTAACAAGGTTTTATCGTCAAAACAAGAGTGAAATACGCCACTAGTCCATGAACCGAAATGAGGCTCCCAGATTCCGGTGGTCAGTGAGGCATCCCAAATTCCGAACGGGCCAGGTTCAAGTCCTGGGCGATGCAAGTCCTGGGCGATTGCAGTGCGGCCGGTGCCCATTGGCGACATGCACAGTGACTTGCGAGAGCGACTCTGTCACGGTGCCCAGGCGACTGACAAAAGCCTCACTGACGAAACTGTGTGTGCTTCCGGAGTCCACCAAGAGCAGCATAATTTCGTCTCCCACCATGGCACGAAGGCGGATGGTGGAAGGGGCTTCGTCCCCGGTGACGGCATACTGGGACAACGAGCTGTTGGGGAACGTAGTAATTTCAAAAAAATTCCTACGCACACGCAAGATCATGGTGATGCATAGCAACGAGAGGGGAGAGTGTTGTCCACGTACCCTCGTAGACCGTAAGCGGAAGCGTTATGACAACGCGGTTGATGTAGTCGTACGTCTTCACGATCGACCGATCCTAGCACCGAAAGTACGGCACCTCCGCGATCTGCACACGTTCAGCTCGGTGACATCCCACGAACTCACGATCCAGCAGAGTGTCGAGGGAGAGCTTCATCAGCACGACGACGTGATGACGGTGATGATGAATCTACCGGCGCAGGGCTTCGCCTAAGCACTACGACAATATGACCGAGGTGGATTATGGTGGAGGGGGGCACCGCACATGGCTGGAAACAATCAACTTGTGTGTTCTAGGGTGCCCCATGCCCCCATATATAAAGGAGCAAGGGGGAGGCCGGCCGACCTTGGGGCGCGCAAAGGAGAGGGGGAGTCCTCCTCCTAGTAGGAGTAGGACTCCCCCTTTCCTAGTCCAACTAGGAAGGGGGAAGGGGGAAGGAAGGAGAGGGAGAGAGGGAGGAAAGAGGGGGCGCCGCCCCCTCCTTGTCCAATTCAGACTCCTAGGAGGGGCAGCCCTAGGCCCCCTCCTCTCTCTCATAAGGCCCATGTAGGCCCATTAGTTCCCCCGGGGGTTCCGACAACCCCCCGACACTCCAACAAATATCCGGTGACCCCTGGAACTCATCCGGTGTCCGAATATAGTCGTCCAATATATCAATCTTTATGTATCGACCATTTCGAGACTCCTCGTCATGTCTGTGATCACAACCGGGACTCCGAACTATCTTCGGTACATCAAAACACATAAACTCATAATACCGATCGTCACCGAACATTAAGCGTGCGGACCCTACGGGTTCGAGAACTATGTAGACATGACCGAGATACGTCTCCGGTCAATAACCAATAGCGGAACCTGGATGTCCATATTGGCTCCCACATATTCTACGAAGATCTTTATCGGTCAAACCGCATAACAACATACGTTGTTCCCTTTGTCATCGGTATGTTACTTGTCCGAGATTCGATCGTCGGTATCTCAATACCTAGTTCAATCTCTTTACTGGCAAGTCTCTTTACTCGTTCCGTAATGCATCATCCCGCAACTAACTCATTAGTCACATTGCTTGCAAGGCTTATAGTGATGTGCATTACCGAGAGGGCCCAGAGATACCTCTCCGACAACCGGACCGACAAATCCTAATCTTGATCTATGCCAACTCAACAAGTATCATTGGAGACACCTGTAGAGCACCTTTATAATCACCCAGTTACGTTGTGACATTTGGTAGAACAAAAAGTGTTCCTCTGGTATTCGGGAGTTGCATAATCTCATAGTCATAGGAACATGTATAAGTCATGAAGAAAGCAATAGCAATATACTAAACGATCAAGTGCTAAGCTAAACGGAATGGGTCAAGTCAATCACATCATTCTCTATGATGTGATCCCATTAATCAAATGACAACTCATGTCCATGGCTAGGAAACTTAACCATCTTTGATTCAACGAGCTAGTCAAGTAGAGGCATACCAGTGACACTCTGTTTGTCTATGTATTCACACATGTATTAAGTTTCCGGTTAATACAATTCTAGCATGAATAATAAACATTTATCATGTTATAAGGAAATATAAATAACAACTTTATTATTGCCTCTAGGGCATATTTCCTTCAGTCTCCCACTTGCACTAGAGTCAATAATCTAGATTGCACAGTAATGATTCTAACACCCATGGAGTCTTGGTGCCAATCATGTTTTGCTCATGAGAGAGGCTTAGTCAACGGTCTGCAACATTCAGATCCATATGTATCTTGCAAATCTCTATGTCTCCCTCCTTGACTTGATCGCGAATGGAATTGAAGCGTCTCTTGATATGCTTGGTTCTATTGTGAAATCTGGATTCCTTTGCCAAGGCAATTGCACCAGTATTGTCACAAAAGATTTACATTGGACCCGATGCACTAGGTATGACACCTAGATCGGATATGAACTCCTTCATCTAGACTCCTTCATTTGCTACTTCCGAAGCAGCTATGTACTCTAGAGTCATCCGGATCAGTGTTAAAGCTTGCATCGACGTAACCATTTACGACGAGCTCTATGTCACCTCCATAAACGAGAAACATATCCTTAGTCCTTTTCAGGTATTTCAGGATGTTCTTGACTGCTGTCCAGTGATCCACTCCTGGATTACTTTGGTACCTCCCTGCTAAACTGATAGCAAGGCACACATCAGGTCTGGTACACTGCATTGCATACATGATAGAGCATATGGCTGAAGCATAGGGAACACCTTTCATTTTCTCTCTATCTTCTGCAGTGGTCGGGCATTGAGTCTGACTCAACTTCACACCTTATGACACATGCAAGAACCCTTTTTTTGCTTGATCCATTTTGAACTTCTTAAAAAGTTTATCAAGGTATGTGCTTTGTGAAAGTCCAATTAAGCGTCTCGATCTATCTCTATAGATCTTGATGCCCAATATATAAGCAGCTTCACTGAGGTCTTTCATTGAAAAACTCTTGTTCAAGTATCCTTTTATGCTATCCAGAAATTCTATATCATTTCCAATCAACAATATGTCATCCACATATAATATTAGAAATACTACAGATCTCCCACTCACTTTCTTGTAAATACAGGCTTCTCCAAAAGTCTGCATAAAACCATATGCTTTGATCACACTATCAAAATGTTTATTCCAACTCCGAGATGCTTGCACCAGTCCATAAATGGATCACTAGAGCCACACTTTGTTAGCATCCTTTGGATCGATAAAATCTTTAGGTTGCATCATATACAACTCTTCTTCCAGAAATCCATTCAGGAATGCAGTCTTTACATCCATTTGCCAAATTTCATAATCATAAAATGCAGCAATTGCTAACATGATTCGGATGGACTTAAGCATCGCTACGGGTGAGAAGGTCTCATCGTAGTCAACTCCTTGAACTTGTCGAAAACCTTTCGCAACAAGTCGAGCTTTGTAGACGGTAACATTACCGTCAGCGTCAGTCTTCTTCTTGAAAATCCATTTATTCCCGACGGCTTGCCGATCATCGGGCAAGTCAACCAAAGTCCATACTTTGTTCTCATACATGGATCCCATCTCAGATTTCATGGCCTCAAGCCATTTCGCGGAATCTGGGCTCATCATCGCTTCCTCATAGTTCGTATGTTCGTCATGGTCAAGTAACATGACCTCCAGAATAGGATTACCGTACCACTCTGGTGCGGATCTTACTCTGGTTGACCTACGAGGTTCGGTAGTAACTTGATCTGAAGTTACATGATCATCATCATTAGCTTCCTCACTAATTGGTGTAGGAGTCACATGAATAGATTTCTGTGATGAACTACTTTCCAATAAGGGAGCAGGTACAGTTACCTCATCAAGTTCTACTTTCCTCCCACTCACTTCTTTCGAGAGAAACTCCTTCTCTAGAAAGGATCCATTCTTAGCAACGAATGTCTTGCCTTCGGATCTGTGATAGAAGGTGTACCCAACAGTCTCCTTTGGGTATCCTATGAAGACACATTTCTCCGATTTGGGTTCGAGCTTACCAGGTTGAATCTTTTTCACATAAGCATCGCAGCCCCAAACTTTAAGAAACGATAACTTTGGTTTCTTGCCAAACCATAGTTCACAAGGAGTCATCTCAACAGATTTCGATGGTGCCCTATTTAACGTGAATGCAACTGTCTCTAAAGCATAACCCCAAAACGATAGCGGTAAATCAGTAAGAGACATCATAGATCGCACCATATCTAGTAAAGTACGATTACGATGTTCGGACACACCATTAGGATGTGGTGTTCCGGGTGGCCTGAGTTGCGAAACTATTCCGCATTGTTTCAAATGAAGACCAAACTCGTAACTCAAATATTCTCCTCCATGATTAGATCGTAGAAACTTTATTTTCTTCTTACGATGATTTTCCACTTCACTCTGAAATTCTTTGAACTTTTCAAATGTTTCAGACTTATGCTTCATCAAGTAGATATACCCATATCTTCTCAAATCATCTGTGAAGGTGAGAAAATAATGATACCCGCCACGAGCCTCAACATTCATCGGACCACATACATCAGTATGTATGATTTCCAACAAATTTGTTGCTCGCTCCATCGTTCCGGAGAACGGAGTTTTAGTCATCTTGTGCATGAGGCATGGTTCGCAAGTACCAAGTGATTCATAATCAAGTGATTCCAAAAGTCCATCAGAATGGAGTTTCTTCATGCACTTTACACCAATATGACCCAAACAGCAGTGCCACAAATAAGTTACACTATCATTATCAACTCTGCATCTTTTGGCTTCAATATTATGAATATGTGTGTCACTACTATCGAGATTCAACAAAAATAGACCACTCTTCATGGGTGCATGACCATAAAAGATATTACTCATATAAATAGAACAACCATTATTCATGTCTAAAACAAGATCCAGATATAATGTTCATGCTTAACGCTGGCACCAAATAACAATTATTCAGGTCTAAAACTAATCCCGAAGGTAGATGTAGAGGTAGCGTGCCGACTGCGATCACATCGACTTTGGAACCATTTCCCACGCGCATCGTTACCTCGTCCTTAGCCAATCTTCGCTTAATCCATAGTCCCTGTTTCAAGTTGCAAATATTAGCAACAGAACCATTATCAAATACCCAGGTGCTACTGTGAGCATTAGAAAGGTACACATCAATAGCATGTATATCACATATACCTTTGTTCACCTTGCCATCCTTCTTATCCGCCAAATACTTGGGGCAATTCCGCTTCCAGTGACCAGTCCCTTTGCAGTAGAAGCACTCAGTCTCAGGCTTAGGTCCAGACTTGGGCTTCTTCACTTGAGCAGCAACTTGCTTGCCGTTCTTCTTGAAGTTCCCGTTTTTCCCTTTACCCTTTTCCTTGAAACTGGTGGTCTTGTTGACCATCAACACTTGATGCTCCTTCTTGATTTCTACCTCCGCAGCCTTTAGCATTGTGAAGAGCTCGAGAATTGTCTTATCCATCCCTTGCATATTATAGTTCATCACGAAGCTCTTGTAGCTTGGTGGCAGTGATTGAAGAATTCTGTCAATGACACTATCATCAGGAAGATTAACTCCCAGTTGAGTCAAGTGGTTGTGGTAACCAGACATTCTGAGTATATGTTCACTGACAGAACTGTTCTCCTCCATTTTGCAGCCGTCAGACTTATTGGAGACTTCATATCTCTCAATCCGGGCATTTGCTTGAAATATTAACTTCAACTCCTGGAACATCTCATATGCTACATGACGTTCAAAACGTCGTTGAAGTCCCGGTTCTAAGCCGTAAAGCATGGCAAACTGAACTATTGAGTAGTCATCAGCTTTGCTTTGCCAGACGTTCATAAAATCTGGCGTTGCTCCTGCAGCGGGTTTGGCACCTAGCGGTGCTTCCAGGATGTAATTCTCCTGTGCAGTAATGAGGATAATCCTCAAGTTATGGACCCAGTCCGTGTAGTTGCTACCATCATCTTTCAACTTAGCTTTCTCTAGGAACGCATTAAAATTCAATGGAACAATAGCACGGGCCATCTATCTACAACAACATAGACATGCAAAATACTATCAGGTACTAAGTTCATGATAAATTAAAGTTCAATCGATCATATTACTGAAGAACTCCCACTTAGATAGACATCCCTCTAATCATCTAAGTGATCACGTGATCCATATCAACTAAACCATGTCCGATCATCATGTGAGATGGAGTAGTTTTCAATGGTGAACATCACTATGTTGATCATATCTACTATATGATTCACGCTCGACCTTTCGGTCTCAGTGTTCCGAGGCCATATCTGCATATGCTAGGATCTTCAAGTTTAACCCGAGTATTCGGCGTGTGCAAAACTGGCTTGCACCCGTTGTATGTGAACGTAGAGATTATCACACCCGATCATCACGTGGTGTCTCGGCACGATGAACTTTTGCAATGGTGCATACTTAGGGAGAACACTTACACCTTGAAATTTAGTGGGAGATCATCTTATAATGCTACCGTCGAGCTAAGAAAAATAAGATGCATAAAGGATAAACATCACATGCAATCAATATAAGTGATATGATATGGCCATCATCATCTTGTGCCTTTGATCTCCATCTGCAAAGCACCATCATGATCACCATCGTCAACGGCGCGACACCTTGATCTCCATCGTAGCATCTTTGTCGTCTCGCCAACTATTGCTTCTACGACTATCGCTACCTCTTAGTGATAAAGTAAAGCAATTACATGGCGATTGCATTTCATACAATAAAGCGACAACCATATGGCTCCTGCCAGTTGCCGATAACTCTGTTACAAAACATGATCATCTCATACAATAAAATTTAGCATCATGTCTTGACCATATCACATCACAACATGCCCTGCAAAAACAAGTTAGACGTCCACTACTTCGTTGTTGCAAGTTTTACGTGGCTGCTACAGGCTGAGCAAGAACCGTTCTTACCTATGCATCAAAACCACAACGATTTTTCGTCAAGTATGTGTTGTTTTAACCTTCAACAAGGACCGGGCGTAGCCACACTCGATTCAACTAAAGTTGGGGAATCTGACACCCGCCAACCACCTGTGTGCGAAGCACGTCGGTAGAACCAGTCTCGCATAAGCGTACGCGTAATGTCGGTCTGGGCCGCATCATCCAACAATACCGCCGAATCAAAGTATGACATGCTGGTAAGCAGTATGACTATTATCGCCCACAACTCACTTGTGTTCTACTTGTGCATATAACATCTACACATAAACCTGGCTTTGATACCACTGTTGGGGAACATAGTAATTTAAAAAAAAATTCCTACGCACACGCAAGATCATGGTGATGCATAGCAAAGAGAGGGGAGAGTGTTGTCCATGTACCCTCATAGACCGTAAGCGGAAGAATTATGACAACGCGGTTGATGTAGTCGTACGTCTTCACGATTGACCGATCCTAGCACCAAAAGTACGGCACCTCCGCGATCTGCACACGTTCAGCTCGGTGACGTCCCATGAACTCATGATCCAGCAGAGTGTCGAGGGAGAGCTTCATCAGCACGACGGCGTGATGACGGTGATGATGAATCTACCAGCGCAGGGCTTCGCCTAAGCACTATGACGATATGACCGAGGTGGATTATGGTGGAGGGGGGCACCGCACACGGCTGGAAACAATCAACTTGTGTGTTCTAGGGTGCCCCCTGAGGGAGTCTTGGACTAAGGGGTCCTCGGGCGTTCGGCCTGTTAGCCATGGGCTGGACTGATGGGCTGTGAAGATACAAAGACCGAAGACTGCACCCGTGTCTGGACAGGACTCTCCTTGGCATGGAAGTCAAGCTTGGTGACCAAATATGTAGATTCCTTTCTTTGTAACCGACCTTGTGTAACCCTAGATCCTCTCGGTGCCTATATAAACTGGAGGACTTAGTTTGGAAGGGGAAACTCATAACCATAGTCATACAGGCTAGGCTTTTAGGGTTTAGCCATTACGATCTCGTGGTAGATCAACTCTTGTAATATTCATATTCATCAAGATCAATCAAGCAGGAAGTAGGGTATTACCTCCATAGAGAGGGCCCGAACCTGGGTAAACATCGTGTCCCCTGTCTCCTATTACCATCGACCTTAGACGCATAGTTCGGGACCCCCTACCCAAGATCCGCCGGTTTTGACACCGACATTGGTGCTTTCATTGAGAGTTCCACTGTGCCATCCCTTAAAGGTTTGATGGCCCCTTCAATCATCAGCGACGATGCTGTCCAAGGAGAGACCTTCCTCCCTGGACAGATCTTCGTTTTCGGCGGCTTTGCACTATGGGCCAACTCGCTTGGCCATCTGGAGCAGATCGATAGCTATGCCCCTGGCCACCACGTCAGATTTGGGAGCTTGAACTACGTTGCGGACATCCGTGGAGATTTGATCTTCGCCGGATTCAAGACCGTGGCAACCACTCCTGGTCACCCCGATGAACATGACCTAAATCTGTCATTGGACCGCATCCAGGAGACAACTCCTGTAACCGCTCTGGCCTTAGATCCGGAGCAGACTGCGCCATGCAAGGACGGGAGGCTCAACCCCACCACGGAGGCCACAGATTCCCCAGCGTTGGAGCCGCACATGGAATTAACCTCACACAATATCTGTGTCACCGGAACTCCGGACTCATCTCTGGTTATAAGTTCCGAACCATGTGAGTCCGCGGACGCCGAACTTGATCGCTTTTCGATCTTTGAGTTCAGCGCCGCAGACATCTTATAGCACTCGCCCTTGGGGGATCCACAGCCGAACTATGTCCGGTTCGAACTAGGGGCTGACGATGGAGAATTTTGCTTCCCACCCGCCACCCACTTCATAGCCACGGTCGAGGATTTAACCGACACGCTTGATTATGACTCCGAAGACATCGACGGTATGGATGACGATGCTGATGAGGAGCAAAACCAAAATCCGCCATTTACTGGACGATGGACGACCACTTCTTTGTATGATGTGTACATGGTGGACACACCCAAAACAACCAACGACGATGACAAAGAAAATCCAGTCGAGAATAAACCTCCTGAGACACAGCAAAAATGCCGGCGTCCTTGGCGCCGCTCTAAGTCACGTCGTTCAAAAGACAGCAATGCTGGCACCAGAGAAAATAATACTCCGGACGATGCCGAAAACAATGAAGACCTTGCTAGGGTAACATCTGAATAGGAGGAGCAAGAAAACGGGCAAGCTAGCCCCGACGAACAGGCCAGTCCCAACGACTCGGAGGACGGTAGTTAACTTCTGCTCTCCGAGGATGAGGAAAGCCTCGGCAACAAAGATTTCATCGTTCCTGAGGAACCTCTCGAGCAGGAGCGCTTCAAGCGCCAGCTAATAGCCACCGCAAGGAGCCTGAAAAAGAAGCAGCAGCAGCTTCAAGCTGACCAAGATCTGCTCGTCGACAGGTGGACTGATGCTCTGGTAGCCAAAGAATATGGCCTCAGACGCCCAGCCAAGAGTTACCCGAAGCAAAGGCTGCTACCTCAGTTCGATGAAGAGGCGCCGGAGCCCATACCTCCCTCGCATAATGTGGCCAATCGACCACTACGCGGTCAGGACAGTGCGGCGGACCGACCACCACGTGGTCGGGATAGAGTGGCAACTCAGGCCGAACAGCAGCCTGCCCCACCGCCACGTAAAAATAGAGACAAAACAGTTCGGGGTCATACATACGACCTCCGGCAGACCCTGGATAGTAGAGCAGAATATACCCAATCGATTTACAGATCGCGAGGACGTTCCTCGATACGTGATGATGGCTACCTATTCGGACATGACAAACCTAGTCACGCCTGAGCCGACAACTGCAGACGAACTCCATCGGAGCTACGTCGCGATGTGGCCAGGTATAGAGGCGCCGCACACCCTCTTTGCTTCACTCACAAAATAATGGATCACGAATTCCCCGAAGGGTTCAAACTTGTGAATATTGAATCATACGACGGGACAACTGATCCCGCGGTATGGATAGAGGACTTTATCCTCCACATCCACATGGCCCGTGGAGATGACCTCCACGCTATCAAATACCTCCCACTAAAGCTTAAAGGACCAGCTCGGCACTGGTTAAATAGCCTGCCTGAAAATTCCGTCGGCAGCTGGGAGGACCTGGAAGAAGCCTTCCTCGACAACTTCCAAGGTACATATGTCCGGCCACCAGACGCTGATGACTTAAGCTACATAGTTCAACAACCTGGAGAGTCAGCCAGGAAATTCTGGACTAGGTTCCTAACCAAAAAGAACCAGATCATCGACTGTCCGGATGCCGAAGCCCTAGCGGCCTTTAAACATAGCATCCGCGAAGAATGGCTAGCCCGCCACCTCGGCCAAGAAAAGCCAAAATCTATGGCAGCCCTTACGTCACTCATGTCCCGCTTTTGCGCGGGTGAGGATAGTTGGCTGGCTCGTAGTAAAAACACAGCCAGCGAGGCAGGCCCCTCCAAGGTCAAAAACAACAATGGCAAGCTCCGACGTAACAGACACAAACACCGAAGCAATGGTGATAATACCGACGACACTATAGTAAACGCCGGATTCAGCGGTTCCAAGTCCAGCCAACGGAAGAAACCGTACAAAAGAAAAAAATCAGGGACCATCCAGCCTGGACCGTATACTCGATTGCCCGTGCCAGATACATGTCACCCCAGACAAACCAACCAATCATACCAACAGAGAATGTTGGGTTTTCAAACAGGTCGACAAATTAAACGCCGAGAACAGGGAAAAGGGATCACAAAGCAAGGACGGCAACGAGGAGCCCCGGCAACCGAACACAGGGGGACAGAAGAAGTTTCCCCCTCAAGTCAAAATAGTGAACATGATATATGCCACACACATCCCCAAAAGGGAGCGCAAGCGCGCACTAAGGGACGTCTACGCGATAGAGCCAGTCGCCCCAAAATTCAACCCATGGTCATCATTCCCAATCACGTTTGTTCGTCGGGATCATCCCACTAGTATCCGTCATGGCGGTTCAGCTGCGCTAGTCCTCAACCCTATCATCGACGGATTTCACCTGACGCGCATCCTTATGGATGGGGGTAGGAGCCTCAATCTGCTCTATCAGGACACAATGCGCAAAATGGGCATTAATCCATCACGGATCAAACCCACAAAGACTACCTTCAAAGGAGTCATACCGGGTGTAGAGGCCCGCTGTACGGGCTCAATCACACTAGAGGTTGTCTTAGGATCTCTGGACAATTTCCGAAGCGAGGAGTTAATCTTCGACATCGTCCCCTTTCGTAGCGGCTATCACCCACTGCTCGGACGAACCGCATTCGCTCGATTCAATGTAGTGCCACACTATGCTTATCTCAAGCTCAAGATGCCCGGTCCACGCAATGTCATAACGGTCAATGGAAATACGAAACGATCCCTCCATACAAAAGAGCACACAACGGCCTTAGTAGCAGAAGTACAGAGCGACCTTCTCAAGCAGAACCTTAATTCGGCTGCCGAGCCCACGGACACCGTTAAGAGGTTTCGAACTACCCTGTAGCAGGACAACTCGGCTCATCAGGAGCTCGACTAGCAATCCAGCCTCCGTCTCAGTCCCGATCAAGTGGTGGCATTCGTGCCGCACGTACATAACTACGCACTCAAAATTCCGTGGGCATCGACAGAGGCATAGCTAGCTTGTGATCCACAGTACGGCTCAACCGGCACCGGACACACACACATACTTTCACTTTTCCTTTTTCGTTTTTCAGGTCTCAATCCCACAGGCCCCATCTGATGTCCTGATCATCGGTCCTCTTGAAGGAAAAACACACCAAGACGACAAGAAACACAAACATATGGGGGACTTTCTAGGTGGTTTCGTTAACAATCACTCTACCTGTTTTTTAGGACCCACATGCAGCTATCCCTTGGTTTTGGCATGTTAAATAGCCTGTGGCCCATCACACTACTTGTATCAAATGCGCCTTGACGTATTAATCAAATTACAATGGAAATAGTTCGCGTCCCGAGCTCTAGAGCCCTAGCTTATTATCTTTGCACCCTGTCTGTTTTCCCTTCCTTTTCTTCTTCTTCTTCTTCTTCTTTCTTTCCCTCCTATGGGTAACCTTATCAGATAGCACCCGTACACTTTGGTACGTTTCACATTTGCCAGGGGCTTCATAGCACCCCGCACTATGGCAACAAAAGTCCGGACACTTTTTATAGTATAGTTCGGCACCCCTAATTTAGCACTATATGCATTGGCTCCGAATCATGTCTTTAGTCAATAGTTGGGTTGCCCGGTGTCGGTGTCAAAACCAGCGGATCTCGGGTAGGGGGTCCCAAACTATGCGTCTAAGGAGGATGGTAACAGGAGGCAGGGGACACGATGTTTTACCCAGGTTCGGGTCCTCTTGATGGAGGTAAAACCCTATGTCCTGCTTGACTTATTCTTGATGATATGAGTATTACAAGAGTTGATCTACCACGAGATCGGAGAGGCTAAACCCTAGAAGCCAGCCTATGGTATGATTGTATGTTGTCCTACGGACTAAAACCCTCCGGTTTATATAGACACCGGAGGGGGCTAGGGTTACACAAGATCGGTTACAAAGGAGGAGATATCCATATCCGTACTGCCTAGCTTGCCTTCCACGCCAAGTAGAGTCTCATCCGGACACGAGACAAAGTCTTCAATCTTGTATCTTCATAGTCCAACAGTCCGGCCAAAGGATATAGTCCGGCTGTCCGGAGACCCCCTCATCTAGGACTCCCTCAGTAGCCCCTGAACCAGGCTTCAATGACGATGAGTCTGGTGCGCAGTGTTGTCTTCGACATTGCAAGGCGGGTTCCTCCTCCGAATACACCACAGAAGAATTTGAATACAAGGATAGTGTCCGACCCTGCAAAATATGTTCCACATACCACCGTAGAGAGAATAATATTTCCACAAATCTAATCTGCTGACACGTTTTGGCAACATGACATTATGCCATGGCCCGGTGATTATTCAAACCGTTTTTCTTCAACTAGCCCTGCACATAACGCGAGGTAGTTTCTTGACACGTCTTGTCAAAGCAGAGATCGTGTCCCCCTCATTATGGGATTCTCATCAATACGGGTGTGGGTAACCCAACCACGCCATCAATTACGGTGCTTGGGGGATAAGTGAGTTTTACCAGGCTAGTGGGGGCGCATAGTTTCGGCCGCCCTTATAAGGGGATAAGGTTTAACCTTTTTCTACCCACGCCTTCTTCCTCCTTGCTCATCCATTCTTGCGCACTCGAGCTGCAACGCCCAAGTCCATATCCTTCCCCTCAACCTTCTCCAAACATGTCCGGAGTGGGAGGCAAATGGATGGCTTCCTCAGTTACGGAGGGACACATCAAGAAGCTGCGCGAAGCCGGATACTTAGCCGCGAATATCGCGCATCGGCTGCCCGCTGCGAGGCAGATTGTTCCTACCCCGGAACCTCACGAGAGGGTAGTTTTCCTCCACCACTTCCTCCGCGGACTGGGGTTTCCCCTCCATCCATTCGTCTGCGGTCTCATGTTCTACTACGGGCTGGACTTCCATGATCTGGCCCCGAACTTCATCCTCAACATTTCGGCGTTCATCGTCGTGTGTGAGGCTTTCCTCTGCATCCGGCCCCACTTCGGCCTGTGGTTAAAGACATTCAATATCAAGCCGAAGGTGGTGGGAGGCCAACAAGTGGAACGCGGTGGAGCCATGGTGGGAAAGATGCCCAATGTTATATGGCTCGAAGGCTCCTTCGTGGAGACCATAAAGGGATGGTAATCGGCGTGGTTCTACATCACCGAGC
Source organism: Triticum urartu (assembly GCF_056163025.1). Lineage (NCBI taxonomy): Eukaryota > Viridiplantae > Streptophyta > Magnoliopsida > Poales > Poaceae > Triticum > Triticum urartu. The sequence continues at coordinate 378,888,076 of NC_141878.1, read as the reverse complement.
CACGCGACACCAACTGGGTGGTGGCCCCCGAGTTTCGATCCAGAATCGCCACACGGCTCACCTCCTGGAAAGAGAAGGGCCTGTCCTGGGGTTCATCGGTGGAGCTGGACGGACTCCAGAAATGTATCCGGAATATGGCAAGCAAGAAGCTCAAGCTTGTCAACATAGTCCAGGTCATGCTCTTCCGCCGGATCCTCCCGTGTTAACAACGAGATTTTAACTTATGGGAGTTCGACCCGGCCCGGCACCAGACTCTAAGCGAGCTCTTCGACACGATGCACAAGGATGTCTGGAGGGTGCTGTTCAAGGGCGCCGAGGTCCCTCCTTCTCTTACCGAGGACCGCGGGCTAAGCGCGAAGCGCCTAGCGCATCCGGTGAGTTCTATTCATTCGGTAGGATATTTATTTCCCCTAGCTTAACCATGTGCGGGGTCTGAGCTGCATGCCTTTGACAGGAATGGGTGGAGACGTCGGGGCAGATTAACTGTCCGGCCCCTCTGCCCGAAGACACTGCGGACGCTCTCCTGACGGAGATGCTGACTCCGGCTCCTTACAAGGTGCCGGAGAAGACCAAGAAGGCCAAGGGAACCCGAAAGAGTTCCCGATGCCAGGTGGTATCGGACTCATCGTCCAATAACTCCACGACGCACTCCTCCCCCGAAGACGAGGAGGAAGATGAAGATGCTCCCCCTCCAGTCGGGGGAGACAAGAAAAGGAAGGCCGCCCCAACCGGGGGGGGGGGGGGGCGAAGGGTCCAAGAAGGGAAGGACTCTCCTTCCGGACTGCTCCACCACCGTCGTCGAAGACGAAGACGAGTGGCTGCTCAGGGCCAAGCCCCTAGCGAAGTCGTGAGTATTTGGATACCAGAGTAACTCATAGCATACCTTTGTCGCACTGCTTCTCCTAACGCCGAATATGATTATGCAGACCGCCCCAAGACCGTATCGACGTATCTTCGTCGGGTGGCTCCTTGGACTCGTCGGACATGGATAGCGATCCACTTCCGACCGCCACCTCCCCTTGCCCTACGGACAATGCCGAGGTATTGTCTCAAGAGGCACTGGGTCGAGGGGAGACAATCTCGGAGGCGCCTCAAGGTGACCTTCCGGACTCCAGGAGCAGAGGGAGGGAGGCACCCGAGGGCTCCGAGTTCGGCCTTTAGCTGAATACCGCGCCGGAACCTCCAGTGGTTCCGGACTCAGGCAGGCGGCCTCCTTCCAAAAGGGGCAAGACGCCTGTGCCAGTGACCTCTGTCCATCCAGAGGCACCGGACAATCTGCTGGGAGCGCTTCGCAGCGCTTTCATCGACGAAGAGCACCACACTATTATGAGTGCGGTGATCCAGAAGGTTCAGTCCGCCAAGAGCGGACTGACTGAAGCCTGTGCCAGCCTTCTAACAGGCTTTGATGTAAGTATTTTAAATATAGGAAAAATATTACCAAATAGACAATAGCCCCTGATGCTCTGTTTGGTGTTCAAAAATAAAAACCGAATAGAGGATCAAACAATATCACAGGAGTCTAATATAAGTATGTCTATATGCGAATGTAGGCTTCGCTGCTGGCCTCTGCCGCACTGACTGCGGAGGTCGCCGCACTGAAGCAGGACCTCGAAGGGTCCAAGAAAGAGCTCGGCCTTGCCAAGAGGCATCTTGAGGAGAACAAAGGTAAGTAGTAACTAGTCTATGGATATATATATATAAAGAATGCGATTGCAAAATGACAGGATCATCGTAAATTTGCCAGGGGCCACGACCGAGGTGGCGACCCTGAAGCAAGCACTATCTGAGGCCGAAAACAAAGCGGCCAAGGAGCGCACCGAGCGGGAAAGGCAGGAGGCACGGGTGGGCGAGGTGCAACAAGAGCTCCACGCTCTCGTGACGAAGCACGAGGCGTTGGAGCTTGACTTGAAGACGCGAGAGTCCGAGCTTGCCGCGGTCCTCGAGAGCGCAAAGAATGCCAAGGCTGAGGCCCAAAAGGCCCTCCAGGAGATTGATGCGATGAAGAAGATAGCGGCGGTAAGGCATTCAATATGCAAAGCAAGCATGTGAAAGTAAATTACTTGTTACTTACCCAAGTCCGGAGCTCTCCAGGAGCATTCGTAGATTTGCCCCGTAGCGTGTCGGATGCCGCACAGTTTTACCAGGCCGAGGAGGGAAGCTCAACGGAGAAGCTGTTCTAGTCCCAGTATACTGGGACCGAACACCCGATGCCTCTGAGCGACCAGCTCAGACAACTGGTTGAGCTGCACAAGGCGGCCGAACAAGCCATGAAGGGCTTTATAGTCCGGATGTGGCCTGGTGACGCCCTTCCCAATAGCTACTTCGGCCTGGTGAGGCGGCTTGTGGATGCCTGCCCACGGCTGGAAGTTATCAAGCAGTCCGTTTGCATCGAAGGTGCACGCCGGGCTTTCGCCCGTGCGAAGGTGCACTGGGCTAAGATGGATGCCGTGAAGCTGGTGAAGGAGGGGCCGCCGCAGGGCAAGGAGCATCGCCACCCCAAGATGTACTATGAGGGTGTCCTGAAGGGTGCCCGTCTTGTAGCGGACGAGTGTGCGAAAGATGTAATATTTGAATAAACTTGCTCGTGTAATCCTGTATTATGAAAACTTGTTCATATGCGCTATGCAATGCTTGTCTGAATTTAAAATATTACCTTCTGTTCGGCTGTTTATCAAATCTTAGAGATGGCTAGTCGTCGGCTTCTGCCCCCACGCCACGAGTGCTGGGGTGTTCGGGATAAACCTGAGCACTCTTGTTCCCATTTTTGGGTCCTTCGAGGGAGGTGCTCAGCACAACGAACAAGGCAATCAGACTATAATGCGTTATCACTCTCACTTAGCCATAGAATTCTATAATTTTAAATTTCGGCGAAGCCCCTAGTATTCGGAAGGCCGAATTCGGGGTGCAATACACGCCTTAAGCCGGACAGGGCCGACTCCTTGCTCTAAGCGCCATAAGTCTTTAGGGACTTGAAATCTCTCGAACAGCGACCAGTCTCTCGCCTTATGATGACAGTCAATTTTAGCTTTCTCTACTGAGGTGCTTAGCCCAGCAGAACCGGGGCACAATCGCAGTAGTTCTCCCAGTGCTACCTTAGCCGATATAGCGGAACGTAAGGTACCAAAACATGGGAGCCGGGCAAACCCAACTATTGACCCAAGACATGATTCGGAGCTGATGCATATAATGCTATAAGTTCGGGGAGCCGCACTGTCGAAAGTGTTCGGACTTCTCACGCCGTATTATGGGGTATGCTTAAGCCCCTAGCGTATTGGCCATACCAGAGTGTACGGGTGCTAGATGTCATGAATGAACACACACACACACACACACATATATATATAAAGGAAGAATGCAATAATAGTCTTAATGCTATGCATTGTTTATTCAAAAAGGTGCGTTAAATCAGAATGATACAAGTAGTGCGATAAGCAAAAAGTAGGACTATTTGACATGTCCCTTCCAAGGGCGAGCTGAGGAATAGTATTAAAGCAAGTATTTCACTCGTTATCGTAATCCACCTGGGAGTTCCATGGTGTGACGTAGCTTTCTGCCTCCTTGGTTGCTGCATCTGTTCAGCAATCATGCTGCCGAACAGGGTTTCCAGAGATTAAAGTCTTGAAAGAGAAAAATAACAAAGTGGGAAACCCCTAGTGCGGTTTAAGCCGCGACTTGGAGCGTGCCGCAGTCGTGCCCCCTCCCCGCCTGTACCCATGGTATTTTTAATGCGTAATTATGTACACGTGGCACGGATTTCGCCGTTTGGCTGGGACCGAGGAGGGGGCCGCATTGCTATGCGAGCTCGGAACGTGCCAGGCGGTCCTGTTGCCGATTACTCCGGGCGCGCTTGAAGGTGTCCGGGTCCTTAATCGCCGAACTAGTGGATTGCCTTAAGAGGCTTCTTTGCGCTTCTGCTGCGAGGGCCGCAGTGTGCTCCTCCGTGCAGAGAGAGCGCTCTGCGTTTCCATTGACTGTGATGACCCCCCGAGGCCCTGGCATCTTGAGCTTGAGATATGCGTAATGCGGTACCGCATTGAATCTCGCAAATGCGGTTCACCCGAGCAGTGCATGGTAGCCACTGCGGAACGGGACTATGTCAAAGATTAACTCTTCGCTTCGGAAGTTATCCGGAGATCCGAAGACCACTTCTAGTGTTACTGAGCCTGTGCAATGGGCCTCTACACCTGGTATGACGCCTTTAAAGGTCGTTTTAGTGGGTTTGATCCTTGAGGGGTCTATACCCATTTTGCGCACTGTGTCTTGATAAAGCAGGTTCAGGCTGCTGCCGCCATCCATAAGGACTCGAGTGAGGTGAAATCTGTCAATGATTGGGTCTAAGACCAATGCGGCAAATCCGCCATGATGGATACTAGTGGGGTGGTCCCTGCGGTCGAAGGTGATCGGGCAGGAAGACCATGGGTTGAACTTTGGGGCGACTGGCTCCAACGCATATACGTCCCTGAGCGCGCGCTTCCGCTCCCTCTTGGGAATGTGGGTTGCATATATCATGTTCACCGTCCGCACTTGTGGGGGGAACCTCTTCTGTCCTCCGGTGTTCGGCTGCCGGGGCTCCTCCTCGTCATCGCAATGTGACCCCTTATCTTTGTTTTCGGCATTTATCTTGCTGGCCTGCTTGAACACCCAATAATCCCTGTTGGTGTGGTTGGCTGGCTTGTCGGGGGTGCCGTGTATTTGGCACGAGCGATCGAGTATACGGTCCAAACTGGACGGGCCCGGAGTGCTTCTTTTGAATGGCTTTTTCTGCCGACCGGGTTTAGAGCCTTTGAATCCGGCATTGACTGCCGTATCCTCGGTATTGTCGTTGTTAATGCGACGCTTATGTTTGTTGCGACGTGACCTGCCATTGCCATCCTTGGTATCCGAAATACCATGGTTCTTTGATATGTTATTGCTGCGAGCCAGCCAGCTGTCTTCCCCCGCAGAAAAGCAGGTCATGAGTGTCGTGAGGGCTTCCATAGATTTTGGCTTTTCCTGACCAAGGTGCCGGACGAGCCACTCGTCGTAGATGTTGTGCTTAAAAGCTGCTAGGGCCTCTGCATCTGGACAGTCGACGATTTGATTTTTCTTTGTTAGGAACCATGTCCAGAATTTCCTGGTCGATTCCTCTGGCTGCTGAATTATGTGGCTCAAGTCATCGGCATCTGGTGGTCGCACATAAGTGCCCTGAAAGTTGTCGAGGAATGCGGCTTCTAGATCTTCCCAACAGCCAATGGACTCTGCTGGCAAGCTGTTGAGCCAATGCCAAGCTGGTCCTTTGAGTTTGAGTGGGAGGTATTTAATGGTGTGTAGATCATCACCACGGGCCATGTGGATATGCAGGAGGAAATCCTCGATCCATACCGCAGGATCTGTTGTGCCATCGTATGATTCTATATTTACGGGTTTGAAACCCTCTGGGATTTGATGATCCATTACTTCGTCTGTGAAGTATAAGGGGTGTGCGGCGCCTCTGTACTGGGCTATATCGCGACGCAGCTCAAATGAGTCTTGCCCGCTGTGTTCGGCCCGGCCGGACTTACTTTTACTGTATCCAGCGTGACGATTATCGTCTCGCATAGTGGCGCGCCCTCGTGATCCGTAGATCGATCTTGCATGTTTTGCTTTGTCCTCCAATACGCCTCGCAGGTCTGGCGTATTTCCCCATGCCTTTTTATTTGAATGGCGTCGGGATGCGGGCTGAGCTTTTGGCTGGAATGCCTCTCTGTCGCGGCCACGAGGTGGCCGGTCAGCCGCGTCATACGCCGGGGATGTAGGTTTCAGTGCTTCCTCCTCCAGTCGGGGTAGCAACCTGCACTTTGGGTAATTCTTGGAGGGGCGTTCGAGTTTATATTCCTCGGCTGCCAGGACTTCAGTCCATCTGTCAGCTAGCAAATCTTGATCAGCTTGAAGCTGCTGCTGCTTTTTCTTAAGGCTATTTGCGGTGGCCATAAGCCGGCGCTTGAAGCGCTCTTGTTCGATGGGATCCTCAGGCACAACGAATTCATCATCGTCGAGGCTTGCCTCGTCTTCGGAGGGAGGCATGTAATTATCATCCTCCGCCTCTCCATCTGCCGCTCTCTCTGGAGGGCTGGCTTCTCCATCCTCCTGCCTTAAATCTTGCTGGAGGGGATTGTTGCCGTCTTTGGTACTGTCCGGAGTGCTATTATCTCCTGTGCCGGTATCACCGCTTTTGCCTTGGCAGGACTTAGAGCGGCGCCGCTGACGCTGGCGCTTGGGTTGCTTCTTGGAGGGGTCATCCTCCGTTGTCTCGTCGCCATTGCCTTCTTTGGGTGTGTCCACCATGTATATATCGTATGATGAGGTGGCTGTCCAGTGCCCTATGGGCAGTGGTTCCTCTTCGTCTCCCGCATCGTCGTCCATACCGTCGATGTCTTCGGAGTCGAAGTCGAGCATGTCGGTTAAGTCGTCGACAGTGGCTACTAAGTGGGTGGTGGGTGGGTGGCAAATTTCTTCGTCATCCGCATCCCAATCCTGCCGGACATAGTTCGGCCAGGATCCTCCTGACAAGGAGAGAGACCTTAATGAGTTCAGTATGTCAGGGCGACTGCTGAAAAATATCCGTGGAGGTAAACTCCATGATCGGCGCCTAATCGGATTCGATAGGAACGGGCGTAGGCAGTTCGGAGTCCATGGCCGGAGAAGGATCCGGTAGTTTGGCAACACGGCTCTCGTGAAGGGTAAGGTCGATATTCGGCTCGATCGCCACTGAGGATACGGCCTCCGTGACGGGGTCTATCCACCCGTCCATGGATGGCGCAACTGGCTCCGAATTGAGGCTCGGAGCGGCTGCCGGTGTGATCTCCTAAATACGGTCCGATGGTAGAGCTAAATCGTACTCATCGTGACCGCGTGGCGCACAAGGCAGGGGCTCGAATCCGTCGAACATCAAGTCTCCGTGGATATCGGCCGTGTAATTTAAGCTTCCAAACCTGACCTGGTGGCCAGGGGCATAACTTTCGATCTGCTCCAGATGGCCAAGCGAGTTGGCCTGCAGTGCGAAGCCGCCGAACACAAAGATCTGTCCGGGAAGAAAAGTCTCACCCTGGACTGCATTGCTATCGATGATAGTAGGAGCCATCAAGCCTAACAGCGACGACACAGAGGAACTCTCAATGAAAGCACCAATGTCGGTGTCAAAACCGGCAGATCTTGGGTAGGGGGTCCTGAACTGTGCGTCAAAGGCGGATGGTAACAGGAGGTAGGGGACACGATGTTTTACCCAGGTTCGGGCCCTCTTGATGGAGGTAAAACCCTACGTCCTGCTTGATTTATTCTTGATGATATGAGTATTACAAGAGTTGATCTACCACGAGATCGGGAGGCTAAACCCTAGAAGCCAGCCTATGGTATGATTGTATGTTGTCCTACAGACTAAAACCCTCAGGTTTATATAGACACCGAAGGGGGCTAGGGTTACACAAGGTCGGTTACAAAGGAGGAGATATCCGTATCCATACTGCCTAGCTTGCCTTCCACGCCAAGTAGAGTCTCGTCCGAACACAAGACGAAGTCTTCAATCTTGTATCTTCATAGTCCAACAGTCCGGCCAAAGGATATAGTCCGGCTGTCCGGAGACCCCCTAATCCAGGACTCCCTCACCCGGCTCCTGTGCTTGCTACCTTATGTTCCGATATATCGGCTAAGGTAGTAAAGGGAGAACTACTGTGATTGTGCCTTGGTTTACCCAAAGGAGCACCTCAGTAGAGAAAGCCGAAAACTGAGTGTCATGATGCGGCGAGAGCCAGTCAGCTCTTCGAAGGTTGCAAATCATTGGAGATTTCTTCCACATTACGCGAAGGATCAGTACTGCCCGATCAGGCGCTTATAGCGCTCTAGTTCGAACACTAGGGGCCGCGCCAACATTTTTTATTGTCAAACTCCTATGGCTAAGTGAGGGCGTTAAAGCCGCATAGTCTGATTGCCTAGTTCATTGCGCTAAACAACTCCTTCAAGGACCATATAATTGGATCAAGAGTGTTTAGATTCCATCCTGAACACCCCCATACTACCTACATGGGGGCAGAAGCCGACGACTGGCCAACCCTCAGATTTCATACAACACGGCCGCACAGGAGGTACATTTTTTAACATAACAAACATCATATCACAAACTCACTTTATTTTATCATGCAAGGTAGAGGCAACTTGAATACATTCATTCAAAGATAATGTCTTGCGAACACTACGTCGCTACAATACGAGACCCCTCCAGGACGTCTCCAAAATACCGCTCTGGTGTGCAGTGCTCCTTGCCCTCCGGTGGCCCCTCGGTCACAATCTTGATGGTGTCCATCTTCGCCCACCAGACCTTGATGCGGGCAAATGCCATACACGCGCCCTCGATGCAGACGGACCGCTTGACGGCGTCCAGCCGAGGACAGGCATCCACCAACCGCTTCACGAGGCCGAAGTAACTACTGGGTATAGCTTTGGCTGGCCACAGCCGGATTATTAAATCCTTCATGGCCAGTTCGGCCACCCTGTGCAGCTCGACCAACTGTTTTAGCTGATTGCTGAAGGGCACCAGATGTTCTGTCGCAAGATATTGCGACCAGAACAACTTCTCCGTGAAGCTCCCTTCTTCGGCTCGGAAGAACTCTGCGGCGTCGGACACACTACATGGCAGATCAGCAAAAGCCCCTGGAGAACTCCGAATCCGGGTTAGTAAAAGATACTTCCTCTCCACATATTTGCTTTGCATACTAAATGCCTTACCCGCCGCGATCTTCCTAGCCTCCTGGATCTCCTGGAGGGTGCCCTGGGCCTCATTCCGGCCCGTCTTTGCGCTTTGACGAGCCTTGGCGAGTTTGGACTCTTGAGCTGATGCATCGCGTTCCAAGGTCTCGCACTTCCTCAACGCGTCCTGGAGCTCTTGCTGGACCTCGTTGACCCGGGCCTTGAGCTTCTTACGGGCGGCCTGCTCCTTAACAGCCTTCCCCTCGGCTTCGGCCAGGGCCTTTTTCAGGGCCTCGACCTCAGTCGTTGCTCCTATACATATCATGACACTTTGGTCAATGTATATCATTTTACTCTTTTTGAATATATAACGGGTTATTACATACCTTGATTCTCCTGGAGCTGCCTCCTCACCTGGCCGAGCTTCTCCTCGGCCTACTCCAGTCTCTGCTTCAGTCCGTAGACTTTGGCAGTATGCGAGGCCGCGGCCAGCAGCGACGCCTATGTATTCATTTCAGACATATTTAGTTAGTTTCCTGCAATAGGGGATTGATCCTCTATCCGGCTCTTCTTTCCGAACACCGGACAGTGTCTCAGGGGCTACTGTCTGTATTGGGATCTTCTCTTTTTGCGTCGCTTACCTCAAAACATGTCAGTAGGCTGCTGCAGGCTTCAGTTAGTCCGCTCTTGGCGGACTGAATCCTTTCAATTATCGTGCCCATAAGAACACAGTGCTCATCCACAATGGAAGCGCCTCGCAGGGCTTCCAGCAGATTATCCGATGCCCCTGGTTGGACATGGGTCACCGGCGGCATAGGCATACCCCCTTCTTTCTATGGAGGTTGCGTGCCGGATTCTAGAGCCGCATCGGTCTCCGGAATCGAGTCCGGCAGAGGGCCGAACTGAATACGGCCCTCATCACCAGTCTCCATGGGGATTGGCTCCCACTGGTGTCCGGCGACGGGGTTTCGCCTTTTGGCGCCTCCTGAACCTCTCCCCGGCCTGGGAAAGTCCTTCGGGACAGCACCTCGGCATCGCCCTTGGTCTTGGGGGAGTGAGCGGTCGGCGGTGACTCGCTGGCCATCGCCTTTGAATCCAACGAACCTCCTGACGAGGATCGCTGGGAGCTGTCATGGGCCGGACTGCAATAACATAACTAATCATGTCAATACAACAAAGAGGAGAGGCTAGATTTATGGACATGTATGAGTCTTAGCACTTACGATGCAGCCCGAGGCTTAGTGCGGGGGCGTCGCTCCGGACTACTGTCGACGTCCCACGCGGAGTTATCCGCGAGGGAGCCCTTCCCTTTCTTGGACGTCTCCGCCTCCAGGTTCGTGGAGGCCGCCCTCTTCTTCTTTCCCTCATCAGGGGGATGGTTGTTCTTCTCCTCCTCATCATCCTTGTCGTCCTCAACAGCGGAGGAAAGGGTCACTTCGTCTTCGGACGTCAAGTCCGAAGCACCCTTGCAACGGGGGCCACCTTTGGCCCCCTTGGCCTTCTTCTTGGCCTTCTTTTCCGGTGGCCTATAGGGCACCCGAACCAACATCTTCGCCAGGAGTGGGATGACTGGCTCTTCGGGCAGCGCAGCCGAACTATGGATCCGCTCTGCTCTCTCCGTCCACGCCTAAAAAAATACAACAAAGGTTAGGCATCCTCCTTGAACAAACAAGTAGAAGGTACGCCTGAAGAAAAGGAGAACTTACCTCATTGGCAGGATGTGAGTGATCGTGCTCGCGGTCCAAATCCATGACCGGCGGCTTCACGTTGCCCTTGAAGAGCAACTGCCAGACACCTTCGTGACTTGTTCCAAAGAGCCTTTCCAGGGCCTGGTGCTTCGTCGGATCGAATTCCCATAAATGGAAGCTTCGGCTTTGGCAGGGGAGAATCTGGTGAACCAGCATCACCTGGATCACGTCGACGAGCTTGACATCTTTATCCAACATACTCTGAATTTGCGTTTGTAGTGCTATCAGCTCATCTGACGCTGACCAGTTGGGGCCTCTCTCCTTCCAGGAGGTGAGCCGCATTGGGGCTCCGACCTTAAACTCGGGAGCCACCGCCCAAGTGGCGCCGCGCGGCTCTGTGATGTAGAACCACTGCTTCTGCCACTCCTTGACGGTCTCCACAAAAGTGCCTGTGGGCCAAGTGACGTTGGGCATCTTGCTCACCATGGCGCCCCCGCACTCTGCGTGCTGACCGTCCACCACCTTTGGCTTCATGTTGAAGACCTTGATCCACAGGCCGAAGTGGGGGTGGATGTGGAGGAAGGCCTCGCACACGACAATAAATGTCGAGATGTTGAGGAAGGAGTTCGGGGCTAGATCATGGAAATCTAGCCCGTAATAGTACATCAGTCCGCGGACGAAGGGGTGGAGTGGAAACCCCAATCCACGGACGAAGTGAGGGAGGAAAACTACCCTCTCAGTAGGCTTCGGGGTGGGGATGACTTTCCCCTTGGAGGACAGACGGTGGGCGATTCCTTTCGCCAGGTACCCGGCCGCCCGAAGCTAGGTGACGTCCTTCTCCGTGACGGAGGAGACCATCCACTTGCCTTGGCCTCCGGATCCAGACATGATTGAGTGCTTCCTTGAGAGGGGGAAGATGGGAACTTGGGCGCTGGAGCTCGAGAATGGAAGGACAGAGGAAGAGAAGACGTGGGTGAAGAAAGGGGATTCTTATCTCCTTATAAAGGTAGTGAATATTGAGCGACTCCCCACTCGCCTGTTCCCAAGGGCTGTGTAAATGGCACGGTTGGGTTACCCACGCCCGTATTGATGAGAATCCCGCAATAAGGGGGACACGATCTCTACTTTGACAAGACGTGCCAATGGCAACCGCGTCTCTAAACGTGGAGCGATAGACAAAAAACAATTCGAAATTATGACCGGGCAGACGTGATGTCATGTTGCAAAAAGTTGTCAGCGGATTGGACTCGTGGAATATTATATTCTCTTTGCGGTTGTGTGTGGGGTGTGGTGTTACAGATCCGTACACGTTCAATACGTCCGAAGACTATCTTGGAGTTTGGAAGGAGGAACCCGCCTTGCAATGCCGAAGACAGATCTACGCGCCGGATACCTTGTCATTGAAGCCAGGTTCAGGGGCTACTGAGGGAGTCCTGGACTAAGGGGTCCTCGGGCATCCGGCCTATTAGCCATGGGCCGGACTAATGGGCTGTGAAGATACGAAGACCGAAGACTGCACCCGTGTCCGGACGGGACTCTCCTTGGCGTGGAAGGCAAACTTGGCGACCAAATATGTAGATTCCTTTCTTTGTAACCAACCTTGTGTAACCCTAGATCCTCTCGGTGTCTATATAAACTGGATGACTTAGTCCGGAAGGGGACACTCATAACCATAGTCATACAGGCTACGCTTTTAGGGTTTAGCCATTACGATCTCGTCGTAGATCAACTCTCGTAATATTCATATTCATCAAGATAAATCAAGCAGGAAGTAGGGTATTACGTCCATAGAGAGGGCCCGAACCTGGGTAAACATTGTGTCCCCTATCTCCTGTTACCATCGACCTTATACGCATAGTTCGGGACCCCCTACCCGAGATCCGCCGGTTTTGACACCGACACTCCCTGCCCCCGTGTATAATGGAGAAAGGGGGAGGCCGGCCGGCCTTGGGGCGCGCCAAGGAGAGGGGGGAGTCCTCCTCCTAGTAGGAGTAGGATTCCCCCTTTCCTAGTCCAACTAGGAAGGGGGAAGGGGGAAGGAAGGAGAGGGAGAGAGGGAGGAAAGATGGGGCGCCGCCCTCTCCTTCTCCAATTTGGACTCCCAAGGGGGGGGGAGGCCAGCCCTAGGCCCCCTCCTCTATCTCTCTCATAAGGCCCCCCCTCTCTCTCTCCTTCAAGTGGCGTCCAAAAGGGGTGTCTTCATCCGGTTGCGTGAACTTGATCCTTGCATCCGACATCCTAAATAGTAGAAAATGGAGAGGAGTCAGAAATGAGAAGAGAGTAGTGATCTAGGGCTTTAGCTTAGTGGTTGTGTCCTACAGTCAGCGTGTGCTCTAATACCATCTTGTAACGACCAGACCTCAAACAGTCTGATCTCTGTGCATCAGTGTCATCCCTGGATCGGTAATGCTGACACACACAGTACTTGGGGATTTATAACAGAGTGGCAATCACACACTTATAACATCGAATGTCTCAAAAGAGAACTTATTACAATAAATATGGCTTAAGGCCATCTAATACGTTAACAGCGGAAGGCTTGGAAGATAAAGTGAGTCCATCAACTCCAACAGCATCACCGAGTGAAAGACCACGACCTAAGACTCCTTACTCGTCGTCTGAAAAGTCTGCAACATGATATGTTGCAGCCCGAAAATGGGTCAGCACATGGAATATGCTGGCAATGTAACACAAGAGAGTAATGAACAGAATAAAGCTATCACTATATGCATATATGGCTGGTGGAGGCTGTATGGTTAATATGTTTTGCGGAAAGCCAATTTTTCCCTACAACAAAGGAATAAATTGTATTTAACTACAAAGTTGGTTGAAAACATTGAGAATGGTAAACCCCATCTCAATCCCAATTAAAAGGTAATTAATAACCCAACAAAATTAATTTAGAGTGTTGAGATCCACATGATAATCCAAGAACTAGATACTCAAGATGTCCATAACCGGGGACACAGCTAACCATGATTAGTTTGTACACTCTGCAGAGGTTTGTGCACTTTTACCCACAAGACTCGATCTCCTCCGTTTGATTTCTCACACTACATGATGTTTGAGAAACGGATGACCGAGACACAATCTTTCCGAAGAGGTCCCCTTAACCGATAGATAGGCATGTACACCTACAATCCCCTACATCTGCTAGCCCACCATGGAAAGGTTTCCCACAACTTACTCAACTATGCCAGAGCCCATAATGGCATGTGGCTGCACACGGAAGTTTCTAGCATGAATAATCTTATGATCCCTTTGAGACTGGGTGGCAGTCCATAGGAGAATCACACGGTACCCCGGGATTTCCAAAAATACAGACAACACTGGGTTCCCCAGTTGCCTCAATCACATCTTTCATGAATACACTCAACCCAAACCACGTCTACGAGCATAGCATAGCAATATAAGCAATGTAGAAGTAACTCCCGAAGGTTTGATAATAAACAGGTGAATAGGTACTACCTCATCTACTTCCCAAGCCCACAATTTAATCAGATCCTAACCATGCAATTGTTTGAGGATTGATCTAATGCAATAAAACTGGGTAGTAAAGAGGTATTATCAAAGTGTTACTTGCCTTGCTGATGATCCGTGAAACCTAGAGACTCGTAGTAGCATGCTTCGCACTCCGGGTACTCTATCACAAACAAACAAGTATACAATAAGCAATCAAGCAAGATGCACGGGTAAAACTCAATTAAGAAAATCTAACCAGAAAGTTCAACTTAAGAACTCCGGTTTGCAAAAAGAATCAAATCAAACGAAGCACAAAACTCAAACTGCGAAAGAAACCAGCTTCGTTTACTAATCTGGACTAAAGTCAAATTTTACAGTAGCAAAAACTTGTTTAAGTTGATTAAACAGAAAGAGGGCTTTGAGATGAAACTCTAGGCGCTTGAATCTCCCGATTCCGATAAACGAGCGAAAAGATAAACTAAAACGAAAATCGGATCAGAAATCATGATTGAAAATAATCGCGGAAAATCCAAGAAAAAGAAAAATTGACGATCAGGCTAATGAACGAACGTTCGCTGTCTACGGCTAAACGGTGAAAACCATTCATTAAAACAAACGAACGAACGGGCGTTCGCTAAATAAATAAAGCAAAAAAACCGATCTAAAAATAAAAAAAACGGAATCTAGGGTTTCAAAAAAAACCGATTGGTTTTCTCACGGAAACCAAGGCGGCGGCGGCTACCTCCGGCGAGGTCCGGCGAGACGGCGGCGGCGGTGAGCGGCTCCTTCGACGGGGTCGGGCGGCGGCTAGGGGATCCGGCGACGGCGGGGCGGCTGCGGGGCGGCTGCGGGGCGGCGCGGCGAGGCTCCGGCGGCGGCGGCGGGACTCGGGCGGCGGCTAGGGTTTCGGGTGCGGGGGCTGGCGGCTCGGGCCTCCGCGGCTTTAAAGGGCCGACCGGGCTAGTGTCCAGGTCGGACACGGCCCGGTTAGGTCGGTTCGTTTTTTTTTTAAAATATTTTGTGCAGAAAAACAAAGAAAAGAAATTCTAAACGGACTCCAAAAATCCTGAAATAAATTTTGCCCGTCCTCTAAAAATCTACCGGACAAGGTGAACATTTATTTGGGACTCTAATGCAATTTTGAAAAACGCATATTTTTCCTAATTCAAATAAAATAGCGATAAAACTCTAAAAAGAAATTCTTATTTGATTTTAATATTAAATCTCCCATATTTCTTTATTTTGAGGAAGTCATTTTATCCTCTCTCTTTTATTTTCCTAAAAGAAATATTCGAAGAGAAAATAATTAAAATCAAACGATCCTCTTTTCAAAATTTGAGAATACTCAAATATGAAAATAACGAAATCCCTAGCTCTCTCCATGGGTCCTTGAGCTGCGTAGAATTTCTAGGATCAAACCAAAATGCAATAAAATATGATATGCAATGATGATCTAATGCATAACATTCCAAATTGAAAATTTGGGATGTTACAGACACTCTTTTTGTCTATGTATTCACACATGTATTAAGTTTTCGGTTAATACAATTATAACATGAATAATAAACATTTATCATGTTATAAGGAATATAAATAACAACTTTATTATTGCCTCTAGGGCATATTTCCTTCGCGAGCAACATTCAACATCCTGGGTAGCGGGTGGCTCCAGTAATTGCAAGGTGTGAACTGTGTCGTCCGAGAGAATTTCCCCTTAATCAACAACCTCGATCATCATCATTACTCCCGTCCTCTTGCGCTGATGTTCCCGGGAGTACTTGTCCCCGCAACAAAAATAGAGGCCATTGGCACGTATGAAATCGCGCAGCTGACGCACACGGCCAAACTTGTCGCCCCCTTGACGCGGTGGCACGACCCCGCGAGCCGGAATGGGTGGTGGCACAGCTAGTGGTGAACGTCCCACTGGTGCTGGACGGTGGCACTGAGCACGTTGTTTCTCCAACTCTTCCTCCTATATGCATGTGAACACAACTGCCCGGGTGATGCTTGTTGGTGCCTGCAGCCTGACCCCAAGGCGGAGCTCATCCTTTAGACCCAACAGAAACTGAGACACAAAAAACTTGGGGCTGAGCGATGGATTGAGGGACAACAAATGGTATATGCAAGTTTCAAATTGCTGTTTGTACTCCTGGACACTGCCAGTCTGTTTCAGTTGGACCAGTCTGTGCATCGGAACCTCAAATTCTTCTGGCCCGAACTCTTCCTCGACTGCTGCTCTGAAACTTGGCCATGTCAACCCCGGACGCGTCTGACGGTAAGATTGCAGCCACATAGCTGCCAAACCCTCCATGTATAAGGATGCGGTAATGACCCAACTGTGTTGCGACACCTTGTACAACTCAAAGTAAGAAGCACAACACTCCAACCAGATGCAAGGGGCGTCGCCAACAAACTTGGGGAAGTCATGCATTGGTAGTTTGGTGTAGTGGTCGCTGGCGCGGGCCGACTCTAGTGGCGCCAGTGCTCTGACAGGCAGCAAGGGTGGTCCATGATTGACCAGCCGCGTGAAAGGGAGTTGCGCCGCGCCTTCAGTGTAAAGTGGTGGGGGAGGAGGAGGTGGCGGAGGATGGTGGAGTTGGGCGGGTGGTGTGGGAGGCGCATGGGTGAAGGAGTCTGCTGCGGTAGTGAGGCCCTATGGTGTGGAGGTCCCAGCGACGGCCAGATCCATGTTGGTCGCCGTCTTGCGCGCCTCGTCGACATCGGCTTGAGTCAAGTCGATCTGCTTGCCAAAATTCTTCAATTCGGTGGACACCCACTCATTGAAGGTGGTTTGCGCATGGAATCGCTCGTCGGCGGTGGTCTGACTCGCGTCGAGGCGGCGGATGATCGATTCGAGCAGTTTCTGCAGATTATTGGTGGTTTCCCCCATGGCATCGAGGAGGTAACGGGTCCGCGCCGAGGGCTTCGACGACGGTGTCGTGATCTCGCTCCAAATCAGACCTTACCCCGTGCAGGATTTTGTGCAATTTGCGTGAGCAAATCGCCCCTAACACGATGGATGTTACATGTCGATCGAGAGGATCAGAGATCGGCATCCGCGCGAGGTGGGGAAAATTTCGGCTCTGAACTGTAATGACCCGATGATGGGAGAGGGTTTGAGAAGGGGATCAGGAGAGGAAGGGTAAGGGAGTAGGTTTTTATTTTTGAGAAATCTCGCCATCTTTATTCATCCAAAACCACGGTCATAGGTACAAGGTTTGGGTCATGAGGATTGCCCAACCACACGTGTCTACTGATGTCTACTATGCAACTTTATTCTTGTAGACACGTGTTGGGCCTCCAAGCGCAGAGTTTTGTAGGACCGTAGAAATTTTCCCTCAAGTGGATGACCTAAGGTGTATCAATCCATGAGAGGTGTAGGATGAAGATGGTCTCCCTCAAACGACCCTGCAACCAAATATAATAAATCTCTTGTGTTCCCAACACACCCAATACAATGGCAAATTGTATAGGTGCACTAGTTCGGCGAAGAGATGGTGATAAAAGTGTAATATGGATGGTAGAAATATATTTTTATAATCTGAATAGAAAAAAACAGCAAGGTATAGCAAATAGTAAACAGGCACAGAAATGGTATTGCAATGCTTGAAAATGAGGCCTAGGGTCCGTACTTTCACTAGTGCAACCTCTCAACAATGCTAATATAATTGGATCATATAACCATTCCTCAAAGTGCATTGAAGAATCACTCCAAAGTTCCTATCTAGCAGAGAACCTAAGAATAAATTGTTTGTAGGGTACGAAACCACCTCAAAGCTATTCTTTTCGTTCGATCTATTCAAGAGTTCGTACTAAAATTGTTGGGGAACACAGTAATTTCAAAAAAATCCTACGCACACGCAAGATCCATATAGGTGATGCATAGCAATGAGAGGGGAGAGTTTTGTCCATGTACCCTCATAGACCGAAAGCGGAAGCGTTATGACAACGCGGTTGATGTAGTCGTACGTCTTCACGATCCGACCGATCCTAGTACCGAAAGTACGGCACCTCCGTGATTTGCACACGATCAGCTCGGTGACGTCCCATGAACTCTAGATCCATCTGAGGTCGAGGGAGAGTATCGTCAGCATGACGGCGTGATGACGGTGATGATGAAGTTACCGATGCAGGGCTTCGCCTAAGCACTACAACGATATCACCGAGGTGGAAATCTGTGGAGGGGGGCACCGCACACGGCTAAGACAACTGTCAGCTTGTGTGGTCTAGGGTGCCCCCTCCCCACATATATAAAGGAGGGAGGGGGAGGCCGGCGGCCCTCCTTGGCGCGCCCCCAAGAGGGGAATCCTACTAGGACTCCAAGTCCTAGTAGGTTTCCACCAAAAGGGAGAGAGGGGAAGGAAGGAGAGGGAGGGGGAAAGGAAAAAGGGGGGCGCTGCCCCCTTCCTACTCCAATTCGGACTCAAGGGGGAGGGGGCACGCGGCCTGCCCTGGCCGCCCCTCGCTCTCTCCACTAAGGCCCTCTGAGGCCCATTA
This sequence comes from Triticum urartu, assembly GCF_056163025.1. Lineage (NCBI taxonomy): Eukaryota > Viridiplantae > Streptophyta > Magnoliopsida > Poales > Poaceae > Triticum > Triticum urartu. Next base: position 378,869,732 of record NC_141878.1, on the reverse strand, counting down.
GTTCCCCCGGGGGTTCCGATAACCCTCCGGCACTCCGGTTTTATCCGAAACTTCTCCGGAAAACTTCCGGTGTCCGAACATATCCGTCCAATATATCAATCTTTATGTCTTGACCATTTCGAGACTCCTCGTCATGTCCGTGATCACATCGGAGACTCCGAACTACCTTCGGAACATCAAAACACATAAACTCATAATACCGATCATCATCGAACGTTAAGCGTGCGGACCCTACGGGTTCGAGAACTATGTAGACATGACCGAGACTCATCTCCGGTCAATAACCAATATCGGAACCTGGATGCTCATATTGGTTCCTACATATTCTAGGAAGATCTTTATCGGTCAAGCCGCATAACAACATACGTTGTTCCCTTTGTCATCGGTATGTTAATTGCCTAAGATTCGATCGTCGGTATCTCAATACCTAGTTCAATCTCATTACCGGCAAGTCTCTTTACTCGTTCTGTAATGCATCATCCCGCAACTAACTCATTAGTTACATTGCTTGAGAGGCTTATAGTGATGTGCATTACCGAGAGGGCCCAGAGATACCTCTCCCACAATCGGAGTGACAAATCCTAATCCCGATCTATGCCAACTCAACAAACACCATCAGAGACACCTGTAGAGCATCTTTATAATCACCCAGTTACGCTGTGACGTTTGATAGCACACTAAATGTTCCTCCGGTATTCGGGAGTTGTATAATCTCATAGTCATAGGAACATGTATAAGTCATGAAGAAAGCAATAGCAACAAACTAAACGATCAAGTGCTAATCTAACGGAAAGTGTGAAGTCAATCACATCATTCTCTAATGATGTGATCCCGTTAATCAAATGACAACTCATGTATATGGCTGGGAAACTTAACCATCTTTGATTCAACGAGCTAGTCAAGTAGAGACATACTAGTGACACTCTGTTTGTCTGTGTACCCACATATGTACTAAGTTCCCAGTTAATACAATTCTAGCATGAATAATAAACATTTATCATGATATAAGGAAATATAAATAACAACTTTATTATTGCCTCTAGGGCACATTTGCTTCAGTCTCCCACTTGCACTAGAGTCAATAATCTAGATTACACAATAATGATTCTAACACCCATGGAGTCTTGGTGCTGATCATGTTTTGCTCGTGAGAGAGGCTTAGTCAACGGGTCTGCAACATTCAGATCCGTATGTATCTTGCAAATCTCTATGTCTCCCTCCTTGACTTGATCGCGAATGGAATTGAAGCGTCTCTTGATGTGCTTGGTTCTCTTGTGAAATCTGGATTCCTTTGCCAAGGCAATTGCACTAGTATTGTCACAAAAGATTTTCATAGGACCCGATGCACTAGGTATGACACCTAGATCGGATATGAACTCCTTCATCCAGACTCCTTCATTTGCTGCTTCCGAAGCAGCTATGTACTCCGCTTCACACGTAGATCCCGCCACGACGCTTTTCTTAGAACTGTACCAACTTACAGCTCCACCGTTCAATATAAATACGTATCCGGTTTGTGACTTAGAGTCATCCGGATCAGTGTCAAAGCTTTGCATCAACGTAACCATTTTTCGACGAGTTCTTTGTCATCTCCGTAATCGAGAAACATATCCTTAGTCCTTTTCAGGTATTTCAGGATGTTCTTGACCGCTGTCCAGTTATCCACTCCTGGATTACTTTGGTACTTCCCTGCTAAACTAATAGCAAGGCACACATCAGGTCTGGTACACAGCATTTCATACATGATAGAACCTATGGCTGAAGCATAGGGAATGACTTTCATTTTCTCTCTACCTTCTGCAGTGGTCGGCCATTGAGTCTGACTCAACTTCACACCTTGTAACACAAGCAAGAACCCTTTCTTTGCTTGATCCATTTTGAACTTCTTCAAAACTTTATTAAGGTATGTGCTTTGTGAAAGTCCAATTAAGCGTCTTGATCTATCTCTATAGATCTTGATGCCCAATATATATGCAGCTTCACCGAGGTCTTTCATTGAAAAACTCATATTCAAGTATCCTTTTATGCTATCCAGAAATTCTATATCATTTCCAATCAACAACATGTCATCCACATATAATATTAGAAACGCTACAGAGCTTCCACTCACTTTGTTGTAAATATAGGCTTCTCCAAAAGTCTGTATAAAACCATATGCTTTGATCACACTATCAAAGCGTATATTCCAACTCTGAGATGCTTGCACCAGTCCATAAATGGATCGTTGGAGCTTACACACTTTGTTAGCACCTTTTGGATCGACAAAACCTTCGGGTTGCATCATATACAACTCTTCTTTAAGATATCCATTAAGGAATGCAGTTTTGACATCCATTTGCCAAATTTCATAATCATAAAATGCGGCAATTGCTAACATGATTCGGACGGACTTAAGCATCTCTACGGGTGAGAAGGTCTCATCATCGTCAACTCCTTGAACTTGTCGAAAACCTTTCGCAACAAGTCGAGCTTTGTAGACAGTAACATTACCGTCAGCATCAGTCTTCTTCTTGAAGATCCATTTATTCTCGATGGCTTGCCGATCATCAGGCAAGTCAACCAAAGTCCACACTTTGTTCTCACATATGGATCCCATCTCAGATTTCATGGCCTCAAGCCATTTTGCGGAATCTGGGCTCATCATCGCTTCCTCATAGTTCGTAGGTTCGTCATGGTCAAGTAACATGACCTCCAGAACAGGATTACTGTACCACTCTGGTGCGGATCTTACTCTGGTTGACCTACGAGGTTCGGTAGTAACTTGCTCTGAAGTTACATGATCATCATCATTAGCTTCCTAACTAATTGGTGTAGGAGTCACAAGAACTGATTTCTGTGATGAATTTCTTTCCAATAAGGGAGCAGGTACAGTTACCTCATCAAGTTCTACTTTCCACCCACTCACTTCTTTCGAGAGAAACTCCTTCTCTAGAAGGGATCCATTCTTAGCAACGAATGTCTTGCCTTCAGATCTGTGATAGAAGGTGTACCCAACAGTCTCCTTTGGGTATCCTATGAAGACACATTTCTCCGATTTGGGTTCGAGCTTATCAGGTTGAAGCTTTTTCACATAAGCATCGCAGCCCCGAACTTTAAGAAACGACAACTTGGGTTTCTTGCCAAACCATAGTTCATAAGGTGTTGTCTCAACGGATTTAGATGGTGCCCTATTTAACATGAATGCAGCCGTCTCTGAAGCATAACCCCAAAACGATAGCGGTAAATCAGTAAGAGACATCATAGATCGCACCATATCTAGTAAAGTACGATTACGACGTTCGGACACACCATTACGTTGGGTGTTCCGGGTGGCGTGAGTTGTGAAACTATTCCGCATTGTTTCAAATGAAGACCAAACTCGTAATTCAAATATTCTCCTCCACGATCAGATCGCAGAAACTTTATTTTCTTGTTACGATGATTTTCCACTTCACTCTGAAATTCTTTGAACTTTTCAAATTTTCAATCTTATGTTTCATCAAGTAGATATACCCATATCTGCTCAAATCATCTGTGAACGTCAGAAAATAACGATACCCGCCGCGAGCCTCAATATTCATCGGACCACATATACCAGTTTGTATGATTTCCAATAAATCTGTTGCTCGCTCCATTGTTTCGGAGAACGGGGTTTTAGTCATCTTGCCCATGAGGCATGGTTCGCAAGTTCCAAGTGATTCATAATCAAGTGATTCCAAAAGTCCATCAGAATGGAGTTTCTTCATGCGCTTTACACCAATATGACCCAAACGGCAGTGCCACAAATAAGTTACACTATCATTATCAACTCTGCATCTTTTGGCTTCAATATTATGAATATGTGTGTCACTACTATCGAGATTCAACAAAAATAGACCACTCTTCATGGGTGCATGACCATAAAAGATATTACTCATATAAATAGAACAACCATTATTCATGTCTAAAACAAGATCCAGATATAATGTTCATGCTTAACGCTGGAACCAAATAACAATTATTCAGGTCTAAAACTAATCCCGACGGTAGATGTAGAGGTAGCGTACCGACGGCAATCACATCGACTTTGGAACCATTTCCCACACGCATCGTCACCTTGTCCTTAGCCAATCTTCGCTTAATCCATAGTCCCTGTTTCGAGTTGCAAGTATTAGCAACAGAACCAATATCAAATACCCAGGCACTACTGCGAGCATTAGTAAGGTACACATCAATAACATGTATATCACATATACCTTTGTTCACCTTGCCATCCTTCTTATTCGCCAAATACTTGGGGCAGTTCCGCTTCCATTGACCAGTCCCTTTGCAGTAGAAGCACTCAGTCTTAGGATTAGGTCCAGACTTGGGCTTCTTCACTTGAGCAGCAACTTGCTTGCCATTCTTCTTGAAGTTCCCCTTCTTCCTTTTACCCTTTTTCTTGAAACTGGTGGTCTTGTTGACCATCGACACTTGATGCTCCTTCTTGATTTCTACCTCCACAGCCTTTAGCATTCGGCTCGAGAATCATCTTATCCATCCCTTGCATATTATAGTTCATCACGAAGGTCTTGTAGCTTGGTGGCAGTGATTGAAGAACTCTATCAATGACACTATCATCAGGAAGATTAACTCCCAGCTGAGTCAAGTGGTTATGTTACCCAGACATTCTTGAGTATATGTTCACTGACATAACTATTCTCCTCCATTTTGCAGCTGTAGAACTTATTGGAGACTTCATATCTCTCAATCCGGGCATTTGCTTGAAATATTAACTTCAACTCCTGGAACATCTCATATGCTCCATGACGTTCAAAACGTCGTTTAAGTCCCGGTTCTAAGCTGTAAATCATGGCACACTGAACTATCGAGTAGTCATCAGTTTTGCTTTGCCAGACATTCTTAACGTCATCAGCAGCATCTGCTGTAGGCCTGACAGCTAGCGGTGTTTCCAGGACGTAATTCTTCTGTGCAGCAATGAGGATAATCCTCAATTTACGGACCCAGTCCGTGTAGTTGCTACCATCATCTTTCAACTTAGCTTTCTCTAGGAACGCATTAAAATTCAAAGGAACAGTAGCACAGGCCATTGATCTACAACAACATAGACATGCAAAATACTATCAGGTACTAAGTTCATGATAAATTAAAGTTCAATTAGTCATATTACTTAATAACTCCCACTTAGATAGACATCCCTCTAATCATCTAAGTGATCATGTGATCCAAATCAACTAAACCATGTCCGATCATCACGTGAGATGGAGTAGTTTTCAATGGTGAACATCACTATGTTGATCATATCTACTATATGATTCACGCTCGACCTTTTAGTCTCAGTGTTCCGAGGCCATATCTGCATATGCTAGGCTCGTCAAGTTTAACCCGAGTATTCTGCGTGTGCAAAACTGGCTTGCACCCGTTGTATGTGAACGTAGAGCTTATCACACCCGATCATCACGTGGTGTCTTGGCACGACGAACTTCCGCAATGGTGCATACTCAGGGAGAACACTTGTACCTTGAAATTTAGTGAGAGGTCATCTTATAATGCTACCGCCAAACTAAGCAAAATAAGATGCATAAAGGATAAACATCACTTGCAATCAATATAAGTGATATGATATAGCCATCATCATCTTGTGCCTTTGATCTCCATCTCCAAAGCGCTGTCATGATCACCATCGTCACCGGCGCGACACCTTGATCTCCATCATAGCATCGTTGTCATCTCGCCAACTATTGCTTCTATGACTATCGCTACCGCTTAGTGACAAAGTAAAGCAATTACAAGGCGATTGCATTGCATTCAATAAAGCGACAACCATATGGCTCCTACCAGTTGCCGATAACTCTGTTACAAAACATGATCATCTCATACAATAAAATTTAGCATCATGTCTTGACCATATCACATTATAACATGCCCTGCAAAAACAAGTTAGACGTCCTCTACTTTGTTGTTGCAAGTTTTATGTGGCTGCTACGGGCTGAGCAAGAACCGTTCTTACGTACGCATCAAAACCACAACGATTTTTCGTCAAGTGTGTTGTTTTAACCTTCAACAAGGACCGGGCGTAGTCACACTCGATTCAACTAAAGTTGGAGAAACTGACACCCGCCAGCCACCTGTGTGCAAGGCACGTCGGTAGAACCAGTCTCGCATAAGCGTACGCGTAATGTCGGTCCGCGCCGCATCATCCAACAATACCGCCAAATCAAAGTATGACATGCTGGTAAGCAGTATGACTATTATCGCCCAGAACTCACTTGTGTTCTACTCGTGCATATAACATCTACGCATAAACCTGGCTATGATACCATTGTTGGGGAATGCAGTAATTTCAAAAAAATTCCTACGCACACGCAAGATCCATCTAGGTGATGCATAGCAACGAGAGGGGAGAGTGTTGTCCACGTACCTTCGTAGATCGAAAGCGGAAGCGTTATGACAACGCGGTTGATGTAGTCGTACGTCTTCACGATCCGACCGATCCTAGTACCGAAAGTACGACACCTCCGTGATCTGCGAATGTTCAGCTCGATGACGTCCCATGAACTCTAGATCAAGCTGAGGTTGAGGGAGAGTTTTGTCAGCACGACGGCGTGATGATGGTGATGATGAAGTTACCGACGTAGAGCTTCGCCTAAGCACTACAACTATATGACCGAGGTGGAAATCTGTGGAGGGGGCACCGCACACGGCTAAGACAACGGTCAACTTGTGTGTTCTAGGGTGCCTCCCTCCCCACGTAAATAGAGGAGGGAGGGGAAGGCCGGCCGGCCCTCCTTGGTGCGCCCCCAAGAGGGGAATCCTACTAGGACTCCAAGTCCTAGTAGGTTTCCACCAAAAGGGAGAGAGGGGGAAGGAAGGAGAGGGAGAGGGGAAAGGAAAACGGGGGGCGCCGCCCCCCTTCCTAGTCCAATTCAGACTCAAGGGGGAGGGGGCGCGCGACCTGCCCTGGCTGCCCCTCTCTCTCTCCACTAAGGCCTAATGAGCCCCATTAGTTCCCTCGGGGGTTCCGATAACCCTCCGGCACTCCGGTTTTATCCGAACATTCTCTGGAACACTCCCGGTGTCTGAACTGTTGGGGAATGTAGTAATTTCAAAAATTTCCTACGCACACGCAAGATAATGGTTATGCATAGCAACAAGAGGGGAGAGTGTTGTCCACGTACCCTCGTAGACCGAAAGCGGAAGTGTTATGACAACGCGGTTGATGTAGTCGTACGTCTTCACGATCCGACCGATTCAAGTACCGAACGTACGGCACCTCCGAGTTCAACACACGTTCAGCTCGATGACGTCCCACGAACTCCGATCCAGCAGAGCTTCATGGGAGAGTTCCGTCAGCACGACGGCGTGATGACGGTGATGATGTTGATACCAAGGCAGGGCTTCTCCTAAGCACCGCTACGATATGACCGAGGTGGATTATGGTGGAAGGGGGCACCGCACACGGCATGGAACAATTAACTTGTGTGTCCTAGGGTGCCCCCTGCCCCCGTATGTAAAGGAGCAAGGGGGAGGCCGGCCGGCCCTTGGGGCGCGCCAAGGAGGGGGGAGTCCTCCTGCTAGTAGGAGTAGGACTCCCCTTTCCTAGTCCAACTAGGAAGAGGGAAGGGGGAAGGAAAGAGAGGGAGAGGGAGAGGGAAAGACGGGCCGCGCCCCCTCCCATAGTCCAATTCAGACTCCTCATGGTAGGGGGAGTGCCACCTCCTGGGCTGCTGTCCTCTCTCTCCCCTCAGGCCCACTAAGGCCCAATACTTCCCTGGGGGGTTCCGGTAACCCCTCCGACACTCCGGTTTTCTCCGAAACCACCCGGAACACTTCCGTGTCCGAATATAGCCGTCCAATATATCAATCTTTACGTCTCGACCATTTCGAGACTCCTCATCATGTCCGTGATCACATCCGGGACTCCGAACTACCTTCGGTAAATCAAATCACATAAACTCATAATACCGATCGTCACTGAACGTTAAGCGTGCGGACCCTACGGGTTCGAGAACTACGTAAACATGACCGTGACTCGTCTCCGGTCAATAACCAATAGCGGAACCTAGATGTCCATATTGGCTGCCACATATTCTACGAAGATCTTTATCGGTCAAACCGCATAACAACATACGTTGTTCCCTTTGTCATCGGTATGTTACTTGCTCGAGATTCGATCATCGGTATCCTCATACCTAGCTCAATCTCGTTACCGGCAAGTCTCTTTACTCATTCCGTAATGCATCATCTCGCAACTAACTCATTAGTCACATTGCTTGCAAGGCTTACAGTGATGTGCATTACCGAGAAGGCCCAGAGATACCTCTCCGACAATCGGAGTGACAAATCCTAGTCTTGATCTATGCTAACTCAAAAAGTACCATCGGAGACACCTGTAGATCACCTTTATAATCACCTAGTTACGTTGTGACGTTTGGTAGCACACAAAGTGTTCCTCCGGTAATTGGGAGTTGCATAATATCATAGTCATAGGAACATGTATAAGTCATGAAGAAAGCAATAGGAGTAAACTAAAACGATCAAGTGCTAAGCTAACAGAATGGGTCAAGTCAATCACATCATTCTCCTAATAATGTGATCCCGTTTATCAAATGACAACTCATGTCTATGGTTAGGAAACTTAACCATTTTTGATAAACAAGCTAGTCAAGTAGAGGCATACTAGTGACAATCTGTTAATCTATGTATTCACACATGTATTGTGTTTCTGGTTAATAACTTTCTAGCATGAATAATAAACATTTATCATGAAATAAGGAAATAAATAATAACTTTATTATTGCCTCTAGGGCATATTTCCTTCAGTCTCCCACTTACACTAGAGTCAATAATCTAGATTACACAGTAATGATTCTAAAACCCATTGTTGGGGATATTACCACTGGGCGTAAACTGACCAGGAGAGGCTGGGTTAGCCCCATAAGTAATTTTGAAGCTCATGAAGACAGACCGTGACGCTTTATGAAGGCCCAGGGCCCAGAGCCGGTTTAAGGCCTATAGACATAAACCGGTGTTGATATATAAACTTGTGTTGTAAGATAGAAAGAGCAGAGACCGGGCCGGACACGTTTATGAGCCGGCCTAGGGATTCTGTAAACCGACGGGCGTCAACCCGTGTATATAAGGGGACGACCCGGCGGCGGTTCAGGACAACAGACAACAACTCGAGACTCAGGCAAAGCGTATTCGCTCCCTGGCCATCGAAACCCCAGCAATTCCATCACAACTAGACATAGGCTCTTACCTTCATCATAAGGGGCCGAACTAGTATAAAACTCTCTTCCATCCCTTGTCCGCTTTAACCCCTTTAGCTAACCTGTAGCGATGGCTCCACGACTAAGTCCTCTCTCTAGGACATCTGCCGTGACAAACCCACGACAGTTGGCGCCCACCGTGGGGCTATCGCACGATGGTTTCAAGTTCTTGGAGGGCCGCTTCGAAGGACTCAAGGGTTACGCTGTGGGCCGGATGACCAAGAGTCGTCACGACAAGCTCTACATTGATGATGCAGGCTAGGGCCCCGAGGCCGGCTCAGTTGAGTACGGGTACCGGGTCCCCTTTGGCGGCATACACGTTTTCATTGGCAAGATCGGCGAACCGGGCCCTGAGCCAGACATCTGCACCGACCTCGTCGAAACAACTCAGCGTGCGAGATCTGCCCGGATCAAGCCTGTCATGAAGCGTGCCTTCGTGGGAGTCATCCATGGAGGGGAATCTGAGGATAGATCGGAATCTGGTGGTGAAACCGTCGTTTATTCCGGCGACGAGTCATCGACCGGCGAGACCGAGTCGTTATATCAGTTACAAGATGGCTGGATCGGGGGCTGTTCCGATGGCGACATTATTCTGGACTCCTTTGATCTGCCAAACCGGGTTGCGATCTTCATGGCCGGTACGCAACCAGCGCTCCACTCTTCGACCGCAGCGGCAATAATTTCCGGATCGGCAGCGGCAACAGCAGCCGGGGCAGGAGTCCCTGTGCGACCGTCGGCTCAGGTTCTATCTCTTTTGTTTCACGCGTTGGCAATGCTGATGGCGGAGGTTAACCCGGCGGATCAGGATGCACACAATGCGGAAATCGTGAAGGTGAAAGATCAGATCACCCAGGCCAAGGCCAATTTGGCAGCTGAGGATACCAGGATGGCCGCGGAGCGGGCCGCTTTGGATGCACAGGCTTACCGGATTATGCTGGATCAGAGTGCGTCGAACGAAGTCCTGAAGAGGAGGTACCGATCTCGCCTGCCACCGGTTTATGACGCTAGAAACCTCTTTAACACCCCAGGAGCAGGGACCAATAATCCGCCGGTGGTAAACCGGGCGGAGGCACCTGGGGCAGGGGCGCCGGTTCAGCCACGTTTGGTGGATCCGCATCGTCAAAACAACATTGTAACGCCACATGTCCCAACGCCACTGGGTCATTACTCTAACCCGATGGACAACATTGTCGCTGCCGCTTCACGACTGGCGGCCATCCCGATCGAAGGCGATTCTCCAGCGGCGGTTGAGACGCGTCGGGTTAAGGAGCTTCTTCAGACAACCTTGGTTCAATAGGAGGCTTATTCATATAGTCGCGATCGGGTTCATTCCACTCCCCATCCAAGCCGGAGTTACAGCAGGCGTATGGATGAACCAGCAGTGTCAAGCAACTTGCGGAACCGTGGTCCGCCCCGTGGCACTAACCCGGCGGGTGGTGCTGGTGATGCTCAGGAGGTGGTGGACCGGGCTCGGGCACACAGAGAGGCCGAGTTAGCGGTGCAGCATGAAGCCCGTCAGCTTACTCCGATTCGTCCAACCACATTGGTGGAACCAGGAGTTACTTCTAGTTCTTTGGGAGTGTCGTGTCTCGTCCCAGCATTGCGCAATGTGCGCCTGCCCAAGGATTTCAAAGGCCCGCGCAAGGTGCCGAATTACACCGCTGATTTATCCCCTGAGACATGGGTTGAAAGCTATGAGATGGCCATGGAGATGCTGGATGTGGATGATGCGGCATGTGCGAAATACTTCACCATGATGCTAGAAGGGACGGCCTGCACTTGGCTAAAGAGCTTACCGGCTAATTCCATCAGGTCATGGGCCAAGTTGAGAGCCCGGTTTATCCAGAATTTCAAGGATACATGCAAGCAGCCCATGTCAATTGTGGACTTAGTTGTCTGTGTCCAGGAGGAAGGAGAGTCAACAACCCGTTGGGTGCGCCGGGTTTCGGAAATTTTACATTCATCAGACTGCATCAACGCTGATACCGCAGTTTTAACATTGGAAAGCAATTGCTAGTTTGGACCCCTGAAGTTAAAGTTGGGACGGCTCAAACGTCATTGTAATGACATGGGAACCCTCATGGCTGCTCTGGTGAAGTATGTCGACTCTGATAGTACCAAGGATCCCGAGTCTGACGATGATAAGACAGGGAAGGGAAAAAGGAGTGGCAACGCCAAGGGGTAGCACCACAACCCGGCGGGTCATGGAAATGGCGGCAAGCGTAAAGCGGACCACGGCTTAGACTTTGTGGCTAATACCAGCACGCAGGACAAGGGCCAACGACATAAGGGTAAACCGCCCCAGTGCGGTGGAGGACCAAGTCCTAACCCGAACCGCCTATCTTATCTGTTGAACCAGCCTTGCCCAAAACATGGGACGAAGGAGAATCCGTCCACACACCTCTGGAAAGATTGCTACATCATGCAAGAGTTCAAAAATTCTAATTCTTTCCGGTATGATCATGGACCGGGTGGCGGTTCGGGCCCCAGGTCTCATGGGCCGGGTTATGGTGGAGGCAGTTCCGGTTTAGGTTTTCACGGTAACCAGAGCGGGCATGGCAATCAAGCAATCAGGGCAACCAAGGTGGTTATAACCATCAGGGGAATCAGCAACAGCAGCAGCAGCAGTCGGGTTACCAGAGCAACCTGAAGCAGTTGAATAGTGGATAGTATCATGTCTTCACCACCAGCCTGGACAAGCGTAATCAGAAGCTTCATAAAAGGGCTGTGAATGCCATTGAACCGGCGGTGCCCCGTTATTTGCGCTGGTCCGAGCAGCCGATTGTGTGGAGTAGAGAAGATCATCCGCCCCGGGTTGACAATCCGGGTCATCTGGCACTGGTGGTGGCACCTGAGGTGGGAGGTTATAAGTTCACTAAGGTACTCATGGATGGAGGGAGTAGTATCAATATCCTTTATTATGAAACTTTCCGTCGCATGGGGTTAACAGATAAAAATCTTAAACCGTCCAATACGGTGTTCCATGGTGTGGTGCCTGGTAAATCGGCATATCCTGTTGGTAAGATAGCTCTGGAGGTGGCTTTTGGGGATGAGCATGACTCAAGATCAGAAACTTTGACCTTTGAGGTGGTGAAAATCAAAAGCCCGTATCATGCCCTATTTGGACGGCCAGCTTATGCTAGGTTTATGGCACGGCCTTGTTATGTCTATCTGCAGCTCAAGATGCCGGGTCACAAGGGAACTATAACCGTGCATGGGAGCCGCAAGATCGCTCTGGAGTGTGAAGAAGGTGATGCGTCTTATGCTGAGTCGGTTTGTGCAACAGAAGAGTTGAAGTTTTACAAAGACAATGTTGATCCGGTAGATATGACTTCATTGAAGAAACCAACTACAGAGCATGATCCGGCCCTAAAGTTTAAATCGGCTGATGAGACTAAGCTTGTTGACTTCATGTTTGGCAATTCATCCAAACAGTTTAGCATCAGCGCTAACTTGGATCCGAAATAGGAAAGTGCGCTCATCGAGTTCATCCGTGAGAATCGGGACATCTTTGCGTGGAAGCCTTCTGACATGCTAGGTGTACCGAGAGAACTCGCTGAGCACACTCTTAATGTTGATCCCAAGTATAAACCGGTCAAGCAGTTTCTCAACCGGTTCAATGAAGAAAGACACAAGGCTATTGGAGAAGAAGTAGCCAGCCTCTTGGAGGTTGGATTTATCATTGAAGTATTCCATCCTGAGTGGTTGGCTAATCCGGTGCTGGTCCTTAAGAAAAACGGCACTTGGCGTATGTGTGTGGACTACATAGATCTCAATAAAGCTTGTCCAGCAGATCATTTTTCCCTCCCCCGTATTGATCAAATTATTGATGCTACGGTGGGTTGCGAGCGTTTAAGCTTTTTGGATGCATAATGGTTATCATCAGATCAAAATGGCAGTTAAGGACCAGGAGAAGACAACCTTCATAACTCCCTTTGGAGCCTTTTGCTATGTGTCCATGCCCTTTGGGCTCAAGAGTGCCCAGGCGACTTATCAATGATGTGTACAGAATTGTCTTCATAAACAGATCGGCCGCAATGTTCACGCCTATGTGGATGATATTGTGGTGAAATCAAGGAAGAAGGAGACATTGATTGATGATTTGAAGGAAAACTTCCATAACCTGTGGGTTTACAAAATGATGCTTAATCCGGCCAAGTGCATCTTTGGTGTACCTGCAGGCAAGCTCTTGGGCTTTTTGGTGTCTAACAGGGGCATTGAAGCTAATCCGGAAAAGATCAAAGCCATCACCTCCTTGGCCAAGACAAAGTGTATTAATGATGTTCAGCGCCTGGCAGGCCGAATTGCTGCGTTGAGCCGGTTTTATCAGTCGCCTTGGCTTGAAGGCCATCCCTTTATATCAGATGCTAAAGAAAATAGATAACTTTGTCTGGAGCGACGCCGCTAATGAAGCGTTTGAGGACTTAAAGCGGCAGCTGGCTAATCCGCCGGTTCTTGCTGCTCCGGTTGATAAAGAGCCATTATTCCTATATGTAGCAGCTAACGCTCGGGCTGTTAGTGTGGCTATTGTGGTGGAGCGCAAAGAGGCGGGAAAGGAATATCCGGTTCAACGGCCGGTTTATTATATCAGTGAGGTCCTTATCGAGTCCAAGCAGAGGTACCCACATTGGCAAAAATTGGTGTATGGGGTTTTTATGGCAAGCCGGAAGCTTAAGCAGTATTTCCAAGGTCATCCCATCACGGTGGTCAGCTCTGCTCCTTTGGGGGATATAATCCAAAACAGGGAAGCAACTGGCCGTATTGCTAAGTGGGCTATTGAGCTCGGGCCTCACGGGTTGAAATACATACCCCAAACGGCAATCAAATCTCAGGCACTTGTGGATTTCATCAATGATTGGACAGAACTACAAGTGCCAGAAGAGAAGCCGGATCATACTTATTGGACTATTCATTTTGATGGGTCCAGGCAATTGGAGGGCTCTGGGGCTGGAGTCGTATTAACTTCCCCACGAGGTGATAAGTTTTGTTATGTTCTCCGTTTAATGTTCTCTTGCACTAACAATGCAGCTGAATATGAGGCTTTACTCCATGGTCTTCGGATGGCAAAGGAGATGAACCTAAGCCGAGTTAAGTGCTTCGGTGACTCGAATCTGGTGGCTCAACAAGTGTCCGGCACTTGGGATTCCAAGGACCCACTCATGGCAGCATATTGTCGTGAGGTGGATATTATTGCAGGTCACTTTAAAGGTTATCAGGTGGATCATGTGGACTGGCGGAAGAATGAAGCGGCAGACGCTTTAAGCCGCCTGGGTTCCCAACGTAAACCGGTTCCACCTAATGTCTTCTTGGATGTTCTGCATAATCCATCCGTCATGCTCCCTGGTGAGGAGGATTTGGCTGTTCCTGATCCGGAAGCTCAGTTGGTGGCAGCTCTTCATGTTATCCCGGATTGGACGGTTCCGTATGTGGCATATATGAACCGGGGCGAATTACCAGAGGATGAAACTTTGGCCAGGCAGATAATCCGGTGGTCCAAGTCCATGACTTTTATCAATGGAGAGTTACATCATTGCAGTGTGACAGGGGCGTTTCAACGCTGTGTGTCTCCTGAGGAAGGCCGTGAAATTTTGCGAGAGATCCACGAAGGAGATTGTGGTCACCACGCCGGTTCAAAGTCTTTGGTGGCCAAGGCGTTTCGTCACGGTTTCTATTGGTTGACAGCTCATGCTGATGCCGAGGACTTGGTCAAAAGATGTGATGGCTGTCAGAAGTTCTCAAGGCGTGCTCATGTACCGGCTCAAGAATTGAGGATGATTCCAATCACCTGGCCGTTTGCGACTTGGGGGCTGGATATGGTTGGGCCTTTCAAGAGGTCCAAGGACAAGAAGACCCACCTTTTGGTGGCGGTTGATAAGTTCACGAAGTGGGTGGAGGCAGAGCCAGTTAGTAAGTGTGATGCGGCCATGGCGGTTCAATTCATCAAAAAGGTGATCTTCCGGTTTGGCTTTCCACACAGCACTATAACAGACAATGGTACCAATCTGTTAAAGGGTGCCATGAAGGAGTTCTATCAACGTGAGCACATCCGGCTTGACGTGTCGTCAGTGGCTCACCCCCAATCCAATCGTCAAGCGGAGAGAGCCAATCAAGAGATCTTGAGAGGCATCAAACCCCGGCTTATGGTTCCTTTGCAACAAACGTCGGGTTGTTGGGTTGAGGAGCTACCTTCAGTGTTATGGAGCATCAATACCACACCCAACAGATCGACATGATACACACCGTTCTTCATGGTTTATGGGGCAGAAGCAGTTCTTCCTAGTGACATCCATCATGACTCACCTCGTGTGGCGGCATACGTTGAAGCTGAAAACGAGAAGGCATGGCAGGAAGCTCTTGACCTGTTAGATGAAGAGCGTGACATGGCAGCGGCCCATTCGGCGATTTATCAGCAAGATCTGCGTCGTTATCATAGTCGTCGGGTTAGAACCAGAACCTTTCAAGAAGGAGATTTGGTGCTTCGACTCATCCAGGATCAAACGGATATGCACAAGCTATCCCCCTTGGGATGGACCCTTTGTGGTCAGCAAGAATCTACACAACAGGTCGTACTACCTAATCGATGTTCGAGAGCGCAAAGACTCATGTAAATTGGAGGAGGATACCAACCGACCGTGGAATATTGCTCATCTTCGGCCTTACTATACTTGAGCTATAGGCTCTGCTTATGTACATATTATGACAATGTATATATTATGATCAATATAATAAACCGGAACCTCAGCTAAAGCGGGGTATCCGTTGTTTTCTTACATCATGTGTGGTTACATGGAGCTTCTATTTATAAAGCGGCGTCCGGTTTACCCCTTGATTTAGCTTCTCAAAAGCTCTATCTTACATCACTTGGGGGCTTGGTCGTATCCGAACCATAGCTACACCTCTTGATGGGCATAATGCCATAACATCACTTGGGGGCTTGGTCGTATCCGAACCATAGTCTCACCTCTTGATCGGCTCAAAGACAAATCAATCCGGGGCCAAAGAGAGTGTTGTAAAACAACAACTCAAACATAGACACCCACTGAGCACAGCTCAACACGTTACTTGGGGATTCTTTGCTATCGAAATGAACTTAGAATCTACACTTGTAATGGGCTATCAAGCCATGGCTTGGAAGCCTGGTGTATACACCTAAAACCCCGGGTTAACCTGCCTCTTTAAGTAAGTCAGTCCGCCCAGGTAAACCTGGTATGACCCTTCGAACTTTGACAAGTTACTCTAAAATAAAGATCCTGAACTTGTCAAGTTAAAACGATGATTGCATAAGGATTGAGGACCATCTTGAAAGGCTTTGCAAAAATGGTTTAACTTAGTGGCCTGGCAGCCCATGAAAAGCCTCGAATTTGGGGCCTGGCAGCCCGTGAAAAGCCTCGACTACAACGGTTTTATTTGCCTTTTGTTAAGTTTTGCTATCTTTTGATAAGATTTATGATGTTTTCAAACCGGTGTTTGTCAACCCGGTTAGACTGTCAACTAAAAGTTGTCAGTGCATGATCAAGTTATAATCCAGAGACCCTCAGCCCGGTCTAGTTTTGACTTAAAGTCACCAGTATAGAATAACCCGGTGTTTATCATAACCCGAACCGGTTTTATTGTAAACCAACATCATATAACATGAGTTATTTATACTCCAGATGGGGGTTATGCCCCTCATTACGAAGTTGGTCACCCAACGTTATGCCAACAGGTCACAGGTATCATATATTTCCATATTTGGTTATTTTTTACAACCTTGGTTATAAACCTTGGTCGTATATATATATATATATATATATATATATATATATATATATATATATATATATATATATATATATGTATTTGGGTATCATGACCCGCCCAGGGGTAAACCGCCCGGGCGCTTTAAGCTTTTTATCTGCAGGAACAGCTTGAATAAATAATTATGGATTATGACTATCATCTCTTAAAGCGTGCCGGATTAAGCAGGCATCAGTTGCAGATAAAAATGCACGAAGGCATACCAGACCAAGTATTTTTTTTGCTAGCCTATTACAAGGCGTTTCAATGCCCAAAAGGATAATTGTTTTCTCAAATACATGCTGCAGCATGTAGAAGACTAAACCGGCCTCCGGTTCATGATTGGTCACCAGCTTGGCCTGACGGCTGCGGATCATCTCGCGTCGGTTCAACTCCCTCCTCTCTACCCAGTGGCTGGAAGTCAACAGTTGCCCAGTCGATCCCAGTTAGGGCTTGGCATGCAGCTTCATCGCTTATAAGCATGGACGGTTCAATGTCAGGGGCATAAGTGTGCTTACGGATTGGTGGGATAAGACTTTGCGCTTCTGGAATTGGTGCAGCAACCCGTCTGTTCTTATCATCATAACTCGCCTGATAGTATGAAAGATCCGCCTCTTCAACCAGTTGACAAGCCAATGGGCGTACTTCCCGGTTTATGATTCGGAGATCATCATTGCCAAATTCTGTTCCGTCTTCCTTCAAACTGGGATAACCTTGGGCTGCTTCCACTGGATCAAAGTCAGGTACCCACGCTTTTGCCCGGGTCAGTGCGGCCAAATCGCCCGTTCTAGCGGCAGACTTTTTTAGCTCGTCTATGCGGGCAGGAATCATAGATAACCTTTCTAAGGTATCCTTGATCAAGGTGGGTGGAGGATTATTGTGTGAAGTAGTATAGATGATCCGCTGCGCACCAGTATATAGCTGCTCTATCAGAGTATAGGCCGCTTTCAATTTCTTTTGTACATCAGAGCCCAGATGGCTAATACGAGTTCCTGCATCATTACAAGCATTAGTAAACCGGCAATGCATGCAAGGATATGTTGAAATCATAAGTCAAGGATGCTTACCGAACACAGTAGTAGTCATGGCATGAATCTGCCGCTTTACACCGGTCAGCTCGTCAACCACCGGTTTAAGAGCCGCTTCTGCGTTTTCAGCCCTTTTTATCAACGCGGATTTTTCAATCTCCCAGTCCGCCCGCTCCTTGTTGAAGCCCTCTTTAAGTTTCTCCATAGCGCCTAGAGCGTTGGTCAACTCTTCCTTGGCTTTGGAGGTTTCAGCTTGCTGGGATTTGAGGTTCTCCTGCAGATCAGCAGTTTGGCTTTCTTTCTTGCTCAGTTCAGCCTATAAAGAGACAGATATATAATGAGTTGACAATACATATTTGAAGTACCAAGCACATAACAAGTTATGCCCTTGGTACTTGGGGGCTAATGCATATTTGCTCTTTATTAGAAATTTTTACAAGTCCCAAGCACAATACAAGTATTAAACTTGGCGCTTGGGGGCTAATGTGTGTTTGCTCATAATTGCTGATATGGGAAATCTTCTACAAAGTCCCGGTTCATCTTTATAAAGTTAAACCGGCCCTCGGGGGCTACATCAGTGAAGTTAAGATGCATTGTTGCGAACATGAACTTGTTACTAAAGTCCCAGTTTAGATTGGTATCCTAAATTGTCACCTGGGGGCTACTGGAATTAATAAAGCTGGAATTGAGTATAAGAAAGAAAAGTTATGTTAGTTACCTCATACCGCTCCTTCATCAAGTTTACCAAGCTAGCTTCATAATCTCGGCTGGTATACATGCGGTTCAAGAAGCCAGAATGAATGCCTTGAGCATTGAGATGGGCATAGCTTGATAAATCGGCATTCCATTTGCCTTTGCTGATAGCATAGAGCTCCTCCTTGGTACTATGCTTTGACAAAGCGACAAGATTACCAGGGGTGGTGTGGCCAGTACCAGTAATCATAATTTCATCATATTTTTCCTCAGCATCCCTTACTGGAGTTGGCGGTTTGTCAATATTTTTTACTGGACCGACCGGTTTATCATCAGCTTGGACTGGGCTGGTGGGCTGATCAGCACGGCTGGTGGTGTCAATTTCCACCTGTTCAGTGACAAAATCATGTTCTTGAGGTGGTGGGTCATTGAGCATGACGTCAGCATCAGTCTCCTCGGGGTCTGGAGTTTTTTTCGATTCAGCCATGTTATCATCATCCAGTTTATTCAACCGAGCCTTCTTGCTTGGTCTGGGCTTAGCGCTAAGAAAAGTAAAACATGAGGGTCAGTATAGCGTATAAAACACACGTCAAGGATAAAACAAGTGTATAGCTCACCCAAGAACCGTTTTGAGGGGTTGAAGTTTGGTGGCCGACGACTCGCCAGAAGATGAGTGAGAAGTACCCTGATAATTTGAATCAGACGGGTTAAGAGGTTGACGAAAACAACCCGCTTTGGGGCGTGAAGTGTCAAGGGGATAAGAGACCTCTGATCGGCGTTTCCGAACCGGAGTGTTCGGTAAACTGGCGGAGGAAACTACCTAACCGTTGTGCCGGGTTGTGCGACGAGCTTCGTGCTGCCGCGTCTTCACAAGAAAGTTCGAATCCAAGTAAGCAAGAGGATGAGAAAATTTTACTTTCCGGTTTGCTCGACGGATTTTTAGTGCTGGCAAAGGATTTGAATCAGAGGAAAGAACGATTACCTCTACGGCATCGGCTTGGCTGCCTTCAGCGTCGTCCTGACAATAATCATTATCAATGAGGTGTACGAAAAATGAACCAAGAGAGTCAAGTTCTACCTCTAATTCCGGGTTACCCACATCATCATCAGCTGGTAGCTCGGAGGATGCAGTGGTCCTTTTCTTGGCAGGTTTCTTAATAACCTTGGTCTTTGGGCGTTGTGGCTTGGCCGGCTTGTCTTGCGGCTTGGCCGGTTTTTCTTGAGGTTTCTTATTCCAAAACGGATCGTCACCCTGTCAAGAAAATAATCAAACTTTCAGAGAATACTTGGATGAAAGCAAATTAAGATGAAAAGATCATATGATTCTTACAGCGGGCAGTTTGTTGAAAGTGCAGAAAGGGAGTAGTCCGATTTGGGCACAGGCAGCCTCTGGTTCATTCAGCATCTTTTTTACAACCTCAGTAACTTCCGCATCTGTAAGCTGAATGTCAATGTGTCGTTGAGCATCCTTTAGACTCCCCGTGTACTCACACATCAAACCGGGGCGCCGGCTTAAGGGCAGAATACTCCAGCTTATCCAACAACGAGCAAAGTCAATTCATGTCAAACCGTTTGCCATGAAGGCTCTAAGCTTTGATAGCTGAGGGGCATACTTGGCCCTTTCTTTGGCAGTCAACTTGGGAGGAAAAGGATGTGTGTTGCTAAGGCGTTTAGGACGGTAACCCGGCAGAGGGTTTTCATCAGTTGGAGATGTATCCTTGCAATAAAACCAGGTCTGGTTCCACTCCTTGGGGTGACTGTGAAGCTTGGGATGAGGAAAAGTAACTTCCTTCCTTTTCTGAACCGCCATTCCGCCCAATTCAGTGTTGGGTCCATCTGTGAATTCTGTGCGACAGTTTAAGTGAAAGAAATCCCTAAACAGTTCTACTGTAGGTTCCTCTTGTAGGTAAACCTCACAAAAAACTTGGAAGTGGCAGATGTTGGTCACAGAATTTGGACCGATGTCTTGAGGGCGCAGTTGAAAGCTGGCCAGTACATCCCGGAAATTTTTTGAACCGAGAGGGCTGAAACCCCGGCCTAGGTGATCAGCAAACACAACTACCTCTCCATCCTTGGGTGTAGGAGGATTTTCCGGACCAGGGACCCTCCAGTGGATGACATCTTTCTTCACTAAAACGCTCGTTTTAACGCAGTTGTTTAATTGTTCTTCAGTCACTCGAGAAGGAGCCCAATTGCATTCATAGACTTGCTTGGCCATGGCAACGAAAATCTGAAACATTATGTTTGCCGGTTTAAGATTTACAGTGGACAACTATACAGCGATATAAGGGTGTAAGCATGTTATTAAACCGGAGTTGGTTGTTCGTAAACCGGAGTTTACTGATGGAGACAGTATAATGGTGAAGTGCATTGGCGGTTCAACAGGGGACTAATGGTATCTACTGGGTCGTCATTTTTCTAAGGAGTTAAACCGCCTAATCTGGTATTGAAGATACAAGTCTAAAGATGCATAAGTGAAGGAAAAACAGGTTTCACAAGTTGGTATTATAATTTTGGATCTACCGCATGTCAGAAAATGAAAATATATTCAGACCTAAATATTGGTACCGAAGCAGTTGATGAAGGTTCAGATGGGATCTTCTACTTAAACGGGATGCATGGATGGAAAATAAGGGCTATGGCTATCGTTGTACATGATGAATATCAAGGTTTGAATCAAAGAGCTATTACACAACGACGAACACCGACGAACACCGATGAACACTGAAACCCTAGAGATAGATCTATGGCGGAAGAAAAGAGAGATTACCAATGTTGATGGAAGAGTAGAGAAGCGTTGCGATTCTCTGGTATGTTCAGGGTGATGCAGTGGCCGGAGTTGAGGCAGAAGCGACAGTCGACAGTGGCGGCGGAGCTCCAAAGGTCGGGCAGCGCAAGGAAGAGGATGAGGTGAAGAGATACAGGGGGATGGAAAGACCCCCTGGCCCTATTTATAAAGGCAAAAGAGAAGCGTCAGGCGCGAAAAGCATGGAGTCCAAAATTTGGATATGAGGCGGAGTTGTCGCCTCGATTGTCGGAGGCCCATTAATGAATATGGGTTATACATAGTTTCAAAAAAACACAGATGACGTCATGGCGGTTTACCATGGTTCTAGAAGATGACGTCACGGCGGTTTACAAGATTATGAGAAGATGTTGAAGACGAGATTTTCTTAAGTATTGAGGATTGACATGAACCAGTTCAAATCAATCTGGGGCCTAATGTTGGGGATATTACCACTGGGTGTAAACCGGCCAGGAGAGGCCGGGTTAGCCCCATAAGTAATTCTGAAGCCCATGAAGATAGACGGTGATGCTTTATGAAGGCCCAGGGCCCAGAGCCGGTTTAAGGCCTACAGACATAAATCGGTGTTGATATATAAACTTGTGTTGTAAGATAGAAAGAGCAGAGAACGGGACGGACACGTTTATGAGCCGGCCTCGGGATTCTGTAAACCGACGGGCGTCAACCCCTGTATATAAGGGGACGACCCGGCGGCGGTTCAGGACAACAGACAACAACTCGAGACTCAGGCAAAGCGTATTCGCTCCCTGGTCATCGAAACCCCAGCAATTCCATCACAACTAGACGCATGCTTTTACCTTCATCGTAAGGGGCCGAACTAGTATAAAACTCTCTTGCGTCCCTTGTCCGCTTTAACCCCTTTTCGCTAACCCGTAGCAATGGCTCCACGACTAAGTCCTCTCTCTAGGACATCTGCCGTCACAAAATTCAGATCCGTATGTATCTTGCAAATCTCTATATCTCCCACCTGGACTTGATCGCGGGTGGAATTGATGCGTCTCTTGATGTGCTTGGTTCTCTTTTGAAATCCGGATTCCTTTGCCAAGGCAATTGCACCAGTATTGTCACAAAAGATTTTCATTGTACCCGATGCACTAGGTATGACACCTAGATCAGATATGAACTCCTTCATATAGACTCCTTCATTTGCTGCTCCGAAGAAGCTATGTACTCTGCTTCACACGTGGATCCTGCCACGATGCTTTGCTTAGAACTACACCAACTGACAGCTCCACTGTTCAACAAAAACACGTATCCGGTTTGCGATTTAGAATCGTCCGGATCAGTGTCAAAGGTTGCATCATGTGTAACCAGTTATGACGAGCTCTTTGTCACCTCCATAATTGAGAAACATATCCTTAGTACTTTTCAGGTATTTCAGGATGTTCTTGACCGCTGTCCAGTGATCCACTCCTGGATTACTTTGGTACCTCCCTGCTAAACTAATAGCAAGGCACAGATCAGGTCTGGTACACAGCATTGCATACATGATAGAGCATATGGTTGAAGCATGTGGAACACCTTTCATCTTCTCTCTATCTTCTGCAGTGGTCGGGCATTGAGTGTGACTCAACTTCACACCTTGTAATACAGGCAAGAACCCTTTCTTTGCTTGATCCATTTTGAACTTCTTCAAAACTTTATCAAGGTATGTGCTTTGTGAAAGTCCAATTATGTGTCTTGATCTATCTCTATATATCTTGATGCCCAATATATAAGCAGCTTCACCAAGGTCTTTCATCGAAAAACTCTTATTCAAGTATCCTTTTATGCTATCCAGAAATACTATATCATTTCCAATCAACAATATGTCATCCACATATAATATTAGAAATGCTACAGAGCTCCCACTCACTTTCTTGTAAATACAGGCTTCTCCAAAAGTCTGTATAAAACCAATGCTTTGATCACACTATCAAAACGTTTATTCCAACTCCGAGATGCTTGCACCAGTCCATAGATGGATCACTAGAGCTTGCGCACTTTGTTAGCATCCTTTGGATTGATAAAACCTTCAGGTTGCATCATATACAACTCTTCTTCCAGAAATCCATTCAGGAATGCACTCTTTACATCCATTTGCCAAATTTCATAATCATAAAATGCGGCAATTGCTAACATGATTCAGACGGACTTAAGCATCGCTACGGGTGAGAATGTCTCATTGTAGTCAACTCCTCAAACTTGTCGAAAACCTTTCGCAACAAGTCGAGCTTTGTAGATAGTAACATTACCGTCTGCGTCAGTCTTCTTCTTGAAGATCCATTTATTCTCGATGGCTTGCCGATCATCGGGAAAGTCAACAAAAGTCCACACTTTGTTCTCATACATGGATCCCATCTCAGATTTCATGGCTTCAAGCCATTTTGCGGAATCTGGGCTCATCATCGCTTCCTCATAGTTCATAGGTGATGTCTACTACACAACCTTCTTCTTGTAGACGTTGTTGGGCCTCCAAGTGCAGAGGTTTGTAGGACAGTAGCAAATTTCCCTCAAGTGGATGACCTAAGGTTTATCAATCCATAGGAGGCGTAGGATGAAGATGGTCTCTCTCAAGCAACCCTGCAACCAAATAACAAAGAGTCTCTTGTGTCCCCAACACACCCAATACAATGGTAAATTGTATAGGTGCACTAGTTCGGCGAAGAGATGGTGATACAAGTGGTATATGGATGGTAGATAAAGGTATATGTAATCTGAAAATATAAAAACAGCAAGGTAACTAATGATAAAAGTGAGCGTAAACGGTATTGCAATGCGTGGAAATAAGGCCTAGGGTTCATACTTTCACTAGTGCAAGTCCTCTCAACAATAATAACATAATTGGATCATATAACTATGCCTCAACATGCAACAAAGAGTCACTCCAAAGTCACTAATAGCGGAGAACAAACGAAGAGATTATGGTAGGGTACGAAACCACCTCAAAGTTATTCTTTCCAATCAATCCTTTGGGCTATTCCTATAAGTGTCACAAACAGCCCTAGAGTTCATACTAGAATAACACCTTAAGACACAAATCAATCGAAACCCTAATGTCACCTAGATACTCCAATGTCACCTCAAGTATCCGTGGGTATGATTATACGATATGCATCACACAATCTCAGATTCATCTATTCAACCAACACAAAGGACCTCAAAGAGTGCCCCAAAGTTCGACCGGAGTATCACGACGAAAACGTGTGCCAACCCCTATGCATAGGTTCATGGGTGGAACCCGCAAGTTGATCACCAAAACATACATCAAGTGAATCACGTGGTATCCCATTGTCACCACAGATACGCACGACAAGACATACATCAAGTGTTCTCAAATCTTTAAAGACTCAATACGATAAGATAACTCCAAAGGGGAAACTCAATTCATTACAAGAGAGTAGAGGGGGGAGAAACATCATAGGATCCAAATATAATAGCAAAGCTCTCGATACATCAAGATCGTATCATCTCAAGAACACGAGAGAGAGAGGGATCAAACACATAGCTACTGGTACATACCCTCAGCCCTGAGGGAGAACTACTCCCTCCTCATCATGGAGAGCACCGGGATGATGAAGATGGCCACCGGAGAGGGATTGCCCCCTCCGGTAGGGTGCCGGAACGGGTCTAGATTGGCTTTCGGTGGCTACGGAGGCTTCCGACATTACTTGAACAGAGATTAGATCAGGAGTTGCGCCGCCAGAAGCCTCTGTAGCCACCGAAAACCAATCTAGACCCGTTCCGGCACCCTGCCGGAGGGGGAATCTTTCTCCGGTGGCCATCTTCATCATCCCGGTGCTCTCCATGATGAGGAGGGAGTAGTTCTCCCTCGGGCTGAGGGTATGTACCAGTAGCTATGTGTTTGATCTCTCTCTCTCGTGTTCTTGAGGTGATACGATCTTGATGTATCGTGAGCTTTGCTATTATATTTGGATCCTATGATGTTTCTTCCCCCCTCTACTCTCTTGTAATGGATTGAGTTTTCCCCTTGAAGTAATCTTATCGGATTGAGTCTTTAAAGATTTGAGAACACTTGATGTATGTTTTGCCGTGCGTATCTGTGGTGACAATGGGATACCATGTGATTCACTTGATGTATGTTTTGGTGATTAACTTGCGGGTTCCGCCCATGAACCTATGCATAGGGGTTGGCACACGTTTTCGTCGTGATTCTCCGGTAGAAACTTTGGGGCACTCTTTGAGGTCCTTTGTGTTGGTTGAATAGATGAATCTGAGATTGTGTGATGCATATCGTATAATCATCCCCACGGATACTTGAGGTGACATTGGAGTATCTAGGTGACATTAGGGTTTTGGTTGATTTTTGTCTTAAGGTGTTATTCTAGTATGAACTCTAGGGTTGTTTGTGACACTTATAGGAATAGCCCAACGGATTGATTGGAAAGAATAACTTTGAGGTGGTTTCGTACCCTACCATAATCTCTTCGTTTGTTCTCTGCTATTAGTGACTTTGGAGTGACTCTTTGTTGCATGTTGAGGGATAGTTATATGATCCAATTATGTTATTATTGTTGAGGTAACTTACACTAGCGAAAGTATGAACCCTAGGCCTTATTTCCACACATTGCAATACCGTTTACGCTCACTTTTATCATTAGATACCTTGCTGTTTTTATAATTTCAGATTACAAATACCTTTATCTACCATCCATATTGCACTTGTATCACCATCTCTTCGCCGAACTAGTGCACCCATACAATTTACCATTGTATTGGGTGTGTTGGGGACACAAGAAACTCTTTGTTATTTGGTTGCAGGGTTTCTTGAGAGAGACCATCTTCATCCTACGCCTCCTACGGATTGATAAACCTTAGGTCATCCACTTAAGGGAAATTTGCTACTGTCCTACAAACCTCTGCACTTGGAGGCCCAACAACGTCTACAAGAAGAAGGTTGTGTAGTAGACATCAAGCTATTTTCTGGCGCCGTTGCCGGGGAGGTGAGTGCTTGAAGGTATATCTTTAGATCTTGAAATCGAGTCTTTTAGTTTCTTGTTTTGTCACTAGTTTAGTTTATAAAAGAAAATTACAAAAAATGGAATTAAGTTTGTCTCATACGCTTCACCTTTTTAATATCTTTCGTGAGTATGATGGAAAGGATAATTGTGCTCAAGTGCTAGAAGAAGAAATCTATAAAATGTTTGGCACTAAATATTTGAATGATGAGCATGATTGGAATGTTGTTAGTATGAATTCCTTGAATATCCATTATGCTAATGATATGCAAAGCCACAAGCTTGGGGAAGCTATGTTTGATGAAGATGATATTTTTTGTCCCCCAAGTTTTGATGAGAAAATTTATTATGATGAAAGCATGCCTCCTATTTATGATGATTATATTGATGAAAGTGGATTTGGAGAGGTCATGACTTTATTTTGTGATGAATCCACTATTTTGGAAGAGGTTCCAATTGATTATGAGAACGAAGTTGCTATCTATGATGATTATTGTGATGACTTGTATGCTATAAAGAATAATGATATCCATGAAACTTGTCATCATGATTTTAGTTTTCAATTGGATTATGCCTCACATGATAATTATTTTGTTGAGTTTGCTCCCACTATTATTCATGAGAAGAATTTTGCTTGTGTGGAGAGTAATAAAATTTATATGCTTGTAGATCATGAAAAGAATGCTTTATGTGATAGTTATATTGTTGAATTCATTCATGATGCTACTAAAAATTATTATGAGGGAGGAATATATGCTTGTAGGAATTGCAATAATATCAAGTTTCCTCTCTATGTGCTTAAAACTTTGAAGTTATGCTTGTTTTGCCTTCCTATGCTAGTTGATTATTGTTCCCATAAGTTGTTTGCCCACAAAATCCCAATGCATAGGAAGTGGGTTAGACTTAAATGTGCTAGTCATATTCTTCATGATGCTCTCTTTATGTTACAATTCTTATTGCTTGTTGGGAGGCAACCCAATTTTTATTTTTATTCCTTGATTTTTGCTCCTGTTTAGTAATAAATAATTCATCTAGACTCTGTTTATATGTGTTTTTATGTTTTAAATTAGTGTTTGTGCCAAGTAGAACCGTTGGGAAGACTTGGGGAAAGTCTTGTTGATCTTGCTATAAAAAACAGAAACTTTAGCGCTCACGAGAATTGCTGCCATTTTTATTGGAAAGTGCTATTTAGTTAATTCTTTTTGCAGATGATTAATAGATAAATTCATCAGGTACAGAAATTTATTTGAGAATTGTATGAGTTCCAGAAGTATACGTTTCATCCAGATTACTACAGACTGTTCTGTTTTTGACAGATTCTGTTTTTCATGTGTTGTTTACTTATTTTGATGAATCTATGGCTAGTAAAAGAGTTTATAAACCATAGATAATTTGGAATACCGTAGGTTTAACACCAATATAAATAAATAATTATTTCATTACAGTACCTTGAAGTAGTGTTTTGTTTTCTTTCGCTAACGGAGCTTACGAGTTTTCTGTTAAGTTTTGTGTTGTGAAGTTTTCAAGTTTTGGGTAAGGATTCGATGGAGTATGGAATTAGGAGTGGCAAGAGCCTAATCTTGGGGATGCCCAAGGCACCCCAAGGTAATATTCAAGGACAACCAAGAGCCTAAGCTTGGGGATGCCTCGGAAGGCATCCCCTCTTTCGTCTTCGTTCATCGGTAACTTTACTTGGACCTATATTTTTATTTACCACATGATATGTGTTTTGCTTGGAGCATCATTTTATTTTATTTAGTTTTGCTTGATTTTATTTAGAACAATGTTTTGCATCTTTTATTTCAATAAAAGTGGCATTGATAGCCTTTACTATGCCTATGTTACAAGTATACATGTTGATGTTTGAAAACAGAAAGTTTACCGATGTTGCAATAATTCCCTAGAAAAGTCAGGATGTGATAAAATGTTGAAACCTTTTGAATATTAAGCTCTGATAAATTTACTACAGTGGGAATTTTCTTTCATAATTTTTGGGGCTAGGTAAGTATGGATGTTGCAGCATTCTTTACAGACTATCCTGTTTAGGCAGATTGCTGTTGTAACGCCCTCAATGCGGCTATATCTCCCACGTGTCGAAGCACGACTTAGAGGCATAACCACATTGAAAGCAATGTCGCAAGTGAGGTAATCTTCACACAACCCAAGTAGTACAATAGGGAAAAAAATACATAGTTGGCTTACAATCGCCACTTCACACAATTACATGAATAAAACATTACATCATCCAGATACAATCAAGGTCCGACTACGGAACCAACAGAAAAGAAGAACCCCAAATGCGACAAAGGTCCCCGATCGACCCCAACTGGGCTCCACTACTGACCAACTAGAACGAAACAACACAAAGGACAAGGTCTTCATCGAGCTCCTCCTGAGCTTGGTTGCGTCATCTGCATGGACTCATCGGCACCTGCAAGCTGGTTTTTGGAAGTATCTGTGAGCCACAGGGACTCAGCAATCTCGCACCCTCACGATCAAGACTATTTAAGCTTATGGGTAAGGTAAAGGTATGAGGTGGAGCTGCAGCAAGCGGCTAGCATATATGGTGGCTAACATAAGCAAATGAGAGTGAGAAGAGAAGGAAAAGCATGGTCGATAAAAGTATGATCAAGAAGTGATCCTAAAACAACCTACGTCAAGCATAACTCCAACACCGTGTTCACTTCCCGGACTCTGCCGGAAAGAGACCATCACGGTTACACACGCGGTTGATTCGTTTTAATTAAGGTCAACTTCAGGTTTTCTACAACCGAACATTAACAAATTCCCATCTGCCCATAACCGCGGGCACGGCTTTCGAAAGTTCAAAACCCTGCAGGGGTGTCCCAACTTAGCCCATCACAAGCTCTCACGGTCAACGAAGGAATAGACCTCCTTCCGAGACGTTCCGATCAGACTCGGTATCCAGGTACAACAGGACATTTCGACAGGGTAAAACTAAACCAGCAACACCGCCCGAATGTGCCGACAAATCCCGATAGGAGCTGCACATATCTCTTTCTCAGGGCACACCGGATTGTCTAAACTTCTGGTAGGCCAGCCCAGAGTTACCCCTGGTGGCCACCGGCGGCTGACAAGTTGGACCAACACTCAGAGGAGCACTGGCCCGGGGGTTTAAAATAATGATGACCCTTGGGTGCGCGACCCCCAAGGGAAAAGAAAAGGCTAGGCGGCGAATGGTAAAACCAATGTTGGGCATTGCTGGAAGAGTTTTACTCAAGGCGAACTGTCAAGGGGTTCCCATTATTACCCAACCGCGTAAGGAACGCAAAATCCGGGAACATAACACCGATATGACGGAAACTAGGGCGGCAAGAGTGGAACAAAACACCAGGCATAAGGCCGAGCCTTCCACCCTTTACCAAGTATATAGATGCATTAATTAAATAAGATATAGTGTGATATCCCAACAAGTAAACATGTTCCAACAAGGAACAACATCTCCATGTTTCAACAAGGAACAAACTTCGATCTTCACCTGCAACTAACAACGCTATAAGAGGGGCTGAGCAAAGCGGTAACATAGCCAATCGACGGTTTGCTAGGACAAGGTGGGTTAGAGGCTTGGTTCAATAATATGGGAGGCATGGTAAGCAAGTGGTAGGTATCCTAGCATAGGCATAGCAAAAGAGCGAGCAACTAGCAAGCAAAGATAGAAGTGATTTCGAGGGTATGGTCATCTTGCCTGAAATCCCGCAAGGAAGAAGAACGAGTCCATGAAGAAGACAAACGGACATAGACGAACGGGTCCTCACAAACGCAACGTTACCAGAACCCAACCCAAAGAAGCCAACACCAGAAAGAAGCACACAACATAGTAAACAACCAACACATGAACATGGTATGATATGCGGGATGCGGTATGCGATGCATATGCATGATTTGACAAGGAATGAAAGAACCTGGCCTCAACCTGGAAATCCAAGTGTGCCACTAGAAAGATGAGATGAAATCGCTTGAAAACGATATAAAGATCACCGGAATCGGAGTTACGGTTTGGAAATGGCAAGCAATTCAAATATGGCACCGGTCTGCGATTTACAGCAAGTAGCCATCTAAACGCAATGAGATGAACATGCTACAGCACCCAAACATGGCAACAAAATACATGGAAGGGATCCATTTAAGATGCTTAACAAAAGTCTAGCACTGAGATACGGCCAATTCATCCATTAACAGGTTCAAACAAGCATGGCAAAAATGCATATGGTAAACAGATCTCAGACTTGGTGAAATTAACACTTGTCTGGAATCTCAGATCAGATAGCACTCTTCGGAGCATGAAAACTATATGCTAAAGGACCTGAACATGGAAAAGTAAAGCATGGAATGGAGCTACTCAAAGAGCTTAACAAAAGTCCCTTAGTGACCTTGAGCCAAAAGGGATCAGAAAATACAATTGCAAGCATGTGAACATGGCAAAAACATAATCAGTTCTCACACTTAGTGAAAACTGGAGCATGCTGAAACAGATATCAAGTAGGCATGTTTACGAGCTCGATGCACTCACCACAGAGCAAGTCATGACAATCTAAGCATACACCCATCAAGAATACACATAATGCAAGCTAGACATGGCAAGAACAATAGCATAGCATGCACGGATCAACTACAACATCACCAGCAAAATCGCTAACAAGTAGACAATCTGCTCGGATTCACGAAGTAGCAAAAGTAGAGCTCGATTGACTCAAGGTAGGGTGCTCCATAATTGCAAGCAAAGACATGGATGGATAGAGCACTACAATATTAACAAAACACCCTTACTAATCATCCTCAAAAGAGGCACGGATCACTAGGAAACAACATGAAAATATGGCCATATGAGATAAACAGGTCAAGGACTTAGTGGAAATGCTAAGTCCCTGAAATCAGCATTACCAAGTGCCTCACTTTGCAAGCTTGTGCTAGTCACCACACACATCACAAAAATACATGGGTTGCACCTATGAAAAGATGGCAAAACCCTTAACAAAACATATGTAGAGCTCATGGGCATATCATGCACACAATAATTATGGCAAAAATGACAAATATCTAAATGGAGCAGCAGATCTGGCAATTATCTCAAGTAGCACTCTTCTAATAGCATTTCGGGCATCAAGATGAACTCAAAATAAAATGATGCAATGAGATGAAATAATTTGCTCTCTGAGATGGACATTTTGATATGATATATGCCCAAAATGGAGCTACGGATGCGGAGTTACGACATGTTAAACAAGGGCATATGGATCTGGGAATTTCAGGGACTTAGTGAAATTATACCTTCGCGAAAGTCAACGCGGGACGGAGGGATTCGGGACGGAGCGGTGCAGATATGAGATGGGACGTTTGGTTGGAGGGATGGGTGGATCTGATCTAGGCGGGGGTGTTGGGGCGGATCCGGCGAAGCTCGCCTCTCCGGCGACGAGCATGAGGGCGGCGGCACCATTGCCGGCGTGGGAGCGGGGCGGCGCTCTCCGGCGAAGTTGACCGCGGCCAGATCCGTGTGGCGACAAGACGGTGGCAAGCATATGTGGCGGCGGCGCTGCGGGATCCAGGCGGCGCGAGATGTGCCGGTGCGGGCGGCCGGTGGCGCACGCCGGAGCGGCGGCGGCGCAGAGGGAGGACGGCGGCGGCGGCCATGCGGGGAGTCGGGGAGGCGCGGGCGCGGGACTCCTACGGCTCGCGGCGGCGGCGCTGATGTGTCGCGACGTGATTCGTCGGAGTGAGGTGGGTGGAGGCGGTGGACACGTCCGGTCCGGGACGGACATGTCCCGCGGCGTGCGGGGGGGGGGGATGATTAGGGTTTCATCTGCGCGAATTTCGGGAGGGGAGCACATATTTATAGGTAGAGGGAGCTAGGAGAGTCCAAATGAGGTGCGGTTTTTGGCCACGCGGTCGTGATCGAACGACCGAGACGATGGAGGAGGTTTAGGTGGGTTTTGGGCCAAATTGGAGGGGTGTTGGGCTGCAACACACACGAGGCCTTTTCGGTCCCTCGGTTAACCGTTGGAGTATCAAACGAAGTCCAAATGGTACGAAACTTGACAGGCGGTCTACCGGTAGTAAACCAAGGCCACTTGGCAAGTCTCGGTCCAATCCGGAAATGTTTAACCCCCACACATGAGAAGAAGGTAGAAATGACCACCGGAGGAGAACGGAGCGCCGGATTGCAAAACGGACAACGGGAAAAATGCTCGGATGCATGAGACAAACACATATGCAAATGAAATGCACATGATGACATGATATGCAATGCATGACACGCAAGCAATGACAAAGCAACAACGGAGAATAACTGGAGGACACCTGGCACATCGGTCTCGAGGCGTTACAACACTCCACCAATACGAGAGGATCTCGTCCCGAGATCTAGAATGGCACCGGAGGGACAACGGAAGAGAAAGAGAAGAGGTAAAACTAAGTTGCTTCTTTGACCAATGAGTGAAACCAAAGAACCTTCAAGAGGTTAAGCCATTTTGAGAAAAAGAATACGACGACGATGAACGAAGTTGAAAACATACCGTTAGA
Organism: Triticum urartu; assembly: GCF_056163025.1. Lineage (NCBI taxonomy): Eukaryota > Viridiplantae > Streptophyta > Magnoliopsida > Poales > Poaceae > Triticum > Triticum urartu. Next base: position 378,836,704 of record NC_141878.1, on the reverse strand, counting down.
AAAGAGGAACAACGAACCTTGTGAAAGCCTTGAGGTTGAAGGGAAGATATATATTGAAAACACTTCGGTTAAGGAAGGGGATCACGGAAGACCAAATTCGGGCAGCACACCGGTTGAAAAGAAATAAATTGAATAAGAACATGGTAAGATGAGAAGATACTTGGTGACATTACAAAACACTGCCTCCGAAACAAAGGGAAACAATATCTTGAGAGAGCACGGTTACATCAAATGCTAGAACGGAGTTGTTGAAAAAAAACCAACAACGAAAAGAATAAGTTTGATATGGTCTTATGGAGTACATCTCGAATTATGAGGTGACAACCTGTCACTGACAGAAAAGAATTGGATTGGAATGAACAAGGAGACGAGAAACTTATATCACCGGGAGGATAAATGAAGAACTTGGGACATTTATAAGCACCATAATCAGCAACAATCCTTAGGGAAGGCTTTAGGTGGAATATAATCCAAGATAACTCCAATGACGAGATTGATGGATTTAAAATATCTCATTCATGACAACATGTGGATCATGAAAACATGAACTCAAATTATCAAGAATGACATAATACCACCTCAAACGATACGGTTGAAAGAATTGCATTTCCAAAATGCCAGATAAAGAATGCTTGAGTTACTCTGAAAAGAATCTCAATGACCACTTTGAGAAGGGATTAAATCCTTGATGAACCATCATGTAGAACCTTCAAGAAGAACTCCGGTAACAAAAGGATGATCAAACAAAAGGAAAGGGAAGTAGAAACCACAAGGTGAAACCTTGTAATGATTTAGATGAAATCTCCGTGGTGACATAATTGAGAAAGCTTGGAACTCCGGGAAAAGAATAGATAAGGCATTTCGAACCGTCAATTTGATGAGCCTCCGGAATAAGGAATTGAATCACTTGGAAGAAACAAGAATAATAATTACATTATGCTTATCCTTCATCAATTTAAATTGATGACAAGCAACAGATTTGTCATACTACTTATTCTCCTTGAAAAGGATTAAGAGAGATATTGATAACTTGATAGGGTCTTCAACGAAACACCGGTAGGATTGAAACAACGAATGGATTGATATGATCACCAAAGAAGAGAACTCTTGAACGTACCACCATAAGAATTGAAAAAGAACGACTAAAAGATAACGAATCACCGGGAAGAATTAGCAAAAGAATGAAGAAGCTAGAGTGAATCTAGATACATGAGAACGAAGAGATCACGAGTCGATTAAAGATCACTTGAACGAAGCACCGGTAAAATTTGAGAATGATAACTGAAAGCTGAGAATGAATAATTCCGAAATAATGGCCTTCGGAGAATCAAACTGAAAAGACTCCTGAATTTGCACCGGATGGATAAAAAGAATTCTCACGATTAAAACAATTATGAGAGGATGGCCTCGAACTAGAACCATGAATCTCTGAGAGAGCGGATAAGATATGGAGGAAAAACTCTTCTTCGGTCGTCAAAATCTGAGAATTACGACGAGAAACACCACCAAGAATTATTTAGACACTCAGGAATGAAGAATGGAAAGGTTGAGCCAACGATGAAAAGAATTTAACCGATCTTGGAGAAAAACATTTGACTGATGACAAATCGTTCTTATGTCAAACTTTGACAAGAAATTTGAGGATATCTCCGGGAAATAAGAAGAGTCAGGTAAGATCCTGGGAAAAGACCTGTGGGTTAGGGCCCACTCAAAGAAACACCATTGAACGATTCAAAAGAGAGAAAGCACCGGTTGAATTAAATGACTTGAATGAGGGAACATCCTCGAAATAGGTTGAACGGATCTTGGATGACAAGGCGAGCCTTCTGAGATATCTTCAGGGCACCGGAACAAATGAATATCGAGAAATGAATGATTAAGAGGTGCACCAGCACGAGAAAAGCATTTGAAATACAGAGAAGAATATGGTCGACACCGAGAGCTTGAATAGAATCCACCGGAGAAGAAAAAGAATGAATAATGGTGAACTAGAAACTTCGTTAAAATCTTCATGAGCATCACCGGGTAAGAACATGAAGGAAGAAGAATGGAGAGACTTCCATAATAGAATGGATACTTGATAAAGAAATCCGAGTTCTTGAAGAAAAAGGGTGGGTGGGTGGGAAAACAAAGACAACTTGGGAAGGAAGAAAACGACACCGTTGAGGAAGCTGAGATTGGATCTTGCGGATGTTGAAATGTTCGGATCCACTTGAAGAGAAATACACCGGTGAAAAGGATTGACATGACAGACTCGATGATCGAGAAGGATTAGTGATTCACATCGGAGTATGAGAACACCATTTGGAAAAGGTATAGAATCAACATTTGACTTCGAAGCAACTCGAATACCACAACTCAAAAAAAAAAAAAACAAAGGATCGGCTTGCAGAATAAGCCGGAACAAACATATGATAGAGATTTCGTCCGAAGTTTTTGTGGTGGGGCCTACACGGGCTCGATCGTATAGCACCATCATGTACAAGGCAGTGCACATGACATATGAAGCGTCCCCGAGTCGGCATAGCCAAGGACTCTTTAAGACACAACGAGACCACTGTAAAACCGACCATGAATAGGCGGACCACTAGACGTCGAACCCCAATTTCATATCATACATCTGTCGAAAAGATATCCTAAGAGCTACTTGATTCCCTCCTATGAAACTCCCAAACCTTTCCGGTTATGCAATCAAGTGTTGGGGATACAGGGGAAGCATAATATCTCACCCAAATCTAGCAAATCCTACATCCAGCTGTATCCATCCTTCAACACATAACCAAGAAACCTTCGGAAATCATCTACCTCAACCTTCGAAAAGCATCCGTTATATGAGTTATGGCAATACTCCCGAACTCCCGCCCCAGTACTGGGTGGCGTCGAGGTTATCTCACCAATGAACTGCATAAAAGAGATTTTCGATGTCGGCGTACTAAACTCAGGTATTCCAAAACTGCAACGATAAAATTATGACGACAACACCTCAGAGCTCAACTCCCCGGGACACTTCCACAAAACCCCTGACAGGAGGCACCAAGACAATGTTCTCATCATAAAACCATCGGAACGATTCCAAGATACCCGCGTGATCCTAAATTTTTTTTAGTGAAATTTGAGAAGAGAAGAGACAAATCAGGATGCCTTACCAGAGCGATGAAGGGACTGGGGAGTAAAAAGAATTCCTAAAATCTCCGATATATAATCCTAAATGACTCAAAACATTTTTCTAGACTCAACTCGGCTGCTAAAAACGATCAAGCAATGGGGCTCCTAAGGTCGGGGAAGGCTCTGATACCAACTTGTAATGCCTCAATGCGGCTATATCTCCCACGTGTCGAAGCACGACTTAGAGGCATAACCGCATTGAAAGCAATGTCGCAAGTGAGGTAATCTTCACACAACCCAAGTAGTACAATAGGGAAAAAAATACATAGTTGGCTTACAATCGCCACTTCACACAATTACATGAATAAAACATTACATCATCCAGATACAATCAAGGTCCGACTACGAAACCAACATAAAAGAAGAACCCCAAATGCGACAAAGGTCCCCGATCGACCCCAACTGGGCTCCACTACTGACCAACTAGAATGAAACAACACAAAGGACAAGGTCTTCATCGAGCTCCTCCTGAGCTTGGTTGCGTCATCTGCACGGACTCATCGGCACCTGCAAGCTGGTTTTTGGAAGTATCTGTGAGCCACAGGGACTCAGCAATCTCGCACCCTCGCGATCAAGACTATTTAAGCTTATGGGTAAGGTAAAGGTATGAGGTGGAGCTGCAGCAAGCGGCTAGCATATATGGTGGCTAACATAAGCAAATGAGAGCGAGAAGAGAAGGAAAAGCACGGTCGATAAAAGTATGATCAAGAAGTGATCCTAAAACAACCTACGTCAAGCATAACTCCAACACCGTGTTCACTTCCCGGACTCCGACGGAAAGAGACCATCACGGTTACACACGCGGTTGATTCGTTTTAATTAAGGTCAACTTCAGGTTTTCTACAACCGGACATTAACAAATTCCCATCTGCCCATAACCGCGGGCACGACTTTCGAAAGTTCAAAACCCTGCAGGGGTGTCCCAACTTAGCCCATCACAAGCTCTCATGGTCAACGAAGGAATAGACCTCCTCCCGAGACGTTCCGATCAGACTCGGTATCCAGGTACAACAGGACATTTCGACAGGGTAAAACTAAACCAGCAACACCGCCCGAATGTGCCGACAAATCCCGATAGGAGCTGCACATATCTCTTTCTCAGGGCACACCGGATTGTCTAAACTTCCGGTAGGCCAGCCCAGAGTTACCCCTGGTGGCCACCGGCGGCTGACAAGTTGGACCAACACTCAGAGGAGCACTGGCCCGGGGGATTAAAATAATGATGACCCTTGGGTGCGCGACCCCCAAGGGAAAAGAAAAGGCTAGGCGGCGAATGGTAAAACCAATGTTGGGCATTGCTAGAAGAGATTTACTCAAGGCGAACTGTCAAGGGGTTCCCATTATTACCCAACTGCGTAAGGAACGCAAAATCCGGGAACATAACATCTATATGACGGAAACTAGGGCGGCAAGAGTGGAACAAAACACCAGGCATAAGGCCGAGCCTTCCACCCTTTACCAAGTATATAGATGCATTAATTAAATAAGATATAGTGTGATATCCCAACAAGTAAACATGTTCCAACAAGGAACAACATCTCCATGTTTCAACAAGGAACAAACTTCGATCTTCACCTGCAACTAACAACGCTATAAGAGGGGCTGAGCAAAGCGGTAACATAGCCAATCAACGGTTTGCTAGGACAAGGTGGGTTAGAGGCTTGGTTCAACAATATGGGAGGCATGGTAAGCAAGTGGTAGGTATCGCAGCATAGGCATAGCAAAAGAGCGAGCAACTAGCAAGCAAAGATAGAAGTGATTTCGAGGGTATGGTCATCTTGCCTGAAATCCCGTAAGGAAGAAGAACGAGTCCATGAAGAAGACAAATGGACGTAGATGAACGGGTCCTCACAAACGCGACGTTACCGGAACCCAACCCAAAGAAGCCAACACCGGAAAGAAGCACACAACGTAGTAAACAACCAACACATGAACATGGTATGATATGCGGGATGCGGTATGCGATGCATATGCATGATTTGACAAGGAATGAAAGAACCTGGCCTCAACTTGGAAATCCAAGTGTGCCACTAGAAAGATGAGATGAAATCGCTTGAAAACGATATAAAGATCACCGGAATCGGAGTTACGGTTTGGAAATGGCAAGCAATTCAAATATGGCACCAGTCTGCGATTTACAGCAAGTAGCCATCTAAATGCAATGAGATGAACATGCTACAGCACCCAAACATGGCAAAAAAATACATGGAAGGGATCCATTTAAGATGCTTAACAAAAGTCTAGCACTGAGATACGGCCAATTCATCCATTAACAGGTTCAAACAAGCATGGCAAAAATGCATATGGTAAACAGATCTCAGACTTGGTGAAATTAACACTTGTCTGGAATCTCAGATCAGATAGCACTCTTCGAAGCATGAAAACTATATGCTAAAGGACCTGAACATGGAAAAGTAAAGCATGGAATGGAGCTACTCAAAGAGCTTAACAAAAGTCCCTTAGTGACCTTGAGCCAAAAGGGATCAGAAAATACAATTGCAAGCATGTGAACATGGCAAAAACATAATCAGTTCTCACACTTAGTGAAAACTGGAGCATGCTGAAACAGATATCAAGTAGGCATGTTTACGAGCTCGATGCACTCACCACAGAGCAAGTCATGACAATCTAAGCATACACCCATCAAGAATACACATAATGCAAGCTAGACATGGCAAGAACAATAGCATAGCATGCACGGATCAACTACAACATCACTGGCAAAATCGCTAACAAGTAGACAATCTGCCCGGATTCACGAAGTAGCAAAAGTAGAGCTTGATTGACTCAAGCTAGGGTGCTCCATAATTGCAAGCAAATACATGGATGGATAGAGCACTACAATATTAACAAAACACCCTTACTGATCATCCTCAAAAGAGGCACGGACCACTAGGAAAAATATGAACATATGGCCATATGAGATAAACAGGTCAAGGACTTAGTGGAAATGCTAAGTCCCTAAAATCATCATTACCAAGTGCCTCACTTTGCAAGCTTGTGCTAGTCACCAGACACATCACAAAAATACGTGGGTTACACCTCTGGAAAGATGGCAAAACCCTTAACAAAACATATGTAGAGCTCATGGGCATATCATGCACACAATAATTATGGCAAAAATGACAAATATCTAAATGGAGCAGCAGATCTGGCAATTATCTCAAGTAGCACTCTTCTAACAGCATTACAGGCATCAAGATGAACTCAAAAGAAAATGATGCAATGAGATGAAATAATGTGCTCTTTGAGACGAACATTTTGATATGCTATATGCCCAAAAGGGAGCTACGGATGCGGAGTTACGACATGATAAACAAGGGCATATGGATCTGGGAATTTCGGGGACTTAGTGAAATTATACCTCCGCGAAAGTCAACGCGGGATGGAGGGATCCGGGACGGAGCGGTGCAGATCTGAGACGGGACGTTTGGTTGGAGGGATGGGTGGATCTGATCCAAGCGGGGGTGTCGGGGCGGATCCGGCGAAGCTTGCCTCTCCGGCGACGAGCATGAGGGCGGCGGCGCCATTGCCGGCGTGGGAGCGGGGCGGCGCTCTCCAGCGAAGTTGACCGCGGCCGGATCCGTGTGGCGACAAGACGGCGGCGAGCATATGTGGCGGCGGCGCTGCGGGATCTAGGTGGCGCGAGAGATGCCGGCGCGGGCGGCCGGTGGCGCACGCCGGAGCGGCGGCGGCGCAGAGGGAGGACGGCGGCGGCGGCCATGCAGGGAGTCGGGGAGGCGCGGGCATGGGATGCCTACGGCTCGCGGCGGCGGCGCTGATGTGTCGCGACGTGATTCGTCGGAGTGAGGTGGCTGGAGGTAGTGGACACGTCCGGTCCGGGACGGACATGTCCGGCGGCGTGCGGGGGGGATTATTAGGGTTTCATCTACGCGAATTTCGGGAGGGGAGCTCATATTTATAGGTAGAGGGAGCTAGGAGAGTCCAAATGAGGTGCAGTTTTCGTCCACGTGATCGTGATCAAACGACCGAGACGATGGAGGAGGTTTAGGTGGGTTTTGGGCGAAATTGGAGGGGTGTTGGGCTGCAACACACACGAGGCCTTTTCGGTCCCTCGGTTAACCGTTGGAGTATCAAACGAAGTCCAAATGGTACGAAACTTGACAGACGGTCTACCGGTAGTAAACCAAGGCCGCTTGGCAAGTCTCGGTCCAATCCGGAAATGTTTAACCCCCACACACGAGAAGAAGGTAGAAATGACCACCCGAGGAGAACGTAGCGCCGGATTGCAAAACGAACAACGGGAAAAATGCTCGGATGCATGAGATGAACACGTATGCAAATGAAATGCACATGATGACATGATATGCAATGCATGACACGCAAGCAATGACAAAGCAACAACGGCGAATAATTGGAGGACACCTGGCACATCGGTCTCGGGGCGTTACAGCTGTTATGTTTGCATTGTTTACATATGTTTGCTTCTTTAATGATTCTATTTGAGGATAAGACTATTAAATATACAGAGGAATTTAGTATGCAATGTTGAATAATAAGTTTAGTGATTTGCTATAGTAGACTATGATAAGGTTTTGGCAATGCTTTATACTAACTTATCTCACGAGTCCTTGTTGAGTTTTGTGTGGATGAAGCTTTTGAGATTTAGGGAGACCGTGATATGAGAGGAATTAAGGAGACACAAAAGCTCAAGCTTGGGGATTCCCAAGGCATCCCAAGATAATATTTCAAGAAGTCTCAAGCATCTAAGCTTGGGGATGCCCCGGTTGGCATCCCACCTTTGTTCTTCAACAACTATCGGTTAGTTTCGGTTGATCCTAAGTTTTTGCTTCTTCACATGATGTTTGCCATTCTTAGAATGTCATTTTATTTTGCTTTGCTTGCTGTTTGAATAAAATACCAAGATCTTAAATTCTTAAATGTTAGAGAGTCTTCACATAGTTGCATAATTATTCAACTACTCATTGATCTTCACTTATATCTTTCGGAGTAGTTTGTCATTTGCTCTAGTGCTTCACTTATATCTTTTAGAGCATGGTGGTAGTTTTATTTTGAAGAAATAGATGAACTCTCATGCTTCACTTAGATTATTTTGAGAGTCTTAAATATCATGGTAATTTGCTTAAAATCCTAATATGCTAGGTATACAAGATTAGTAAAAACTTTCATATAGAGTATTGAATACTAAGAGAAGTTTGATGCTTGATGATTGTTTTGAGATATGGAGGTAATAATATCAAAGTTGTGCTAGTTGAGTAGTTGTGAATTTGAGAAATGCTTGTGTTGAAGTTTCCAAGTCCCGTAGCATGCACGTATGGTGAACGTTGTGTAACAAATTTGAAACATGAGGTGTTATTTGATTGTCTTCCTTATGAGTGGCGGTCGGGGATGAGCGATGGTCTTTTCCTACCAATCTATCCCCCTAGGAGCATGCGCGTAGTGCCGAGGTTTTTGATGACTTGTAGATTTTTGCAATAAGTATGTGAGTTATTTATGACTAATGTTGAGTCCATGGATTATACACACTCTCACCCTTCCATCCTTGCTAGCCTCTTCGGTACCGTGCATTGCCCTTTCTCACATTGAGAGTTGGCGCAAACTTCGCCGGTGCATCCAAACCCCGTGATATGATACGCTCTTTCACACATAAACCTCCTTATATCTTCCTCAAAACAGCCACCATACCTACCTATTATGGCATTTCCATAGCCATTCCGAGATATATTGTCATGCAACTTTCCATCATTCCGTTCATCATGACACATTCATCATTGTCATATTGCTTAGCATGATCATGTAGTTGACATAGTATTTGTGGCAAAGCCACCGTTCATAATTCTTTCATACATGTCACTCTTGGTTCATTGCATATCCCGGTACACTGCCGGAGGCATTCATATAGAGTCATCTTTGTTCTAGTATCGAGTTGTAATCATTGAGTTGTAAATAAATAGAAGTGTCATGATCATCATTATTAGAGCATTGTCCCAAGTGAGGAATAAAAAAAGAGAAAGGCCATAAAAAAGAGAAGGCCCCAAAAAAAGAGAAACGCCATAAAAAAGGAAAGCCTAAAAAATGAAAATGAGAGAAAAAGCGACAAGGGACAATGCTACTATCCTTTTTCCACACTTGTGCTTCAAAGTAGCACCATGATCTTCATAGTAGAGAGTCTCTTGTTTTGTCACTTCCATATACTAGTGGGAATTTTTCATTATAGAACTTGGCTTGTATATTCCAACAATGGGCCTCCTCAAGTACCCTAGGTCTTCGTGAGCAAGCAAGTTGGATGCACACCCACTAGTTTCTTTTGTTGAGCTTTCAAACATTTATAGCTCTAGTGCATCCGTTGCATGGCAATCCCTACTCCTTGCATTAACATCAATCGATGGGCATCTCCCTAGCCCATTGATTAGCCTCGTTGATGTGATACTTTCTCCTTTTTGTATTCTCCACATAACCCCTCATTATTCTATTCCACCCATAGTGTTATATCCATGGCTCGCGCTCATGTATTGCGTGAAAGTTTATAGGTTTGAGATTACTAAAGTATGAAACAATTGCTTGGCTTGTCATCGGGGTTGTGCATGATGAGTGCATTCTTGTGTGACGAAAATGAAACATGACTAAACTATATGATTTTGTAGGGATGAACTTTCTTTGGCCATGTTATTTTGAGAAGACATAATTGCTTAGTTAGTATGCTTGAAGTATTATCATTTTTATGTCAATATGAACTTTTGTCTTGGATCTTTCGGATCTGAATATTCATACCACAATTAAGAAGAATTGCATTGAAATTATGCCAACTAGCATTCCACATCAAAAATTCTTTCTTTTATCATTTACCTACTCGAGGACGAGCAGAAATTAAGCTTGGGATGCTTGATACGTCTCCAACGTATCTATAATTTTTGATTGCTCCATGCTATGTTATCTACTATTTTGGGCAATATTGGGCTTTACTATCCACTTTTATATTATTTTTGGGACTAACTTATTAACCGGAGGCCCAGCCCAGAATTGCTGTTTTTTGCCTATTTTAGTGTTTCGAAGAAAAGGATAATTTCAGATTAGAAATACCTTTATCTACCATCCATATTGCACTTGTATCACCATCTCTTCGCCGAACTAGTGCACCTATACAATTTACCATTGTATTGGGTGTGTTGGGGACACAAGAGACTCTTTGTTATTTGGTTGCAGGGTTGCCTGAGAGAGACCATCTTCATCCTACGCCTCCTACAGATTGATAAACCTTAGGTCATCCACTTAAGGGAAATTTGCTACTGTCCTACAAACCACTGCACTTGGAGGCCCAACAACGTCTACAAGAAGAAGGTTGTGTAGTAGACATCAATGATGTCCCATGAACTCCGATCCAGCAGAGCTTCACGGGAGAGCTTCGTCAGCACGACGGCGTGATGACGGTGATTATGTTGCTACCGACACAGGGCTTTGCCTAAGCACCACTACGATATGACCGAGGTGGATTATGGTGGAAGGGGGCACCGCACATGGCTTGGAACAATCAACTTGTGTGTCCTAGGGTGCCCCCTGCCCCCGTATATAAAGGAGCAAGGGGGAGGCCGGCCGGCCCTTGGGGCACGCCAAGGAGGGGGGAGTCCTCCTCCTAGTAGGAGTAGGGCTCCCCTTTCCTAGTCCAACTAGGAAGAGGGAAGGGGGAAGGAAAGAGAGGGAGAGGGAGAGGGAAAGAGGGGCCGCGCCCCCCTCCCCTAGTCTAATTCGGACTCCTCATGGGAGGGGGCGCACCACCTCCTGGGCTGCTGCCCTCTCTCTCCCCTCAGGCCCACTAAGGCCCAATACTTCCCCGGGGGTTCCGGAAACCCCTCCGACACTCCAGTTTTCTCTGAAACCACCCGGAACACTTCCGTTGTCTGAATATAGCTGTCCAATATATCAATCTTTATGTCTCGACTATTTCGAGTCTCCTCGTCATGTCCGTGATCACATCTGGGGCTCCAAACTACCTTAGGTACATCAAATCACATAAACTCATAATACCGATCGTCATCGAACGTTAAGCGTGCGGACCCTACGGGTTCGAGAACTATGTAGACATGACCAAGACTCGTCTCCGGTCAATAATCAATAGCGGAACCTGGATGCTCATATTGGTTCCTACATATTCTACGAAGATCTTTATCGGTCAAACCGCATAACAACATACATTGTTCCCTTTGTCATCGGTATGTTACTTGCCCGAGATTCGATCATCGGTATCCTCATACCTACCTCAATCTCATTATCGGCAAGTCTCTTTACTCGTTTCATAATGCATCATCCCGCAACTAACTCATTAGTCACATTGCTTGCATGGCTTATAGTGATGTGCATTACTGAGAGGTCCCAGAGATACCTCTCCGACAATCAGAATGACAAATCCTAGTCAACAAGTACCATCGGAACATGTATAAGTCATGAAGAAAGCAATAGCAGTAAACTAAAATGTTCAAGTGCTAGGCTAACGGAATGGGTCAAGTCAATCACATCATTCTCCTAATAATGTGATCTCGTTTATCAAATGACAACTCATGTATATGGTTAGGAAACTTAACCATCTTTAATAAATGAGCTAGTCAAGTAGAGGCATACTAGTGACACTCTGTTTGTATATGTATTCACACATGTATTATGTTTCCGGTTAATACAATTCTCGCATGAATAATAAACATTTATCAGGAAATAAGGAAATAAATAATAACTTTATTATTGCCTCTAGGGCATATTTCCTTCACGAACATATCCGTCCAATATATCAATCTTTATGTCTCAACCATTTCGAGACTCCTCGTCATGTCCGTGATCACATCCGGGACTCCGAACTACCTTCGGTACATCAAAACACATAAACTCATAATACCGATCGTCATAGAACGTTAAGCGTGCGGACCCTACGGGTTCGAGAACTATGTAGACATGACCGAGACTCATCTCCAGTTAATAACCAATAGCAGAACCTGGATGCTCATATTGGTTCCTACATATTCTACGAAGATCTTTATCGGTCAAGCCGCATAACAACATACGTTGTTCCCTTTGTCATCGGTATGTTACTTGCCCGAGATTCGATCGTCGGTATCTCAATACCTAGTTCAATCTCGTTAACGGCAAGTCTCTTTACTTGTTCTATAATGCATCATCCCGCAACTAACTCATTAGTTACATTGCTTGCAAGGCTTATAGTGATGTGCATTACCGAGTGGGCCCAGAGATACCTCTCCAACAATTGGAGTGACAAATCCTAATCTCGATCTATGCCAACTCAACAAACACCATCGGAGACACCTGTAGAGCATATTTATAATCATCCAGTTACGTTGTGATGTTTGATAGCACACTAAGTGTTCCTCCGGTATTCGGGGGTTGCATAATCTCATAGTCATATGAACATGTATAAGTCATGAAGAAAGCAATAGCAACAAACTAAATGATTAAGTGCTAAGCTAACGGAATGGGTCAAATCAATCACATCATTCTCTAATGATGTGACCCCGTTAATCAAATGACAACTGATGTCTATGGCTAGGAAACTTAACCATCTTTGATTCAACGAGCTAGTCAAGTAGAGGCATACTAGTGACACTATGTTTGTCTATGTACTCACACATGTACTAAGTTTCCGATTAATACAATTCTAGCATGAATAATAAACATTTATCATGATATAAGGAAATATAAATAACAACTTTATTATTGCCTCTAGGGCATATTTCCTTCAAAAATAACACAAAGCTATTCTTTCCGTTCGATCTATCCTAGAGTTCATACTAAAATAATACCAAAGCAAATTCATATTCATAATACTCAATCCAACACAAAGAACTTCAAAGAGTGCCCCAAGATTTCTACTAGAGAAACAAAGACAAGAACGTGCATCAACCCCTATGCATAGATTACCCCAATGTCACATCGGGAATCCGCGAGTTGAGTGCCAAAACATATATCAAGTGAATTAATATGATACCCCATTCTCACCACGAGTATTCAATTGCAAGACATATATCAAGTGTTCTCAAATTCATAAAAGTATTCAATCCGATAACAACGAAATATCAAAGGGAAAAACTCAATTCATCACAACAAGATAGAGAGGGGAAAACACCATATGATCCGACTATATTAACAAAGCCCGTGATACATCAAGATCATGACATCTCAAGAACATGAGAGAGAGAGAGATTAAACACATAGCTACTGGTACAAACCCTCAGCCCCGAGGGTGGACTACTCCCTCCTCACCGTGGTGGCCGCCGGGATGATGAAGATGGCCACCGGAGATGATTCCCCCCTCCGACAGGGTGCCAAAAAGGGTCTTGATTGGTTTTTGGTGGCTACCGAGCCTTGGAGCAACGGAACTTCTGATCTAGGTTAACCCCGAGGGTTTCTGGAATTTTTGGGAATTTATAGGGTAAAGAGGGGGTGCGGGAGGCCACCGAGGTGGGCACAACCCACCAGGGTGCGCCTGGGCCCCCAGGCGCACCCTGGTGGGCTATTCCCTCCTCGGGGAACCCCCCCAGGTGCTGCTCTGGCCCATCAGGAGTCTTCTGGTCCATAAAAAATCTCCAAAAAGTTTCACGGTGTTTGGACTCCGTTTGATATTGATTTCCTGCGATGTAAAAACAAGCAAAAAACAGCAACTGACACTGGGCACTGGGTCAATAGGTTAGTACCAAAAAATGATATAAGGTTGCTATAAAATGATTGTAAAACATCCAAGAATGATAATATAACGGCATGAATACTTCATAAATTATAGATATGTTGGAGACGTGTCAACATCCCCAAGCTTAATTCCTACTCGTCCTCGAGTAGGTAAATGATAAAAGAAATAATCTATGAAGTGTGAATGCTAGCAAAGTGCATAAGTTTGATCAATGATAATTTCAATCACTTTTCCTAGCATCATAACAACAATTCTTTCTTATAAAACTTCTCATGTTAAAGTAGCAACCAATTCACATGTTAAGGTTCAAAGAATGAATTCTCTTGAAACTCAACAACCTATGTTCTCAGTCACCAAGCAATTGTAATTCAACTTATTCAACATAGTTTAAGTAAGAGCTCCACATACTCAATCATCATATAGTCTTCTATGATTTCTAACACTCATTGCATACACATGAGCAAAACGTTTCAACCGGACACATAGAAATATAGGGGCTTATTGTTTTGCCTCCCAACATATTCACCTGAAGGGTGATGTCAACAATAATAACTCATGCTACCCATATTCAACTAGACATATGTGCCTAGATCTTTCCTCACCACATGATGCTTGCCAAAAGAGAAAAATAAAAAGGAATGGAGAGAAAAACTTTGACCCTTTGCATAAAAGTAAATACTGAAAAGTAAAAGATAAGCCCTTCGCAGAGGGAAGCAGAGGTTGCCATGTGCTTATTTGTTTGTATGCTCAACCCCTTAGTGCAAAAGAAAGTCACGCTATATTGCCCCTTATGATAGCAACCTTTATTATGCAGTCCGTCGCTTTTATTCTTTGCCATCACAAGTTTGTACAACACTCAATTTTCTCTTACAGATCTAACACTTTTAGAAGCAATTTTTATTGCCTTATTGCACCGATGACAACTTACTTGAAGGATCTTATTCAATCCCTAGGTAGGTATGGTGGACTCTTGAAAATAAGATTTGGGTTTAAGGGTTTTTGTATGCACAAGTAGTATCTCAACTTGGTGCAGAATTTTTGGCTAGCCAAGATGGGGGCAAGCACCACATGTTGAAGGATCTATGACAATATAACTTCTATGTGAATATGAACAAACATAAACCATTATGTTGTCTTCCTTGTCCGACGTCAACAATTTTGGCATATAATATTTTGATGGGGGCTCACAATCACAAAAGATTTCCAAGATAGTATATGTGCATGTGAAAGTTCTCTTCCTTATACTAATTATTCATGAAGTGCTTGTATGACAAATATTGTGATTGTCAAGCTTCAAAATATTTCACTTCCTAAACCCAATGTGAAGCTACCACTAGGCATGATATAATTTCAACTTCATGACATTCAATTTATTCAACAATTTACTCACAGGATATAAGTGAAGCACAAGAGTAAATGACAAGCTACTCCAAAAAGATATATGTGAAGACCATGAGCATAATATTTCTTTCTCTCAAATTAATTTAAGTGAAGCAAGAGAGAATTTATTCAAAAATGATAAAACACACCGTGCTAAAAAAGATATAAGTGAAGCACTAGAGCAATTCCACAGAAAAGAGCTTCATTGACGGGATGTGCGTGCCGCTTACCTAGCCTCCCTGGCAACTATTTGAGGACTTTATTTTATTTAAAAACTTTCAGATCTAAGTACTTTATTAAAACAACAAGCAAAAAAAATAACATTCCAAAGATATCACAACTCATGTGAAGAAGCAAAAACTTAGGCTCAACTGATACTAACCGATAATTGTTGAAGAAGAAAGGTGGGATGCCTACCGGGGCATCCCCAAGATTAGATGCTTGAGACTTATTGAATATTATCTTGGGATGCCTTGGGCATCCCCAAGCTTGAGCTTTTGTGTCTCATTAATTCTTCTCATATCACGGTTTCCCTAAATCTTAAAAGCTTCATCCACACAAAACTCAACAAAAACTCGTGAGATAAGTTAGTATAAACCAATGCAAAAACCTTATCATTCTCTACTGTAGCAAATCACTAAAGTTATTATTCAACATTGCATACTAAATTCCTCTGCATATTTAATATTCCTATCCACAAATAGAGTCATTAAACAAGAAAACATATGCAAACAATGCCACCATAACAGCAATCTGCCAAAACAGTACAGTCTGTAAAGAATGCAAGAGTAACAATACTTCGTAAGCTCCAAAAATTATGAAAATTTTACCACACTGTAGAAAATTTATCAGAGATTATTTTGCAAAAAGTTTCAACATTTTATCACATTCTGACCTTTCTAGGGAAATGTTTCAACATCGATAAACTTTCTGTTTTCAAACAGCAACATGTAGACTTGCAAAATAAGCATAGCAAAGGCTATACTTGACATTTTTATTGAAATAAAAGATGCAAAACATTATTCCAAATAACATCAAGCAAATCCTAACAAAATAAATTGACACTCCAAGTAAAACACATATCATGCGATGAATGAAAATATAGCACCAAGTAAGGTTACCGATAATGTTGGAGACGAAAGAGGGGATGCCCCGGAAGGTATCCCCAAGCTTAGTTGCTTGGATCTTCCTTGAATATCACCTTGGGTGCATTGGGAATCCCCAATCATAGGGTCTTGTCAGTCCTTATTCTCCTCATATCGACATCTCACCCAAAACTTGAAAACTTCAATCACACAAAACTTAAGTGAAGCACTAGAGCAATTCCACAGAAAAGAGCTTCGTTGACGGATGTGCGTGCCGCTTACCTAGCCTCCCTGGCAACTATTTGAGGACTTTATTTTATTTAAAAACTTTCAGATCTAAGTACTTTATTAAAACAACAAGAAAAAAAATGGCATTCCAAAGATATCACAACTCATGTGAAGAAGCAAAAGCTTAGGCTCAACCGATACTAACCGATAATTGTTGAAGAAGAAAGGTGGGATACCTACCGGGGCATCCCCAAGATTAGATGCTTGAGACTTATTGAATATTATCTTGGGATGCCTTGGGCATCCCCAAGGTTGAGCTTTTGTGTCTCATTAATTCTTCTAATATCACGGTTTCCCTAAATCTTAAAAGCTTCATCCACACAAAACTCAACAAAAGCTCGTGAGATAAGTTAGTATAAACCAATGCAAAAACCTTATCATTCTCTACTGTAGCAAATCACTAAAGTTATTATTCAACATTGCATAATAAATTCCTCTGCATATTTAATATTCCTATACACAAATAGAGTCATTAAACAAGCAAATATGCAAACAATGCCACCATAACAGCGATCTGCCAAAACAGTACAGTCTGTAAAGAATGCAAGAGTAACAATACTTATTAAGCTCCAAAAATTATGAAAATTTTACCACACTGTTGAAAATTTATCAGATATTATTTTGCAAAAAGTTTCAACATTTTATCACATTCTGACCTTTCTAGGGAAATGTTTCAACATCGATAAACTTTCTGTTTTCAAACAGCAACATGTAGACTTGCAAAGTAAGCATAGCAAAGGCTATACTTGACATTTTTATCGAAATAAAAGATGCAAAACATTATTCCAAATAACATCAAGAAAATCCTAACAAAATAAATTGACACTCCAAGCAAAACACATATCATGCGGTGAATGAAAATATAGCTCCAAGTAAGGTTACCGATAATGTTGGAGACGAAAGAGGGGATGCCCCGGAAGGTATCCCCAAGCTTAGTTGCTTGGATCTTCCTTGAATATCACCTTGGGTGCATTGGGAATCCCCAATCATAGGGTCTTGTCAATCCTTATTCTCCTCATATCGACATCTCACCCAAAACTTGAAAACTTCAATCACACAAAACTTAACGGAAATTTGTGAGATAGGTTAGTGTGATGAAGAGCAAACCATTTCACTTTGGTACTGTCAAAGACAAGATTCATAATTGTTTACACACAATTCCTACTGTAGCATAACATTTTCACAATTTATATTGAGCAATATAAGCCATAGAAACTAGGAAACAAGCAAACTATGCATTGAAAACATAATCTATCAAAAACAGAACAGTCAGTAGTAATCTGTACTCAAACCATACTTCTGCTACTCCAAAAATTATCAAAAAATTAGGAAAACGTGAACAATTTGTATATTAATCTTATGCAAAACTAATCAACTCAAAATCTCTCTTCTGTTAAAAATGAGAATTGTTTTCGTGAACGCAAAAGTTTATGTTTTTCAGCAAGATCAAAACTATCATCCAACATGATCACAAAGGCTTTACTTGGCACTTTATTGAAACAAAAGCAGTAAAACATGATTAATACAGTAGGATAATCATGTGAACACACAAAAACAGTAGGTAAAAGTTTTGGGTTGTCTCCCAACAAGCGCTTTTCTTTTACGCCTTTTTAGCTAGGCATGATGATTTCAATGATGCTCGCGTAAAAGTAAAGAATCAAAACATAAAGAGAGCATCATGAAGCATATGACTAGCAAAATTAAGTCTAACCCACTTCATATGCATACGGACTTTGTGAGCAAATAACTTATGGGAACAAGAATCAACTAGCATAGGAAGGCAAAACAAGCATAACTTCAAAACTTTCAACACATAGAGAGGAAACTTGATATTATTGAAATACCTACAAGAATATGTTCCTATCTCATAATAATTTTTAGTAGCAACATGAATGAATTCAACAATATAGCTATCACATAAAGCATTCTTTTCATGATGCATAAGCATATAAATTTTATTACTCTCCACATAAGCAAATTTATTCTCATCAATAGTAGTGGGAGCAAACTCAACAAAATAACTATCATGTGATTGAAAATTAAAATCATGATGACAAGTTTCATGGTTATCATTATTCTCTATAGCATACATGTCATCACCATAATCATCATATATAGGAACTTTGTTGTCATAATCAAATGCAACCTCTTCCAAAATAGTGGATTCATCATTAAATAAAGTCATGACCTCTCCACATCCACTTTCATCACTATAATCATCATAAATAGGAGGCATGCAATCATTATAATAAATTTGCACATCAAATCTTGGGGGACTAAAAATATCATCTTCATCGAACATAGCATCCCCAAGCTATGGCTTTGCATATCATTACCATCATGGATATTCAAAGAATTCATACTAACAACATTGCAATCATGCTCATCATTTATACCAAACATTCTATTGAATTCTTCTTCTATAAATTGAGCACAATTTTCCTTTCCATCATTTTCACGAAAGACATTATAAAGATGATCAATAATATGATGTAACCTCAATTCCATTTTTATGTTGTTTTCTGTTATAGACCAAACTAGTGATAAAACAAGAAACTAAAAGATTCGATTGCAAGATCTAAAGGTATGCCTTCAAGCACTCACCTCCCCGGCAACGGCGCCATAAAAGAGCTTGATGTCTACTACGCAACTTTATTCTTGTAGACACGTGTTGGGCCTCCAAGCGCAGAGTTTTGTAGGACAGTAGCAATTTTCCCTCAAGTGGATGACCTAAGGTTTATCAATCTGTGAGAGGTGTAGGATGAAGATGGTCTCTCTCAAATGACACTGCAAAAAAATACAAGAAATCTCTTATGTCCCCAACACACCCAATACAATGGCAAATTGTATAGGTGCACTAGTTCGGCGAAGAGATGGTGATAAAAGTGTAATATGGATGGTAGAAATATATTTTTATAATCTGAATAAATAAAAACATCAAGGTAGCAAATAGTAAACGGGCACAAAAACGGTATTGCAATGCTTGAAAATAAGGCCTAGGATTCGTACTTTCACTAGTGAAACCTCTCAACAATGCTAATATAATTGGATCATATAACCATCCCTCAAAGTGCGATGAAGAATCACTCCAAAGTTCCTATCTAGCAGATAACATAAGAATAAATTGTTTGTAGGGTACGAAACCACCTCAAAGCTATTCTTTCCGTTTGATCTATTCAAGAGTTCGTACTAAAATAACACAAAGCTATTCTTTCTGTTCGATCTATCGTAGAGTTCGTACTAAAATAACACCAAAGCAAATTCATATTCATAATACTCAATCCAACACAAAGAACTTCAAAGAGTGCCCCAAGATTTCTACCGAAGAAACAAAGACAAGAACGTGCATCAACCCATGCATAGATTACCCCAATGTCACCACGGGAATCCGCGAAGTTCCAAAACATATATCAAGTAAATCAATACGATACCCCATTGTCACCATGAGTATTCAATTGCAATACATATATCAAGTGTTCTCAAATCCATAAAAATATTCAATCTGATAACAATGAAATCTCAAAGGGAAAAATTCAATTCATCACAACAAGATAGAGAGGGTAAAACACCATATGATCCGACTATATTAACAAAGCCCACGATACATCAAGATCGTGACATCTCAAGAACACGAGAGAGAGAGAGAGAGAGAGATTAAGCACATAGCTACTGGTACTAACCCTCAGCCCCGATGGTGGACTACTCCCTCCTCATCGTGGTGGCTGCCAGGATGATGAAGATGGTCACCGGAGATGATCCCCCCCTCCGGCAGGGTGCCAGAAAGGGTCTAGATTGGTTTTCGGTGGCTATATATTCTTGCAGCGGCGGAACTTCTGATCTAGGTTAACCCCGAGGGTTTCTGGAATTTATAGGGTAAAGAGGGGGTGTGGGAGGCCACCAAGGTGGGCACAACCCACCTGGGCGTGCCTGGGCCCCCAGGAACGCCCTGGTGGGTTGTGCCCCCATCGGGGCACCCCAGGTGCTGCTCTGGCCCATTGGGAGTCTTCTGGTCCTTAAAAAATCTCCAAAAAGTTTCGCGGTGTTTGGACTCTGTTTGATATTGATTTCCTACGATGTAAAAAACAAGCAAAAAACAACAACTGGCACTAGGCACTGGGTCAATAGGTTAGTCCCAAAAAATGATATAAGGTTGCTATAAAATGATTGTAAAACATCCAAGAATGATAATATAATGGCATGGATATTTCATAAATTATAGATATGTTGGAGACATATCATCTACCTACGCCTAGGTTACAAGCAAACTTGGCAATATTATGAGCCTCAAAATTAAAGTTCCTATGCTCAAAAATAAAGGAACTGGAATTGAAACTATTACAACAGCTTAAAATTTCTTGTACTATGGTCGCGTTTGGACCTCCTGTCCCCTTGGTAATATCATTAACCACTTCTTGGCAATCCGATGCCACACAAATATTTTGGACGGCGAGATCATCTGCTAGTGATAACGCTTCACGGCATGCAAAAGTCTCTAGAATTAGAGGGTCATTGATGCCTCGAAAGACCACAGCCGAAGATCCCAAGTATCGGCCCGTTTGATCTCTGTAGAATGCCGCGACGGCTCCTCCATTTTGTGATCTTACCATAGCAGCATCGACATTAATCTTCACAGAACCATTGGGTGGGGGTAGCCATTGTTTAGGCTGAGCCCGTGGGAGTGCTCTTGCCTCCCTACGTCCCTAACCATTGTCAAGCTGGCCCAGTTCTGAAATAAAGTTGTCCACAAAGCGAATAGTTTGCTGAGGGCTCTGAAATAACGACTCGTACATTGCCTTGCGTCTTGCGTGCCAAATTGACCACAGGGGTGACAACCATCCGTGTGAAGCTCGCTTGGTCAAGTTCATCACTGATCTCAAAAAGCCAAAGTCTTGCATTAGGTTCTGCATTAGCTGTCATGCGTGAGATAAGATCGTCGTCGGTCAGCGCCCATATGCACCTGGACATAGTACAAGAGACTAGGGCATGTCTCCATGAATCTTGACAGCCACAAAGCGGACAAACGTCCTATACTGACATGTTGTGTTTCTTCAAGACATCAGTGGTAGGAAGTGAGTGGTGTGCAAGTTGCCATAGGAAGATTCAAACTTTGGACGGTACCTTCAAATTCCACAAAGAGCTCCATGAATTTTCATCCCTATGAGTGTTAGATGATCCACCTTGTCCGTCAAACCACTCCTCCCGCTGTAGTTTCGTCTTGAGTAAAAACTTGTACGCCGAAGACACTAAGAACTTCTGATGTAGGGTGGAACCCTATATGGCCGATCTTTCATGAAACAAGCAGATCCCAACTATGAACACGAAGAACACGAGGGGAAACACGAGGGAAAACACGAGAGAATCACTCAAACCAACAAGATTAGGTCACACATATGCTATATCCAAGTACACATAGAGATCACACGGTCCAAATCCAACAAGAGACGATACATAGGGTAACCGATTCTTCTCCGTGAGAAGGTCTTGAGGTCTTCCCGTTAGGGGTCTTGAATCCAAGTGGATCTTCTCCGAAGAGGTGTCGGTCCCTCATGGTGGAGTAGATCCGGATGGATGAGCGAGGCTCTATCTCACATATGAGCTATCACAACGTTGACCCTAGAAAGAGGGAGGAGGAGGAGTATATATAGTCTAGGCGGGCGAAGGGGTACATGGGCCTCGGCGCTTACACTGTGCGCAGACAGGGAAGGCTGGATGTCCGGGCCTTCATGAGATGCCGGATGTCCGGGTTGGCGCCGGATGTCCGGGCGGTCGGGGCTGTCCTTGACGCTCTCTGGATAGGCGGGGTCTGGATGTCCGGGCTGGGGGCCAGATGTCTGGCGGCTCGGGAAGAGCCTGATGTCCGGGCTGACGTGGTTCAGCTTCGGGTGCGTTCGGTGATGGGTGACGGATTTTTGGGCGAGGGCCGGATGTCCGGGCTGAGGCCGGATGTCCGGGCCCTGTAGACTTGGCCGTTGGTCCGTTGCTGCAGGCGACACCTCCAGGGGCCGGATGTCTGGGATCATGGCCGGATGTCCTGGACCTGGGAGCTGTTCTTGACTCCTTCTATTGGTTCTCATCTTCCGTGAACTTGGGGACTTGTCCGTCTTCACGTGCATCTTCAGGAGGGTCCTCTTGGTACCTGATCATGCGCAACATTTTGGACTTAGGTAGTAGCCATGTCTCGAGTGGATCATATGTGATATCGCTAAGGAAGGAAGTCACCTCGGTCTCGAGAGCTCTAGCTCTAGCTCGTGTCATAGGTCCTCTTGGCACTTGGTGAGACGATGGTAGGTCCATGGGGATGACCATAGGATGCTCCGCATCATCTCCCCTCCCTTGGGAAAGATCCGACCTCGGATCGAAATCTTCATCACCATGGTAGGGAGAGAGAGATCTTTGACATTGAAGATGTCGCTCACGGAGTACTTGTCGCATGGGATGTCGATCTTGTAGGCGTTGTTGTTGTAGCGTGCAAGCACATTGAAGGGTCCATCGGCTCATGGTAGAAGTTTGGACTTGCGTTCGTTGGGGAAGCGGTCCTTGCGAAGGTGTAGCCACACAAGATCTCCTATGTTGAATATCATGGGTTGCTTGTTGACGTTGAGCTTGGTCGCGAGTCATTGTATTTGGCGCTCGATGGTGTGCCTTGTATCTTCATGCATCTTCTTGAGGTAGTTCACTCAGGCACTTGCGTCCATGTTTGTGCGCTCTTGTAGTGGTAGAGGAAGAATGTTCAATGGGGACAGCAGGTTGAAACCGTAGACCACCTCGAAGGGGGACTTGCCGGTAGTCGAATGTCTTGCACGGTTGTAGGCGTACTCGGCGATGGGTAGGAACTCCTCCCACTCTTTGATGTTCTTCTTGATTAACACGCGGAGAAGAGTGGAGAGCGTGCGGTTCGTCACCTCCGTTTGGCCGTCGGTGTGTGGATGGTATGCCGTGGAGAATAGTAGCTTGATTCCGAGCTTTGCACATAAGGTCTTCCAAAAGTAACTCAAGAACTTGACGTTGCGGTCCGAGACAATCATCTTTGGCACTCCATGTAAGCGCAATATTTCTGTAACGCCCCGAGACCGATGTGCCAGGTGTCTTCCAGTTATTCGCTATTGTTGCCTTGTCATTTGCTTGCGTGTCATGCATTTCATATCATGTCATCAAGTGCATCGCATTTGCATACATGTTCGTCTCATGCATCCAAGCATTTTCCACGTTGTCCGTTTTGCATTCCGGCGCTCCTATGTCATCCGGTGTCCCTTTTTACCTCTTTTCGTGTGCGGGTGTTAAATGTTTTCGGATTGGACCGAGACTTGACAAGCGGCATTGGTTTACTACCGGTAGACCGTCTGTCAAGTTTCGTGCCATTTGGACTTCGTTTGATACTCCAACGGTTAACCGAGGAACCGTAAAGGCCTCGTGTGTTTTGCAGCCCAACACCCTTCCAAAATGGCCCAAAACCCACCTAAACCTCCTCCATCCTCTCGGTCATTCGATCACGATCGCGTGGCCGAAAACCGCACCTCATTTGGACTCTCCTAGCTCCCTCTACCTATAAATATGTGCTCTCCTCCAAAATTCTTGCGCAGATGAAACCCTAGCACCGCTCTTCGCGCCGCTGGACAAAACTCCCCACTGCGCCGGACATGTCCGCCGCCCCGCAGCCACCTCACTCCGGCGAATCACATCACGCCACGTCAGCCTCGCCGCCGCCTCGCCCAACCACGGCGCGCCACCTCACCACGCCTCTCTTTCCTCCCTGTCGCGGCCCGTGGGGCCCAAGGCAGGCCCGCCCGGGCCCGGATCCGCCCACCGCCACCCGAGGCACGCGCCGTCACCTAGCGCCTTGCTCCGCCACCTCACCGGCGCGGCTCCACGCCACCTCGTCGTTCGGTCGCCATCGCCCCGCCGCCACCGACCCTCGTCGCCGGCGCCGACCATCGCCGCCTTGCTCCACCAGCCTAACGGAGAGGAGCCGCCGAGGCAACGCCGACAAGCGCGCCGCCGTCCTCCGTCCGGTCACCGTATGCCATCGCCTCCTCCTCGCGCTTCGCCAGAGCGAGCCCGGCCGGATCCACCGCGGGGTGGACGAGATCCACCCGCGCGGCCATCCAAACGCCCTGTCTCAGATCTACACCGAGCCATCCCGTACCACTCCGTCCATTATCCCCGAGAGGTCTAAATTTCACTAAGTCCCCCAGTTTTCAGTATTTTTGGGCATCTTCATCGCATCATATCTCTGCATCTGTGGCTCCGTTTTTGGGTGTGTAGCATATCAAATTGTTCGTCTCGATGAGTACTTCATTTCATTCCATTGCACCATGTTCATTTGAGCTCATCTTGATGCCCTAAATGTTGTTGCAAGAGTGCTAGTTTATATTAGTTTCAGATTCTTATCAGTAATTGGACTTCTGTCATTTTTGCCATGATTAATGTGTGCCTCCTATGAACTTGAGTCCTACATGAGTTTTGAAGTATGCCATGCCATCTTTACAGGGGTGTATGCCATGCATTTTTTGTGATCCTTGCGGTGACTAGCACAAGCATGCAAAGTAGCTCTCATGATGTTGCTGATTTCAGGGACTTAGAAATCTTCTAAGTCTTTGCCCTATTATTATTTTTATGCCATGTATTCATGTTGCTACAGAGTGATCCAGGCCTCTTTTGAGCATGATCAGTAAGGATGTTTTGTAGATATTGTTGTGCTCTATCCATCCATGTCTTTGTTTGCAATTATGGAGCACTCTAGCTTGACTCAATCGAGCTCTACTTTTGCTATAAAATGTTCCTGGCAGATTGTTTACATGTTAAGCAATTTTTGCCGAGGTTGCTGTAGTTGATCCATGCATGCTATGAAGTTGTTATTGCCATGTTTATCTTCTATGCCATGTCTACTTGCTGGGTGTATGCTTAGTTTGTCATGCAATGCCTTGTGGTGAGTGCATCGAGCTCGTAAACATGCCTACTTAATATCTGTTTTGCCATGTTCCAGTTTTCTACTAAGTATGAATCTGTTAACGATAATTGCTATGTTCACATGGTTGCCATTGTATTTTCTGATCCCTTTTGGCTTATGGTCAGTAAGGGACTTTTGTTGTATGCTTTGAGTAGCTTCATGCCATGCCTTGCTTTGCCATGATATGTTCCTGTAGCATGTTGTTATCTTGCTCTTAACATTGCTTCCTGATGTTACATTCCTGCCATGTTGTTTTTTCACTAAGTCTGTAACCTGATGTCTTTTGCACTTTTGCCATGCTTGTTTGAACCTGCTATTGAGTGAATTAGCCGTAGCTCAGTGTTCATATTTTGTCAAGCATCTTGAGTGGATCCCTGCCATGTGCTTTGTTGTTATGTTAGAATGCAGTAGCTTGTTATTCTTGATGCATTTAGATGGCCTCGTGCTGTTAATCGCAGCTTTGCGCCATATTTGTTTTGCTTGCCATTTGCAAAATGTGCATCCGATTCCGGTGATCTTTCTATCAATTTCAACCAAAATCAACTCATATTTCCAGCAGCACTCTTGGTTTTCCAAGTTGAGGCCTGATTCAATCTTTCCTTTCCGTAGCATGCTTATGCATCGCATATCACATCCCGCATAACATGCCATGTTTTTGCATCATGTTGCTTGCGCATTGCACCGTGGTTGATTGTTGTTCCCTTTGCTTGTGTTCTTGCTTTGGGTAGAGCCGGGAGACGAGTACGTGATCGAGGAACCCGTTGAGTACGCTTACGAGGATCAAGCTAACGTCAACTCGGAGAACTTTGCAGGCAAGATGACCATACACTCGAAATAACTTCTATCTTTGCTTGCTAGATGCTCGCTCTTTTGCTATGCCTATGCTACGATACCTACCACTTGCTTATCATGCCTCCCATATTGCCATGTCTAACCTCTAACCCACCTTGTCCTAGCAAACCGTTGTTTGGCTATGTTACCACTTTGCTCAGCCCCTCTTATAGCGTTGCTAGTTGCAGGTGAAGATTGGAGTTTGTTCCTTGTTGGAACATGTTTATTGTTGGGATATCTTTATTATATCTTGTCTACTTTAATGCATCTATACACTTGGTAAAGGGTGGAAGGCTCGGTCTTATGCCTGGTGTTTTGTTCCACTCTTGCCGCCCTAGTTTCCGTCATATCGGTGTTATGTTCCTTGATTTTGCGTTCCTTACACGGTTGGGTTATAATGGGAACCCCTTGACAGTTCGCCTTGAATAAAACTCCTCCAGCAAGGCCCAACATTAGTTTTACCTTTTTCCACCTAGCCTTTTCTTCCCTTGGGTCGGCCAACCCAAGGGTCATCTTTATTTTAACCCCCCCCCCCGGGCCAGTGCTTCTCTAAGTGTTGGTCCAACCTGAGCGATGTCCGGCGCCCCCTGGGAAACCAGGGTCTATGCCACCCGACGTCTGGCTCATCCGGTGTGCCCTGAGAACGAGATATGTGCAACTCCTATCGGGATTTTTCGGCACATTCGGGCGGCTTTGCTGGTCTTGTTTTACCATTGTCGAAATGTCTTGTAACCGGGATTCCGAGCCTGATCGGGTCTTCCTGGGAGAAGGAATATCCTTCGTTGACCGTGAGAGCTTGTGATGGGCTAAATTGGGACACCCCTGCAGGGTTTTGAACTTTCAAAAGCCGTGCCCGCGGTTATGGGCAGATGGGAATTTGTTAATGTCCGGTTGTAGAAAACCTGAAACTTAACTTAATTAAAATGCATCAACCGCGTGTGTAGCCGTGATGGTCTCTTCTCGGCGGGGTCCAGGAAGTGAACACGGTGTGGGAGTTATGCTTGAACGTAAGTAGTCTAGGATCACTTCTTGATCATAGATTCTCGAATGTGATTTGCCTTCTCTTCTCGCTCTCATTTGCGTAAGTTAGCCACCATATATGCTAGTGCTTGCTGCAGCTCCACCTCATACCTTTTTCCCTACCCATAAGCTTAAATAGTCTTGATCGCGAGGGTGTGAGATTGCTGAGTCCCCGTGACTCACAGATTACTTCCAAAACCAGTTGCACGTGCCGATGATACCGTGCAGGTGACGCAACCGAGCTCAAGGAGAAGCTCGATGAAGATCGTGTTCGTTATGTTGTTCCATTTCCAGTTGATCAGTAGTGGAGCCCAGTTGGGGCGATCGGGGATCTGTAGCATTAGGGGTAGTCCTCTTTTATTTTGGTTCCGTAGTTGGACCTTGATTGTATCTGGATGTTGTAATGCTTTATTCATGTATTGTGTGAAGTGGCGATTGTAAGCCAACTATGTACCTCTTTTCTTATTCAGTACATGAGATGTGTAAAGATTACCCCTCTTGTGACATTGCCTTCAATGTGGTTATGCCTCTAAGTCATGCTTCGACACATGGGAGATATAGCCGCATCGAGGGTGTTACAATTTCCCTACAAAAAAGATTTGTAATATGTGAAGCATCGTCTATCTTGTTGCATGGTATGCCATTTTAGAGAATCGGTCCACAAAAACAAAGACGTAATACTTTACGTTTCTAGTTCTAGGAAAACCAAGGACAAAATCCATGCTAATATCTTCCCATGGTTGATATGGAATTGGAAGGGGCATGTAAAGGCCATGGGATTGAGCTTTATACTTAGCTTTGCGACATGTATAGTATTAGTTGGTGAAACGAAAGACATCGCGAAACATCTTGGGCCAAAAGTAGTTCTTGGAGAGTGTAGAAAATGTCTTGTCGCGTCCAAAGTGTCTCATTAGTCCTCCACCATGAGATTCTTGCAAAAGCAACAAACGAAGAGAAGACACGGGGATGCATAGTTTGTTAGCTCTCATAAGATAACCATCTTTGATGTAATAGCATGCCTAAGATGTATGCGTCAAACATTTGGCATATGGAATAGCAAAAGTAGGATCATGCGCATATAAGTCTTTCTATGTGCTCAAAACCAATGACATTCAATTCAAGTTTGGTGACAAGCATGCATATGCGGGAAAGAGCGTCCGCCACAACATTTTCCTTACCTTTAATATACTTGACGACAAAAGGAAATGACTCAATGAACTCACTCCATTTAGCATGATGCTTGTTCAACTTAGTTTGACCCTTAATGTATTTAAGTGTTTCATGGTCGGTATGGATGACAAATTCATGAGGGCGAAGATAATGTTCCCATTCATGCAAAACTCGCACTAAAGCATATAGCTCTTTGTCATAGATGGGGTAATTGAGTTGCGCTCCGGAAAGTTTCTCACTAAAGTAAGCTATGGGGCGCTTCTCTTATGTTAACACACCTCATATCACTGGTAGAAAAAGGGCCTTTAGTCCCGGTTCGTAAGGGCCTTTAGTCCCGGTTCTAGAACCGGGACTAAAGGATCGGAACTAATGCCCTGACCCTTTAGTCCCGGTTCAATCCAGAACCGGGACTAAAGGCCCTCCACGTGGCCGGTCCACCTTTAGTCCCGGTTGGTAACACCAACCGGTACTAAAGGAAATTTTTTGATTTTTTTTTTGAAATTTTTTTGAAATTTTTTTTTGAAATTTTTTTTTCAAATTTCTGAATTATTTTAACCTCTAATCTCTAATCACCCCTCATCACTGCTCAATTTAATCTCTAATCACCCCTCATCATTCCAAATCATCTCACTTCCCGAACGGTCACCCATCCTCTCACTACTCCAGCCTGAGCACGCTTAACTTCCGGGTTCTATTCTCCCTCGTTTCCAAGTCTGCACTTGTTGTTTTCCTGACAATAGTAAGATGTCAATCCTATTAACCCTCAGGAATTTAGCTTGAGCATGAAGTCACATATTTCACTGTTTGAGTTTAAAACTATTGTTCTAAAAAACAATAATTTTTAGTAACACTAATATTTCTTGAATAAGTAGTTTGACCATTGTTTGACCACAGTTTGACCATAGTTTGACCAGATTTGACCAAAATTCAAAAAAGGTGAAATAATTATTTAATAACACTAATATTCTTGAATAATTATTTAGTAACACTAATACTTCTTGAATAAGTAGTTTGACCATAGTTTGACCAGATTTACTGAAAAATTTAAAAAAACTGAAATTTGAGCATAACTTTTTTTCCTTTTGGAATTTGAGGATTCTACAAATTTGCAAACAGGTCATAGGCCGTCTCCATCGGATGTAACTTTTCGAGTAGATGATTTTTCATATAAAAAACTTTTTAATCCGAGTTCGTATGCAAAAGTTATGCCCATTTTACAAATTCCAGAGAGATTTTGTAAATAAAGTCGAAATTCATATTTGTAAATTTTCCCAACAACTAGACCACATATCACATGTGAAACTTATTTTATTTTATTTTTATTGACATTTCCATCATTTTCTTTTGTTTTTTCTAAAACTGAAAAGGCGGTCCACGGGGGGGGGGGGGGAGTTTGAAAATGGGACCTTTAGTACCGGTTCGTGCCATGAACCGGTACTAATGCCTCAAAGCCCATTAGTCCCGGTTGGTGGCACCAACCGGGACTAAAGGTCTAACCTTTAGTACCGGTTGGTGCCACCAACCGGGACCAATGGGCATCGCACCCTTTAGTCCCGGTTCGTGGCACAAACCGGGACTAAAGGGCCCAGGTGAACCGGGACTAATGCCTTAGCCGCACGAACCGGGATAAATGCACCCATTGGTCCCGGTTTTGGACTGAACCGGGACTAATGGGCTTACCCGGCCTGGACCAAAGCCCCCTTTTCTACTAGTGTATGCCATTACCACTAGCATCGCAATGAATTTCAAATGGTTTGTCAAAGTTGGGTAATGCAAGCATGGGAGCACGAGTAAGTAAATTCTTGAGCTCATTGAATGCGTTATCTTGAGATGGTCCCCAAACAAAGGGTGCATTCTTCTTACTCAAAGCATATAAAGGAGATGCAATGGTGCTAAAATCCTTAACAAATCTACGGTAGAAACCGGCTAAACCAAGGAAGCTACGCACTTGTTGCAAGTTGGTTGGTTGGGGCCAAGTTTAAATAGCATTGATCTTAGATTCATCAACATGAACACCCTTAGAGGACACAACAAAACCCAAGAAAACAAGATTATCAACACCAAAAAGGCATTTGTCCATATTAGCATAAAGGAGCACTTTCTTGAGGGTTTGCAATATGGTCTGAAGATGGGTGACATGATCTTTGAGGGATTTGCTAAACACAAGAATATCAGCAAAGTAGACCACAACAAATACACCAATATAGGGTCGAAGAACAAAATGCATGAGTCACATGAATGTACCGGGTGCTTCGGATAAACCCATTGGCATAACAAGCCATTCATATAAGCCAAATTTGGTCTTAAATGCGGTTTTCCATTAATCACCTTCTTGGATGCGTATTTGATAGTAACCACTTTTAAGATCAATTTTAGAGAAAATTGTGGCTCTACTAAGCTCATCTGGCATATCATCTAGGTGTGGAATAGGGTAACGATAATGCATGATAATAGCATTGATAGGATGACAATCGAAACACATGTGAAATGTACCATCTTTCTTGGGAACAAGGATTACCGGGACGGCACTGTTGGGGAACGTAGTAATATCAAAAAAATTCTTATGCACACGCAAGAACATGGTGATGCATAGCAACAAGAGGGGAGAGTGTTGTCTACGTACCCTCGTAGACCGTAAGCGGAAGCGTTATGACAACGCGGTTGATGTAGTCGTACGTCTTCACGATCCCACCGATCCAAGTACCAAACACACGGCACCTCCGAGTTCAGCACACGTTCAGCTCGGTGATGTCCCACGAACTCACGATCTAGCAGAGCTTCGAGGGAGAGTTCCGTCAGCACGACGGCGTGATGACGGTGATGATGATGCTACCGACGCAGGGCTTCGCCTAAGCACTGCTACGATATGACCGAGGTGGATTATGGTGGAGGGGGGCACCACACACGGCTAAAAAGATCAACTAATCAACTTGTGTGTCTCTGGGGTGCCCCCTGGCCATGTATATAAAGGAGTGGAGGAGGGGGAGGGCCGGCCCTCTATGGCGCGCCCTGAAGGAGTCCTACTCCCACCGGGAGTAGGATTCCCCCCTTCCCTAGTTGGACTAGGAGAGAAGGAAGGTGGAGAGAGGGGGGGAAGGAAAGGGGGGCGCCGCCCCCCCCCTCCTAGTCCAATTCGGACCAGAGGGAGAGGGGGGGCGCGGCCTGCCCTGGTCTCCTCTCTCTCTCTCCACTATGGCCCAATAAGGCCCATACACTTACCAAGGGGTTCCAGTAACCTCCCGGTACTCCGGTAAAATCCCGATTTCACCCAGAACTATTCTGATGACCAAATATAGGCTTCCAATATATTAATATTTATGTCTCAACCATTTCGAGACTCCTCGTCATGCCCGTGATCATATTCGGGACTCCGAACTACCTTCGGGGCATCAAAACACATAAACTCATAATACCGATAGTCACCGAACGTTAAGCGTCCGGACCCTATGGGTTCGAGAACTATGTAGACATGACCGAGACACGTCTCCGGTCAAAAACCAATAGCGGAACCTGGATGCTCATATTGGCTCCCACATATTCTACGAAGATCTTTATCAGTCGAACCGCATAACAACATACGTTGTTCCCTTTGTCATCGGTATGTTACTTGCCCGAGATTTGATCGTCGGTATCTCAATACCTAGTTCAATCTCATTACCAGCAAGTCTCTTTACTCGTTCTGTAATGCATCATCCCGCAACTAACTTATTAGTTACATTGTTTGCAAGGCTTATAGTGATGTGCATTACCGAGAGGGCCCAGAGATACCTCTCCGACAATCGGAGTGACAAATCCCAATCTCGATCTATGCCAACTCAACAAGTACCATTGAAGACACCTGTAGAGCACCTTTATAATCAGCCAATTACGTTGTGACGTTTGGTAGCACACAAAGTGTTCCTCCAGTATTCGGGAGTTGCATAATCTCATAGTCATAGGAACATGTATAAGTCATGAAGAAAGCAATAGCAATATACTAAACGATCAAATGCTAAGCTAACGGAATGGGTCAAGTCAATCACATCATTCTCCAATGATGTGATCCCGTTAATCAAATGATAACTCATGTCTATGGCTAGGAAACTTAACCATCTTTGATTCCACGAGCTAGTCAAGTAGAGGCATGCTAGTGACACTCCGTTTGTCTATGTATTCACACATGTACTAAGTTTCCAGTTAATATAATTCTAGCATGAATAATAAACATTTATCATGATATAAGAAAATATAAATAACAACTTTATTATTGCGTCTAGGTCATATTTCCTTCAGTATCCCACTTGCACTAGAGTCAATAATCTAGATTACACAGTAATGATTCTAACACCCATGGAGTCTTGGTGCTGATCATGTTTTGCTCGTGAGAGAGGCTTAGTCAATGGGTCTGCACCATTCATATCCGTATGTATCTTGCAAATCTCTATGTCTCCCTCCTTGACTTGGTCGATGATGGAATTGAAGTGTCTCTTGATGTGCTTGGTTCTCTTGTGAAATCTAGATTCCTTTGCCAAGGCAATTGCACCAGTATTGTCACAAAAGATTTTCATTGGACCCGATGCACTAGGTATGACACCTAGATTGGATATGAACTCCTTCATCCAGACTCCTTCATTTGCTGCTTCCGAAGCAGCTATGTACTCCGCTTCACACGTAGATCCCGCCACTACGCTTTGCTAAGAACAGCACCAACTGGCAGCTCCACCGTTCAATATAAATACGTATCCGGTTTGTGACTTAGAGTCATCCAGATCAGTGTCAAAGCTTGCATCAACGTAACCATTTACGACGAGTTCTTTGTCACCTCCATAAACGAGAAACATATCCTTAATCCTTTTCAGGTATTTCAGGATGTTCTTGGCTGCTATCCAATGATCCACTCCTGGATTACTTTGGTACCTCCCTGCTAAGCTAATATCAAGGCACACATCAGGTCTGGTACACAGCATTGCATACATGATAGAGCCTATGGCTGAAGCATAGGGAACATCTTTCATTTTCTCTCTATCTTCTGCAGTGGTCGGGCATTGAGTCTGACTCAACTTCACACCTTGTAACACAGGCAAGAACCCTTTCTTTGCTTTATCCATTTTGAACTTCTTCAAAACTTTATCAAGGTATGTGCTTTGTGAAAGTCCAATTAAGCGTCTTGGTTGGGGATGAGCGATGGTCTTTTCCTACCAATCTATCCCCCTAGGAGCATGCGCGTAGTGCCGAGGTTTTTGATGACTTGTAGATTTTTGCAATAAGTATGTGAGTTCTTTATGACTAATGTTGAGTCCATGGATTATACACACTCTCACCCTTCCATCCTTGCTAGCCTCTTCGGTACCGTGCATTGCCCTTTCTCACATTGAGAGTTGGCGCAAACTTCGCCGGTGCATCCAAACCCCATGATATGATACGCTCTTTCACACATAAACCTCCTTATATCTTCCTCAAAACAGCCACCATACCTACCTATTATGACATTTCCATAGCCATTCCGAGATATATTGTCATGCAACTTTCCATCATTCCGTTCATCATGACACATTCATCATTGTCATATTGCTTAGCATGATCATGTAGTTGACATAGTATTTGTGGCAAAGCCACCGTTCATAATTCTTTCATACATGTCACTCTTGGTTCATTGCATATCCCGGTACACCGCCGGAGGCATTCATATAGAGTCATCTTTGTTCTAGTATCGAGTTGTAATCATTGAGTTGTAAATAAATAGAAGTGTCATGATCATCATTATTAGAGCATTGTCCCAAGTGAGGAATAAAAAAAGAGAAAGGCCATAAAAAAGAGAAGGCCCCAAAAAAAGAGAAACGCCATAAAAAAGGGAAGGCCTAAAAAATGAAAATGAGAGAAAAAGCGACAAGGGACAATGCTACTATCCTTTTTCCACACTTGTGCTTCAAAGTAGCACCATGATCTTCATAGTAGAGAGTCTCTTGTTTTGTCACTTCCATATACTAGTGGGAATTTTTCATTATAGAACTTGGCTTGTATATTCCAACAATGGGCCTCCTCAAGTACCCTAGGTCTTCGTGAGCAAGCAAGTTGGATGCACACCCACTAGTTTCTTTTGTTGAGCTTTCAGACATTTATAGCTCTAGTGCATCCGTTGCATGGCAATCCCTACTCCTTGCATTAACATCAATCGATGGGCATCTCCCTAGCCCATTGATTAGCCTCGTTGATGTGATACTTTCTCCTTTTTGTATTCTCCACATAACCCCTCATTATTCTATTCCACCCATAGTGTTATATCCATGGCTCGCGCTCATGTATTGCGTGAAAGTTTATAGGTTTGAGATTACTAAAGTATGAAACAATTTCTTGGCTTGTCATCGGGGTTGTGCATGATGAGTGCATTCTTGTGTGACGAAAATGAAACATGACTAAACTATATGATTTTGTAGGGATGAACTTTCTTTGGCCATGTTATTTTGAGAAGACATAATTGCTTAGTTAGTATGCTTGAAGTATTATCATTTTTATGTCAATATGAACTTTTCTCTTGGATCTTTCGGATCTGAATATTCATACCACAATTAAGAAGAATTGCATTGAAATTATGCCAACTAGCATTCCACATCAAAAATTCTTTCTTTTATCATTTACCTACTCGAGGACGAGCAGAAATTAAGCTTGGGATGCTTGATACGTCTCCAACGTATCTATAATTTTTGATTGCTCCATGCTATGTTATCTACTATTTTGGGCAATATTGGGCTTTACTATCCACTTTTATATTATTTTTGGGACTAACTTATTAACCGGAGGCCCAGCCCAGAATTGCTGTTTTTTGCCTATTTTAGTGTTTCGAAGAAAAGGATAATTTCAGATTAGAAATACCTTTATCTACCATCCATATTGCACTTGTATCACCATCTCTTCGCCGAACTAGTGCACCTATACAATTTACCATTGTATTGGGTGTGTTGGGGACACAAGAGACTCTTTGTTATTTGGTTGCAGGGTTGCCTGAGAGAGACCATCTTCATCCTACGCCTCCTACGGATTGATAAACCTTAGGTCATCCACTTAAGGGAAATTTGCTACTGTCCTACAAACCTCTGCACTTGGAGGCCCAACAACGTCTACAAGAAGAAGGTTGTGTAGTAGACATCACTGATGTCCCATGAACTCCGATCCAGCAGAGCTTCACGGGAGAGCTCCGTCAACACAACGGCGTGATGACGGTGATGATGTTGCTACCGACGCAGGGCTTTGCCTAAGCACCGCTACGATATGATCGAGGTGGATTATGGTGGAAGGGGGCACCGCACATGGCTTGGAACAATCAACTTGTGTGTCCTAGGGTGCCCCCTGCCCTCGTATATAAAGGAGCAAGGGGGAGGCCGGCCGGCCCTTGGGGCACGCCAAGGAGGGGGGAGTCCTCCTCCTAGTAGGAGCAGGGCTCCCCTTTCCTAGTCCAACTAGGAAGAGGGAAGGGGGAAGGAAAGAGAGGGAGAGGGAGAGGGAAAGAGGGGCCGCGCCCGCCTCCCCTAGTCTAATTCAGACTCCTCATGGGAGGGGGCGCGCCACCTCCTGGGCTGCTGCCCTCTCTCTCCCCTCAGGCCCACTAAGGCCCAATACTTCCCCGGGGGGTTCCGGTAACCCCTCCGACACTCTGGTTTTCTCCGAAACCACCCAGAACACTTCTGTTGTCTGAATATAGTTGTCCAATATATCAATCTTTATGTCTCGACTATTTCGAGACTCCTCGTCATGTCCGTGATCACATCCGGGGCTCCAAACTACCTTAGGTACATCAAATCACATAAACTCATATTACCGATCGTCATCGAACGTTAAGCGTGCGGACCCTACGGGTTCGAGAACTATGTAGACATGACCAAGACTCGTCTCCGGTCAATAATCAATAGCGGAACCTGGACGCTCATATTGGTTCCTACATATTCTACGAAGATCTTTATCGGTCAAACCGCATAACAACATACGTTGTTCCCTTTGTCATCGGTATGTTACTTGCCCGAGATTCGATCATCGGTATCCTCATACCTACCTCAATCTCATTACCGGCAAGTCTCTTTACTCGTTTCATAATGCATCATCCCGCAACTAACTCATTAGTCGCATTGCTTGCATGGCTTATAGTGATGTGCATTACTGAGAGGTCCCAGAGATACCTCTCCGACAATCGGAATGACAAATCCTAGTCAACAAGTACCATCGGAGACACCTGTAGAGCACCTTTATAATCACTCAGTTACGTTGTGACGTTTGGTAGCACACAAAGTGTTCCTCCGATAATCGGGAGTTGCGTAATCTCATAGTCATAGGAACATGTATAAGTCATGAAGAAAGCAATAGCAGTAAACTAAAATGTTCAAGTGCTAGGCTAAAGGAATGGGTCAAGTCAATCACATCATTCTCCTAATAATGTGATCTCGTTTATCAAATGACAACTCATGTCTATGGTTAGGAAACTTAACCATCTTTAATAAATGAGCTAGTCAAGTAGAGGCATACTAGTGACACTCTGTTTGTATATGTATTCACACATGTATTATGTTTCCGGTTAATACAATTCTAGCATGAATAATAAACATTAATCAGGAAATAAGGAAATAAATAATAACTTTATTATTGCCTCTAGGGCATATTTCCTTCACGAACATATCCGTCCAATATATCAATCTTTATGTCTCGACCATTTCGAGACTCCTCGTCATGTCCGTGATCACATCCGGGACTCCGAACTACCTTCCGTACATCAAAACACATAAACTCATAATACCGATCGTCATAGAACGTTAAGCGTGCGGACCCTACGGGTTCGAGAACTATGTAGACATGACCGAGACTCATCTCCGGTTAATAACCAATAGCAGAACCTGGATGCTCATATTGGTTCCTACATATTCTACGAAGATCTTTATCGGTCAAGCCGCATAACAACATACGTTGTTCCCTTTGTCATCGGTATGTTACTTGCCCGAGATTCGATCATCGGTATCTCAATACCTAGTTCAATCTCGTTAACGGCAAGTCTCTTTACTTGTTCTATAATGCATCATCCCGCAACTAACTCATTAGTTACATTGCTTGCAAGGCTTATAGTGATGTGCATTACCGAGTGGGCCCAGAGATACCTCTCCAACAATCGGAGTGACAAATCCTAATCTCGATCTATGCTAACTCAACAAACACCATCGGAGACAATTGTAGAGCATATTTATAATCATCCAGTTACGTTGTGACGTTTGATAGCACACTAAGTGTTCCTCCGGTATTCGGGGGTTGCATAATCTCATAGTCATAGGAACATGTTTAAGTCATGAAGAAAGCAATAGCAACAAACTAAACGATTAAGTGCTAAGCTAACGGAATGGGTCAAGTCAATCACATCATTCTCTAATGATGTGATCCCGTTAATCAAATGACAACTCATGTCTATGGCTAGGAAACTTAACCATCTTTGATTCAACGAGCTAGTCAAGTGGAGGCATACTAGTGACACTATGTTTGTCTATGTACTCACACATGTACTAAGTTTCCGATTAATACAATTCTAGCATGAATAATAAAAATTTATCATGATATAAGGAAATACAAATAACAACTTTATTATTTCCTCTAGGGCATATTTCCTTCAAAAATAACACAAAGCTATTCTTTCCGTTCGATCTATCCTAGAGTTCATACTAAAATAACACCAAAGAAAATTCATATTCATAATACTCAATCCAACACAAAGAACTTCAAAGAGTGCCCCAAGATTTCTACTAGAGAAACAAAGAAAAGAACGTGCATCAACCCCTATGCATAGATTACCCCAATGTCACATCGGGAATCCGCGAGTTGAGTGCCAAAACATATATCAAGTGAATTAATACGATACCCCATTCTCACCACGAGTATTCAATTGCAAGACATATATCAAGTGTTCTCAAATCCATAAAAGTATTCAATCCGATAACAACGAAATCTCAAAGGGAAAAACTCAATTCATCACAACAAGATAGAGAGGGGAAAACACCATATGATCCGACTATATTAACAAAGCCCGTGATACATCAAGATCATGACATCTCAAGAACATGAGAGAGAGAGAGATTAAACACATAGCTACTGGTACAAACCCTCAGCCCCGAGGGTGGACTACTCCCTCCTCATCGTGGTGGCTGCCGGGATGATGAAGATGGCCACCGGAGATGATTCTCCCCTCCGACAGGGTGCCAAAAAGGGTCTTGATTGGTTTTTGGTGGCTACCGAGCCTTGCGGCAACGGAATTTCTGATCTAGGTTAACCCCGAGGGTTTCTGGAATTTTTGGGAATTTATAGGGTAAAGAGGGGGTGCGGGAGGCCACCGAGGTGGGCACAACCCACCAGGGTGCGCCTGGGCCCCCCAGGCGCACCCTGGTGGGCTATTCCCTCCTCGGGGAACCCCCCAGGTGCTGCTCTGGCCCATCAGGAGTCTTCTGGTCCATAAAAAATCTCCAAAAAGTTTCACGGTGTTTGGACTCCGTTTGATATTGATTTCCTGCGATGTAAAAACAAGCAAAAAACAGCAACTGACACTGGGCACTGGGTCAATAGGTTAGTACCAAAAAATGATATAAGGTTGCTATAAAATGATTGTAAAACATCCAAGAATGATAATATAACGGCATGAATACTTCATAAATTATAGATATGTTGGAGACGTGTCAACATCCCCAAGCTTAATTCCTACTCGTCCTCGAGTAGGTAAATGATAAAAGAAATAATCTATGAAATGTGAATGCTAGCAAAGTGCATAAGTTTGATCAATGATAATTTCAATCACTTTTCCTAGCATCATAACAACAATTCTTTCTTATAAAACTTCTCATGTTAAAGTAGCAACCAATTCACATGTTAAGGTTCAAAGAATGAATTCTCTTGAAACTCAACAACCTATGTTCTCAGTCACCAAGCAATTGTAATTCAACTTATTGAACAGAGTTTAAGTAAGAGCTCCACATACTCAATCATCATATAGTCTTCTATGATTTCTAACACTCATTGCATACACATGAGCAAAACGTTTCAACCGGACACATAGAAAGATAGGGGCTTATTGTTTTGCCTCCCAATGTATTCACCTGAAGAGTGATGTCAACAATAATAACTCATGCTACCCATATTCAACTAGACATATGTGCCTAGATCTTTCCTCACCACATGATGCTTGCCAAAAGAGAAAAATAAAAAGGAATGGAGAGAAAAACTTCGACCCTTTGCATAAAAGTAAATACTGAAAAGTAAAAGATAGGCCCTTCGTAGAGGGAAGCAGAGGTTGCCATGTGCTTATTTGTTTGTATGCTCAACCCCTTAGTGCAAAAGAAAGTCACGCTATATTGCCCCTTATGATAGCAACCTTTATTATGCAGTCCGTCGCTTTTATTCTTTGCCATCACAAGTTTGTACAACACTCAATTTTCTCTTACAGATCTAACACTTTTAGAAGCAATTTTTATTGCCTTATTGCACCGATGACAACTTACTTGAAGGATCTTATTCAATCCCTAGGTAGGTATGGTGGACTCTTGAAAATAAGATTTGGGTTTAAGGGTTTTTGTATGCACAAGTAGTATCTCAACTTGGCGCGGAATTTTTGGCTAGCCAAGATGGGGGCAAGCACCACATGTTGAAGGATCTATGACAATATAACTTCTATGTGAATATGAACAAACATAAACCATTACGTTGTCTTCCTTTTCCAACGTCAACAATTTTGGCATATAATATTTTGATGGGGGCTCACAATCACAAAAGATTTCCAAGATAGTATATTTGCATGTGAAAGTTCTCTTCCTTATACTAATTATTCATGAAGTGCTTGTATGACCAATATTGTGATTGTCAAGCTTCAAAAGATTTCACTTCCTAAACCCAATGTGAAGCTACCACTAGGCATGATATAATTTCAACTTCATGGCATTCAATTTATTCAACAATTTACTCACAGGATATAAGTGAAGCACAAGAGTAAATGACAAGCTACTCCAAAAAGATATATGTGAAGACCATGAGCATAATATTTCTTTCTCTCAAATTAATTTAAGTGAAGCAAGAGAGAATTTCTTCAAAAATTATAAAACACACCGTGCTAAAAAATATATAAGTGAAGCACTAGAGCAATTCCACAGAAAAGAGCTTCGTTGACGGATGTGCGTGCCGCTTACCTAGCCTCCCTGGCAACTATTTGAGGACTTTATTTTATTTAAAAACTTTCAGATCTAAGTACTTTATTAAAACAACAAGAAAAAAAATGGCATTCCAAAGATATCACAACTCATGTGAAGAAGCAAAAGCTTAGGCTCAACCGATACTAACCGATAATTGTTGAAGAAGAAAGGTGGGATACCTACCGGGGCATCCCCAAGATTAGATGCTTGAGACTTATTGAATATTATCTTGGGATGCCTTGGGCATCCCCAAGCTTGAGCTTTTGTGTCTCATTAATTCTTCTAATATCACGGTTTCCCTAAATCTTAAAAGCTTCATCCACACAAAACTCAACAAAAGCTCGTGAGATAAGTTAGTATAAACCAATGCAAAAACCTTATCATTCTCTACTGTAGCAAATCACTAAAGTTATTATTCAACATTGCATAATAAATTCCTCTGCATATTTAATATTCCTATACACAAATAGAGTCATTAAACAAGCAAATATGCAAACAATGCCACCATAACAGCGATCTGCCAAAACAGTACAGTCTGTAAAGAATGCAAGAGTAACAATACTTATTAAGCTCCAAAAATTATGAAAATTTTACCACACTGTTGAAAATTTATCAGATATTATTTTGCAAAAAGTTTCAACATTTTATCACATTCTGACCTTTCTAGGGAAATGTTTCAACATCGATAAACTTTCTGTTTTCAAACAGCAACATGTAGACTTGCAAAGTAAGCATAGCAAAGGCTATACTTGACATTTTTATCGAAATAAAAGATGCAAAACATTATTCCAAATAACATCAAGAAAATCCTAACAAAATAAATTGACACTCCAAGCAAAACACATATCATGCGGTGAATGAAAATATAGCTCCAAGTAAGGTTACCGATAATGTTGGAGACGAAAGAGGGGATGCCCCGGAAGGTATCCCCAAGCTTAGTTGCTTGGATCTTCCTTGAATATCACCTTGGGTGCATTGGGAATCCCCAATCATAGGGTCTTGTCAATCCTTATTCTCCTCATATCGACATCTCACCCAAAACTTGAAAACTTCAATCACACAAAACTTAACGGAAATTTGTGAGATAGGTTAGTGTGATGAAGAGCAAACCATTTCACTTTGGTACTGTCAAAGACAAGATTCATAATTGTTTACACACAATTCCTACTGTAGAATATCATTTTCACAATTTATATTGAGAAATATAAGCCATAGAAACTAGGAAACAAGCAAACTATGCATTGAAAACATAATCTATCAAAAACAGAACAGTCAGTAGTAATCTGTACTCAAACCATACTTCTGCTACTCCAAAAATTATCACAAAATTAGAAAAACTTGAACAATTTGTATATTAATCTTATGCAAAACTAATCAACTCAAAATCTCTCTTCTGTTAAAAATGAGAATTGTTTTCGTGAACGTAAAAGTTTATGTTTTTCAGCAAGATCAAAACTATCATCCAACATGATCCCAAAGGCTTTACTTGGCACTTTATTGAAACAAAAGCAGTAAAACATGATCAATACAGTAGGATAATCATGTGAACACACAAAAACAGTAGGTAAAAGTATTGGGGTGTCTCCCAACAAGCATTTTTCTTTTACGCCTTTTTAGCTAGGCATGATGATTTCAATGATGCTCGCATAAAAGTAAAGAATCGAAACATAAAGAGAGCATCATGAAGCATATTACTAGCAAAATTAAGTCTAACCCATTTCATATGCATAGGGACTTTGTGAGCAAATAACTTATGGGAACAAGAATCAACTAGCATAGGAAGGCAAAACAAGCATAACTTCAAAACTTTCAACACATAGAGAGGAAACTTGATATTATTGAAATACCTACAAGAATATGTTCATCTCTCATAATAATTTTCAGTAGCATCATGAATGAATTCAACAATATAGCTATCACATAAAGCATTCTTTTCATGATGCATAAGCATATAAATTTTATTACTCTCCACATAAGCAAATTTATTCTCATCAATAGTAGTGGGAGCAAACTCAACAAAATAACTATCATGTGATTGAAAATTAAAATCATGATGACAAGTTTCATGGTTATCATTATTCTCTATAGCATACATGTCATCACCATAATCATCATATATAGGAACTTTGTTGTCATAATCAAATGCAACCTCTTCCAAAATAGTGGATTCATCATTAAATAAAGTCATGACCTCTCCACATCCACTTTCATCACTATAATCATCATAAATAGGAGGCATGCAATCATTATAATAAATTTGCACATCAAATCTTGGGGGACTAAAAATATCATCTTCATCGAACATAGCATCCCCAAGCTATGGCTTTGCATATCATTACCATCATGGATATTCAAAGAATTCATACTAACAACATTGCAATCATGCTCATCATTTATACCAAACATTCTATTGAATTCTTCTTCTATAAATTGAGCACAATTTTCCTTTCCATCATTTTCACGAAAGACATTATAAAGATGATCAATAATATGATGTAACCTCAATTCCATTTTTATGTTGTTTTCTGTTATAGACCAAACTAGTGATAAAACAAGAAACTAAAAGATTCGATTGCAAGATCTAAAGATATGCCTTCAAGCACTCACCTCCCCGGCAACGGTGCCAGAAAAGAGCTTGATGTCTACTACGCAACTTTATTCTTGTAGACACGTGTTGGGCCTCCAAGCGCAGAGTTTTGTAGGACAGTAGCAATTTTCCCTCAAGTGGATGACCTAAGGTTTATCAATCCGTGAGAGGTGTAGGATGAAGATGGTCTCTCTCAAATGACACTGCAAAAAAATACAAGAAATCTCTTATGTCCCCAACACACCCAATACAATGGCAAATTGTATAGGTGCACTAGTTCGGCGAAGAGATGGTGATAAAAGTGTAATATGGATGGTAGAAATATATTTTTATAATCTGAATAAATAAAAACATCAAGGTAGCAAATAGTAAACGGGCACAAAAACGGTATTGCAATGCTTGAAAATAAGGCCTAGGATTCGTACTTTCACTAGTGAAACCTCTCAACAATGCTAATATAATTGGATCATATAACCATCCCTCAAAGTGCGATGAAGAATCACTCCAAAGTTCCTATCTAGCAGATAACATAAGAATAAATTGTTTGTAGGGTACGAAACCACCTCAAAGCTATTCTTTCCGTTTGATCTATTCAAGAGTTCGTACTAAAATAACACAAAGCTATTCTTTCTGTTCGATCTATCGTAGAGTTCGTACTAAAATAACACCAAAGCAAATTCATATTCATAAT
This sequence comes from Triticum urartu, assembly GCF_056163025.1. Taxonomy (NCBI): domain Eukaryota; kingdom Viridiplantae; phylum Streptophyta; class Magnoliopsida; order Poales; family Poaceae; genus Triticum; species Triticum urartu. The sequence continues at coordinate 378,792,701 of NC_141878.1, read as the reverse complement.
ACTCAATCCAACACAAAGAACTTCAAAGAGTGCCCCAAGATTTCTACCGAAGAAACAAAGACAAGAACGTGCATCAACCCATGCATAGATTACCCCAATGTCACCACGGGAATCCGCGAAGTTCCAAAACATATATCAAGTAAATCAATACGATACCCCATTGTCACCATGAGTATTCAATTGCAATACATATATCAAGTGTTCTCAAATCCATAAAAATATTCAATCTGATAACAACGAAATCTCAAAGGGAAAAATTCAATTCATCACAACAAGATAGAGAGGGTAAAACACCATATGATCCGACTATATTAACAAAGCCCACGATACATCAAGATCGTGACATCTCAAGAACACGAGAGAGAGAGAGAGAGATTAAGCACATAGCTACTGGTACTAACCCTCAGCCCCGATGGTGGACTACTCCCTCCTCATCGTGGTGGCTGCCAGGATGATGAAGATGGTCACCGGAGATGATCCCCCCCTCCGGCAGGGTGCCAGAAAGGGTCTAGATTGGTTTTCGGTGGCTATATATTCTTGCAGCGGCGGAACTTCTGATCTAGGTTAACCCCGAGGGTTTCTGGAATTTATAGGGTAAAGAGGGGGTGTGGGAGGCCACCGAGGTGGGCACAACCCACCTGGGCGTGCCTGGGCCCCCAGGCACGCCCTGGTGGGTTGTGCCCCCATCGGGGCACCCCAGGTGCTGCTCTGGCCCATCGGGAGTCTTCTGGTCCATAAAAAATCTCCAAAAAGTTTCACGGTGTTTGGACTCTGTTTGATATTGATTTCCTACGATGTAAAAAACAAGCAAAAAACAGCAACTGGCACTGGGCACTGGGTCAATAGGTTAGTCCCAAAAAATGATATAAGGTTGCTATAAAATGATTGTAAAACATCCAAGAATGATAATATAACGGCATGGATATTTCATAAATTATAGATATGTTGGAGACATATCATCTACCTACGCCTAGGTTACAAGCAAACTTGGCAATATTATGAGCCTCAAAATTAAAGTTCCTATGCTCAAAAATAAAGGAACTGGAATTGAAACTATTACAACAGCTTAAAATTTCTTGTACTATGGTCGCGTTTGGACCTCCTGTCCCCTTGGTAATATCATTAACCACTTCTTGGCAATCCGATGCCACACAAATATTTTGGACGGCGAGATCATCTGCTAGTGATAACGCTTCACGGCATGCAAAAGTCTCTAGAATTAGAGGGTCATTGATGCCTCAAAAGACCACAGCCAAAGATCCCAAGTATCGGCCCGTTTGATCTCTGTAGAATGCCACGACGGCTCCTCCATGTTGTGATCTTACCATAGCAGCATCGCATTAATCTTCACAGAACCATTGGGTGGGGGTAGCCATTGTTTAGGCTGAGCCCGTGGGAGTGCTCTTGCCTCCCTACGTCCCTAACCATTGTCAAGCTGGCCCAGTTCTGAAATAAAGTTGTCCACAAAGCGAATAGTTTGCTGAGGGCTCTGAAATAATGACTCATACATTGCCTTGCGTCTTGCGTGCTAAATTGACCACAGGGGTGACAACCATCCGTGTGAAGCTCGCTTGGTCAAGTTCATCACTGATCTCAAAAAGCCAAAGTCTTGCATTAGGTTCTGCATTAGCTGTCATGCGTGAGATAAGATCGTCGTCGGTCAGCGCCCATATGCACCTGGACATAGTACAAGAGACTAGGGCATGTCTCCATGAATCTTGACAGCCACAAAGCGGACAAACGTCCTATACTGACATGTTGTGTTTCTTCAAGACATCAGTGGTAGGAAGTGAGTGGTGTGCAAGTCGCCATAGGAAGATTCAAACTTTGGACGGTACCTTCAAATTCCACAAAGAGCTCCATGAATTTTCATCCCTATGAGTGTTAGATGATCCACCTTGTCCGTCAAACCACTCCTCCCGCTGTAGTTTCGTCTTGAGTAAAAACTTGTACGCCGAAGACACTAAGAACTTCTAATGTAGGGTGGAACCCTATATGGCCGATCTTTCATGAAACAAGCGGATCCCAACTATGAACACGAAGAACACGAGGGAAAACACGAGAGAATCACTCAAACCAACAAGATTAGGTCACACATATGCTAGATCCAAGTACACATAGAGATCACACGGTCCAAATCCAACAAGAGACGATACATAGGGTAACCGATTCTTCTCCATGAGAAGGTCTTGAGGTCTTCCCGTTAGGGGTCTTGAATCAAAGTGGATCTTCTCCGAAGAGGTGTCGGTCCCTCACGGTGGAGTAGATCCGGATGGATGAGCGAGGCTCTATCTCACATATGAGCTATCACAACGTTGACCCTAGAAAGAGGGAGGAGGAGTATATATAGTCTAGGCGGGCGAAGGGGTACATGGGCCTCGACCCTTACACTGTGCGCAGACAGGGAAGGCTGGATGTCCGGGCCTTCATGAGATGCCGGATGTCCGGGCTGGCGCCGGATGTCCGGGCGGTCGGGGCTGTCCTTGACGCTCTCTGGATAGGCGGGGTCTGGATGTCCGGTCTGGGGGGCAGATGTCTGGCGGCTCGGGAAGAGCCGGATGTCTGGGCTGACGTGGTTCAGCTTCGGGTGCGTTCGGTGATGGGCGCCGGATTTTTGGGCGAGGGCCGGATGTCCGGGCTGAGGCCGGATGTCCGGGCCCTGTAGACTTGGCCGTTGGTCCGTTGCTGCAGGCGACACCTCCAGGGGCCGGATGTCTGGGATCATGGCTGGATGTCCTGGACCTGGGAGCTGTTCTTGACTCCTTCTGTTGGTTCTCATCTTCCGTGAACTTGGGGACTTGTCCGTCTTCACGTGCATCTTCAGGAGGGTCCTCTTGGTACCTGATCATGCGCAACATTCCGGACTTAGGTAGTAGCCATGTCTCGAGTGGATCATATGTGATATCGCTAAGGAAGGAAGTCACCTCGGTCTCGAGAGCTCTAGCTCTAGCTCGTGTCATAGGTCCTCTTGGCACTTGGTGAGACGATGGTAGGTCCATGGGGATGACCATAGGATGCTCTGCATCATCTCCCCTCCCTTGGGAAAGATCCGACCTCGGATCGAAATCTTCATCACCATGGTAGGGAGAGAGATCTTTGGCATTGAAGATGTCGCTCATGGAGTACTTGTCGCATGGGATGTCGATCTTTTAGGCGTTGTTGTTGTAGCGTGCAAGCACATTAAAGGGTCCATCGGCTCGTGGTAGAAGTTTGGACTTGCGTTCATTGGGGAAGCGGTCCTTGCGAAGGTGTAGCCACACAAGATCTCCTATGTTGAATATCATGGGTTGCTTGTTGACGTTGAGCTTGGTCGCGAGTCATTGTATTTGGCGCTCGATGGTGTGCCTTGTATCTTCATGCATCTTCTTGAGGTAGTTCACTCAGGCACTTGCGTCCATGTTTGTGCGCTCTTGTAGTGGTAGAGGAAGAATGTTCAATGGGGACAGCAGGTTGAAACCGTAGACCACCTCGAAGGGGGACTTGCCGGTAGTCGAATGTCTTGCACGGTTGTAGGCGTACTCGGCGATGGGTAGGAACTCCTCCCACTCTTTGATGTTCTTCTTGATTAACACGCGGAGAAGAGTGGAGAGCGTGCGGTTCGTCACCTCCGTTTGGCCGTCGGTGTGTGGATGGTATGCCGTGGAGAATAGTAGCTTGATTCCGAGCTTTGCACATAAGGTCTTCCAAAAGTAACTCAAGAACTTGACGTTGCGGTCCGAGACAATCATGTTTGGCACTCCATGTAAGCGCAATATTTCTGTAACGCCCCGAGACCGATGTGCCAGGTGTCTTCCAGTTATTCGCTGTTGTTGCCTTGTCATTTGCTTGCGTGTCATGCATTTCATATCATGTCATCAAGTGCATCGCATTTGCATACATGTTCGTCTCATGCATCCAAGCATTTTCCACGTTGTCCGTTTTGCATTCCGGCGCTCCTATGTCATCCGGTGTCCCTTTTTACCTCTTTTCGTGTGCGGGTGTTAAACGTTTTCGGATTGGACCGAGACTTGACAAGCGGCCTTGGTTTACTACCGGTAGACCGTCTGTCAAGTTTCGTGCCATTTGGACTTCGTTTGATACTCCAACGGTTAACCGAGGAACCGTAAAGGCCTCATGTGTTTTGCAGCCCAACACCCTTCCAAAGTGGACCAAAACCCACCTAAACCTCCTCCATCCTCTCGGTCGTTCGATCACGATCGCGTTGCCGAAAACCGCACCTCATTTGGACTCTCCTAACTCCCTCTACCTATAAATATGTGCTCTCCTCTGAAATTCTTGCACAGACGAAACCCTAGCACCGCTCTTCGCGCCGCCGGACAAAACTCCCCACCGCGCCGGACATCTCCGCCGCCCCGCATCCACCTCACTCCGGCGAATCGCATTGCGCCACATCAGCCTCGCCGCTGCCTCGCCCAACCACGGCGCGCCACCTCACCGCGCCTCTCTCTCCTCCCCGCCGTGGCCCGTGGGGCCCAAGGCAGGCCCGCCCGGGCCCGGATCCGCCCGCCGCCACCCAAGGCACGCGTCGCCGCCTAGCGCCTTGCTCCGCCACCTCGCCGGCGCGGCTCCACGCCGCCTCGTCGTTCGGTCGCCATCGCCCCGCCGCCAGGCCTCTTTTGACCATGATCAGTAAGGATGTTTTGTAAATATTGTTGTGCTCTATCCATCCATGTCTTTATTTGCAATTATGGAGCACTCTAGCTTGACTCAATCGAGCTCTGCTTTTGCTATAAAATGTTCCTGGCAGATTGTTTACATGTTAAGCAATTTTTGCCGAGGTTGTTGTAGTTGATCCATGCATGCTATGAAGTTGTTATTGCCATGTTTATCTTCTATGCCATGTCTACTTGCTGGGTGTATTCTTAGTTTGTCATGCAATGCCTTGTGGTGAGTGCATCGAGCTCGTAAACATGCCTACTTAATATATGTTTTGCCCTGTTCCACTTTTCTACTAAATCTGAATCTGTTAACGATAATTGCTATGTTCACATGGTTGCCATTGTATTTTCTGATCCCTTTTGGCTTAGGTCAGTAAGGGACTTTTGTTGTATGCTTTGAGTAGCTTAATGCCATGCCTTCTTTTCCATGATATGTTCCTGTAGCATGTTGTTATCTTGCTCTTAACATTGCTTCCTGATGCTACATTCCTGCCATGTTGTTTTTTCACTAAGTCTGTAACCTGATGTCTTTTGCACTTTTGCCATGCTTGTTTGAACCTGCTATTGAGTGAATTAGCCATAGCTCATTGTTCATCTTTTGTCAAACATCTTGAGTGGATCCCTGCCATGTGCTTTGTTGTTATGTTAGAATGCAGTAGCTTGTTGTTCTTGATGCATTTAGATGGCCTCGTGCTGTTAATCGCAGCTTTGCGCCATATTTGTTTTGCTTGCCATTTGCAAACCGTGCATCCGATTCCGGTGATCTTTATATCGATTTCAACCGAAATCAACTCATATTTCCAGCGGCACTCTTGGTTTTCCAAGTTGAGGACTGATTCAATCTTTCCTTTCCGAAGCATGCTTATGCATCGCATATCACATCCCGCATAACATGCCATGTTTTTGCATCATGTTGCTTGCGCATTGCACCGTGGTTGATTGTTGTTCCCTTTGCTTGTGTTCTTGCTTTGGGAAGAGCCGGGAGACGAGTAAGTGATCGAGGAACCCATTGAGTACGCTTACGAGGATCAAGCTAACGTCAACTCGGAGAACTTTGCAGGCAAGATGACCATACCCTCGAAATCACTTCTATCTTTGCTCGCTAGATGCTCGCTCTTTTGCTATGCCTATGCTATGATACCTACAAGTTGCTTATCATGCCTCCCATATTGCCATGTCTAACCTCTAACCCACCTTGTCCTAGCAAACTGTTGTTTGGCTATGTTACCACTTTGCTCAGCCCCTCTTATAGCGTTGCTAGTTGCAGGTGAAGATTGGAGTTTGTTCCTTGTTGGAACATGTTTATTGTTGGGATATCTTTATTATATTTTGTCTACTTTAATGCATCTATACACTTGGTAAAGGGTGGAAGGCTCGGCCTTATGCCTGGTGTTTTGTTCCACTCTTGTCGCCCTAGTTTCCGTCATATCGGTGTTATGTTCCTTGATTTCGCGTTCCTTACACGGTTGGGTTATAATGGGAACCCCTTGACAGTTCGCCTTGAATAAAACTCCTCCAGCAAGGCCCTACATTGGTTTTACCTTTTGCCACCTAGCCTTTTCTTCCCTTGGGTCGGCCAACCCAAGGGTCATCTTTATTTTAACCCCCCCCCCCCCCGGGCCAGTGCTTCTCTAAGTGTTGGTCCAACCTGAGCGATGTCCGGCGCCCCCTGGGCAACCAGGGTCTATGCCAACCCGATGTCTGGCTCATCCGGTGTGCCCTGAGAACAAGATATGTGCAGCTCCTATCGGGATTTGTCGGCACATCTGGGTGGCTTTGCTGGTCTTGTTTTACCATTGTCGAAATGTCTTGTAACCGGGATTCCGAGCCTGATCGGGTCTCCCTGGGAGAAGGAATATCCTTCGTTGACTGTGAGAGCTTGTGATGGGGTAAGTTGGGACACCCCTGCAGGGTTTTGAACTTTCGAAAGCCGTGCCCGCGGTTATGGGCAGATGGGAATTTGTTAATGTCCGGTTGTAGAAAACCTGAAACTTAACTTAATTAAAATGCATCAACCGCGTGTGTAGCCGTGATGGTCTCTTCTCGGCGGGGTCCAGGAAGTGAACACGGTGTTGGAGTTATGCTTGAACGTAAGTAGTCTAGGATCACTTCTTGATCATAGATTCTCGAACGTGCTTTGCCTTCTCTTCTCGCTCTCATTTGCGTAAGTTAGCCACCATATATGCTAGTGCTTGCTACAGCTCCACCTCATACCTTTTCCCTACCCATAAGCTTAAATAGTCTTGATCGCGAGGGTGTGAGATTGCTGAGTCCCCGTGACTCACAGATTACTTCCAAAACCAGTTGCAGGTGCCGATGATACCGTGCAGGTGACGCAACCGAGCTCAAGGAGGAGCTCAATGAAGATCGTGTTCGTTATGTTGTTCCGTTTCAAGTTGATCAGTAGTGGAGCCCAGTTGGGGCGATCGAGGATCTGTAGCATTAGGGGTAGTCCTCTTTTATTTTGGTTCCGTAGTCGGACCTTGATTGTATCTGGATGTTGTAATGCTTTACTCATGTATTGTGTGAAGTGGCGATTGTAAGCCAACTATGTACCTCTTTTCTTATTCAGTACATGAGATGTGTAAAGATTACCCCTCTTGCGACATTGCCTTCAATGCGGTTATGCCTCTGAGTCGTGCTTTGACACGTGGGGGATATAGCCGCATCGAGGGTGTTACAATTTCCCTACAAAAAAGATTTGTAATATGTGAAGCATCGTCTATCTTGTTGCATGGTATGCCATTTTAGAGAATCGGTCCACAAAAACAAAGACGTAATACTTTCCGTTTCTAGTTCTAGGCAAACCAAGGACAAAATCCATGCTAATATCTTCCCATGGTTGAAATGGAATTGGAAGGGGCATGTAAAGACTATGGAATTGAGCTTTATACTTAGCTTTGCGACATGTATAGTATCGGTTGGTGAAACAGAAGACGTCGCGGAACATCTTGGGCCAAAAGTAGTTCTTGGAGAGTAGAAAATGTCTTGTCGCGTCCAAAGTGTCCCATTAGTCCTCCACCATGAGATTCTTGCAAAAGCAACAAACGAAGAGAAGACACGGGGATGCATAGTTTGTTAGCTCTCATAAGATAACCATCTTTGATGTAATAGCATGCCTAAGATGTATGCATCAAACATTTGGCATATGGAATAGCAAAAGTAGGATCATGCGCATATAAGTCTTTCTATGTGCTCAAAACCAATGACATTCAATTCAAGCGTGGTGACAAGCATGCATATGCGGGAAAGAGCGTCCGCCACAACATTTTCCTTACCTTTAATATACTTGACGACAAAAGGAAATGACTCAATGAACTCACTCCATTTAGCATGATGCTTGTTCAACTTAGTTTGACCCTTAAGGTATTTAAGCGTTTCATGGTCGGTATGGATGACAAATTCATGAGGACGAAGATAATGTTCCCATTCATGCAAAACTCGCACTAAAGCATATAGCTCTTTGTCATAGATGGGGTAATTGAGTTGCGCTCTAGAAAGTTTCTCACTAAAGTAAGCTATGGGGCGCTTCTCTTGTGTTAACACACCTCCTATGCCATTACCACTAGCATCACAATGAATTTCAAATGGTTTGTCAAAGTTGGGTAATGCAAGCATGGGAGCACGAGTAAGAAAATTCTTGAGCTCATTGAATGCGTTATCTTGAGATGGTCCCCAAACAAAGGGTGCATTCTTCTTACTCAAATCATATAAAGGAGATGCAATGGTGCTACAATCCTTAACAAATCTACGGTAGAAACCGGCTAAACCAAGGAAGCTACGCACTTGTTGCAAGTTGGTTGGTTGGGGCCAAGTTTAAATAGCATTGATCTTAGATTCATCAACATGAACGGTAGGAGCACGCTGTGGTCTAGAATTTTTCGTGTCGGGTTTTCGTATAGGAGCACGCATGGGGCGGTAGTAGGGACGGCAGTAAGGTGCGGTACTACCGCCCTGACCTACTTTCGCTCCACTGTCGCTTTGCTCGCTGCCCTCCCCTATTTTCCAGCGGCTGTAGGAAGCGACAGTACTGCCTATAGGCGGTAGTACCGCTCTCAGGGCGGTAGTATCACCCTAGTGCGTGTACTTCTTCCTCCTCAGTCCTGTTTGCCCGTCTGCCTGCTTGCCACAGCGGTAGTGCTGCCGTGGCAGCGGTACTACCGCTCCAGCAATGGTAGTACCGCCCAGATGCGGGTTGCGGGCTGCATAACGGTTGGATGTGTCCCCCACAATATAAAGGGGTCTTCTTCTCCAAGAAGATTCACCTCTTCCATCCCCAAACTCCATTGTTGCTCCAAGCTCCACTTTCGCCCGATCTCTCTCCCTAGCCAATCAAACTTGTTGATTTTCTAGGGATTGGTTGAGAAGGCCCGGATCTACACTTCCACCAAGAGAAATTTGATTCCCCTCACTAATCCCTTGCGGATCTTGTTACTCTTGGGTGTTTGAGCACCCTAGACGGTTGAGGTCACCTCGGATCCATAGTCCATTGTGGTGAAGCTTCGTGGTGTCGTTGGGAGCCTCCAATTAAGTTGTGAAGATTGCCCCAACATTGTTTGTAAAGGTTCGGTCGCCACCTCCAAGGGCACCAATAGTGGAATCATGGCATCTCACATTGTGTGAGGGCGTGAGGAGAATACGATGGCCCTAGTGGCTTCTTGGGGAGCATTGTGCCTCCACACCGCTCCAACGGAGACGTACTTCCCCTTAAAGGGAAGGAACTTCGGTGACACACCCTCGTCTTCACCGGCTCCACTCTTGGTTACTTCTTACCTTTACTTGTGCAAGCTTATATTGTGTTGCATCTCTTGCTTGCTTGTGTGCTTGTTGTTGTTGCATCATATAGGTTGCTCACCTAGTTGCATATCTAGACAACCTACTTTGATGCAAAGTTTAATTTGAGAAAGAAAAGGCTAAAAATTGTTAGTTGCCTATTCACCCCCCTCTAGTCAACTATATCGATCCTTTCACAACTCATGTATATGGCTAGGAAACTTAACCATCTTTGATTCAACGAGCTAGTCAAGTAGAGGCATACTAGTGACACTCTGTTTTTCTATGCATTCACACATGTACTAAGTTTCCGGTTAATACAATTCTAGCATGAATAATAACATTTATCATGATATAAGGAAATATAAATAACAACTTTATTATTGACTCTAGGGCATATTTCCTTCAGGCACAAGCGCTCAAACTTTCTCGTACATGGCTGTTGTCGATGAGTCGTTGTACTTATCGTTGGATCTCCTTAGTTTCCTCGGGGTTGACGCGGTAGGGAGCCTTGTTAGGAAGGGGTGCGCCGGGGATGAGGTCGATTCGGTGCTCGATTCCTTGTAGTGGTGGTAGACCTGGAGGTAGCTCGTCGGGGAATACGTCTTGGAATTCCTACAATAGAGAAGATAAAACTAAACGTAGATTGTGAGAGGTTTGTAGCTTTTGGTGCCTCATCCTTGCACAAAAGGACATAATGCATGACACTTGATGGGTTCTCACACACTTCTCTCATCTCGCGTTTGGTGGCAAATAGGACTAAGTACTTCTTGTCTCTCATCGTGGAGGCACTCAATTTGGGCTTGTGGCGCTCACTCTCTTTTTGGTGGCTCACTCTCTCACTATTCTCTCCACGATGGGTGGCTTGCTTGTCCGCGATCACTTGGCTTGGAGACATAGGTCATAGCACATACTCCTTTCCTTTCATCTTGAAGCCATAGTGGTTTGTACGCCCGTTGTCGATGACGCCTCGGTCAAATTGCCATGGTCATCCAAGAAGGAGGTGGAAAACAGACATCGGAACGACATCACACTCCAAGTTGTCTTCGTAAGCTCCGATCTTGAAGGAAACTTGTACCATATGATCGACTTGGATAGTGCCAGAGTCGCTTAGCCATTGAACTTTGTATGGGTGCAGGTGCTTCATCTTGACCAATTGGAGCTTGGAACATAGTTCTTCACTTGCTAGGTTATGGAAACTCCCTCCATCGATGATGACCTTTACGGACCTTCCATTGATGCCGGCCTTGGTGAGGAAGATATGGCATCTTTGGTCTTCTTCTTGTTGATGTTGAAGAGTCAAGACCTTGGAGACAACGAGAGTGGGGCTCGAATCTTTGTCACAAAAGACTTGATCATCTTCATCCTCGTTCACTTGTCGGTGCATGGCCACTTGCTCAAGGGCTTCCATTTCTCCTTCACTCATGGAGTCATAGGTTCCATTTTCATTGAGGATCATGGTGCGCTTGTTTGTACACTTGAAAGACTTGTGGCCTCGGTCACCGCATGTGAAGCATTTGAAGGAACTTGTCTTGATGGTCACATCGGTTGGGGGTAGATGATGATGAAGCTTGAAAGTGTGTTATATCGACTAGAGGGGGGTGAATAGGCGATTTTTATGAAAGTCTTCAAAACATGGAAGTTATGAAGACAAACGATAGAAATAAACCTATTACCCTGCAGCGGAAGGTAGACTACACTAGGCAAGCCATAGTCAAGTATTCAATAGAGTGAAAGCATAATGACTAATAGCAGCAATGTAGTAAGGATCGGGTAGGAAGATATTGTGAAGCCACACAGAACATGCAGTCACTCAGTGAAGACAAAAGATAGTGCGAACATACAATGACTTCACAAGGAGTAACAGTAAGTAAAGGGAAGGGAAGATGAAACCAGTGACTCGCTGAAGACAATGATTTGTTGGACCAGTTCCAGTTGCTGTGACAACTGTACGTCTGGTTAGGGCGGCTAGGTATTTAAACCTTAGGACACACAGTCCCGGACACCCAGTCCTGAACACGCAGCTCAGGACACCCAGTCCTCACCGTATTCCCCTTGAGCTAAGGTCACACAGACCTCGCCCAATCACTCTGGTAAGTCTTCAAGGTAGACTCCCAAACCTTCACAGACTTCGTTCACCGGCAATCCACAATGTCTCTTGGATGCTCAGAACGCGACGCCTAACCGGCTGGAGGATGCACAGTCCTCAAGTGTAATAAGTCTTCAGATCACACAGACAAGAAGACTTAAGTGATGCCTAATTCTCTTTGGCTCTAGGTGGTTAGGGCTTTATCCTCGCAAGGAATTCTCTCTCAAAGGCTTCGAGGTGGGTTGCTCTCAAACGACAAAAGCCGTACTCTGAATCTAAGCAGCCAACCGTTTATGGTTGTAGGGGGTGGGCTATTTATAGCCACTTGGCAACCCGACCTGATTTGTCCGAAATGACCCTGGGTCACTAAGGAACTGACACGTGTTCCAACGGTCAGATTTCAAACTCACACGGCAACTTTACTTGGGCTTCAAGCAAAGCTGACTTGTCCGACTCTGGACAAGATTTGCTCTCATAGTCTCCACTCGAAGACATAGGTTTTGGTTAAGCATCACTTCAGTCATTCTGACTGGTTCTCTTGGACCCCACATAATAGTACGATGGTTCCTATGACTCAATAAAGAAGAAAAAGAACTACGAAAGATCTGAGTCTTCGAGCTCCATAGGCTTCATGTGGTGTCTTCTCTTGTCATAGTCTTCAATGTGAATCTCTTCACATACCACCTTTGACATCAATGTCTTCATACATTTTTAGGGGTCATCTCTGGTAGGAAAACCGAATCAATGAGGGACTTCTACCTCTGTTATCCTGCAATTCTCACAAACACATTAGTCCCTCAAGTAGGTTTGTCGTCAATACTCCAAAACCAACTAGGGGTGGCACTAGATGCACTTACAATCTCCCCCTTTTTGGTGATTAATGACAAACTAGTTGAAGTTTTCAACGGGGAATATAATCTGTGAAATTGTAAAGGATAAGGAATTGTCTTCATAAGTTGCAAGGGCTCCCCCTGAAGATGTGCATATAAGTAATTTGCTTTTGGAATGCAAATGCACATGGCAGGTTGTACTTGTGGAGATCCACTTCAACTTATGATGACAACCCACTATGCATGAGAAAGTATATGAAGATAAAGACATGCATAATGGAAAATGGACGTCTGCAGAATGATCTAAGTGCGGATTTTATCATCGCACATGCGGAATTTATCATCGCAACACAAGGTGGCAGATAAGTAGCAGACGACCATCGAGTTTAAGTGTTACAACTCAAAGAACCAAATGTAGCAAAACGAGAGTTGTAAGCATGAAGCAAAATATAAAGCACCCGCCCATATGGACCCGCTTAAAGACTATCAATCTCATATGCTTCTCCCCCTTTTGTCAGTAAGGACCAAAAAGGTTTGAAGACATAGAGCATCTACTCGTTCCCATGAGGAGTAGGTGAAGCAGCAGGGTCGTTGGTGGTGTTTCGCGGTGCTGAAGAGCTTGGAGCAGAGTCGAAGCGTGCTGAGAGAGGTGGCGGTGAAGTAGCATCGTCTTCATCCTCGATCACTCTGGCATTCACAGTTGCAGCAGAGGAAGAGAACTCAGATTCTTCAAGGGATGGAGTTCGTCGCAGCACTACCCTTCGAGGAGGTGTGGAGTCAAACTTGAATCGCTCAGTGAAGCCATCCTCTTGAAGATCATCTTCAGAACACATCAGCGTTAGCCCTTTCCATGTGCGGCGAGAGGTTTCATGGGCAACAAAAGCATTCCTGGTGGCAAGATTGCGAATGCAATTAACATCCACCAAGAGGCTTTGCATCTGACGCTTCAGCCAGTCATGATGCCTATCCTGTTTCTGATGAAGAGCCACAAGAAGCTCTCGGTCGTTGAGAACACGAGTGTGCTTCTTGAGTCGTGGAGCAGTTGTACTGTCAGTGGCTTCAGTGAGAGCAGGATGCGGTGCACGTGTAGTGCCAGCCAAAGGATACACACAAGTTCCGGCTTCCACGCCTTCAACGTTCTGAGTGAAACTTTGATGCTCTGCATTCTGAAGACTGAGAGGTTCCTTGGCAGGCTCAGGATAGATGGCTTCAATAGACATATCCACATCAGGCAAAAAGATCCAATGGTTGTAGGCCGAGGGCTGATATGAGATAGCGGAGTGAAGTTTGATCAGCCGCATCACCCAAGGGGCGTAGAACTTCAAACCAAACAGATCAGAGCCAGATGCAGCAAGTTGGCGAATGAAGAAATCCTGTGTATTGAAGCATTTTCCATGAAGAATGTAGAAGACCAAAGTCTTCATTGCACCTTCCAGCTTGGCATGGGGAGAATGTCCTTTGATTGGCCAGAGAGTTCGCCTTATGATGTGATAAATGGTTCTTGGCAGATACTCAAGGTCTTGAACGAAGAACTCCGTGGGATAAGCAGCATCTTGGGGCAATGGCTTCATCATACTGAGCATCTGACTCATATTAGGTTCAGTCTTCTGAAAGATGCTCTCAATAGCTTCACTATGAAGCTGACAGCCATGCTCGTAGAGATCGCCAGGAGTGGGTAAACCAGTGAGCTCAATGATGTCAAGGGCTTTGGCTTCGTGATGAACGTTTCCTGTCATCCACTCCAGGACCAAAGTCTTCGGATCTCTGCTATACCCGCGGATGTGAAGTGTGGCATAGAATTGGAGCAGCAACTCTTCATTCCAATGCTCTTGGTCAGTGATGAACGGCAGCAGTCCAACCTCTTTGAAGCAATCCAGAGCTTCTTCCAGACAAGGCAGACCAGCTATTGCTTCAATGTCAAGGCGCTTGTGTGGGAAGATGTGACCTTGGTTGTAAAGAACGCATGAGTAATAGCTTCACTGCGGATAACTCCAGAACCGATCAGATGATATTCTTTCCCTGGAGTAGGGGTTCCTGGAGCTGTTGAAGAATGTGTTGTCTGCTCTGAAGCCATTGATATTGAAGGAGCCAGGTGCTGATGCAGGACCTGGGAACCTTGGCAATCTTGGGATTGGCTTCTGTACCTGAGGCCTGTGCTCAACATGATAGTCGAACTGGGGACCGGCAGCAGACTCAGGAACAGAAGTGGCGGGATCAGTGGCTTCACTGACTTCTGGTGCTTTTGTTGGTGAGGGCTCCACATTAGCTTCAGCCATGACAGCGTCAGTGGTGTTGGTGGTGGCAGCCTCAAGATGTTCAACCTCCACTTGACGAGCAGAAGGATCGGTCACGATCACGTTCTCCTCGAGAACTGCTTCTTGGTAGGACAGGGGAGTGGCAACTTGTGGGACTTCTTCTTCCGCGGCTGATGCAGCCGGATTGTCTTCAGCAGAGACTTGAGGCCTTGGACCTTTGCGAAGCCTGCGCAATGCGGGTGACGCCTGTGGAGTGGAGTTGGCTGGGCCTCAAAGTCTTCTTCCTCTTGTGGGCGATCAGCCCATGAAGCATCCTGAGCGATTGGCGTCAGAGGACGACCAATGCTGATGAGTTCGCTGTTCTCGAGCTGAGGAAGGATTGCACCATCTTCTACATGGTCATATTGACCAATGTCTTCAGCAGCGATGGGATCAGCTGCTAGAAAGTCTTCAGCTTCATGAGCCTCTGTGAAAGCAGGCTCATGGACAGTCAGTTGACGTTCTTGTGGATTGGCGTCGGGGTGAACCATGGAAATGGGTTCAACAATCAAGGGCTTTGTGGGAGCAGCCCGATCTTTCTTGGTCTTCCTCTTCTTCTTGGAGGGGGCAATAGGAGAGGCTTCAGGATGTTTCCTCTTCCTGGCTTCAGCCTTAGCAGTCCTCGTCTTCTTGAGCTCTGAAGCGGTTGACCGGCTTTTTGGCTTCGAGCCAGTCATTCTAGTTGGGAAGACAATGGGATCTGCTTCCTGCCTTGGTGCGTCGGGTTCAGCCGTAGCGGGCTTCTTCATCTTCTTTGCTGCCATCCTGGGGTCGATGCCAGGACGCCCAAGGGCCTTGCGCTTCTCAGCCTCATTGTAGGCCTGCACACATTCGTCAGCCAGAACCTTCATGTGCTCACGAGAACCTTGAGCTTCTGCATGTTTCTTGAGAAAGGCTTCCTTGAGCTCATGCAGCATAATCTTGAAGTTCTTCACCTCTTGCACGCTGAGCTTGGCCATATGCTTCTTGAACTGAGCCTTTTCATAGTCAATATTTTGCTTCAATTCAACAATGCGCTGGGCGATAGCTAACTCTGAAGCAATGGCGCCATGGAAGGCGACACTGAGGCCAATGGGTAGTTGCAGATCTTCGAAGCTGATGTTTGGCGTGTCAAACCATTCATCAATGAAGTTGTGGATGATTGTTACATCAAAGAGAGGCAGATCATTGAAGATTTCTGCTTCTTCTTTGCTCTTGATGAGTTGCTCAAGAGCGTCATCTGCAAGATCTTCATCACTTGACAGATCAATGGCATCATTGCGTAGAATGGCAGCAGCTGTTAGCTCTTGGCCGGTGTGTGGAAGAGGCATCTTGACCTTCTGGGGCTTGGAGATGCATGATAAATCTTCAGACTGCACACTGTCTTCAGGAGGTGCAGTTGCCAGTGGCTTCACCCGTGAGATTTTTGGTGAAGGGGAAGGCTTTGAAGCTTTAGGCTTCTTCAACTTCTTTGGCTTCTGCGCTGCAGGCGCTTCATCTGATTCAGCGTCAGCTGCAGGCTCATTCACTGCAGTCCCTTGAACCAAGATATGGGTGATGAGGCCTTCAAGGTTGTAGAAAGGACCGACGACATTGGGTTCTGCATCTCGTGTGCCATCAGCCCTTGGAGCTGAGGGACCAAGGTTGAAGTCTAGTCCCAATGTCTTCTTGTTTTGCTTCACTGAGTTCTGGGCAAACTGGAAGTTGCGCTTGAACAGAATGTCGTCACGACACCATAGTAGTGACGATGGGTGTGCATCAACAGGCTGTGGCCCACGGACCATGCAGGGATAGAAGCCTTGTTCAATGGCTTCATCTCTGGACCTGGATTGAAGATTCTTGTATAGGATGTCTCCCCACGGTCTCTTGATGGCATTTTTCTCAGCATATTCCTGGGTTACAAATCGGTATTTGAACCATTGTTCTGCCCAATATCTTCGAATCCATTGGATTCGGGTCTTGCGCTGATTGTAATCCTCTTGAGGATCTGTCTTGTACAGTTCTGAGAGGTCATCTGGCAGATCTCTAGATGTTTCTCCATGACACTTTCTGCCACCCTTCCTTGCTGATTTCTCTGAAGCCATGAACTTTAAACTGAAAGGCTTCAACACGTTCAAAGTCTTCAAAGATTTTCGCTTGCTGGACAAACAGGAACTTGCTTCGGGAGAATTTATATGATGCTGTAAGAATTCACACTAAGAACTGCTAGACGGAGTGGAAGATGAGGCCGAGCAGTTCGATCTTCCGTACCCTAACTTGGCGACGGAGGACACCTACGGTGACGGCGGAGAGGACGATGTCCGCGGTCGGCGTGAAGACAGCGTCGGAGAGGTTGCGGCAGCGAAGCGCTTCGTCGCCGGCATCGTCGAGGGCTAGCGGTGGCGCTAGGGTTCGTGCGAGAGTGGAAGAAGAGATAATGACCGCCGTGAAGTGTGTATTTATAGGTACAGGGGCGGCACTGCGTTATTACACAGGTGCCCCTGGCGATTCGCATCTGAGGAACACGTGGCCATTATGCAGAATTTTGGGGTTTGTTCCACGTCCCACGCACGCCTGGATTGTCGGGTGGTCGTTCCTACTTCTCCGGGTTTCATGTGGAGGAATGAGCATTGAAAGTGGACTTAAGGTTTGTCTTTGTATCTTCTGCTGACAAGGACGCAAAGAAGACATTCGACAGTTTTGATAGAATGCATATGATTTGGTGAGGTAGAGTTTGAGATAGATAGCATAGAGAGGTTAGGGTCCGATCACATTCACTTAGTTCAAAAGATTCAACAAGAAGACATAGCTATAAGTGAATGCTGTAGAGGACAGAACACTAGTATATATATATATATAATCAACATAGTGAAGATAATCATGAAGACATGTTGAGATTGAAACCAAACCAAATGTGAAGACATAGCAAGGTAACGCCATGAGTGAAACACTTCAAAATAGAACATTTGGTGGTGGCGTTACCCACCGTATAGGAAGTATTAGACCCAGACACGGCGCACAATTATCGTGGCGCTCCGAAGTCAAATTCCACATTAATGTATTCACACTTAGAATGTATGTCTTCATTGATTGAAGATATACTTTACTTCGTGTGTTGCACATCTAAGTCATCAATATGCATAAGGGTTAGGATGTGTGCCTGATCACAGGACATTTGAGGATTCCAGGATATTTAGCTCACACCGTAACTTGCAAAATCTCTTCTCATCCAAGGGATTGGTGAAGATATCTGCCAATTGCTCTTCAGTGTTGACGTGTATGATATCAATATCTTCCTTCACAACATGATCTCTGAGAAAGTGATGACGAATTTCAATGTGCTTTGTCTTCGAGTGCTGAACTGGGTTGTTGGCAATCTTGATGGCGCTTTCGTTGTCGTAGTAGAGTGACACTTACTTCAGATGAATGCCATAGTCTTTGAGCGTTTGCTTCATCCATAGAAGCTGAGCGCAGCAAGATCCAGCAGCAATGTATTCAGATTCAGCAGTGGAGAGAGATACACAGTTCTGCTTCTTTGAAGACCAACATACAAGTGATCGTCCCAGAAAGTGACATGTGCCTGATGTAGACTTGCGATCAACTTTTTCACCAGCATAATCAGCATCCGAGAATCCAACCAGATCAAACTCTGAGCCCTTTGGATACCATAATCCTAGAGTTGGGGTGTGAGCCAAATATCAAAGAATTCGCTTCACAGCTAAGTGATGCGACTCCTTTGGTGCCGCTTGAAATCGAGCACACATGTAAACATTAAGCATAATATCTGGCCTAGATGCACATAGATAAAGTAAAGAACCAATCATGGAGCGGTATACCTTTTGATCGAACTATTTACCATTGTCGTCAGGACCCAGATGATGCTTGGCTGGCATTGGCGTCGTGAAGCCTTTGCAGTCTTGCATACCGAACTTCTTCAGGCAATCTTTGAGATACTTCTCTTGAGATATGAAGATGCCGTTGCGTTGCTGTCGTATTTGAAGACCGAGAAAAAACTTCAGCTCTCCCATCATAGACATTTGATATTGCTCTTGCATCATATATCTAAACTCTTCACTGTACTTCTGATTGGTGCAGCCGAAGATAATGTCATCCACATATATTTGGCACACAAACAGTTCACCATCATATGTCTTCGTGAAGAGAGTGGGGTCGAGAGAACCAGGTATGAAGCCTTTGCTCTTCAGGAAGTATTTGAGTGTGTCATACCAGGCCCGAGGGGCTTGTTTGAGGCCATACAGTGCCTTGTTGAGCTTGTATACCATGTCAGGATGTTTTGGATCTTCAAAGCCAGGAGGTTGTGCAACATACACTTCTTCTTCAATCTTGCCATTGAGAAAGGCGCTCTTCACGTCCATTTGATAAAGAAGTATGTTGTGATGATTTGCATAGGCCAGCAGTATGCGTATGGCTTCAAGTCTAGCCACAGGAGCAAATGTTTCATCGAAGTCAATGCCTTCCACTTGAGTATATCCTTGAGCAACGAGACGAGCTTTGTTTCTGACAACTTGACCATGCTCATCTTGCTTGTTGTGGTATATCCATTTGGTGCCTATTATGTTGTGCTTCCGAGGATCGGGACGCTTGACCAGTTCCCATACATTATTCATCTCAAACTGTTGAAGCTCGTCTTGCATAGCTTGAATCCATTTAGGTTCCATGAAGGCTTCTTCAACTTTCTTGGGTTCTGTTATTGAGACGAATGCGAAGTGCCCACAGAAATTTGCTAGCTGAGTTGCCCTTGAACGAGTGAGTGGACCGGGTGCATTGATGCTATCAATTATTCTTTCAATCTGCACTTCATTGGCAACGCGAGGATGTACAGGGCGAAGATTTTGCTCTTGCTGATCATTATCATTGTTAGAAGGAATGTCTTCAGGCTGAGCATTGTCTTCATGTTGATCAGGTGCTGAGATGGTAAGTTCTTCTTCAGGATCAGCTTCAGAAGGTATAATTTCTCCAGTTCCCATTAGCTTGATTGATTCACTGGATGGAACTTCATCTAGCACATTTGGCAGTTTCTCTCTTTGTGAACCGTTGGTCTCATCGAACCGCACATCCACTGTTTCAACCACTTTGTAATGAAAGAGATTGAAGACTCTGTAGGAGTGCGAATCCTTTCCATATCCAAGCATAAAACCCTCATGTGCTTTTGGTGCAAACTTTGAGGTGTGATGTGGGTCCTTGATCCAGCACCTGGCGCCAAATACTCTGAAGTAACTGACATTTGGCTTCTTGCCAGTAAGGAGATCATAAGATGTCTTGTTCAGAAGCTTGTGAAGATAAACACGATTGATTGTATGGCATGCAGTATCAATGGCTTCAGGCCAGAATTTTCTTGCAGTCTTGTGTTCATCTAGCGTCGTTCTGGCCATCTCAATGAGTGTTCTGTTCTTGCGTTCGATGACCCCATTCTGCTATGGCGTGTACGGGGCTGAGAATTCATGTGTGATGCCCAAGGTATCAAGATATGTATCAAGGCCAGTGTTCTTGAATTCAGTGCCATTGTCACTTCTGAT
Source organism: Triticum urartu (assembly GCF_056163025.1). Classification (NCBI taxonomy): domain Eukaryota; kingdom Viridiplantae; phylum Streptophyta; class Magnoliopsida; order Poales; family Poaceae; genus Triticum; species Triticum urartu. The sequence goes on along the minus strand of NC_141878.1, from coordinate 378,772,562 downwards.
ATGCTTTATCTTGGCGCCATGGTTGTTCATTGCTCGATTGGCGAAGCGTCTGAAGACATCCTGCACTTCAGTCTTGTAAAGGATTATGTGCACCCAAGTATATCTAGAATAATCATCAACAATGACAAAGCCATAGAGACAAGCAGTAGTAGTAAGAGTTGAGTAATGAGTGGGACCGAAAAGATCCATGTGAAGCAGTTCGAAGGGTCAAGTAGTGGTCATGATTGTCTTCGAGGGATGTTTGGCTCTCGTCATCTTTCCTGCCTCACAGGCACCGCATAAGTGATCTTTCTTGAACTTGACGCCCTCGATGCCTATGACATGCTTCTTCTTTGCCAGGGTGTGGAGGTTCCTCATGCCAGCATGCCCAAGCCTCCGATGCCAGAGTCGGCATTCTGAAGCTTTTGCTAGAAGACATACGGCAAGCTGTGGTCCTGCTGAGAAATCTACCACGTACAAATCATCTTTTCGATACCCTTCAAATACTAGAGACTTGTCAGATTCCATTAGAACAAGGCAACGATATTTTCCAAACAGATCGTGGAGGAGAATACTTAAGTCACGAGTTTGGCACACACTTAAGAAAATGTGGAATAGTTTCATAACTCACGCCGCCAGGAACACCTCAGCGTAATGGTGTGTCCGAACGTCGTAATCGCACTCTATTGGATATGGTGCGATCTATGATGTCTCTTACCGATTTACCGCTATCTTTTTGGGGCTATGCTTTAGAGACTGCCGCATTCACTTTAAATAGGGCTCCGTCGAAATCCGTTGAGACGACACCGTATGAATTATGGTTTGGGAAGAAACCTAAGCTGTCGTTTCTAAAAGTTTGGGGATGCGATGCTTATGTCAAGAAACTTCAACCTGAAAAGCTCGAACCCAAGTCGAAAAAATGCGTCTTCATAGGATACCCTAAAGAAACTATTGGGTATACCTTCTACCTCAGATCCGAAGGCAAGATCTTTGTTGCCAGGAATGGATCCTTTCTAGAGAAGGAGTTTCTCTCGAAAGAAGTAAGTGGGAGGAAAGTAGAACTTGATGAAGTATTACCTCTTGAACCGGAAAATGGCGCAGCTCAAGAAAATGTTTCTGAGGTGCCTGCACCGACTAGAGAGGAAGTTAATGATGATGATCAAGATACTTCTGATCAAGATCCTACTGAAATTCGAAGGTCCACAAGGACACGTTCCGCACCAGAGTGGTATGGCAACCCTGTCTTGGAAATCATGTTGTTAGACAACGGTGAACCTTCGAACTATGAAGAAGCGATGGCGGGCCCGGATTCCGACAAATGGCTGGAAGCCATGAAATCCGAGATAGGATCCATGTATGAAAACGAAGTATGGACTTTGACTGACTTGCCCGTAGAGCGGCGAGCCATAGAAAATAAATGGATCTTTAAGAAGAAGACAGACGCGGATGGTAATGTGACCATCTATAAAGCTCGGCTTGTCGCTAAGGGTTATCGACAAGTTCAAGGGGTTGACTACGATGAGACTTTCTCACCAGTAGCGAAGCTAAAGTCCGTCCGAATCATGTTAGCAATTGCCGCATTCTATGATTATGAAATATGGCAAATGGAAGTCAAACCGGCATTCCTTAATGGTTTCCTTAAGGAAGAATTGTATATGATGCAGCCGGAAGGTTTTGTCGATCCTAAGAATGCTGACAAGGTGTGCAACCTCCAACGCTCGATTTATGGGCTGGTGCAAGCATCTCGGAGTTGGAACATTCGCTTTGATGAGATGATCAAAGCGTTTGGGTTTACGCAGACTTATGGAGAAGCCTGTGTTTACAAGAAAGTGAGTGGGAGCTCTGTAGCATTTCTCATATTATATGTAGATGACATACTTTTGATGGGAAATGATATAGAACTCTTGGACAGCATTAAGGCCTACTTGAATAAGAGTTTTTCAATGAAGGACCTTGGAGAAGCTGCATATATATTAGGCATCAAGATCTATAGAGATAGATCAAGACGCCTCATAGGTCTTTCACAAAGCACATACCTTGATAAGATATTGAAGAAATTCAATATGGATCAGTCTAAGAAGGGGTTCTTGCCTGTGTTGCAAGGTGTGAAATTGAGCTCAGCTCAATGTCCGACCACGGCAGAAGATATAGAAGAGATGAGTGTCATTCCCTATGCCTCAGCCATAGGTTCTATTATGTATGCCATGCTGTGTACCAGACCTGATGTAAACCTTGCCGTAAGTTTGGTAGGTAGGTACCAAAGTAATCCCGGCAAGGAACACTGGACAGTGGTCAAGAATATCCTGAAGTACCTGAAAAGGACTAAGGAAATGTTTCTCGTTTATGGAGGTGACGAAGAGCTCGTCGTAAAGGGTTACGTCGACGCTAGCTTCGACATAGATCTGGATGACTCTAAGTCACAAACCGGATACGTGTATATCTTGAATGGTGGGGCAGTAAGCTGGTGCAGTTGCAAGCAGAGCGTCGTGGCGGGATCTACATGTGAAGCGGAATACATGGCAGCCTCGGAGGCAGCGCATGAAGCAATTTGGGTGAAGGAGTTCATCACCGACCTAGGAGTCATACCCAATGCGTCGGGGCCGATCAAGCTCTTCTGTGACAACACTGGAGCTATTGCTCTTGCCAAGGAGCCCAGGTTTCACAAGAAGACAAGGCACATCAAGCGTCGCTTCAACTCCATTCGTGAAAATGTTCAAGATGGAGACATAGATATTTGTAAAGTACATACGGACCTGAATGTAGCAGATCCGTTGACTAAACCTCTCCCTAGAGCAAAACATGATCAACACCAGAATTCCATGGGTGTTCGATTCATCACAATGTAACTAGATTATTGACTCTAGTGCAAGTGGGAGACTGTTGGAAATATGCCCTAGAGGCAATAATAAAAGGATTATTATTATATTTCCTTGTTCATGATAATTGTCTTTTATTCATGCTATAATTGTGTTATCCGGAAATCGTAATACATGTGTGAATACTTAGACACCAACATGTCCCTAGTAAGCCTCTAGTTGACTAGCTCGTTGATCAACAGATAGTCATGGTTTCCTGACTATGGACATTGGATGTCATTGATAACGAGATCACATCATTAGGAGAATGATGTGATGGACAAGACCCAATCCTAAACATAGCACAAGATCGTATAGTTCGTTTGCTAGAGTTTTCCAATGTCAAGTATCTTTTCCTTAGACCATGAGATCGTGTAACTCCCGGATACCGTAGGAGTGCTTTGGGTGTACCAAACGTCACAACGTAACTGGGTGACTATAAAGGTATACTACAGGTATCTCCGAAAGTGTCTATTGGGTTGACACGGATCAAGACTGGGATTTGTCACTCCGTATGATGGAGAGGTATCACTGGGCCCACTCGGTAGTGCATCATCATAATGAGCTCAAAGTGACCAAGTGTCTGGTCACGGGATCATGCATTACGGTACGAGTAAAGTGACTTGCCGGTAACGAGATTGAACGAGGTATTGGGATACCGACGATCGAATCTCGGGCAAGTAACATACCGATTGACGAAGGGAATTGTATACGGGGTTGCTTGAATCCTCGACATCGTGGTTCATCCGATGAGATCATCGAGGAGCATGTGGGAGCCAACATGGGTATCCAGATCCCGCTGTTGGTTATTGACCGGAGAGCGATCTCGGTCATGTCTACATGTCTCCCGAACCCGTAGGGTCTACACACTTAAGGTTCGGTGACGCTAGGGTTGTAGGGATATGTATATGCAGTAACCCGAATGTTGTTCGGAGTCCCGGATGAGATCCCGGACGTCACGAGGAGTTCCGGAATGGTCCGGAGGTAAAGAATTATATATGGGAAGTCTTGTTTTGGTCGCCGAAAAGGTTTCGCGCATTATCGGTATTGTACCGGGAGTGCCGAAAGGGGTCCGGGGGTCCACCAAGGGGGTCCACCTGCCCCGGGGGGCACATGGGCTGTAGGGGTGTGCGCCTTGGCCTATATGGGCCAAGGGCACCAGGCCCAAGAGGCCCATGCGCCAAGAGATAAGGGAAAGGAAGAGTCCTAAAGGGGGAAGGCACCTCCTAGGTGCCTTGGGGAGGATGGACTCCTCCCTGGCCGCACCCTTCCTTGGAGGAAGGGCCAAGGCTGCGCCCCCCCCCCCTCTCCCTTGGCCCTATATATAGTGGGGAGAAGGGAGGGCAGCCACACCTAAGCCCTGGCGCCTCCCTCTCCCTCTCCAACACCTCCTCCTCCTCCGTAGAGCTTGGCGAAGCCCTGACGGAGTACTGCAGCTCCACCACCACCACGCCGTCGTGCTGCTGCTGGAGCCATCTTCCTCAACCTCTCCTTCCCCTTGCTGGATCAAGAAGGAGGAGACGTCACGCTGACCGTACGTGTGTTGAACACGGAGGTGCCGTCCGTTCGGCGCTAGGATCTTCGGTGATTTGGATCACGTCGAGTACGTCTTCCTCATCCCCATTCTTTGAACGCTTCCGCGCGTGATCTACAAAGGTATGTAGATGCAATCCAATCACTCGTTGCTAGATGAACTCCTAGATGGATCTTGGTGAAACCGTAGGAAAATTTTTGTTTTCTGCAACGTTCCCCAACAGCTGGAAGGGCAAGCTTATGTCATACGAAGGTCGATTAATTCTCATTAATTCGGTCCTTACAAGTATGCCTATGTTTCTTATGTCCTTTTTTGAGATACCAGTTGGAGTCAGGAAAAGGCTAGACTTCTATCGATCTCGATTCTTCTGGCAGAGTGATGAATTAAAATGAAAATACAGACTCGCTAAATGGGGTATTATTTGCAGACCAAAAGACCAAGGGGGTCTCGGTATTGAAAACTTAGAGGTGAAGAACAGATGTTTACTCAGCAAATGGTTGTTTAAACTATCTGTAGAGACGGATGCCACGTGGGCGCAGTTATTCGGAACAAGTACCTTACTTCCAAAACATTGTCCCCGGTGATAGTGAGGCCGGCCGATTCACCTTTTTGAAAAGGACTGATGAGAGTGAAATCAGCCTTTTTCAATAGAACTAAATTTATAGTTGGAAACGGTACTACCACGAGGTTCTGGGAGGACACATGGCTTGGGGAGACGTCACTTGCACTCCAATATCCATCTCTCTATAATATTGTGCAGCAAAGAGAAGCTTATGTTGCCACAGTATTACAGTCCAACCCTCTAAATATCCAATTCAGAAGGACGCTAGCGGGAGATCGTTGGGAAACTTGGCTCCACTTAGTGAGAAGACTAATGGAGGTCGAGCTCTCTCAACAACCCGACAGGTTGAGCTGGAAACTAACAAAGAATGAAGAGTTCTTGGTTAAATCCATGTATCTGGATGTTATCAACTCTAGTGCTATTCCTTGTTCGAAACATGTGTGGAAAGTCAAAGTGCCTCTAAAAATCAAAAGTGTTTATGTGGTTTATACATAAACAAGTTATTCTAACTAAGGATAATCTGGTCAAACGCAATTGGACAAGATCTACAAGATGTAGTTTCTGTGACAAGGATGAATCTATGAAACACCTCTTTCTCGAATGCCCCTTGGCAAAAAAATTGTGGCGGACGGTGCACTTAGCTTTTAATATTACTCCACCGAATACCATCAACATGTTATTTGGGACGTGGTTAGATGGGTTAGACCCCGAAACCGCGAGACATATCCGTGTAGGAGTATGTGCGTTATTATGGGCTATTTGGAACTGCAAAAACGATTTGGTTTTTAACAGAACAACAAAAATTCATTTCTTGCAGGTTATCTTCCAGGCCACTACACTCATCCGTATGTGGTCGCTACTCACTCCGACGGAGCCCAGGGAGCGTTTGGTTACTGGATCTATCCGATGAAAGATGGTAGCTCGGGATATCTTCAACCGGTTTGAATGGCGGTCATGTAATAGGATAGGTTTTTAGGTTCCTATCTTGTATTTTTGCCGAACGGTTGTGGCTTATCCTGTCATGATACTTTTGCTCTTTGTGAGCTTATTTTGTTTTTCTTACCTGAAGACCTTTGTGAACCTTTTTACTTATTATTAACTAGTAAGCTTGCACGTGTAACACACGTAATCTTAAGAATTTCATTAATGTTATGATTATCCAACCTTGGACCTGTGCAAGAAAGGCATACCAAAGATGCTTTTTTTGTCAACATTGATTAGATGTTCAAAACATCATAGAGCTTAAGTGCAGCCTTCTTGTCCCTTCTCATTCTGTGGAATCGGAAGCTTGAAACATAGAGCAACAAGAAAAGCTTTAGACACCATCAGGAGAAAAATGGCTAAATTTTGAGAGAAGAATATAAACAGATGTACAATCGCGAAGCTATCAGAAAACTTGAGATCCCAACTTAGCAGTATGGTGAATTAGAAACCTCATTAAAATGATATCATTGTGACTAAAGTTCCAGGAAAAGAATCCCTACATTTTACACGTATTCTCTTCACTAAGGTAATTTGATGCATGAAAATACTTTGTCAGTACTCAAATCTTCTGTGCATGGCTTTAATTGAGCAGGAGAACGTGTTAATGAAAATTTGGCAACACACGGAACATATAATCGTATTGAGGTGTTTTAAAGTATATTTGCACATTTACAATATCTGAAAGTGCTATTTACATGGACCAAGAGAAGGTCCCTTTACATATTTCTGAAATTGGTATTTCTACATGTACCGGGAGATGGTCTACATACTTCTGAAAGTGCCAAGGACATGTATATCAAGATCAGATCCTTTTTAGGAGCATAAGAGATCTTGGCATATGCCCATAAAATGTAAAAAAATGTGTTGCTGCTCCATTCACAAACATTGTGACATGTAAAAACAGTTTTGTGTGAACATACACCTTGAATGCTAAAACATATCAATTATGTTACCTGAAAATCAAGAACGCAATGAGGAAGCAAATAAAAAGTTAAAGAAAAATGAATGATTTGAAGATGAATAAATATAAAAAATAGCCTTTTAGCTAATGTTGTATCCATATTGTTTTAGTAGCATAGGCAACAACAATGCTTTTGCTATTTGGTTCATATCATCCCATATAGCACATCTTAACACTATCTACTGCAAGACTACTTCAAACAGTGTGTCCATCTGATTATAATATAAAAATCTAGGTATGTCCTATAAAAATATGCCGAGGGGTGCTTGCCTCTCTGGTCTCGTTTTTTAGATTGGATCGACCAAATTGCGGCAAAGAAACAGTATTCATACAGAGTTGGACCCAAAATCCTTGAAACTCGATACCGTCACTACAGAGTTATAGCAAGGAATTAATCGAAGGGGCTCACAACCTAAATTAGAGGGGGAATCAGTCAAACTTGCAATTTGAACAAACTGAGAAAAAGGCCCAATTGACGCCCTCATCTTTAGCGTGGATGAGGCTCACCAGCAACTTGGCAGTGAGGTGCAGATGTTGTTATAGATGAAGCAGGGACACTACCACAATGCACAACTTGAGAACTTCACCAAAAATATACAACTTTTCTAGATAGTGCTACCAATTTTGACTATGCTATAGTAGGCCTATTTGTCTTGCGAATATATGCAGAGAAGACCCCAAAAACCATGATGGCATCACGAAAATAATCAAGACGGACGCTAGCCAAGCTAACCTATATGAAATGGAGAGATCAGGGTAAGCGATTAATGGCCAAATCAACCAGTTACCGATCAACTCCAGCTAGCAATGACTCGTAGGAAGATGGCAGCATCATGGTGCGGACGCCTGGCCTGAGCGGCGCCCCCAGATCCGGGCGGTCGACAATCAGCCTCGGCACCGACGGCGACACTATCCTCAGTGGCGTGATGATCACCCTCTGCAAACAACAATCATTTATATACAGTGAAGTCTGATCTTATGCCATCTTGGATGCACAGATTTCATCAGTTAGCATTCATGATAATCCTTACTTAAACAATGTATCAAAATATTAACATCATTCATCTAAACTAAACTAAACTATACGTAGGGTTCAATATCTCACCTGTGATGCAAATCTAAGGCTCAATATATCACTAAATGAAAGAAAAGTTGCAAACTGAACTTGACTCTTCATCGAGGATCCGGTGTTTCTACAACTCTGCCCTTCTAAAGGAACACCTTCAAGGATGAAATACCAATTGTCGATAGAGGAGGTGGAATAACTTGACTATCATTACTACACAAACCTGAACTCCACCCTTCTAAAATCAGAGAAGATAACTGTTAATTTTACACCAATTTCATTAATACACAAACCTGGAATTTGGTACAAAGCTTTAGAACCTCATCATGCCCGCACAACAAATACCTCACAATTCACGTGCATTAGAGGTTAAGCCAAATTAAAACAAGGAAGAAACTAATTGAGGACTAATCTTCTCACCCTCCTACACAACGGCGGAGCTATGTTGGGGCCGAGGGGGGCCGTGGCCCCCCCAGCTTTGGAGAAAACCCTGAAGAATTTATTTTGAAGGGCCAGGATGAGGTGAAAATTATCCTTTTGCCCCCCCCCCCCCCAGCTCTTTGTCATTTACGTTTCGCCCCCCAATGGTTTTCGTCTAGCTCCGCCACTGCTCCTACAAGAAGTCAAAAATCAAGTAGTTAAAACTTACTGTTTCTTCTGCAATCGAATTTATATGGAGTACTCTTCACTCTGAAAAAAAAACTTGAGATCTTCAACATTGGCCATTCTGGTTGTATTGCACTCCTTTCTTTCTTTGAAATACATTAATCAATTATTATTCGCTTCGAAGATAGCTAAAGGCCCATGCATCGCTACACAGAAACAAAAACATACTACCTCAGATTCTTAGAGTGTCAGGCTGCAGCCAACTGCTTGGTGCTTGGCCTGACACCCAACTAAGCTTAGCCCAGAGAACACAAAGTGCTACCTCTACAATTGACCTATATGCTAGCAACTAAAGACTATAAAAAAGGAAGTGTTGAGATATTACATCGAGAAATATACAACGCACACCAAACTTACCCCCCTTGTCCATGTGTAGAAGAAAACTAACATATGAAACAACAAAAGAATCTGAAGCCATGTTAGACTATCTAGTATTACTCGGAATTTATAGTGAAAATAGTTGTCTAGATTTTTATCACCGCATGTTTTGCCTACAAGGCTACGATGAATCAGACTATATATGCACTTTGTTAAAACCAAGGTAATTGCTATTAACGTTGCCAAAACAAGATATAGCAACCAGCATATGTTCTTACCATCACCAAATAAAGGAAAATAAATGCAACCTTTCATTAGTACACACAAAAATATTAAAATGTCAACTAAGGAAAAAAAGTAAAACTAATTAACCTTTCCTTTGAGGAAAGGCAGTCAGAAGAAGAATCCATGAAGCCATTTTTTTTATTTGTACTACTTTCTGAGTGAGTTCATAACAGAACACGGTAAAAGAAAAAAGTAATGCCAGATCTCAGTGGCATAAAAATCTTGGACTAAGCTACTTTCCTCTCCCTTTTGAATGGCACACAACCCTGATAAGACTATCCATCACCCAGGTTTCCACATAGAAAACTACAAATTACCATCGGTGGTTCTTTTTTAGGGACCATAACACTGGTTAACATTAAAAACACATGAACAAATAAAACAATTCTTATTCAAGCAACACAGACAATAAGTTATGAGGATATGCACATATCCATTCATGATGATAGAAATCAAAGAGAGGCAATACCCACACTTTGTTTGATGTATTAGATGGAGTGAAGCGTGTGAATGCCATGATATCATACACTTAGGCATATATCTACACTTTTTGGCCTCGCTGGTAGTCGAGAGGACCAGATAACCTCCTTATTAACATCTGTCCGCACCGTCAGAATCTTCTTGTTTTACCAAGCCTGAAAATCACACCAAGCACCAAACCAATCTGTCAGTGGCACAAGAGACATCCATAATACATCCGACCACAAGAGAGCAACAACCACTGACCAGAATACTTGTCATAGTGGTCATTGTGAAAAGTTGTTGGGCTTCCTTGCCGAACTGAACCTTGGCATTGTTGTTGCCAAACAGCTTGATTGAGGAAGCATTTGGTCTTGAAAAGCTCCCTGGACAGATTATGCAAAATCACCACAATTTATCCTGACCTAAAAATCATATCAACCAATGAATATATGAAGCCCAACAGAAAAAGGGGACAGAATATAGCTACAAGTGTAATGATTCTGAAGTTTCAATCTCACTACAGCAGGGAGCTTCTGCACAGTGGCGGCGGCTCAGATTCTTGCTGGTGATAGCCTAATGCGCATTAGAAGATGACGGTCGTGTAGATGCAGCGGAGGTACTCAATCTTGTACAAATTGGAGAGAGAAGAGAGAACAAGGTGGCTCACCGGAAAAGATTCAGATGGCGTCAGAAGCTGCCAGCAACAGCACGGCGTGCAACTTATATATTTAGATTATAAATTTGAGTAGTTGTCACAAAACAAAACATCGCTGCTGATACTATTGTGGGTAACCCAATATAGCAAAATTTAGGCAACTTCAGGAGCATAGCAACACAATGGGATGGGAAGGTAAGCAACAAAACTTCAAAATATGAGTTGCTTGGACTACAAATTTCCGAAATCCTCACTAATTCAATATGTCCTCGTAAATTTCAGGAATCCTGATGGCAGCTATTTGTCTATATGCTGGCAGAATTTGAAATTGGTTTGCTTAGTTAATTACACCTATGATACATGAACTTGCACAGCGGGTACGGATTCATACAACAACTTGAAAAATGATACAAACTGGTCACATAACTTGAATTTCGAGTACATGTAGGTACATTTCCGTCTATTGCTGTTAAAGCCCCGTTAACTCTGCCTACATGGCATGTCAAACATGACAGTGGGCCCACGCTCTACGTCAGTTCATTGGGGTAGGTCCCACCTGTGAGCTACGAGGAGAAATTAATTGTTTCTAAAAATGGAGGAGACCAAAATTCGAACCTGAGACAATTTCTCTCAAGGCGTTCAGTGCTAACCACTACGCACATGATAGTTCATCCCGAAGATAGTGCTTCCCGAAGGTTCGTACACAAGACCTGACCATATCGCATTTACGTGTGTCGTGGCCAACAAATCCGAAACTACTACTCGAACTTTGTACTCGTTGAGATAGATTTTTTTATCCTTTGAACCATCTATGCACGACCCACTTGTCAGCAGGTGAGAGATTAAACGAAATTGGAGTACAATGCATATGCAAGGCTGGCTACTTCACATACACGAGCCAAGCAAACAACCGGATGGCCGCAGTTGTTCAATGGGGAGATAGACCGCTTATTATCTTGGCTTACTGCATCTTGTTGACATGGTGATTGTTTGCTAAGATAGTGCATGCCCAGTACCACCTTTTTACATGCCATGTAGGCAGAGTTAACGGGGTGTTAATGGCAATAGATGGAATTGTATCTAAATGTACCCAAAACTCAAGTTTTGTGACCTATTTGCATCATCTTTCAAGTTGTTGTATGAATATGTACCCGTCGTGCAAGTTCGTGTACCGTAGGTGCAATTAACTCACTCTGAGTATAGAAACTTACTTGTGAATCCGGCAGAGTGGCAGCGTGGCGGGGCGGCTCCGGCGGCTAGGGAGGCTCCCGGCGACCCGCGGCTCCGGCGGCGCGCGGTGAAGGGCGCGGGCTCCGGCGGCGACCCGCGGCTACGGCGGCGCGCGGTGAAGGGCGCGGGCGAAGGCGGCGACCCGCGGCTCCGGCGGCGCGCGGTGAAGGGCGCGGGCGGAGGCGGCGACCCGCGGCGGGGAGGCTCCCGTCCCGGCGACCGGCGGCAGCGGTGAACGGCGACCCGCGGCAGCGGTGAAAAGCGAACGGCGCGGCTGCGGGAGGACGCGCGGGAGAAGGAGGAAGTCGTGCGGGGGCGGTTTTTTTTTTTGTTGACTGCGGGACGATTTTTACTGCGGGGCGATTAGCGATCGATCGTTGCTTGTTGCGTGGTTGGTAGCGTTAAACACAGACTGATTAAGAACTATTAGATTTAAATGATGGATGGATATGATTGTTTGGATCTGTCTCTCTTTTTTTTTATAGTGATAGTAGATAATATGGCCGTATGCATCATTCTGATGCAGAGACCGGGACTTGTTACCCTTTTCGGAAAAAAAATTCATCTCCTTATCGATGGACCTCCATTGACACGCTTGAGCTGTTACACAGGCATCCCCCACATCCAGTGGGGCATTCTAGCATTTCATCAAAGCCCCAAGCCCCTTTCCTAATGGGGAATTCTATTTTTTGGCCCAGGTTATTTGTAGTTTGATTATTTGCCCTCCCATACAGGCAGGTTAACTGATTATTTTCCCCATTTTACATTTAAACTTGATATTTTGTCCTTCTGCAATTAATTATCTGACTTCTTTTCTTTTCCTATGAGGATAAATAAATGGTAAAAAGGGATTCACTAGGTTTTTTGAGTATTGTGGTTCAGAAATAAAAAATGGTTTCTTGAGGAAAAAAATAGCTCCGTGATGTTCTGGAAATGTTGAATTTGTCAGTTGACACGAAAAAAAATAGCCCGAGCCGAAAGTCCAAATAATTACTTGACCACTCTTCAGCTATATCATGTTTTTCGCTAGTTTGATTGAGTTGAAGAAGTGAAGCAGCCAACATTTTATGTCTGTATTTTGATTTGGCCAAGCTGGAATTGGAGTTTGTTCCAGGCATCATCAAGCAAACTAGAGATGCACAATATCACTTCATTAACTACCCTTGCATGCTAGCTACTCCCTCCATTACTAAATATAAGCCTTTTTAGATATTCGACTACGAACTACATACAAAACAAAATGAATAAATATACACTCTAAAATATGTATATATATATATATATATCCGTATATAGTTCATATTAAAATCTCTAAAAAAACTTATATTTGGAAACGGAGGGAGAAGTAGATAGTGTTCATGACACTAACACCATAACATCTCTCCACCAATTGAAGGGCAAGTAAAACCATAGATGCCAAAGCGAACCAGCAAGAGGAGAGAGAGCATCCGCCTCATGCTTCGGCATCACCGGGGTCCCCTCACCTCCACCGGTTGTCTCGGCCGAGGGCAGGGGGTGCAGGAGAATCGCAAGGATCCTGGTACGTCCGTTCAATAGTCTAGGTATCTTAGTTAGGTCTTTGGTTGTCCATAGCTTCCACTACGATGATGGCAACAAAGGCAATAAATAATTTTCCTCCATACCTCCCATCGAAGCGATGGTTCCCTTAGCTTCTGATGTTAGATCTGAGAGGCAGTGTGGTTGTCTTGGGTTCTTTGGATCTGGGCGGGCGCCACATGTGTCTTCAACTCTTCATGTTGTATTGAGATAATAGTCTTCTTCTTCCTATTCTATGCGGTATTGTTGTTATGGGCAGCCAATGGCGTCGATGTCGGAAAGCCGACCCTTGTGGGTGATGTCCCCTCGATCGTTTTGCGGCAACGATGAGGTTGTGCCTCTTTTCTCCCCTTGGGTGTCTCCCTGACGTGACAGTTCGCCCTCTGGTGGTTTGTTCCCCTCTCCGTCGCGGTGGTGTTCTATCCATCGCCACTACGGGATAGGCAAACATTTTGTTTTTTGCGAAAAGAAGGTAGAGCCCTCTGCATTATTATGATGCACATAGTTATTTTTTATTAATTATTAAGAAAAATACAAAACAAAGTGAATCTTTTGTTAAGGAGGTGATTCGGCTCTGAGATTTCCGGGCTTCAAATATATGACATCTTCTGCGAAGCGTCAGTCCTTTTTTTGAGAAAAAACTAACGCTTACACGTTTGGCATCTTGCACATCGCCCACACGTCTCCTTTACCACTCATTTTGCCACGTGTGAACAGATGACATCAGCAGGATTTTTTTGGTTTTCGGTTTAAAAATATTTTATCTCCTAATTAAAAACCCATTTTCACCATTAAATCTGTCTCGACGAGATCTTTAAAACTAGACCCCATGTTGATATGTTTCGATGAATTTTTTTTTCCAAAAAGTTGCCATGATGTTTACACTGTAGTTGTCATAGTGCTTAAACTAAAGTTGCCATGTGGCAATTTCGATTTGTAGAGCATAGCAATTCCAGTACTTTGATCATAAAATTTATTTTTTGTCTGAACCATGGCAATTTTAAGTGCATGTATCATGTCAATTTTAGTTTATAGTTCATGGCCTGTCTAGTTTCTTAATTCCCTATTTTATAAATGTCAAAATTTACTTTTAAATGTAGAAGAAAATAGCTGAAACATATCATGACAACTTCAGTGTAAACACCGTGGCAATTCATGTGCAATAGACATGGAAACTTTTAACTCAAAAAAATATTGTTGAACTATATTGATAGGAGATCTAGTTTCGAAGATCTCGTCGCGGGGGATTTAATGGTGAAAACGGATCTTCAATCGGATTTTTCATTTAAGAGATAAAACATTTTAAAACTAAAAATCCTAAAAGATTTCCGCATGCATGCATATGGTGACGTGGCGCAATCTGTGTGTTATAGGACGTGTGGACGGGTTTCGCTCCCCCCACACGTGTGGGCGTTAGCGTTGTCCTTTTTTATATGCAAGGACATATAGTGGTGTTGCCAGTTTCGGTTGGACATCAATCTCCTTTTTCTTAGGCCACTCTTGACGAACTACCAGCAGATCACTCCTAAGAGCATCTACAGCCGGACTTATCCGGCTCCCTATACGTCCGCGCTCGCATTCAGGTGCGTCCACGAATAGCACCCGCCGGCCCCTCATATGTTGCATCCTACATTCACATATCTTAAAATTTGATCATCAAATCCATGCATGTCGGTCATACGATACAAATTGTCTGAATTCAAAAGTTTGAAACAAAGCAAAGCAAATTGTAGTTCAACAAACCGGATATGCCAAAATGAGATCAATGTCTAAGCGTGACGGATGACCTCGGATCACTGGTCGGGCGCCTGCTTCGAGTGGAATGTGAAAGTGCGTTATATCGACTAGAGGGGGGGTGAATAGGCGATTTTTATGAAAGTCTTCAAAACATGGAAGTTATGAAGACAAACGATAGAAATAAACATATTATCATGCAGCGGAAGGTAGACTACACTAGGCAAACCATAGTCAAGTATTCAATGAAGTGGAAGCACAAAGACTAGTAGCAGCTAGGTAGTAAGGATCAGGTTGGAAGATATTGTGAAGCCAAACTGAACACGCAGTCACTCAGTGAAGACAAATGATAGAGCAAACATACAATGACTTCACAAGGAGGAACAGTAAGTAAAGTGAAGTGAAGATGAAACCAGTGACTCGTTGAAGACAATGATTTGTTGGACCAGTTCCAGTTGCTGTGACAATTGTACGTCTGGTTAGGGCGGCTAGGTATTTAAACCTTAGGACACACAGTCCCGGACACCCAGTCCTGAACACGCAGCTCAGGACACCCAGTCCTCACCGTATTCCCCTTGAGCTAAGGTCACACAGACCTCGCCCAATCACTCTGGTAAGTCTTCAAGGTAGACTCCCAAACCTTCACAGACTTCGTTCACCGGCAATCCACAATGTCTCTTGGATGCTCAGAACGCGACGCCTAACCGGCTGGAGGATGCACAGTCCTCAAGTGTAATAAGTCTTCAGATCACACAGACAAGAAGACTTAAGTGATGCCTAATTCTCTTTGGCTCTAGGTGGTTAGGGCTTTATCCTCGCAAGGAATTCTCTCTCAAAGGCTTCGAGGTGGGTTGCTCTCAAACGACAAAAGCCGTACTCTGAATCTAAGCAGCCAACCGTTTATGGTTGTAGGGGGTGGGCTATTTATAGCCACTTGGCAACCCGACCTGATTTGTCCGAAATGACCCTGGGTCACTAAGGAACTGACACGTGTTCCAACGGTCAGATTTCGAACTCACACGACAACTTTACTTGGGCTTCAAGCAAAGCTGACTTACCCGACTCTGGACAAGATTCGCTCTCAAAGTCTTCACTCAAAGACATAGGTTTTGTTTAAGCATCACTTCAGTCATTCTGACTGGTTCTCTTAGACCCCACTTAACAGTACGGTGGTTCCTATGACTCAACACAAAAGAAAAAGAACTACGAAAGATCTTAAGTCTTCGAGCTCCATAGGCTTCATATCGTGTCTTCTCTTGTCATAGTCTTCAATGTGAATATCTTCATATACCACCTTTGACTTAAATGTCTTCATACATTTTTAGGGGTCATCTCTGGTAGTAAAACCGAATCATGAGGGACTTCTGCCTGTGTTATCCTGCAATTCTCACAAACACATTAGTCCCTCAACTAGGTTTGTCGTCAATACTCCAAAACCAACTAGGGGTGGCACTAGATGCACTTACAATCTCCCCCTTTTTGGTGATTGATGACAAACTAGTTGAAGTTTTCAACGGGGAATATAATATGTGAAACTGTAAAGGATAAGGAATTGTCTTCATAAGTTGCAAGGGCTCCCCCTGAAGATGTGCATATAAGTTAATTTGCTTTTGGAAGGCAAATGCACATGGCAGGTGTTACTTGTGGAGATCCACTTCAACTTGTGATGACAATCCACTATGCATGTGAAAGTATATGAAGATAATGCCATGCATAATGGAAAATGGACGTCTGCAGAATGAGCTAAGTGCGGAATTTATCGTCGCACATGCGGAATTTATCTTCGCAAAACAAGGTGGCGAATAAGTAGCAGACGACTATCTAGTTTAAGTGTTACAACTCATAAGAACCAAATGTAGCAAAAAAACGAGAGTTGTAAGTACCAAGCAAAATATAAGGCACCCGCCCATATGAACCCGCTTGAAGACTATCAATCTCATATGCTTCTCCCCCTTTTGTCAGTAATGACCAAAAAGGTTTGAAGATATAGAGCCTCTACTCGTTCCCATGAGGAGTAGGTGAAGTAGTAGGGTTGTTGGTGTTGTTTGGCGGTGCAGAAGAGTTTGGAGGTGCTGAAGCAGGTGGCGGTGAAGTAGCATCGTCTTCTTCCTTAATAATTCTGGCAGTGACTGTGGCAGCAGAGGAAGAGAACTCAGAGTCTTCAAGGGATGGAGTTCCTAGCAGCGCAGCCCTTCGAGGAGGTGTGGAGTCAAACTTGAATCTCTCAGTGAAGCCATCCTCTTGAAGATCAGCTTCAGAAAGCATCATCGTTAGCCCTTTCCATGTGCGACGACAGGTTTCATGGGCAACGAAAGCATTCTTGGTGGCAAGATTTCGAGTGCGATTAACATCCACCAAGAGGCTTTTCATCTGACGCTTCAGCCAGTCATGATGCCTATCTTGTTTCTGATGTAGGGCCACAAGAAGCTCTCGGTCGTTGAGAACACGAGTGCGCTTCTTGGGTCTTGAAGCAGTGGCACTGTCAGTGGCTTCAGTTGAGGCAGGGTGTGGTGCACGTGTAGTGCCAGCCAAAGGATACACCCGAGAAACTGCTTTAACGCCTTCAACGTTCTGTGTAAAACTCTGATGTTCTGCATTCTGAAGACTTAGAGGTTGCTTTGCAGGCTCAGAATATATGGCTTCAGTAGACATGTCCACGTCAGGCAAGAAGATCCGATGGTTGCGGGCTGAGGGCTGATAAGAGATGGCGGAGTGTAGCTTGATCAGCCGCATGACCCAAGGGGCGTAGAACTTCAAACCAAACAGATCCATGCCTGATGCAGCAAATTGGCGTATGAAGAAGTCATGTGCATTGAAGCATTTGCCATGCAGTATATAGAAGACCAAAGTCTTCATTGCACCCTGAAGCTTGGCATTTGGAGAGTGCCCTTTGATAGGCCAGAGAGTTCGCCTGATGATGTGATAGATGGTTCTGGGCAGGTACTCAAGGTCTTCAACGAAGAACTCTGTGGGATACGCATCATCTTGAGGCAATGGCTTCATCATGCTGAGCATTTGACTCATATTAGGTTCTGGCCGCTGAAAGATGCTCTCAATAGCTTCAGCATGCAGTTGACAGCCTTGCTCGAAGAGATCGCCAGGAGTGGGCAAGCCAGTGAGCTCAATGATGTCAAATGCATTGGCTTCATGATGAACGTTGCCAGTCATCCACTCCAGGACCCAAGTCTTTGGATCTTTGTTGTATCCTTTGATGTGAAGTGTGGCATAGAATTGTAGCAGCAGCTCTTCATTCCAATGCTCTTCATCAGTAACAAATTGCAGCAGACCCACTTGCTCGAAGCAATCCAACACTTCTTCTAGACAGGGCAGACCAGCTATAGCTTCAACGTCAAGGAGCTTGTGTGGGAAGATGCGACCTTGGTTGTAGAGAATGCAAGAGTAATAGCTTCGCTGAGGATAGCTCCAGAACCGATCAGATGATATCCTTTCCCTTAAGTAGGGGTTCCTGAAGCTATCGAAGAACGTGTTGTCTGCCCTGAAGCCATTGATGTTGAAGGAGCCAGGTGCTGATGCAGGACCTGGAAACCTTGGTAGTCTTGGGATTGGCTTCTGGACCTGAGGCCTGTGCTCAACATGATAGTTGAATTGGGGACCGGCAGCAGACTCAGGAACAGAAGTGGCGGGATCAGAGGCTTCGCTATCTTCTGAAGCTTTTGCTGGGGAGGGCTCCACATTAGCTTCATTGGTGGTTGTGGCAGCCTCAAGATTTTCATCCTCCACTTGACTAGCTGGAGGGTCGGTCACAGGCACGTTCTCCTGGAGAACTGCTTCTTGGTGGAGCAGGGGAGTGGGATCTTGTGGTACTACTTCTTCTGCGGCTGATGCAGCCGGAATGTCTTCAGCAGAGACTTGAGGCCTTGGACCTTTGCGAAGCCTGCGGAACGCAGACGACGCCTATGGAGTTGGAGTGGGCTGGGCCTCATAGTCTTCTTCCTCTTGTGGGCGATCCGCCCATGAAGCATCCTGTGCAATTGGCGTCAGTGGACGACCAATGTTGATGAGTTCGCTGTTTTCTAACTAGGGAAGGACTGCATCATCTTCTACATTGTCATGATGACCAATGTCTTCAGCAGCAATGGGATCAGCTGCTGGAATGTCTTCAGCTTCAGGAGCCTCTGTGGAAGCAGGCTCATGAACTGTCAGTTGACGTTCTGCGTCAGGATGAACCATAGAAATGGGTTCAACTATCAAGGGCTCTGTGGGAGTAGCCCGAGCTTTCTTGGTCTTTCTCTTTTTCTTGGTGGGGGCAGTAGGAGAGGCTTCAGAGTGTTTCCTCTTCCTGGCTTCAGCCTCAGCAGTTCTTGTCTTCTTGAGCTCTGAAGCTGTTGACCGGCTCTTTGGCTTCGAGCCAGTCATTCTTGTTGGGAAGACAATCGGAACTGCTTCTTGCCTTGGTGCATCAGATTTAGCCGTAGCAGGCTTCTTCTTCTTCTTCGCGGCCATCCTGGGGTCGATGCCAGGACGCCCAAGTGCCTTGCGCTTCTCAGCCTCATTATAGGCTTGCACACATTTGTCAGCCAAAGTCTTCATGCGCTCACGCGAACCTTGAGCTTCTGCACGCTTCTTCATAAAGGCTTCCTTGAGCTCGTGCATCATTGTCTTAAAGTTCTTCACTTCTTGCACGCTGAGCTTGGCCATATGCTTCTTGAACTGAGCCTTTTCATAGTCAATCTTCTGCTTCAGCTCAACAATGCGCCAGGCAATAGCAAGTTCTGAAGCAATGGCGCCTTGGAAGGCAATACTGAGGCCAATAGGTAGCTGCAGATCTTCAAAGCCGATGTTTGGCGTGTCAAACCACTCATCAATGAAGTTGTGGATGATGGTGACATCAAAGAGAGGCAGATCGTTGAAGATTTCTACTTCTTCTTTGCTCTTGATGAGTTGCTCAAGAGCGTCATCTGCAAGATCTTCATCACTTGACAGATCAATGTCGTCATTGCGCAGGATGGCAGTAGCTGTTAGCTCTTTGCCAGTGTTAGACAGAGGCATCTTGGCCTTCTGGGGCTTGGAGACGCGTGATAAATCTTCAGACTGCACACTGTCTTCAGGAGGTGTAGTTGCCAATGGCTTCGCCCTTGAGATTTTTGGTGAAGGGGCTGGCTTTGAAGCTTTTGGCTTCTTCAACTGCTTTGGCTTCGGCACTGCAGGCACGTCATCAGACTCAGTGTCAGCCGCAGGCTCATTCACTGCAGTCCCTTGAACCAAGATGTAGGTGATGAGGCCTTCAAGGTTGGCGAAAGGACCGATGACATTGGGTTCTGCATGTCGTGTGCCATCTGCCCTTGGTGCTGAGGGACCAGGGTTGAAGTCTAATCCAAATTTCTTCTTGTTCTGTTTCGCTGAGTTTTGGGCAAACTGGAAGTTGCGCTTGAACAGATTGTCGTCACGACACCAGAGTAGTGACGACGGATGTGCATCATCAGGCTGTGGCCCACGGACCATGCATGGATAGAAGCTTTGGGCAATAGCTTCATCTCTGGACCTGGGTAGAAGGTTCTTGTATAAGATGTCTCCCCACGGTTTTTTGATGGCACTTTTCTCAGCATACTTTTGGGTTGTGAAGCGGTATTTGAACCATTGTTCTGCCCAATAGCGTCGAATCCATTGGATTCGGGTCTTGCGCTGACTATAATCCTCTTCAGGATCTGTCTTATACATTTCTGCGAGTTCATTAGGAAGATCTCTGGATGTTCCGCCACAACGTTGTCTGCCCCCCTTCCTTGCTGCTTTCTCTGAAACCATAAACTTTAACTTGAAAGGCTTCAAGATGTTCAAAGGCTTTCTCTTGCTGGACCAACAGGAACTGGCTTCGGAAGAATTTATGTGATGCTATAAGAATTCTGCAAATGAATGCAGACTATGAGAACCGAAGGATTCTCCCACGGACATGTACCTGTGACAGCATTAAGGTGCAAGGGAAGGGGAAGAGGTCATATGCATTCTCAAAAGATTTAGAAGATAAATCAGTTTAGAAGACATTGACCTCATCGTGCGAAGACATTAACTCATAGATAAGAAGTTGGTTCCAGATTTGTACGAATCCACAGATCAGTACAAGTGAGGAATCTAACTACTTTGTGAAGCACAAGTGAATATACTAGGCATGTTATGAGATGCAGTATGAGAGAGATCTAGCTTGTGTGAACAGAAACTACTTGTGGTAGAAAGTGACAGATCAATAGGATCAACGGTGTTGTAAAAAGGGAGTTTTATTTACCACACTGAGAACTGCTAGACGGAGTGAGAGATGAGGCCGAGCAGTTCACTCTTCCGTGCCCTAACTTGGCGACGGAGGAGACCTACGGCGACGGCGGAGAGGACGATGTCCGCGGTCGGCGTGAAGACGGCGTCGGAGAGGTTGCGGCAACGAAGCGCTTCGTCGCCGGCGTCGTCGAGAGCTAGCGGTGGCGCTAGGGTTCGTGCGAGGGTGGAAGAAGAGATAATTACCGCTGTGAGTGTGTATTTATAGGCACAGGGGCGGCACTATGCTATTACACAGGTGCCCCTGGCGATTCGCATCTGAGGAACACGTGGCCAGTATGCGGAATTTTGGGGTTTGTTCCACGTCCCACGCACGCCTGGATTGTCGGGTGGTCGTTCCTACTTCTTTGGATTTCATATGGAGGAATGAGCATTGAAAACGGACTTAATGGTTGTCTCTGTATCTTCTGCTGACAAGGACGCAGAGAAGACATTCGACAGTTTCAATAGAATGCATATGATTTGGTGAGGTAGAGTTTGAGATAGAAAGCATAGAGAGGTTGGGGTCCGATCACATTCACTTAGTTCAAAAGATTCAACACGAAGACATAGCTATAAGTGAATGCTGTAGAGGACAGAACACTAGCATATATATATATAATCAACATAGTGAAGATAATCATGAAAATATGTTGAGAGCGAAGCCAAACCAAATGTGAAGACATTGCAAGGTAACGCCATGAGTGAAACACTTCAAAATAGAACGTTTGGTGGTGGCGTTACCCACCGTATATGAAGTATTAGACCCAGACACGGCGCACAATTATCGTGGCGCTCCGAAGTCAAATTCCACATTAATGTATTCACACTTAGAATGTATGTCTTCATTGATTGAAGATATACTTCACTTCGTGTGTTGCACATCTAAGTCATCAATATGCATAAGGGTTAGGATGTGTGCCTGATCACAGGACATTTGTGGATTCCAGGATATTTAGTTCATACCGTAACTTGCAAAACCTCTTCTCATCCAAGGGCTTGGTGAAGATATCTGCTAATTGCTCTTAAGTGTTGATGTGTATGATATCAATGTCTTCCTTCACAACATGATCTCTGAGAAAGTGATGACGAATTTCAATGTGCTTTGTCTTCGAGTGCTGAACTGGATTGTTAGCAATCTTGATGGCGCTTTCGTTGTCGCGGTAAAGTGGCACTTGCTTCAGATGAATGCCATAGTCCTTGAGTGTTTGCTTCATCCACAGAAGCTGAGCGCAGCAAGATCCAGCAGCAATGTATTCAGATTCGGCAGTGGAGAGAGATACACAGTTCTGCTTCTTTGAAGACCAACATACAAGTGATCGTCCCAGAAAGTGACATGTGCCTGATGTAGACTTGCGATCAACTTTGTCACCAGCATAATCAGCATCCGAGAATCCAACCAGATCAAACTTTGAGCCCATTGGATACCATAATCCTAGAGTTGGGGTGTGAGCCAAATATCGAAGAATTCGCTTCACAGCTAAGTGACGCGACTCCTTTGGTGCCGCTTGAAATCGAGCACACATGCAAACACTAAGCATAATATCTGGCCTAGATGCACATAGATAAAGTAAAGAACCAATCATGGAGCGGTATACCTTTTGATCGAACTCTTTACCATTGTCGTCAGGACCCAGATGATGTTTGGCTGGCATTGGTGTTGTGAAGCCTTTGCAGTCTTGCATACCGAACTTCTTCAGGCAATCTTTGAGATACTTTTCTTGAGATATGAAGATGCCATTGCGTTGTTGTCGTATTTGAAGACCAAGGAAGAACTTCAGCTCCCCCATCATGGACATTTGATATTGCTCTTGCATCATATATCCAAACTCTTCACTGTACTTCTGATTGGTGCAGCCGAAGATAATGTCATCCACATATATTTGGCACACAAACAGTTCACCATCATATGTCTTCGTGAAAAGAGTGGGATCTAGGGAACCAGGTATGAAGCCTTTGCTCTTCAGGAAGTATTTGAGTGTGTCATACCAGGCCCTAGGGGCTTGTTTGAGGCCATACAGTGCCTTGTTGAGCTTGTATACCATGTCAGGATGTTTTGGATTTTCAAAATGAGACGGTTGTGCAACATACACTTCTTCTTCAATCTTGCCATTGAGAAAGGCACTCTTCACATCCATTTGATATAGAAGTATGTTATGATGATTTGCATAGGCCAGCAGTATGCGTATGGCTTCAAGTCTAGCCACAGGAGCAAATGTTTCATCGAAGTCAATGCCTTCCACTTGAGTATATCCTTGAGCAACGAGACGAGCTTTGTTTCTGACAACTTGACCATGCTCATCTTGCTTGTTGTGGTATATCCATTTGGTGCCTATTATATTATGCTTACGTGGATCAGGACGCTTAACCAGTTCCCATACATTATTCAGCTCAAACTGTTGAAGCTCTTCTTGCATAGCTTGAATCCATTCAGGTTCCATGAAGGCTTCTTCAACTTTCTTGGGTTCTGATATTGAGACAAATGCGAAGTGCCCACAGAAATTTGCTAGATGAGTTGCCCTTGAATGAGTGAGTGGACCAGGTGCATTGATGCTATCAATTATTCTTTCAATCTGCACTTCATTGGTAACGTGAGGATGTATAGGGCGAAGACTTTGCTCTTGCTGTTCATTGTCGTTGTTGGAAGGTATGTCTTCAGGCTGAGCATTGTCTTCATGTTGATCAGGTGCTGAAATGATAAGTTCTTCTTCAGGATGAGCTTCAGAAGGTATAATTTCTCCAGTTCCCATTAGCTTGATTGATTCACTAGATGGAACTTCATCTAGCATATTTGGCAGCTGCTCTGTTTGTGAACCGTTGGTCTCATCGAACCGCACATCCACTGTTTTAACCACTTTGTAATGAAAGAGATTGAAGACTATGTAGGAGTGCGAATCCTTTCCATATCCAAGCATAAAACCCTCATGTGCTTTTGGTGCAAATTTTGAGGTGTGATGTGGGTCCTTGATCCAGCACCTTGCGCCAAATACTCTGAAGTAACTGACATTTGGCTTTTTGTCAGTAAGGAGCTCATAAGATGTCTTGTTCAGTAGCTTGTGAAGATAAACACGATTGATTGTATGGCATGCAGTATCAATGGCTTCGGGCCAGAATTTTCTTGGGGTCTTGTATTCATCTAGCATCGTTCTGGCCATCTCAATTAGTGTCCTGTTCTTGCGTTCGACGACGCCATTCTGCTGTGGCGTGTATGGGGCTGAGAATTCATGTGTGATGCCCAAGGTATCAAGATATGTATCAAGGCCAGTGTTCTTGAATTCAGTGCCATTGTCACTTCTGATGTGCTTTATCTTGGCGCCAAAATTGTTCATAGCTCGATTGGCGAAGCGTCTGAAGACATCCCGCACTTCAGTCTTGTAAAGGATTATGTGCACCCAAGTATATCTAGAATAATCATCAACAATAACGAAGCCATAGAGGCAAGCAGTAGTAGTTAGAGTTGAGTAATGAGTGGGACCGAAAAGATCCATGTGAAGCAGTTCGAAGGGTTGAGTAGTAGTCATGATTGTCTTCGAGGGATGTTTGGCCCTCGTCATCTTCCCTGCTTCACAGGCACCGCATAAGTGGTCTTTCTTGAACTTGACGCCCTCGATGCCTATGACATGCTTCTTCTTCGCAAGGGTGTGAAGGTTCCTCATGCCAGCATGTCCAAGCCTCCGATGCCAGAGCCAGCATTCTGAAGCCTTTGCTAGAAGACATACTGCAAGCTGTGGCCCTGCTGAGAAATCTACCACGTACAAATCATCTTTTCGATACCCTTCAAACACTAGAGACTTGTCAGATTCCATTAGTACAAGGCAACGATATTTTCCAAACATTACGATCATGTTCAAATCGCAAAGCATTGAGACAGACATTAAGTTGAAGCCAAGGGATTCAACAAGCATGACTTTATCCATGTGTTGATCCCTTGAGATTGCAACTCTACCTAGACCCAATACCTTACTTTTACCAGTGTCAGCAAATGTGATGTGGCTCTTGTCTGATGGACGTAAGGTTGAGTCCATAAAAAGACTTCTTTTGCCAGTCATGTGATTTGTACACCCACTGTCAATAATCCATTCTGAAGACGCTGGTGTCGTACCCTACAGTGCAGTTAGGGGGATAGGCTTCACGAAGAGCATTGTGAAGCAAAAATATTTGACGAACCAGTGGGTTATGAAAGCTTAGATCCAGATTAGGACTAATAGGGAGAGTAGCAAGCGATTCAGGAACGAAGTACATATTAAGACCATTCGGGCAATTGATCTTGCGCCCTACAAGATGTTTAAGGCCCCCAGCAATAGCATCAGACGATTTTGGTTTTCTGCTGGAGACCTTTCCCTGCAAAAGAGAGTTAAGCTTTCTTAGCCACCCACATCTTCAAGGGTGGCTTAGAAGCAATAAGTCTAAGTGCAGCATCTGAGAACTTTGGCTTTGGAGCCCTAGCAAACAGTCTTGCAGGCGGACAATAGTACTCATAAGAATAAGCAGAATAGTTCTTGGTCTTATGAACATGGCGGTTTGATGAACCGCTCTCATATTCATATGCCTGGGTATGGTTTCCCTGCAAAACATTTGCGTTAGTGCGACTCAGGTGAGTCCTCTGTCTATATGAAGCCTTTGGACTGTATGAAGCCTTTGATCTGAGGTTTGTCTTCTTCACGTGAGGTGTCATGATGACATTCACAGGAAGATTCTCCAGACACCTTTTCGGAACCCAGATCTTCTTCATAGGTGGTCCATTCCTGCAGTTAGTACCAATGTACCTGGCAAACACTTCACCATTCTGATTCTTAAACAGTTTATAGTTTGCATCAAGGGATTCATCAATGATAATGGGGTTAGCACAAGTGAAGCCAGATAGATTGGATGGATCTGCTGAAGGTTCCTTTGCAGCAACCCACGTGGTTTTGGGGTACTGCTCAGGTTTCCAGTAAGAGCCATCAGCATTCATTTTCCTTACGAACCCAACACCCTCTTTCCTCGGGTTTCGGTTCAGAATCTGCTTTTTGAGGACATCACATAGTGTCTGATGCCCTTTAAGACTTTTGTACATCCCTGTTTCAAGCAATATCTTCAACCTAGCATTCTCATCAGCAATAGCAGTGGTATCTTCAGCAGAGGGGTTAGTTACCACATCAACAGTTGAAGATATTGCAACAGTAGTAGCAGTAGAACATTCAGCAACAGAAGTAGCATTATCACGCTCAATGCATTTAAGACATGGTGGTTCAAATCCTTCCTGAGCGGAACCGATCTGTTTGGCGTGAAGTGACTCGTTTTCCTTTTGAAGATCTTCATGAGCCGCTCTCAATTTCTCAAGATCTTGCTTCCTTTGAAGATAATCATAGGAAAGCTTTTCATGAGTTGTTGAGAGAGTTTCATGACGACTTTCAAGTTCCTCATACTTAACGTGAAGATTTTTTATGTCTTCAATTAAGGATTCAGATCGAGTCATTTCAGCACCTAACAGATCATCGCTTCTATCTAACAGTTTTTGAATATGTTCCATAGCTTTCTGTTGTTCAGTTGCAATTTTAGCAAGTGTTTTGTAGCTGGGTTTTGAACCACAATCAGAGTCATCGTCACTAGATGTTTGATAGTGAGTAGTGCGTGTGTTTACCTTGGCACCGCGTGCCATGAAGCAGTAGGTAGAAGCGGAGTAGTCCTTGTCATTTGCATCGGTGTCAGTGATGAAGTCATTGTCTTCAGTGTTGAAGATGGACTTGGCAACGTATGATGTAGCCAGACTTGCGACGCCTGAATCAGACTCCTCCTCAGACTCCACCTCCGCCTCCTCAGAAGCGGACTCCTCCTCTGAATCCATTTCCTTGCCAACAAACGCACGTGCCTTGTCAGATGAGCTCTTCTTGTGTGATGAAGACTTTGAGGAAGACTTGGAAGAAGACTTTGAGTATTTCTTCTTCTTCTTGTCGTCAGAGTCATATTCCTTGCTCTTCTTCTTCTTTTTGTTCTCATTGTCCCACTGTGGACACTCAGAGATGAAGTGGCCAGGTTTCTTGCACTTGTGACATGTTTTCTTCTTCTAGTCGTGAGCAGAAGCTTCATCATTCCTTGAGCTTGATCGGGAAGACTTTCTGAAACCTTTCTTCTTGGTGAATTTTTGGAACTTCTTCACAAGCATGGCAAGTTCCCTTCCAATGTCTTCAGGATCTTCCGAACTGCTGTCAGATTCTTCTTCAGATGAGGAGACAGCTTTTGCCTTCAAGGCACGAGTTCGCCCATAGTTTGGACCGTAGATATCTCTTTTCTCAAAAAGCTGAAACTCATGTGTGTTGAGCCTCTCAAGTATGTCAGACGAATCGAGTGTCTTGAAATCAGGACGTTCTTGAATCATCAGGGCTAGGGTGTCAAACGAACTATCAAGTGATCTCAGTAGTGTCTTGACGACTTCATGTTTGGTGATCTCAGTAGCGCCGAGGGCTAAGCTCATTTGTGATGTCAGTGAGTCGGTCAAATGTGAGCTGGACATTCTCATTGTCATTTCGCTTAAAGCGGTTGAAGAGGTTGCGAAGGACACTGATTCTCTGATCTCTCTGGGTTGAGACGCCTTCATTGACCTTGGAGAGCCAGTCCCAGACCAGCTTAGATGTTTTCAAAGCACTCACACGGCCATACTGTCCTTTGGTCAGATGACCACAGATGATATTCTTGGCAGTAGAGTCCAGTTGAACGAACTTCTTGACATCAGCAGCAGTGACACCTTCTCCAGCCTTGGGAACGCCGTTCTTGACGACATACCATAGGTCGACGTCAATGGCTTCAAGATGCATGCGCATCTTATTCTTCCAGTAGGGATATTCAGTTCCATCAAAGACGGGGCACGCAGCAGAGACTTTAATTATCCCTGCAGTCGACATAGCTAAAACTCCAGGTGGTTAAACCGAATCACACAGAACAAGGGAGCACCTCGCTCTGATACCAATTGAAAGTGCGTTATATCGACTAGAGGGGGGGTGAATAGGCGATTTTTATGAAAGTCTTCAAAACGTGGAAGTTATGAAGACAAACGATGGAAATAAACCTATTACCCTGCAGCGGAAGGTAGACTACACTAGGCAAGCCATAGTCAAGTATTCAATAGAGTGAAAGCATAATGACTAATAGCAGCAATGTAGTAAGGAACGGGTAGGAAGATATTGTGAAGCCACACAGAACACGCAGTCACTCAGTGAAGACAAAAGATAGTGCGAACATACAATGACTTCACAAGGAGTAACAGTAAGTAAAGGGAAGGGAAGATGAAACCAGTGACTCGCTGAAGACAATGATTTGTTGGACCAGTTCCAGTTGTTGTGACAACTGTACGTCTGGTTAGGGCGGCTAGGTATTTAAACCTTAGGACACACAGTCCCGGACACCCAGTCCTGAACACGCAGCTCAGGACACCCAGTCCTCACCGTATTCCCCTTGAGCTAAGGTCACACAGACCTCGCCCAATCACTCTGGTAAGTCTTCAAGGTAGACTCCCAAACCTTCACAGACTTCGTTCACCGGCAATCCACAATGTCTCTTGGATGCTCAGAACGCGACGCCTAACCGGCTGGAGGATGCACAGTCCTGAAGTGTAATAAGTCTTCAGATCACACAGACAAGAAGACTTAAGTGATGCCTAATTCTCTTTGGCTCTAGGTGGTTAGGGCTTTATCCTCGCAAGGAATTCTCTCTCAAAGGCTTCGAGGTGGGTTGCTCTCAAACGACAAAAGCCGTACTCTGAATCTAAGCAGCCAACCATTTATGGTTGTAGGGGGTGGGCTATTTATAGCCACTTGGCAACCCGACCTGATTTGTCCGAAATGACCCTGGGTCACTAAGGAACTGACACGTGTTCCAACGGTCAGATTTCGAACTCACACGGCAACTTTACTTGGGCTTCAAGCAAAGCTGACTTGCCCGACTCTGGACAAGATTCGCTCTCAAAGTCTTCACTCAAAGACATAGGTTTTGTTTAAGCATCACTTCAGTCATTCTGACTGGTTCTCTTGGACCCCACTTAACAGTACGGTGGTTCCTATGACTCAACACAGAAGAAAAAGAACTACAAAAGATCTAAGTCTTCGAGCTCCATAGGCTTCATGTGGTGTCTTCTCTTGTCATAGTCTTCAATGTGAATATCTTCATATACCACCTTTGACTTCAATGTCTTCATACAATTTTAGGGGTCATCTCTGGTAGGAAAACCGAATCAATGAGGGAATTCTACCTGTGTTATCCTGCAATTCTCACAAACACATTAGTCCCTCAACTAGGTTTGTCGTCAATACTCCAAAACCAACTAGGGTGGCACTAGATGCACTTACAAAGCTCTCGGCTTGAAGTTGCTTGTAGTAGGAGGACTACTTGAGGCTGTCGAAGTTTTCTTGTAACTTGACTTGTCCCCGTTGCTTGTAGATGGCTTGGTTGAGGTAGAAGGTGTTGGAGTCGTTGAAGCTTGGTTGTTGGAGAAGCCATAGGACTTGGATGAGAACTTGGCATACTTGAAGTAATCTTGCACTTGACGTTCCGCTTTGGTAGCTTGATGCACTAGCTCGATGAGGTTCGAGTATGGTTGGAAGTCGACGATCTTCTTGATAGGATGATTGAGTTCATTCAAGAAACGTGCCATAGTTTGCTCATCATCTTCCATGACATTGGCTCATATTATGGCAATCTCCATTTCCTTGTAGTACTCTTCAACGCTCTTGGTTCCTTGCTTGAGGAGTTGGAGTTTCTTGAAGAGTTCGCGGTTGTAGTAGGTCGGTACGAAATGTGCTCTCATGACATCCTTCATTTTCTCCCAGGTTGTGATGGGTGGTTCACCTCTTGCCACTCTGCGCTCAATGACTTGTTCCCACCAAATGAGAACGTAGTCTGGGAACTCAAGGGATGCCATCGTGATCTTCTTCTCTTCCTCATAGTTGTGCAAGCGAAAGATTTTATCAACCTTCAATGCCCATGAAAGGTACTCTTCTGGATCATTGCTTCCGGAAAACTTGGGCATGGTGAACTTTAGCTTGCCGTAAAGTTGTTCTTCATTGTGTTGGGGTCGGGGATGATGACATCCTTGACGAGGAGGATTGTCTCCCTCAACTTGCTCTTGTCTTGGAGGATTTCCATTATCTTCTTGCTCGTGTTGAACTTGATGTTCTTCTTGACCTTGTCGAGCTTGATGATTCACGCGAGCTTGGTATATTCGTTCTTGAACTTCATCACGAAGCGCTTCTTGTTGCTCATGAGCTTGTCGTTTGCGCGTGGCTACGGCTCGACTTGAATCTCGGAGGGCACGTTGCGCCTCAAGTGCTTGAGCTTCATGTAGTTGTTGTTCTTGGCATTGTGCCTCGGCATCTTGTGCATCTTGGTGTTGTCACGCACGCTCTTCCTCTTGTTGTTGGCGTTGACGTTGTCGTTCTTGTGCTTGTGCGAAGGTAGCTTGGTTTTGACGGTGTCGATGTTCTTGCGCACGAGCTTTCTCTTGAGAGTCGTTGTCGTGTAGAGGATTGCGGGTTGCTTGACGTTCTTGACGTGCGGCACGACGAAGAGTGTTCGATGTCGGGGTACTTGACCCGGAGATAGTGTCGTCGGAGTGTCGACTCGATCGACTCCGTCTTGAGTAGGACGAAGTGGTAGAAGAGCGGTTGACCAACAAAGCACGAATCTCATCCATTCTTGCGTCATTCTCTTCTTTGTGGTCGTCGAGCTTGTTGTCAAAGTAGTCTCTTGTATGTTGCTCGGATAGTCGCAAGTTGGTGGCGAGGTTGTCGATGCATTCGTTCATTGCTTGTTGCTCTTGATGCAAAGCTCGTTGTACACCAAAGAGGTGGCTCTTTGTGACGTAGGAGGACATGTCGTCATCTTGCTCGATGAAGAGTGGGTTGGTAGAAGTACTTGGCCTATCCATCATTCCAAGCAAAATATGTGAGTGGTAGAAAGATAAGAACTTATACCAAATGTACCTTGACCGATGTTGAAGATGGATCAATGATCACTCAAATGTGTAACAAGGAAATAGCACAATTGGTACCAATTCTTGTTGGTTTCTCACACCTACACAAATAAAAGCTTATGGTGGAGCTTGGTTAGGATGGTGGCACAAAATTTGATGCAATTGTTAGTGAGCCTCAATAATGTTGGAAAAGATTCACAAATTTGCAAATGCAACAAGTAGACCAATAGCAAGATATGGTACACGGAAACACACACGCAAATAGATAAGTGGGGTCGTGCAACCAAAGAATGAGCCAAAATGTGGAATCCATGAAAATGCTCTTGTTGCACAACACTAGAGAGACGCTAGCACGATTGCACAATAGGAGGATACAAAACTTGTGCACAACCTACTAAGCAAAAATGCAACGACTTATATCCCAAGTATGCTATATGTATGGTATTCCGATGATATGATCCAAGATGATCGAGTATGACAATCTTAATGTAGTATGATGCTATGGTTCTTGCTTATAAGCTCTTTGCTTATCTTTCCCTCTTGCTTAAAAGCTTGTTTGGCTCTTTGTCTTTCGAGCTCTTTTCTCATGCAAAACTTCAGAAACCAAAATAGCAATTGTGTATGCGATGACAACTTTGTGACACAAAAGATGATACCAAGATATGTACCAAGATGATATGGCAAGTATGCAATGTAAAGTATGACCACTAATGTGCACAAGTGACGTTGCCGGCAATACTCAAAGGCTAGTCTCGATGGGTAAGATACGCAAAATTGGGCTATGGTGGTTATCAATGCAATGGCAAGAATGTATGATGATATCACGATACAAAGATGAGGTTACCGTTGATGTTGGTTGTAAGTAAGCAAGAGTGGTAACGGTGTTGATGACGAGTCCATTGCGAAGATGAGCGGTGGTGATGTTGATGTCGAACTGTACCTAAATAGCCTAAACACAATAGGACACGGGAACCACAACTCAAATTTCTCAAAGCAAAAACGTGCCAAAATTGTCAGAATTGGTAGTGGGTAAGCGATGGTGGTGCTATGCGGAAAGAGGTGGTGCCATGCGGAAATGATGGTGGTATGCGGAAGTGTACGTGGGCCCCGGAGCAAAATTTGGCGAGAGTTAGGCGGGAAACGGGGTGGTGGATGGAAGAGATGTTGTCAGGGGCCGGATGTCCGAGGGTCGGGCCAGATGTCTGGGCGCTGGATCCGTGGATGAACTTGAAGAACTCCGCATGGAAGAGGCAAAATTCGGGGGATTTTGTGGATGGAAATTGGGGAAAAGATGGGGGAAAGCTAGATCTACCTGCAACACACGAAATCCGCGGATCAAATCCAACAAATTTTCATCACACCGACAAATCACAAAAAAATTTGGGGGGCTATTTTTGTGGGGAATTTTCGAATTTGGGACAAAATCAACAAAACTAGGCTAGAAAACAAAGAGGGGGCTCCGAAATCATGATTAACCTTGCTCTGATCCAAGATGATGTAGGGTGGAACCCTATACGGCCGATCTTTCATGAAAGGAGCGGATACCAACTATGAACACGAAGAACACGAGGGGAAGCACAACGGAAAACACGAGAGAATCACTCAAACGAACAAGATTAGGTCACACATATGCTAGATCCAAGTACACATAGAGATCACACGGTCCAAATCCAACAAGAGACGATACATAGGGTAACCGGTTCTTCTCTATGAGGAGGTCTTGAGGTCTTCCCGTTAGGGGTCTTGAATCCAAGTGGATCTTCTCCGAAGATGTGTCGGTCCCTCACGGTGGAGTAGATCCGGATGGATGAGCGAGGCTCTATCTCACATATGAGCTATCACAACGCTGACCCTAGAAAGAGGGAGGGGAGGAGTATATATAGTCTAGGTGGGCGAAGGGGTACATGGGCCTTGGCCCTTACACTGTGCGTAGACAGGGAAGGCCGTATGTTCGGGCGTCGGGCCGGATGTCCGGGCTGGCGCCGGATGTCCGGGCGATCGGGGCTGGCCTTGACACTCTCTGGATAGGCGGGGTCCGGATGTCCGGGCTGGGAGCCGGATGTCCGGCGGCTCGGGAAGAGCCGGATGTCCGGGCCTCTGGCCGGATGTCCGGGCTGATGTGGTTCAGCTTCGGGTGCGTTCGGTGATGGGCGCCGAATTTCCAGGCGGGGGCCCGATGTCCAGGCTATCGGGCCAGATGTCTGGGCTGAGGCCGGATGTTCGGGCCCTATAGACTTGGCCGCTGGTCCGTTGCTGCAGGCGACACCTCCAGGGGTCGGATGTCCGGGGTCATGGCCGGATGTCCGGGACCTGGGAGCTATTCTTGACTCCTTCCATCGGTTCTCCTCTTCCGTGAACTTGGGGACTTGTCTGTCTTCACGTGCATCTTCGGGAAGGTCCTCTTGGTACCTGATCATCCACAACATTCCAGACTTAGGTAGTAGCCATGTCTCGAGTGGATCATATGTGATATCGCTAAGGAAGGAAGTCACCTCGGTCTCGAGAGCTCTAGCTCTAGCTCGTGCATAGGCCCTCTTGGCACTTGGTGAGACGATGGTAGGTCCACGGGGATGACCATAGGATGCTCTGCATCAACTTCCCTTCCTTATCCGGGTACCAAGCCCAAAAGTCCTCGGTGTTATTAGTGCATGTGGGTATTGATACGTCCCCAACATATCTATAATTTTTGCTTGTTCCATGCTGTTATATTATCAATCTTGGATGTTTTATAATCATTTTATATCATTTTTTCGTATTAACCTATTGGCATAGTGCCAAGTGCCAGTTGCTATTTTCTGCATGTTTTTTACATCGCAGGAAATCAATATCATACGGAGTCCAAATGCAACGAAACTTTACGGAGATTTTTTCGCACCAAAAGGAACCTAATGGGCCCTGGCTGCGCCTAGGGGTTCCCCGAGGGAGGCACAACCCACCAGGGCGCGCCAGGAGACCCAGGCGCCCCCTGGTGGGTTGTGCCCACCTCGGGTGCCCCTGGACCGCCTCTTTGCTCTATAAATACCCCAATATTTCCAGAACCCTAGGGGCATCGACAAAATATTCATCCAGCCGCCGCAGAGTCCAGAACCACCAAATCCAATCTAGACACCATCTCGGATGGGGTTCACCACCTCCATTGGTGCCTCTTCGATGATGCATGAGTAGTTCTTTGTAGACCTTCGGGTCCGTAGTTAGTAGCTAGATGGCTTCATCTCTCTCTCTCTCTGAATTCTCAATACAATAGTCTCTTGGTGATCCATATGATGTATCTCTTTTGCGGTGTGTTTGTTGGGATCGATGAACTTTGAGTTTATGATCAGATCTATCTTTTTATATCCATGAAAGTATTTGAGTTGATTTGATCTCTTTTATGCATGATCTCTTATAGCCTCGTATTTCTTCTCCGACATTTGGGTTTTGTTTGTCCAACTTGATCTATTTATCTTGCAAAGGGAAGAGGTGCTTTGTAGTGGGTTCAATCTTACGGTGCTTGAACCCAGTGACAGAAAGGGAACCGACACGTATGTATCGTTGCTACTAAGGATAAAATGATGGGGTCTATCTCTACATAGATAGATCTTGTCTACATCATGTCATCGTTCTTATTGCATTACTCTATTTCTCCATGAACTTAATACACTAGATGCGTGCTGGATAGCGGTCGATGTGTGGAGTAATAGTAGTAGATGCAGGCAGGAGTCGGTCTAATAATCTTGGACGTGATGCCTATATAATGATCATTACCTTGATATCGTCATGAGTATTTGAAGTTTTGTCAATTGCCCAACAGTAATTTGTTCACCCACCGTTTGCTATTTTTCTCGAGAGAAGCCACTAGTGAAACCTACGGCCCCGGGTCTCTTTCTCATATATTTGCCTTTGCGATCTACTTTTTCCTTGCATTTATTTTCAGATCTATTAAACCAAAAATACAAAAATACCTTGCTGTAATTTATTCTTATTTATTTTATTTGGCGTTCGATCTATCAATCTCCTACAAATTTATCTCATGTATGTTTGCCTACTTGAGGCGTCGTACCCCGGAAGGGATTGACAACCCCTTTAACACGTCGGGTTGCGAGGGTTTGTTATCTATGTGCAGGGGCTGTTTACGTTGTGTTGCTTGGTTCTCCTACTGGTTCGATAACCTTGGTTTCATATCTGAGGGAAATACCTACCGCCGCTGTGTTGCATCATCCCTTCATCTTTGGGGAAATACCGACGTAGCTTCAAGCGACATCAAAAGGAGTTTCTGGCGCTGTTGCCGGGGAGGATCTTCAACATATACCAGGTTCCTAATCACAAATCTCATCTCCTTGCAATTTACATTATTTGCCATTTGCCTCTCGTTTTCCTCTCCCCCACTTCCCAAAAGTTTGTCATTTTATTCGCCTCTCTTTTTCGTTCATCGTTTTCTTGCCGGATCTGTTCTTGTGTGCGTTCTTGTTTGCGTAGTCATGATGCCTCAAAGAAAATATTATGATGTTCCCTACCCTAATATTTTGCTTGAAATTGAGAAAAGTACTAAGGAATATATGACTACACAATTTGAGCATAATAAATATTTTACTGAAGAACTTTAGGAGCACTCTGTTGTGCTAGATGCTATTACAAAACAACTTGATGATATTAGTAGAGAAGTTTGCAATCTCCAATCTAAGTATGCTTTTGCCGAAAGTTTGCTAGGAAAAATATCCGATGCACAAGCTACCTTAGTAAATTAAATGGCCGCTAAACCAATCTCGTTAGAGGACAAAAGTGATGAAGATCTTAAAATGATTGGTGTTTCTTCTATTGATTCCTTGTTTAGTAAAGTTAAGATTGATGAAAAAGGAACCGGGGAAGAGTCAGCTTTAGGTAGAAGGCGTCCCAATATTTCGGAGGGTGAAAATCTTGTTGAGAAAATTAATGAAAGTGGGTTTGAAGAGGTCAAAACTTTAACTAGTGATGTGCCCACTCTTTTGGATTACAAAGACTTTAAGTATGATAGTTGCTCTTTGATTGATTGTATTTCTTTGTTGCAATCTATTATAAATTCACCCCATGCTTATGAACAAAATAAAGCTTTTACTAAACATATTGTTGATGCCATGATGAAAGCTTTTCAAGAAAAGTTGGAATTAGAAGTTTTAATTCCTAGAAAATTGCATGATGAATGGGAACCTACTATCAAAGTCAAGATTAAAAATTATGAGTGTTTTGCTTTGTGTGACTTGGGTGCTAGTGTTTCTACAATTCCGAAATCTTTATGTGATGTGCTTGGTCTTACCGATCTTGAAGAATGCTCTTTAAATTTGCACTTGGCGGATTCTACTATTAAAAAGCCTATGGGAAGAATTAATGATGTTCTTATTCTTGCAAATAGGAATTATGTGCCCATAGATTTTATTGTTCTTGATATTCATTGCAATCCTTCTTGTCCAATTATTCTTGGTAGACCGTTTTTACGCACTATCGATGCCGTGATTGATATGAAAGAAGGCAATATTAAGTTCTAATTTCCTTTGAGGAAGTGTATGTAACACTTCCCTATAACAAGAATTAGGCCACCATATAAATCAATCATGAGGGCATCTTATGGATCTCGAAACAAAGATGACAAAACTTAGCTCCTCGCTTTATGCCTAGCTAAGGGTGTAAAACTATAACACTTGTTGGGAGGCAACCAAATGAAAAAAATTTGTTTTTTCTTTTTGCTTTCTATTCTTGAGTGTTAACACAATTATGCTATTGTTATGATTGTGCTTTTGTGTTTTACTTAGTGTTTGTGCCAAGTAAAGCCTTTAGGATCTTCTTGGGTGATAGTTGTTTGATCTTGCTAAAAAACAGAAACTTTTGCGCTCACGAAAACAATTCTTATTTTTTAGCAGAGCGTGATAAAATGCCAATTCTTTCTGTAGAAGATTAATATACTAATTGCTCAGGTCTTCCTAATTTTTTAGAATTTTTGGAGTTCCAGAAGTTTTCGAAATAGTCAGATTGCTACAGACTGTTATGTTTTGACAGATTCTGTTTTTCTTTGCGTTGTGTGCTTATTTTGATGTCTCTATGGTTTTCTTTGATGAGTTTTTGCCATAAAAAAGTTGAAATACAGTAGATATAATGCAAAAAAAATATGAATTGGTTTGGTACAGTACTTATAGTAGTGATTTGCTCTCTTTTACTAACGGTTCTCATGAAGGTTTTGTTGAGTTTTGTGTGATTGAAGTTTTCAAGTTTTGGGTTATCTTACGATGGATGAAGGAATAAAAGATAGAAGGGCCTAAGCTTGGGGATGCCCTGACATACCAAGCTATTATCCAAAAATGAGCAACCAACTAAGCTTGGGGATGGCCCCGAGTGGCATCCCCTCTTTCTTCTAATGACCACTCGAAACTATATTTTTATTCGTCACATAATATGTGTTTTGCTTGGAGCGTCTTGTATGATATGAGTCTTTGCTTGTTTTATTTTGTGTTTTAAGTCTTGATCATTTGCTGGACACACTTATTTGAGACAGCCAAAATTATGTCATGACTTGTTAGAATTGCTCTCTATGCTTCACTTAAATTTTTATGAGCAATGGACTTGATCTAGTGCTTCACTTATATCTTTTTGAGCATGGTGTGCTTAGTATTTTTTGAAGAAATGATCTCTTTGCTTCACTTAGATTTATTTGAGAGTTAGTAAAATTTTCAAGAAATTCTCTCTTGCTTCACTTAAATTAATTTGAGAGAAAGAAAAATTATGCTCATGATCTTCACTTATATTTGTTTGAGCTTATGAAAAGCAACACATGAAAATTAGTCCCAAAGTGATAGATATCGAGGAATGATATAATAAAAACTTTCATGAAGATCATTGGACAAAATAAACTTGATTCTTAGTAATAGTTTTGAGATATGATGATGTGATATGTGAGTTATGTTGATGAGTAATTATGCTTTAGTAAGAATATTGGTGTTAAGGTTTGTGATTCCCTATGCAAGTACGAAAGTCAATAGTCATGCAATGAAATTATATCCTACTTGTGGTGCATTATTCGGTGTTATTTATGCTTAATGCTTGCTTATGAGATTATCCGTTTCTTGGTTGGTCGCTTCTCAATCTTTTGCTAGCCTTCATTTTGCACTAAGTATGATCTCTACTTGTGTATACAAAAACCTTTAAACCAGTTTTGCTACATGATTCCACTATATATATCTATATGCGGCATTCTTTTGCCGTTTCTACGCAAATTTGCATGTGCCATCTCTAATTTTCTAAATAAACTTTTCTTTTGTGTGTTTGCTTCGCTCGCGGAGCGGTGAAGGGTGGCTAATATTTTCCATGCTAGATGTGTTATTCTCAAGATGAGTGTTTATTCACTTGTCATTGCACGAGAGTAAGGCAAAGGTATTAGGGATGCCTAGTCCTGAAATGAAAAATGAATTTACTTTACGTTGTCAAATAATAAATTCCTTGGAAAATGTTGATATGGAGGGCAACCGTGGATACGGCTAGCCATGGAAAGCGAAAGTATGGTTGAAAAAGGAATAAACTTCATTTTCTGTTTGGGAGCCGCCTATGATATATCTAGCATGGAAAGTGTTGGGAACTCTAAGTCGCTTTCGTTGGTGGGATGGATACACCTCCCAAAACGTTTTTATTCAAAGTTTTTCGCTTTGAGCTCTGGCACCTCTACAAAACCCTACTTCCCTCTGCGAAGGGCCTTTCTTTTACTTTATGCAATTTTTATTTTTGAATTTGAGTCTCCATCTTCTCTTACAAAAGCACCAACTAGGAGGCAATGTGATCGTACTTAAGTATTGGGTGTAACTAATATGCGAGTGTGTTTCATGAATGGATCAATGTTTGAGCATGATGGGCTAGGGATAACTTATTTTAGCGTTGATATTTTGAAAGACATGGTTGCTTGTTGATAGGCTTGAGTATTTAAATTATCATGTCAAAACTAGTCTATTGCTTTGAACAATATAAAAGTCCAAATGTCCATGCTATAAAGAAAAGAATATGATATGACATGTTAGGCAGCATTCCACATCAAAAAAAATCTGTTTTTATCACCTCCCTACTCGAGGACAAGTAGGAGTTAAGCTTGGGGATGCTGATATGTCTCCAACGTATCTATAATTTTTGCTTGTTCCATGCTGTTATATTATCAATCTTGGATGTTTTATAATCATTTTATAGTCATTCCATATCATTTTTTGGTACTAACCTATTGACATAGTGCGAGTTGTTGTTTTCTGCATGTTTTTTACATGGCAGGAAATCAATATCAGACGGAGTCCAAACACAACGAGACTTTACGGAGATTCTTTTGGACCAGAAGGAACGTAATTGGCCCTGGCTGCGCCCGGGGGTGCCCTGAGGGAGGCACAACCCACCAGGGCATGCCAGGAGGCCCAGGTGCGCCCTGGTGGGTTGTGCCCACCTCGGGTGCCCCCCGGACTGGCTCTTTGCTCTATAAGTACCCCAATATTTCCAAAACCCTAGGGGCATCAACGAAATATTCATCCAGCCACCACAGAGTCTAGAACCACCAGATCCAATCTAGACACCATCTCGGATGAGGTTCACCACCTCCATTGGTGCCTCTCCGATGATGTGTGGGTAGTTCTTTGTAGACCTTCGGGTCCGTAGTTAGTAGCTAGATGGCTTCATCTCTCTCTCTATCTCTGAATTCTCCATACAATAGTCTCTTGGAGATCCATATGAATTATCTCTTTTGCGGTGTGTTTGTCGGGGTCGATGAACTTTGAGTTTATGATCAAATCTATCTTTTTATATCCATGAAACTATTTGAGTTTCTTTGATCTCTTTTATGCATCATATCTTATAGCCTCGTATTTCTTCTCCGATATTTGGGTTTTGTTTGGCCAACTTGATCTATTTATCTTGCAATGGAAAGTGGTGCTTTGTAGTGGGTTCGTTCTTACGGTGCTTGATCCCAGTGACAAAAAGGGAACCGACACGTATGTATCGTTGCTACTAAGGATAAAACGATGGGCTCTATCTCTACATAGATAGATCTTGTCTACACCATGTCATCGTTCTTCTTGCATTACTCCGTTTCTCCATGAACTTAATACACTAGATGCATGCTGGATAGGGGTCGATGTGTGGAGTAATAGTAGTAGATGCAGGTAGGAGTCGGTCTACTAATCTTGGACGTGATGCCTATATAATGATTATTGACTGGATATCATCATGAGTATTTGAAGTTTTGTCAATTGCTCAACAGTAATTTGTTCACCCACCGTTTGCTATTTTTCTCGAGAGAAGCCACTAGTGAAACCTACGGCCCCCGGGTCTCTTTCTCATATATTTGCCTTTGCGATATACTTTTTCCTTGCATTTATTTTTAGATCTATTAAACCAAAAATACAAAAATACCTTGCTGTAATTTATTCTTATTTATTTTATTTGGTGTTCGATCTATCAATCTCCTACAAATTTATCTCATGTCTGTTTGCCTACTTGAGGCGTCGTACCCCGGAAGGGATTGACAACCCCTTTAACACGTCGGGTTGTGAGGATTTGTTATCTATGTGCAAGGGTTGTTTACGTTGTGTTGCTTGGTTCTCCTACTGGATCGATAACCTTGGTTTCATATCTGAGGGAAATACCTACCGCCGCTGTGCTGCATCATCCCTTCCTCTTTGGGGAAATACCGACGTAGCTTCAAGCGACATCAAAATGAATTTCTGGCACCGTTGCCGGGGTGGATCTTCAACATATACCAGGTTCCTAATCACAAATTCATCTCCTTGCAATTTACATTATTTGCCATTTGCCTCTCATTTTCCTCTCCCCCACTTCACAAAAATTTGCCGTTTTATTCGCCTCTCTTTTTCGTTCGCCGTTTTCTTGCCGGATCTGTTCTTGTGTGCGTTCTTGTTTGCGTAGTCTCTATTAAATATTGAGGACTTATCTCTGTTAATCCGTTGCTCCGAGGCCATGCAATATCTATCCAATAGGTTTGAAACCTCTTCCGCTCCATTAACACTCGCCCTGAAAAACAATAGGCCATCGTCCGCGAATAAAAGGTGGTTCACTGCCGGGGCCGATGGTGCCACCCTAATGCCGCTGAGCTGGGACGACTGGTTCTGAGATTTTAAGAGGCACGAAAGGCCCTCCGCTGCTAACAGGAAAAGGTATGGAGAGATAGGATCTCCCTGTCGGATACCTCGTGTTGGGTGAAACACTTCTGACTTAACTCCATTAAACATAACTAAAAAGGATACTGAGCTCACCATATTCATGATTACCGGAACCCACATTGCAGCAAAGCCCAACTTCTCCATGACTGATCTAAGATAACTCCATTCCACACGATCATATTCCTTCATCATATCTAGTTTTAGTGCAGCAAAACTGTTGCTTTTGGCTCTGTTTCGCTTCATAAAATGCAGGCATTCATATGCTGAAATTATGTTGTCGGTGATTAACCTCCCTGGTACGAACGCTGATTGCTCCCCAGAGATGATGTCCGGAAGAATCTTCTTTAGACGGTTTGAAAGTACCTTCGAGGAAATCTTGTAGAACACGTTACATAAACTGATAGGGCGAAATTAAGAAATCAAAGTGGGGTTGGATACCTTAGGAATAAGTACCAAAAACGTGTCATTTATGCAAGCTGGATTCTCATCACCCTTCACAATACCTAGTACTGCCAACTGCATCTCCGCAAATGTCCCAATGCCTCTGAAAAAAATGTGCGCGGAACCCATCTGGGCCCGAGCTTTAGTTGGGAACATCTGGAAGAGTGTCGTTTTTACCTCCTTGGCATCATAAGGGGCCAAGAGTATGTCATTCATTGCCGGTGTTACCTTGACAGGAACATGTTCTAACACTTCTGCCATGCCTTGGACTCCCTCCGATGTATATAAGTTCTCATAATACTCCAGTGCGAGCTGTTGCATCTCGGTCAAGTCTTCCGTTAGATGCCCATCTGCACGTTGTAGGGCCTTGATCAATTTTTTACGGCGTCTCATCGAGGCTCTCATATGGAAGAAGTGTGAATTGCGATCGCCCCCAGCGAGCCATTGTACACGAGATCATTGCCTCCACATTAGTTCCTCGCACAAATATAGCTCGATTAGGCGATCATTGATTTTTGTTTCTGCATGGGACTGACCCACTCTCGCTGGATCACCTCGCATGCGATCCAGTTCTTTCTTCAAACTCCGTATCTCGCCTCTGACACTCCCAAAAGTAGACTTTGACCACTCGCCAAGATTATTTGCTAGAGCATCTAGCTTGGCTCGGACTTCAGTAGCTGACAAATTATGGCCCTCGGCTTCCCAAGAATTCTGAATGGTGCCTTTGAGATCTTGATGTGTATCCCACATAACCTCATAACGAAACAGCTTCTCATGCCTCTTCCCAGTTGGTGGCTGGGTTAGCTGTAGCAGTAATGGGGAATGATCCGAGGTTACCGCTGTGACGTGCTCGATAATCGCGGCAGGGAATCTTGCACACCACTCAGCCGTACCAAGTGCTCTGTCTAGCCGGACTCGGGTAAAAGTACCTCCAGTGACTTTCTTTTCAAAGGTCCACCATGTTCCCTTAAAATTGAGATCAACCAAATCACAGACATCGGCTGCGTCTCTAAAACCTTGAATTTGAGCTTGGCTTCTAGTGCCAATGTCGTCATGCTCGTCATGGCTCAAAACTTCATTGAAGTCTTCCATGCACAACCACGGTTAGTTACTCAACGTGGATAACTTTTTCATTGTATCCCAAGTATGCTGAAGAAGGTGAGTTTGAGCCTCACCATAAAAACAGGAAAAATGCCACGGGTCACCACCCAGATCACTGATTTTCGCATCGATGTGATACTTCAAGTAACCCAAAATCTCGATCTTTATTTCATTATTCCAAAACAAAACTAAACCTCCACTCCTACCGGAGGAATCAACAGCAAAATAATTATCATATCCTAGAGTACTTTTCAGATTTTCAGCTCTAACACTACCGACCTGTGTTTCAACTATGCCAAGTACTCTAGGGCAAATTTTTTTCGCGAGTTCGCGTAGCTCTTGAATTGTTAGGGCGTTGCCAATCCCATGACAATTCCAGCACATCAGATTCATTGCGCCCAGCAGTCCTCCCCCGAGGAGGCCGCCGATTTTGCGTCTAAGCTTTTCCCCCTGGTGGGGTCTTCCCGAGTCCCCCATTGCCATTCTTCTCATTTTATAGAGCAAATTTTGACCTTCTTGGGGTCCTGCTTTGGTGGGGGGCTGAGGGGAACAACACCGCCACTTGACTTTGGTACTAGAGCGAGCTCCTGCCCGGTTACAGCTATGTGTTTCGGTGCCTCCAACACCTGATCAGAAGACCTCTTGTGGTTGGCGTCAGCAGCTTCCATGTCCACGTCGTCATCCTTGTGTTCTGAATGGCTTGCAACAGCCGATCCCCCAACTCCCTTCTCATTAGCCTGCCATTCTTGCTTTTCCCATTGCTGATTGCTATTGCGACGACGGGGACCCCAAGCAGTAGTTGCCGGTGCACAGAGGTTTTTGAAAGTCAGAGCAGAAGGAGGACGCACCCCATCCCCGTGCTCCTTGAACTCGTGTCCAATCATTTCGTAGTCTTGGCACCAGTCTGGCAAGCGCTCGTATTTTCACGATGAAGATTTCCCCCTCACCTCCTCGTATCAGTGCTATAGCTTTTTTGAGAGGATTGGGCACATCCAGACGCACTCTGACCCGGTAGAAGTTTCCCTTGAAATCGAAGGAAGAAGGTTCCGAGTCCACAAACTCTCCCATTTTTTAGGCCAAGGCCTTAACCTTGCCATGGTAAGCTATAGAGAGATCAATTATGCGTGCCCAAATCTCAAACTTGTAGAGCTCTATGAACGACGGCTTGGAATATCCATCATAGGGTGTGATGATCACCGAGTTGCCCTGGAAGTGCCATGGGCCACCCTGGAGAAGGGAGCATGTGAGGAGAGAGCTCGGGGAGAAATGGGGATCCGACTCAACCTCGTTCATGCCTTTGACCCAGACTTCCACAACTACTTAAGTAGTACTAGCCCAAGGCCACACTTGCACACACACGCTTACATGGCCGCAACCCAACACTACAATTGGACCGAGTGCCTGGCTGTATGCTTCAGGGTTCAGTTAACTGTTGCATAGTTCAGTAGGAAGAACTTAGCGTCGTAGAGATAGGATTCTCTCTCGCTAGGGCGCTTCTCCTCCCGGGGTGATTTCCGCCGCCATCGAGACCATTGTTCCCTACCTCCGTCTCTACCCCTTGCCCATCGTTCCTTGGATGGGGGGCACGCTTTGCAGCACCTACTGTTCCCTGGTGTGGCGGGGCAAGACTGAGGGTTAGGGTTTCGTCTACAAAAGACCCAATCTAGTTTCAATCGAGTTAGGGTTTGAAGATGTCGT
Organism: Triticum urartu; assembly: GCF_056163025.1. Classification (NCBI taxonomy): domain Eukaryota; kingdom Viridiplantae; phylum Streptophyta; class Magnoliopsida; order Poales; family Poaceae; genus Triticum; species Triticum urartu. The sequence goes on along the minus strand of NC_141878.1, from coordinate 378,728,125 downwards.
CAAACAAAGCTTCGGGGTATGCTTCGGCTGGACCAACAGAGATCGATGACGTGCAGCTGCTGATGAAGGAACTCGGTCTGCGAGAGGAAGACCTGGATGATGTGGTTTTTGATGAAAAGGAAGCACCGGCGGAGGCGGCTCGGTGGATCACGCTAGCAAGGGTGCACACTACCCAAACCTACTCTCAATACTGTTTCTTTCGGAATATGAGATCAACTTGGGATCTTGCCGATGAGGTGATTTTTAAGCCACTTGAGGAAAACCTATACATGGTGCAATTCTCCTGTTTAGGAGATTGGGAGAGAGTTACTCAAGAAGGGCATTGGCACTTTAGGGGTGACGCCATCATACTCAAGCCATACGATGGTTTGGCGAAATCCTTGACTGTTCAGCTGGATACTGTTGAGATTTGGGCTCAAATTCATGATGTTCCACCCCTATATTCTCATCTCGTTCCATCCCTGGCTGCAAAGGTGGGCGGAGTTCTTTTCACGGAACCACAATCTCAGGACTTTGCAGGAAATTTTCACCGTGTCTGGGTCAGGATTAACGTCACAAAACCCCTGAAGAATGTAGTATCTATGATTCGAGAAGGCAAGCGCCAGATATACAGGGTTAGATATGAGAAACTCCCAGAATGGTGCACCGTTTGTGGTATGCTTGGACATCTTTTCAAAGAGCATGGCAATGGAATCCATACTTCGTCGGCCCTGATTTTCAAAAACCTAAGGGCATCATGGACCATGCGTACTGGACACGGACCATGAGGTGGGCGCGGTAGAAGAGGAGGACGACGGGGAGGCTGAACTGGAGAGCGTACAAGAGGAGTTGAACCGGACATTAACGAACATATGGACAATCTGGCAGCAGATCATGACGCTGTGATGGAGGACGCTGACAGCAGGATGAGGGCGTCGGAGCAAACCACTCTGCTCCTTCGGCAGTTCCATCAATCACAGGGAAGGGCAATCTTCTAGCCCTCCCTCCACCTTCAATTCCAGCGAGCCCGAGTGCCAAGCAGGAAACCAAAAGAGCTAAGGTGGGAAGTGAAGCTGATAATATTTTGGGCAAGAGTGGGAATCAGAGGAAGACTGATGCAACTTTGCCGGGCTCCGGCGAGGGGCGCTGCCGGGCCCAATGAGTGTTTTCTGCTGGAATTGCCGTGGTGCGGGTAAAGCCGCGGCAGTTCGCGAACTTCGCAATTTCGCGAGGAAGTTTACCCCTACCCTACTTTGCATTGTTGAAACTAAAATTGAAGGTGCTAGGGTAGAATCTTTGGCTAGTTCTATTGGCTTTAATAAGTCTTATGCAGTTGATAGTAATGGTAGAAGTGGTGGAATCGGTCTTTTTTGGAACAATTCAATAAAGGTTGAAATTCTTGGTTATTCTGTATATCACCTAGATGTCTCTGTTGAGGAGCAGGGGCAAGATAAATGGAGGATGACTTGTGTGTATGGAGAAGCCCAGACACACTAGCACCATCAAACTTGGACGATCTTAAAAACATCAGTACTTTGAGCAGCTTGCCATGGTTATGCATAGGGGATTTTAATGAAGTTCTACGTCTAGAAGAACACGAGGGAGTTGGGCAATGCAGCAACGCCCAAATTCAAGCGTTTCGAGATGCCACTGATATTTGCATGTTGCTAGACATTGGCTATAAAGGTTGGTTCTGGACTTTTGAAAGGAAGATAGTCGGCGGAAGTTACACAAGGTGTAGGCTTGATAGAGCGCTGGTTAGCGCGGATTGGTTAACAAGGTTTCCATCTGCTTCCTTAACACACCTCACGGCGGCCTGTTCTGACCACGCCCCGCTGCTGCTGGAACTTGGAACCCACCAAGAGCCAAAAATAAAACGTACTTTTAAGTACGAGCTAATGTGGGAAACACATGATGGGCTCAAGGAAATTATCATGGCGGGATGGGACCTGGGTGCGCCCTATACTACGTGGAAGAGATGAGAATGAAGCTCCAGAACTTGTCCCAAAATCTGAGTAGATGGGGTAATGACACTTTTGGAAGTGTTCGTAAGGAGATTAAGAACTTGAAACAAATGCTAGAAGAGCTCCGAAGTGATCCTTTGCGGTCGGCGTTGTCCCATGTTGAACTGAAAATCAACGAGAAATTAATAGAAATGTATCATCACGAAGAGATCATGTGGCAACAAAGGGCTCGATTGGAATGGCTCTCAGCGGGGGATAAAAACACAAAAATTTTCCATCTCCGTGCCAGCCTTAGGAGAAAAAAGAACATGATAAAAGCTCTCCAGAATTCTCTGGGTGTCGAGATAACTGATCCAGGAGAGTTGAGGGCGTTCGCAAATGCTTTTTACCAGAATCTTTATGAGTCAGAGGGAGTCCAGAACATGGAGGATGTGCTTGTTCACGTACCAAGAAAGGTAACAGTGGAGATGAATGCGTCGCTTTGTGCGCCTTACACAAGAGATGAAGTTAAAACTACCTTGTTCCAGATGTTTCCCACAAAGGCACCGGGACCGGACAGATTTCCATCTCACTTTTATCAGCGCCACTGGGACATTTGTGGAGAGGAAGTCACACAGATAGTATTGAGGATTATCAGAGGGGAGAAGAGCCCTAAATGCATAAATGGTACGATTCTTGTTCTTATTCCCAAGGTAATGAATCCCACAAATTTATCTCAGTTCAGACCTATCAGTTTGTGCAATGTCTTATATAAGATTGCATCTAAAGTGGTTACAAATAGACTAAAAATTATCTTGCCTGACATCATTTCGGAGGAGCAATCTGCGTTTGTTCCAGGAAGAATGATTATGGATAATATCATCTCTTCTTATGAATGTTTGCATTTCATGAAACAGACCAAATCAAAAACTAATAGTTTCTGTGCTCTGAAGCTAGACATGATGAAAGCCTATGATAGGCTAGAGTGGCCCTACCTGAGGGCTATAATGGCAAAGCTTGATTTTTCCAAATAGTGGATTGATATAGTTATGAGCATGGTTGCCTCAATCTCTTTTTCGGTGTTGTTCAATGGTGAGAAACTCGAATCTTTTAAACCACCCAGCGGAATCCGACAGGGAGACCCAATATCCCCTTACTTGTTCTTGATTGCAGCAGAGGGCCTTTCATGCCTCCTGAAATCCAGTTCTCAGTCATCAACCTTAACAGGTATTAAGGTGGCCCCATCGGCGCCCACCATTAATCACCTTTTATTTGCAGATGACAGCATGTTGCTTTTTAAGGCCAGTGTGGAGGGGGCAGTTGCGGTGTCAAACCTATTGGACATATATTGTAGTGCATCAGGGCAGAGAGTTAATCATGATAAATCTTCAATTTTCTTCAGCAAGGGATGCCCAGTCCCGGTGAGAGAAGCGGTGAAAAACTCTTTATAGGTCCATAATGAAACTCTTAGTGATCGCTATTTGGGGATGCCTACTGATGTTGGACACTCCAAGAATGGAACTTTTAAATACCTCAGAGATCGTGTGTGGGAGAAGATCAAAGGGTGGATGGAGAAGCTTTTGTCCGCGACAGGGAATGAAATCTTGATTAAGTCAGTGGCACAAGCTATACCAGTTTTCTCTATGTCTTGCTTCAGGCTCCCAAGGGGTTTATGTGAGAATATTAGTTAGATCATTCGACAGTTTTGGTGGGGTTCCAAGCAAGGCAGAAGGAAGCCCTGTTGGGTTGCATGGGACATAATGATGAGGCCAAAGCACCTTGGGGGTTTGGGATTTCGGGACCTGGAGATCTTCAATTTAGCTCTATTGGCAAGACAAGCTTGGCGCGTAATGCTCAATGATACATCGCTGAGCGCCCGGATGCTAAAAGCAATTTATTTTCCTAGCTGTAATTTGCTAGAGGCGGAGCTGGGATCCCATCCTTCTCAGATTTGGCGGGCAATTTTGGATGGTCGAGATATTTCGCCGCAAGGGATTATTCGAAGGATTGGGGACGGGGCAAGTACAGGTATTTGGACACATAACTGGATACCACGGGACAAATTCAAACGGCCTATCACCTCCCTGGTATCTAACCCTCCAAACACGGTTGCTCAACTCATAGATACCACGAATGCCTCCTGGAATAAGAACTTGGTCAGGACGGTCTTTACACATTTTGATGCAGAGGAGATCCTCAAGATACCGCTGTGTACGCGTACAGTATCAGATTTTTGGGCTTGGCACGAGGAAAGCAAGGGGAACTTCACTGTCCGATCGACATATCACATGATCTTGCGCACAAAAATTAGTAGAGAGAGTTGGATCGATGAGGAGGCTGACACGTCAGTGAACCAGTCGGAGAACAATCAGTGGACATCTATTTGGAACATCAAGGTTCCCTCAAAACTTCGGGTGTTCGTCTGGAGACTGGCAAGACAATCCATCCCATGCAGTGTTCTGCTACAACACCAGAATATGGTGACAACCGAGACCCGTGCTCTCTGCGGGGCTCGGGATACATGGCGACACGCACTACTATCGTGCCCAATGGCAGGTAGTGTTTGGGTGCTTGCACCTAGTCATATAGTGAAGATAATGAGTGATCACATGGAGGATAGTGCCAAGGATTGGATCTTTGCTTTACATGAAACAATGGCTGAGGATGACTTTGTACTACTTGTGGTAACTCTGTGGGCAATCTGGGGAGCAAGGAGGAAGGCCATTCATGAGGATATTTTTCAGTCGCCGGCAACAGTACACAGTTTCATCAATTCATACCTAATGGAATTGCAGAAGATCAAGGTAAAAGCTACTACTGTTCCTCCTAGTACTACGCCACAAAACATATCACGTTGGATCCCACCAGCCCCAGGTTATGCGAAGTACAATTCTGATGGAGCGGTCTCCAGGCATGGAATTGGGTCTATTGGTGTGATTTGTAGGGACCAGGAGGCACATTCCTGGGAGCCTCGGCACTTGTTTTCAGATTTATTTCAGATCCACCTACATTGGAGGCATTGGCAATACGGGAAGCTATGTCGTTGGCGAAGGATTTATACACCCAACGGATACAGGTTACCTCGGATTGCAAGGTAGTGGTGGACGACATACAGAAGCGTTGTTTGGCCAGCTATGGTGCAATAGTTCAAGGAATCATAGACATTTCTGGTTCTTTTATTTCATGTAATATAGTTCATAAACGTAGGAGCTCAAACTTTGAAGCTCACAATTTAGCGATGCTATTACCCTGGGTGATGGCCGCCATGTTTGGTAAGGTCATCTGGGAAATCTTCCATCCGCCTTTCTAAACATTGTGACGAATTAATAAAGCTTTGTGGAATTGTCTAAAAAAAAGTTAACTGCTGGACTTTCTTAAAAGAAGAAGAAAAGAAGTTAACTGCTGGACTGAACCCGAAGGCGTTACAATCACTCACCTGGGCGATGCAAATCTTCTCAAGATCAGCTGCTTGACACGGATGGGCTGTGATCGGACGGTGGCCGACCCGGCTGATCCTGGAGTGGGATCAGCCGGATGACACCTAGCGCGTCCCCCCTAGCCAAAACGCAACCTCTATTCACGCTGCGATTTTTTTTTTTGGCGAGTAATTCACACTGCCATCGGGAGTACAAGGGTTTCCGGCTCCATCCTCTCCGGCGGCTCGTCCCGGCCAGCCGCGCACCGTTTCATCTCTCCACGCCCCATCCCACCCAGCTATTTCTGTGTAGCTCCTCTACTGCTCCCATGCCGAGCAAGCCAAGCAGCGCCATGGCAGTGGCCGCGGCCTCTCCGGCGGGTGGCGGCGGAGTCGCACGCCTGGAAGCCCTGGCCATGGACAAGGTGGCGGAGGCGGCCGACGCAGTCGCCATAGCGTCGAGCGCCGGCGAGGTGGTCCGCGCGATCCACGCCGTTGCTGTCCTCCTCTTCCCCGTGGACTCCGCCACTGTCGCTGGTGAGGCTCTGAATCCTAGCCCCACTCACCCCCACCCTCATCTCTCCTTCGCGTCCTTGGAGGTCTCTGACGCGCTCTCCTCTGTGTGCGCTCTCCTGCAGGCACCTTGGACGAGCCCATCAAAAGCCAGGTGAGAGTTGAAGCCTTATTTCCATGCATTCGATCATAACAATGAGGTTTCCATGCCTAGAATACTCCAGGAGGCTACTGCAAGTCAAAACACAAACTGGAGTAATTGCAAGTCCCATTTCTGCACAGTCCAGATTCTCCAGGAGGCTAGAATAATTATCTCAAATTTACAACCTAGATTGGACTTTGGGGAAATTACTCAAGAATTGCCCCCTAACTATACTACAGTTATTCATAAGCTGTTTCAATAAATAAGCATAAACAAACCTTGGAGCATGAACGATCACATAAAACGCCAGCAGATTGCAATACCTCGGAGCGCTGAGGTCCTAGTTTTATGCGCTATATGTTTAGCAACCTTGTTCTTTCTATTTGTTGTCGATGTATTTTGGGTCGTGCAGGTTTTTGGTGTGTATAACTTTTCATTGAAGTACAGTAATCCACTTTAAATCATACACCTTTAATCCTTTATAGACCTGAGTCCTTGGTAATGCACTCGTTACAGAAGACCAAGTTGCACATTTGAGAGATATAAAGTTGGAGTTCTAGCCCTTTTGGCCAATACAGAGCAGGGATGATGCATGTATTTCCTCTGTTTTCAGATTATCAGTGTTCTGAGCCTCAGCCATGATGAAAGGGAGTCTTGGAGGCGTGCCTTTTATCATGGTCCAGCATTTCCTACCATGTCTAAGATATTACTTGGCAGTAAGTGCACTTGCCAAACTTCTCACTCCGCGCATGCATAATATTGCTGGGGTATTTGATCACCATCTGCACATAAGTATTCATTACACATACACCATCAACATGATCTGGGAACGGCAATGCCATACAATCATTCTTCTGTTGCATCACTCATTAATCTCATGGATTTATGCAGTCCTTGTATTGAATAGGGGTTTCTGTATATTTTGCTCCCATGAACAATTAGAGTGTTCAGTACACTTAGTTCATTTACTAAGCTTGTTGCACTTTGCTAATACCAGGTATATGGTTTCTGTTTACGATCCCACTTTCATGCTTTGGTTGTCCAGATATTGCTTTGAAGTGGCTACGGCAGATTCACAACACTGTGAGGAAGGAAGTCTATGATTCCTTTTTTGTCAGAGGACCTCCTACTGAAGTGATTCAGGCTCTTGTTCCAGCTTTATCTCAAAATGAAAACTCTAAGGAGGATCATAACATTTTTTGTTTGAACATTGAAAGGTGTTATTCTGAAGCAGCCCTCTACTTAGGCTATGCCATCATACTTGAGTCTTTGTGTCAGTTCAACTTTTTCGATCTCGAATCAATTAAGTCTCTTGTTTCTTAGGCAATTGACAACCCCCAAAACTTATATTTTAGCACACACAAATCTTGTATGACAGTTCAACACTTGAACTATGCAAGTCTTAACTAGTGTCATGCCCTTTTCCCCTGATAGGTTATTTTTTCACTGCATGCTATACTTGAGCCACGTGGTGCCAAACAATTAAGCACGTGGATTTTTGTGCAGATCCTATCACGTACTTCTGGGTATCTTATTTATCTAGCAGTAGCAGAAGCAACGTGGACACATTTTCTGATAACCATCGCTGATGGTTGCTGAAGAAACAGGAGATAGTACAATATAACGAAAATAATGAGTATGCAGATGCAGATCACTTGATACTCTTCTACTTGTCATTTCGGAACCACTGCAACTACAGATGGACATAAAGTATTTGGACTTGTGAGATGAAAAATATTCTGTTAGATTTTTTCATCAGAAGCATGTTATGTTGATATTGGTTAATTTTGCTAGCAATAATTGGAAAAACAATGGTCACAGATGTGTGTTGGAGACTATTGATGTCCAGCATTGACAAATAAAAAAGAAAGGCGGAAGTAGTTGATACAATCTCATAACATATTTAGTTAGCCTTTTCTGGATTGTTGGTGAAAGGCTGAAAGCTATTGAATGATTTAGTGGAATTAACGCATATGTGGAAAGGGTGGTCGCATTGTGCAACATCTGGCATGGAAGCAATATAGCATTATGAGGAGCAATTGATTTGCACAATTGAACAATTTGTTCCTATGGTATTTCTTATCATTTTAAGCAAAGAAAATAATTTAAAAGTAGAAACCGAGGCCACTTGAAATCTCTTTGACTACCCATGTAGGCGTCTACTCCATCAGCTCATACTCTGATGCATTACCGTTAGTTATTTTTTCTTGTTATTAATAATTTTATGTTCTTTCCTTCGCTGTAGGCTATTAATATTATGCTTGCTTGAGAATAAGGGGGTGGGCCAGATTGTTGCAGAGTTTATGTTTCTCAATAAGCATAATGATGGCGTTCTCAACCCAGATAGAACAACTTTCATCTCAAGGCTTGCACAACTACTTGCATCTGTTCCAGATAAAGCAAGAATGGGAGCCTCATCTGCGCTTACAGCGTCGTATCCTTTTTCTGTACAGTATATCTTCCATCCCAAATTATTCAGAATACATCTTTGTGGCCTGTTGTGGTGTGATGGGCCGCAGTTTAAACAGTGGGTTTGGTAGGGAGAGAGTGGAGATTGCTCACTTAATTATTTTCCCCATTATTTGCACAATATTTACCACTTGGATTTTAAGTCCTTAACATAAGACAAGGTCATTCTTCAAGAGTGTTGTCAGCCAACTTCTTGTTCGAGCGGAAGAAGCAGCTATCGAGTCGTCTGCTAACAAAGAGTTTAACGAACAGGATGCACTAAGTTCTGTGTTGCTCTTTGTGGGTGAAGTGTTATCCCGTGTTAGCCGTCGTGGATCTACTGGTAAGTTTTAATATCTCAGAATGCAAGTTTATGTGTGCTGTTGACTTGCTTGTTCTGAAATATACATTTACGAATGACAAAATCAATTAAGAAACTGTGTGCCCGATTCTAGTTGGTGCAGTATGATATCGTGCTGTAGTTATGTTTGGTAGGACACAATAATTGCAGTACATTCAACCCTTTATGCTTCAGTTTGGCATGCTGATTTTCCTTTTGTATTATCTGCTACTATAGCTTGGGTGACGTAGCAGTTTCCTTCCCCCCTTTCTAATCCTTTTGGTATGGATATGATAACCAGCACAAAAAAATAAATAGTACTCCCTCTGTCCCATAATATAAGAGCGTTTTGACACTACACTAGTATAAAAAACGCTCTTATATTATGGGACGGAGGGAGTAAAACGTATCCGTATTGGCACTTTTTCAAAATGATGAATTTACGTATCCGTATTGGCCCGATACTGATACCCATATCCGTATCGGTGCATTCGAGCTGTTTAGGCATCAAATCATTTCTTTCATTCTTTGTATGTATGATAAGATGCATTGGTCTTTTCAGGCATTTTAGTTGCTGAATTGATCCCTATGATCCGCAATCACTTACAAAGATGTGTAGCACCAGACTGTAAGACGATAATACCTGACATGATCAAGCATGTTCCTCAGTCTCGGTTTTGGTTCAATGTGGTTGAAGCATTGAGAGATCAGCATTCTATTGAAAGATTGACTGAAGAGATGTTGCGCCAACTTGCATCACACCATTTAAATGATGAAGAAGCGTACTGGATTTTGTGGACTCTGTTTAATCAGAGTATCATGCATATTGCTGTTATGAGGTGAGATAGTACCTATGCGCACTTTAATTCTGCTAAACATTGTATGTGCTTGTTCTTGCTTAGCTACTTCCTTATTTCACTTTGTATTTGGCATGCTACATTACTTTGCATAGGAAACTTATACGTGAAAGGCTTCCTTGGCCAGGATTTAGTTCAAAATATCCAATTTGACAACTATGCAAAACAGTATTTCAATGATTACCTTTTTCTTTCTGTGAAGATTGTTCTGGGGATGTTGACTACTACCACCTCTGTTCCAAAATACTTGAAGTTTTATGTTTGTCCTAAGTCATATAAGTTTGACCAAGTCTATAGAAAAATATCCAATATCTACAACATCATATTAGTTTCACCATAAAATATATTTTGAAATTATATATTGTATGATGCTGTAGGTATTAATATATTTTTCTGTAGAGTCGGTCAAACATAAAGATGTTTTACTTAGGACTGTTAGGAATAGGCAACTTGTATTACCATGAGGCCATAGGCCGATATATATATACATGTACAGGTGTGGAACATATGCAGGAAACCCCTTATACAACGGGATAAATACAAAGGGGTACATGACTTATATTATAACTCTAACACCCCCCCTCAAACTCATGGTGGATGAACAACACTGAGTTTGGAGAGATAAAAGCCATGTTGTGCTCTAGTCTGAGCCTTCGTCAGGAAATCCGCCAACTGTAACTCGGAAGGCACATACTGAAGAGCAATAACCTGATCCTGCACACTAGCGCGCACATAGAAAGCATCAACACCAATATGCTTGGTGAGCTCATGCTTCACAGGATCGCGTGCAATGCTGATAGCACCTGTACTGTCAGAGAAAAGCAGAGTCGGTGTAGTGATAGAAACACCAAAATCCTGAAGTAACCACCGTAACCAAGTCACCTCTGCCGTCAAAAGAGCCATTGCTCGCAACTCAGCCTCGGCACTCGAACGGGAAACTGCAAGCTGTTTCTTCGTCTTCCAGGCAATGAGAGAACCACCAAGAAAAACACAGTAAGCAGAAAGTGAACGGCGATCGGAAGGATCACTAGCCCACGTAGCATCCGAATAGGCCTGGAGCTGTAAAGAACTGGAGCGAGGAAAGAATAGACGGTGAGAGATCGTGCCTCGAAGATATCGAAGAACACGAATCAGATGACTATAGTGAACCGAGGTGGGGGCAGAGACAAACTGACTCAGAATATGAACCGGATAAGAGATGTCCGGACGAGTGACAGCTAGATAGACAAGACTGCCAACAAGATGACGATAACGCGTCGGGTCAGGGAGAGGATCACCATCAGTAGCACGGAGGTGAACATTGAGCTCCATAGGAGTCTCAACAACGCGCTCGTCAGTAAGAGCAGCACGAGCAAGAAGATCCTGGATATACTTTTCCTGGGATATAAAAAAGCCATCAGAGGTAGAAGAGACTTCAATCCCAAGAAAGTAGCGAAGAGGTCCAAGATCAGACATAAGAAACTGCTCACTAAGACGGGCCTTTACAAAGGCAATATACTCGGGGTCATCCCCCGTGATGATCATGTCATCAACATAAAGAAGAAGAAGAGTCCGACCACGAGGAGAAAGGTGAATAAACAATGCTGGATCATGAGCACTTGCTAAAAAACCAGCAGCAGTGATCACAGAGGCAAAGCGCTCAAACCAGGCGCGGGGGGCTTGCTTAAGGCCATAGAGAGAGCGACGAAGACGACATACCATGCCATCAGGAACAGAATACCCAGGTGGTGGCTGCATGTACACCTCCTCACGCAGCTCACCATTAAGAAAGGCATTCTTAACATCAAGCTGAGATATAGACCAGTGGCATGCAGAGGCAACGGCAAGAAGTGTACGAACAGTGGTCATATGAGCCACAGGAGCAAAAGTCTCGTCGTAATCACGACCATGCTCCTGCTGAAAACCACGAGCCACAAGACGAGCTTTGTGACGCTCAAGAGAACCATCGGAGCGAGTCTTAACCTTGTAGACCCACTTACAAGTGATCGGACGGACTCCGGGAGGAAGAGAAACAAGATCCCAGGTACCAGTGCGTTCAAGAGCAGCAATCTCCTCTGCCATCGCAAACTGCCATTCAGGATGAACAACAGCCTGACGGTAAGAAGTCGGCTCAAGAACAGCAGCACCAGCGGTGGGAAATCCAAAGCGATCAACAGGCGGACGAGGACGAGAACGCAAGTCATAAGTAGGCTGAGAGGAAGATGACGGCCCATCCACAGAGGCATCGACTGGTCGTGGACGACGAGTGTAATGCTGAGGAAAAGATGGAATAATAGAAGGAGGAATCGGCAAGGTAGAATCAGGGGGTGGCGACGAAGAAGTCACCGGAGATGAAGGTGTAGAATTCGGTGACAGGCTGGGAGAGGAGACCGGAGAGGAAGTCACCGGAAATGAAGGTGGAGAACCCGGTGACATGCTAGGCGAGGAGACCGGGGAGGATGGTGGCTGCAAATCAACTAGATGTGGAGAAGGAGAGGAAGTGGAACGGAGAGGTACAGTCTCGGCGGGGGTGATAGGTGAGTCAGGAAAAGTGAGGAAAGAGATATCCTGCACTGAAAAAGTCGAGGAAGATGGGCGTGGGTAGAAGGGACGAGACTCTTCAAAAGTCACATCTCGAGAGATACGCATCCGACGACCAATAGGATCCCAACAACGATAGCCCTTATGCTCATCACTGTAGCCTAAGAAGACACACTCAACAGACTGAGCGGTCAGTTTGGTGCGTTCGCGAGGGGCAAGAAGAACATAGCAAACACAACCAAACGAGCGAAGCATCGAGTAATCGGGAGAACGATCAAAAAGCCGCTCGAAAGGAACGCCACCCTGTAGAGCAGCGGAAGGCTATATATTGATAAGATAGGTGGATGTGGAGACGGCCTCAGCCCAAAAATGAGGCGGGAGAGAGGCAGCAATCATCAATGCACGAGCCGTCTCAAGAAGATGTCGATGCTTTCGCTCAGCCACACCATTCTGAGCATGAGCACCAGGACAAGAGAATTGAGAGAGAGTCCCGTGCTCAGCAAGAACACCACGCAACATCTTAGAGATATACTCGCCAGCGGAGTCAGCACGAAAAACACGAATGGGTGAAGAGAACTGAGTATGAACCATGGCAGCAAAACGCTTATAAATAGACAACACCTCAGAACGAGAAGTCATGAAATAAAGCCATGTGTAACGAGAGAAATCATCTATGAAAATAATATAGTATTTATGACCACCTTTCGAAGCAAAAGGGGCCGGACCCCATACATCAGAATGGACTAAATCGAAAGGACGCTTAGACACTGACTCACTATGTGAATATGGTAACTGAATCTGCTTGCCAAGACGACAACCCTGACACTCTAAAGAGACATCTCCTGAGACAGACCCCAGAAGACCTCGACGAACTAAAGAAGACAACCGAGAACCACACAGATGACCAAGTCGATGATGCCACTGCTGGAAGGAACCAGTGACGGAGGCGACAGAAGCGGAAGAACTGGCGATGGTGGTGGCAGCAGAAGGAACATGAAGCCAGTCCAACTCCCAAAGACCCTGAGAATCACGGCGGTGAGGGCCAGCCCCAACCAGAGTGTGCGTGTGACGGTCCTAGACAGAACAAGAGTCAACGTCAAGGATGACGCGACAACCAGAATCCATAAGTTGACCAGCAGAAAACAAATTCATGGTAAGTCGAGGAACATGAGCAACATCAGGAACATAATAAGGAGTAGTAAGATTGCCTCTACTAGCAACAGAAAGTGGAGTACCATCAGCAGTGAAGACATGAATAGGAGAATCCAGTGATCGAAGAGAGGACAAAGTGGAAGAATGAGAAGACATATGAAAAGAAGCTCCAGAGTCCAGAACCCATGGGGATGTACCTGACTGTGTAGAGGGTGATTGCTCAGTGCGGGAAGCATCAGTCACAGAACCGGCAGTACCCGTCGAGGAAGAGCCTGAAGCGGCGAGCAGACGCTTAAGTCTCAGAATATCCTGCTCAGTCAAAGCAATGGCTGAAGCTGTCGAGGTAGATGACGAAGTCCCTGAAGATGATGATCGAGCCTTGCGCAGGTGTTTCTTCTTCGTGTAGCACTGAGACTCAAGATGACCATCATTGTTGCAATAGGCGCAATGTGGACGGGGGCGACCTGAGCCTCCAGAAGGAGTGGGCAAGAGCGGCGGAGCACTCGAGCGAGAAGGGGTCGGTGGAGCAGGTGGCGTAGGAGCACGAGTAGCGAGCACAGAGGGAACCTCCAGCAAACCAGCACCACGTAAGCGAGTCTCCTCAGCACGAATCTCAGAAAGCGCCTCCATGAGAGAAATACGGCCACGAGCAAACAACTGAGCACGCCGGGGCTCAAACTCCTTACGGAGCCGAGACAGGAACTCATAGACGCGATGAAACTCCAAATTGGCCTGGACAGCCTGGCAACAGGGGCAGGTACGACACCCAGCACTACGGAGAGAATCAAGCTGGCACCAGATAGCAGAACTCTGTGCATAGAAGTCATCAACAGTAGAGTCACCCTGCTGAAGAGCATGCTCCTGACGGATCACAGAGAGGTATAAGGCATCACCAGAGGGCTGATAGCGCTCACGAAGACGGGTCCACATCTCAAAGACAGTAGAAAGACCCAGAAATTCAGAAGCAAACTGAGGCAGAACACTAGCAGTGAGAACAGCTGCAGCACGAGCATCATCATCAAGCCACTGGGTGTAAACAGACAGAGCACAATGATACGTCTGAAGAGCCTCCTCATAAGCCAAAACCCTCTCATCATAAGCACGATCAGCAGCCTCATCAGCAACCTTAGCCGCATCCTTGGCGGCCTGATTAGCATCCGGAGGAAGAACCGATGGAGTTGGCGGAGTAGGGGCCACCGGAGGAACTGGACGTGGCGGACAGCAGACCTCGCCAGAAAGAACACCCTAAAGACGGATGCCACGCATGTGAATGCGCATGAAGCCAGTAAACTCGGTGTAGTTAGTACCATCAAAGATCACCGGACAGCGAGGGACAGCAACATAGCCCGATGCAGCAGACATTTTTTTTTTTTTTTTAGGAATCCAAAGTCGGGCCTGCGAGCGAGAGATGAGATCGAGCGATCAGGCGGAGGTGGCAGTGCGGGAGGGAAACCTTCCTGCGGGACGAACCCCTGCTGGGCCTGCGGAGCGATCAAGCAGAGGCGGCCTTCGAGCGATGCTGAGATCGAGCGATGCTGAGGCGGCCTTCGAGCGATCGATGGAGTCCTGCGATGTGATTCAGAGATCGAGCGGGAGCGGCAGCTTGATCACCGATCGGGAGAGGAGAGAGATCGCCCCCTGCGGCCTGCTGCTTCGATCGCCGATCGGGAGAGGTGTTTCCGACGTACTTTGTACGACGCACACGCGTACGTATACAAGGAGCAAGCAGGCAAACAAGCTGGTCAATGGATTCTTGACGTGAACTAGTACATGCACATGCACGTACGAAAGAATCACGCCGGCTCCTTGATCGCTGAAGCAACTCGCCGGGAACTCACGCACACACGTGAAACAATACGAGGCGCCGATGGATAGCAATAGGTGCGTGTCGCACCTAATACTTTATTTCTTGATCGATCTGGAGAGGAGGGATCGAACGCACGAGTTGCAGCGTGCGAAAAAATTAACCTAGCTCTAATACCATGTTAGGAATAGGCAACTTGTATTACCATGAGGCCATAGGCCGATATATATATACATGTACAGGTGTGGAACATATGCAGGAAACCCCTTATACAACGGGATAAATACAAAGGGGTACATGACTTATATTATAACTCTAACAAGGACAAACCTAAAACTTCAGTATTTTGGAATGGAGGAAGTACATGTTAATCTGCCTGCTGTGTGTTCATTAAATCTTTGGCTGTGTTTTGTGTGTCTTAGTTATTAATGGATAGCGATTATTTTGTGGTGGCATATTATGCATGCCATCATTATTATATAGTTCTGTGTTGCCATGTTCAGAAACATCCAATAAGCTTGTCCCTTGTCTGTTTGATGATGGCCTTGACGGTCCTTCATGGAATAGTGAATCTATAAGACATTGACACAGAAGACAGATATCTGGGCAAAACATGATGCATAAGCATAAAGTAGTACTGTATTTGCTCATGGACCTAATATTTTCTGGGATTGAAAAGCTAGGTTTTGTTAATACAGTCATGTCTAAGGCTTTTAAGCTCTTTTTTTTCTTAGTCAGCATGTTAGGTGATAAGGTAAGAAATATCGTTCAGGCCCTTTTCTTGGACAATTTGCTGTTTCTATTTTACTATGAAGGACAAATGCATGGATTGGAGGGAGTATGTTCAACTATATTCAGTATGTCCTAACTAGCAATTTATTAAATAGCTTCTTTCTTATATGTTTTCTTTACAATGCTTTCTCCAGGGCAATGTTTATTGACAAATTTTTGCTTTGGAAAACATTTCCATTATGCTGCCTGAGATGGATTCTTCATTATGCTGTCTTTGAATTCCCACCAAATTCAGTCGCAGAAGCTCAAATGCGAAGGCCATCAAACTTCCTGGTTACATTGCAAAGTTTAGTTACTGTTTGGTCCAAGAAAGAGTTTGTTCAGTCATATTCAGTGGAGCAACAAGCTTGTATCCTTCGATGCACTTAAAACTATATTGTTCATTTCTCAATGCAAGTTATCATTTGGCATTGTTCTCCTTAATCAGTATGTAGATATCACTGCAGCAATAGGGTTATGTTTGGAGAACATGTCAAAAGAAGAATTAGAAATGAATAGAGATGTATTAAATTGTATTCTTCAAGGAGTAAGCTGTAAGTACTTCTCTTCCCTTGTGTTTGTTTACCAGGATACGGTAAGCACAATCATAATATCTACTCACCGAATATTGTTTTGACTATAGGTAGGTTAGAGAGCCCAATTGATTTAGTCCGGAAGATGGCAAGTGCTGTTGCATTGACATTTTCTAAAGTTGTTGATCCAAAAAATCCTCTTTACCTTGATGATGACTGTTCTGAGAATGTTGACTGGGAGTTCGGGGTTCTCTCTCCAAAGGAGATCACAGCTCCTTCACATGATGTAGAATTTGGAAGCAAATCAAAACCATGTCCACGTAAGAACAGGAAACATGCTGGTGACAAAAAGGGAAAGACCATCAAGCATGATATTTCAGATAACAGAGTAAAAATCGTAGAGATCAAGTCAAAACTAGATTCTGATGAAATGTCTGGCGCTGCTATAAATTTTGAGGAACATTATGACGAGGAAAGCATTAACATTGATGCTTCCAGTGATTCATCCCTGGAGCCGTATGATCTGTCAGATGATGATACTGATTTGCAGAAGACTTTCACACATCTAAGTGATCTTGCAGCTGCACTGCGAAAACCTGACGATCTAGATGGTGTAAGTTTCCATTTAGTGTTTTGAATACCTTCCAGACAAAACTACTGCATGATCCTGACCTTTCTTTCTTTTGTCTTCACAAGGTTGAAAGCGCTCTTAGTTCTGCCGAAAAGCTTGTGAGAGCATCACCTGATGAGCTGTGCCACTGCTCGGGTGATCTTGTTCAAGCACTGGTACATGTTCGTTGTTCTGATGTTGCGATGGAAGGCGAGGAAGATTCTGCTGAAGAAAAGCGACAGAAGGCATTAGTCGCTTTGCTGGTAACCAGCCCATTTGAATCATTAGATGTTCTTACCAAATTGCTATATTCATCGAGTGTGGATACAAGTCAGCGTATTTTAGTTATTGATGTTATGACTGAGGCAGCACAGGAGCTTGCTGAAACTAAAATTGTAAAGAGTGAACAGCGGCATGGGAACTTGATATCTGATACTTCTCCGTCTTGGCTGGTTCCTAGGGACAGCGGACCTGTTGGGGCAAGCCCTTGGAGAGAGGTATCAGAAGCAGGATCACTTCTGAAAAATTGGTCACACCGGTATGAAAGAGAAGTTCCATCTAGACCAGGCCAGGTTAAATCAGGAAAATCTCGCAAATGGGGTCTTGGGAAAGCAAAAGATTCGCAGGTGGAGCGGTCAAAAAACAGATTTCCTTTGTATGCTGCTGCATTTATGCTCCCGGTTATGGAAGGATATGACAAGAGAAGACATGGGGTGGACTTGCTCAATCGGGATTTTGTTGTCCTAGGTAAATTGATATACATGCTTGGTGTCTGTATGAAGTGCATGGCAATGCATCCGGAAGCATCAGCCATTGCCCCAGCTTTTTTGGATATGATAAGAGCCAGGTATTCTGTGTCAGGATAAACATTTCATATATTCTTATTTGGCAACGAAATGGCGTGATTTGACATGAAATTTTATTCTACAGGGAGGTCTCGCAACATGCTGAAGCATATGTGCGAAGGTCTGTGTTATTTGCAGCTTCTTGTGTATTGATAGCCTTGCACCCGTCATATGTTGCATCAGTTCTTATAGAAGGCAACCAGGACATTTCTACTGGTTTAGAATGGATACGTACATGGGCCTTGCGTATTGCTGAAGCTGATCCTGATACAGAGTGCACATCAGTGAGTAGAACAATCATTTTTATTTTTCGGTCATAAATATCAGCTCTCAGTACCTATTGTACGCCTTCTATACAGCCTAAGGAGTTAATATGAAATAGTTTATCGTCAGTGGGTAGGATGTATGGTTTTATCGTCAGTAAAATTCACAGTTCTTAGTTGCTAAGTAGCTAACCATCTTTTATGTTCATTGGGCGACTGTAAAGAGAAACGAATTACTAAGATGTTGGATATGCAGTCTCTCTATCCACTTTTTACTAAATAATATCTATGCCCCATGTTTGTTTCCTAGATGGCCATGAACTGCCTGCGGCTCCATTCAGAGATGGTGCTCCAGACATCCCGCGCCCTGGAATCTGCGGAACATTCCAAGGCCGGCACCAGGGCACTACCTTCTAAGCTCGACAACATTATAATACCATTTGCAAACATGATTTTATCTGATGTAGTCTTGAAGTTGTAAAGGGTATTTTCTTTCTCATTTGTGTTCCTGTATTATAGATTCTTTTTAGTTGTGCTATAGAATTGCTTTAGTGTGTACTCCCTCCGTCCGGAATTACTTGTCGCACAAATGGATAAAAGTCGCTGTACCTAAGACTAAAATATGTCTAGATACATCCATTTCTCCGACAAGTATTTCCGAACTAAAATATGTCTAGATACATCCATTTCTCCGACAAGTATTTCCGGACGGAGGAAGTACTTTTTTGAAATAATGATTTAGTGTATACTGCAGTAGCTAATTCAGCTACTAATTGTTTTAGTGTAATTGTTGTCCTATTGCTCCGGGCTGAGGCCCATGTGTGGATTTACAAGTTAAAAGGACGTTAGGGCTGCCTGCCTCGTTGCCCTGCCCTCGCCCGACATCCTCCTTCACGGCCTTGCCGCGCTTGTCGCGGTGGCGACGCAGGTTCGTCCTTGACGTGACACCTGATTTGGACGCCACGGTTGCGTTGGGGGGACGCTGGCTGCGCTTTCATGTGGTGGAGAGGCGGCAAGGGCTGATCCCACTTCACACGGTAGTGCGCCATTGAGGGCGGCTCCTACACGAGGGCTGGCGGGGGCGAGGGTGACATCGGATCATGGTTGCGGAGCGGCCACTCCGTCAAGGACTCGATCTGCTGCATGAACGCATCGTTCCTGATTGTCGCGGAGGCATGGTTGCTGCGGGTGATTGTGGCCTCCGCGAGAAGGCACGGTTGCTGCGGGCGCCTCGTGCGGCGAGGAAGATCTCCTTCTTGGAGAAGCTGAGGCCGTGAAGGACGAGGGCCTTGGAGAGTGACGGCGCCAGCGCCAAGATCTGAACCCCGAAGATTCGGAGTTGCTGCCGCCTGTCGCTGCGGCCACGACTTTGGCATGGAGATGATGGTCTGGCCGGCACCGAAGAGAGGGGCGGAGAGGGTGGGGGTGGAGAGGATCAGAGAATGGTGTGGTGTGGACGGCGGAGCCCTGCTTATATAGGCGCGGCCAGACCATGCGAAGGGACGAGAAGCTGAGCCATGTCTGTTCTGGAGTAGCACTAATCGGCATGAATGCGCGACAACCACTTCATGCGGAAAGGGTTTTTTGGGTGAAAGGGTTTTGGGTGGGTCCGGGATGGCAGACACGTACCTGACAGTGGTCTGGAAAACGGACGCCCGGACCGCTCCGCGGACCAATGGTGTACCACGTTAATGGCAAAATGGGGTTGGACCGTTCGGCCCGAACAGTTGCGGGCAATTCGAGGTTCCGGTTGAAGATGCCCTTATACTTATTTCATGGCAAATGAAGTTCATATATGACACGCATATGGAAATTGTGTGGATCACTGATTTAATATGAAAATGAGCTTCATATACAATGCATAAACCCGGCTTAGTTTTATTCATTTCATTAACACGCAAATGCACAGAAATTTAGCGAGACCTCCTTTTGTCCATACTATGTATTTGTGTTTGGTCGTGTGTAGACACGTCCTCTTTACTGAAATAAGGCATCTCCAAACACGGATCACCAACCGAACAATGATTTGGACTGTGCAAACACGTTCGGACGTATCCGCGGATAGCTTGGTCCTTCGACTATATGCCTCATTTCTAGGACTATGGGCTATGGTTGACAGTATGCCAGAGAGACCAAGAGGATCTTGGACATCCGGACCGGTCCGGTTTGATTTGGTGAGCCATGTTGGATGCCTAAAAGTGTTCGGGCTGTCAGCTCCGGTCAATTGAGGCCAATTTGGTGAGCCGCTCAAGGTGTCCTAATGGAGCAAACATCACGGAACTCGTAAGACATATCTTGCTAATAAACCATGTATCTGCCCGCAAGAGCGGCCGCGTCTCCAACAGTGGCGAGCGTGTCGCTAATTGGGCGGCGCGGCGCGCTGCGGCCAGGGATCTGCCCCCTACAGGTATGCCTCCATGTTCCCCTTCCCCCTATATTCCTGCACTTTCCCTTGTTTGTCTAGTGCTTCCTTCACAGTCCAATGATCATCTTTTACATATCTTAGAGGACGTAGGCATTACTTGTGATCCTAGTTTCGGTTCCCCCTCCTCATTGCTAGATATTATCAGGGCAAATGAAATTGCTCAGGCGGACATCGCTAAAGCCAAGGAGGCTGTGTCTGGGTCTGTCGCCCCACTGGTTGTGGCCGGTGGGGGCATGGAGGGACCTGATAGGGTTCAGGTGCCCTCGGCTGTGCCTAGGCATGGGGTTGGTAAACGATCCAAATCCTGCTTGGCCCCAAGCAGGTCGAGTCTTCGCATTAAAAACCTATCTCATAGATGAAGGCTTTATTCTGGAACATTAGGGGTTTCGGCACTAGGGGGCGACGGGACCAGCTAAAAGACATGGTTCGTTATGAGAATATTGATATTATTGGTCTTGTTGAAACTCTGAAACCTTCCTTCTCCCTGAATGAACTATCCGTTGTCGCTGGGATCGATAGGTTTGACTGGAATTATGTGGCTTCGTCCGGTCATTCGGGTGGCATCCTTATTGGATCAAAAAAAGATTTGTTTGATTTCGTTGCTTTTGACCATGGGATTTTCTGGGCTAGTACGGTGGTATCTCATCGCTCCCTCAATTCTTTATTGGAAATCATGGTGGTATATGGTTCGGCTGATCATTCCCTTTCTTATATTTTTTTGGATGAACTGCGAAATAAAATTGAGTCCTGTGATCTACCTGTACTTATTGGTGGGGATTTCAACCTGTTGCCCTCACCTACGGACAAAAGTTCGTCTAATTTCTCGTGGACGCTTGCCGACGCGTTTAATGCTTTCATTCGGGACACTGCTATTCGTGAAATTCCTAGGGTTGGTGCCCGGTACACTTGGACGAATCGCCAATCTAACCCCATTCGGTCTGTCCTGGATCGTATCTTCTTTTGTTCTAGGTGGGATACTTTGTTTCCCCGAGCCACCCTCAGGGCTCTATCCATCGTGGGTTCTGATCACCCCCCTGATTCTTGATGACGGGACTCATTCTGTCTCCTTTCCTCGGTTCCAGTTCGACGCGTCTTGGATCATGGTAGAGGGTTTTGTTGACTTGATAGCGCAAAAGATTTCTACCTTCCTATCTTCTAATCGTCGTTCCTTTGGCCCGATGGACGACTGGCATCAGTGCTCCTATTTTCTTCGTAGATTCCTTCGTGGGTGGGCCAAGAATCATTCGGCTGAGTGAAGGCGTGACAAAGTTCGGCTGGTTGCCCAAATCGGCTCCCTAGATGCTCGTGCTGACGGTCCGGGCCTTTCCCTCGCTGAATGGCAGGTGCGTTATGATTTTGAAGAGGCCCTTTTGGCTTTGCATCGTCAGGAGGAACTGTACTGGAGGCAAAGAGGCACCATCAATTGGACTTTAAAAGGCTATTCACCCACTTCGTACTTCTTCGCCATTGCTAATGGCAGGCGTCATCGCTGTCTGATCGACAACCTTCTTATCAATGGTGTCAGGGTCTCTGACCAGTCTGAGATTATGCGGCATGTGGTTAATTTTTTCTCCTCTCTCCTCTCCGCTAAACCTGAGGTGGGATTTAGACTGGCTAGTGCTTTTTGGACCTCCCATGACCAGATTTCGAGTGTTGAGAACGAGGACTTGCTGATTCCCCTCTCTGAAGATGAGATTTTCGATATGATCCGATCAGCCAACTCTAATCCAGCTTCTGGGCCTGATGGCTTCTCCATTCCCTTCTTTAGGCAGTTTTGGCCTCAGCTAAGGGGCCTTGTCCAGGCGATAATCCAAGGTTTCTGGCTGGGGACCATCGACATTTCTAGGCTGAATTACGCGGTGCTCACTCTCATTCCTAAAGTTAAAGGGGCAGACTTGTTTTCTCAACTTAGGCCTATTGCCTTGATCAACAACTTTGCGAAGCTGCCGGCTAAAGGCTTTGCCTCTAGGCTCTCTCCGATCGCTCATCGTGCCATTAGCCCTTTTCAATCTGCGTTCATAAAGGGCAGGTTTATTTTGGATGGCGTTCTCTGTCTGCATGAGATTGTCCATGATTTGCGGATAAGGGGACTAAAGTTGTGGTTCTCAAGCTCGATTTCGAGAAAGCATACGACTCGGTTAGCTGGAATTTCCTTCGTCAAGTCCTTCTTGCTAAGGGTTTTGATGGTGCGGTGGTTCACCGGCTGATGCAGCTAGTCATGGGTGGACACACAGCTGTTTCGGTCAACGGGCATATTAGTAATTTTTTCGCTAACGGCAGGGGCCTAAGACAAGGTGACTCGGCTTCCCCCTTCTCTTCAATTTTGTCACGGACGCCCTCTCCCATATTCTGTCTCGGGCAGCTCTTGCCGGCCACATCACCCCTGTCAGCTCTCACCTTATCCCCAATGGCATCACTCATCTTCAATATGCGGATGATACCATCATTATGGTTGAGCTTAACGAGGCCAGTAGTACTCATTTGAAATTCCTGCTTCTCTGCTTCGAAGCACTCTCTGGTCTTAAAATCATTTTTTCTAAGAGCCAAGTCATTGTTACTGGGGTCGCTGATACCGAGGCTCAGAGAGTTGCGCATCTCCTTAACTGTTCTCTAGGATCCTTCCCTTTCAAATATTTGGGCCTTTCGATCTCTCCCCGTAAACTATTGGCTAAGGATTTCGCTCCGGCTGTCACCAAGGTGGGCAATAGGGTCTTACCATGGAGAGGTCGCTACAATACCAAGCGGGCAAGGTTGCTCTCACCAATGCCTGTTTGTCTTCTCTCCCAATGTTCTTAATGGGCTTCTACCTTCTTTTTGGAGGGATCCACGCAGGCTTTGACAAACACAGGGGTGCATTTTACTGGAATTCTTCTGACAACAAGCGCAAATATAGGCTGGTGAAATGGAAATTCATATGTAGGCTAAAGAACATGGGGGGTTTAGGGATCATTAATACGTCGATTATGAACAAGTGCCTCATTCTAAAATGGTGGTGGAAAATCATGTTCCTCGAGGAGCACCCCCTCTGGCTATCCTTTCTCAAGGCTAAATACTTTCCGGACTCGAGCCCCATGTTTGCTTCTTCTACTGGTGGTTCTCAGTTCTGGCTTCATCTCATTAAAGTTCGTCCGATTTTTCAGTCTTTGGTCAAGTTTGTAGTTAGGAATGGTAAGTCCACTCGTTTTTGGTTAGACTGGTGGGTTGGGGATTCCACCCTCGTGGTGGCGTTCCCGGCATTATTTTCTTACTGCTCTGATCCGGAGATCTCTATCTTTGAGCTCTCGGTTAATAATTGGGACCTAGCCCTTCGTCGATCCCTCTCTCCTGTAGAGTTGGAAGACTGGCATCATCTTACTGCCTGCTTCCCTGTGCTCTCGGATGAGGAAGACACGGTTGTCTGGCCTCACTCCTCTTCTGGCCGCTTCTCGGTTAAATCTGCCTACGCTAAGCTTATATCCGGCTCCCATACGTCAAAATTCAAGTGCATTTAGAAGGCCCGTATCCCTCCTAAGATCAAAATCTTCATGTGGCAAACTTTTCGTGGGAAGATCCCCGCAGCTGATCAAATCCGGAAAAGGAATGACCCGGGCTCTGATAGATGCGTTTTATGTGGGGCCATTGAAAATACTAAGCATATTTTCTTTCACTGCTCTTTGGCCAAGTTTCTTTGGAGCTGTATTCGGCATTGGCTTCACGTTGATTGGAATCCCTCCTCCTTCGAGGACCTGCGGCGTTACGCTAGTGGTTTATCTGGGTTGGCTAAAAGGGTGTTCTGGGTTGGTTTTGCAGCGATCTGTTGGTCATTGTGGACTACTAGGAACAAGTTTACTATTGAACATATCTTTCCGGCTAACCTTGTGAGCTTCTTATTTAAATCTAGTGTCTTCTTGTAGCAGTGGAGATTATTGAGTAAGGAGGCGGACCTCGAGGCTTTTGATGTTATGTTATCCAAGATGCGGTCTACGGCTTCCTCCCTGTTGCGATGATCCCAAATGATGGCTTAGTCTCCCCTCCCTTATGGTTTCATTGCTGGCCTGCGTGCCATGATTGGCTAGGTAGCCATGTATCCGTACTATGTTAGCTGTCAACTGTTGCTGTGATTCTTGTTGGCTTGGTGCTTGCTCTGTGACTCTGCCTGGTGGCTTTATTTATAAAGTCGGGCGTATGCCTTTTATCTAAAAAAATAAACCATGTATTTAGCTGCTTTTTAGCGGAAAGCCTTCTTGATGGACTATATTACGTTTGAGAATAGAGATACACCATCTATGATTACATAACCTTGAAAATCCGGATCATCCACATTCCAAAAATATTTTGTGCATCCACCTATTTGCTAGCT
Source organism: Triticum urartu (assembly GCF_056163025.1). NCBI lineage: Eukaryota > Viridiplantae > Streptophyta > Magnoliopsida > Poales > Poaceae > Triticum > Triticum urartu. Next base: position 378,703,226 of record NC_141878.1, on the reverse strand, counting down.
AGAACACAAGCTACCCTATTAGACTCTCTAGGACAATGATTGATCATTACCTAATCAAAATTTGCGACATAAAAAAGAATAATCCTCGTAAATCATGCCATGGAGCTGTTGGGAAACGTTGCATGGAAAACAAAAAAAAATTCTATGCACACGCGATGATCTATCCATGGAGATGCATAGCAATGAGGGGAAGAGTGTGTCTACGTACCCTCGTAGACCATAAGCGAAAGCGTTTCACAACGCGGTTGATGTAGTCGAACTTCTTTGCGCTTCAACCGATCAAGTATCGAACACACGGCACCTTCGCGTTCTGCAGACGTTCAGCTCGGTGACGTCCCTCGCCTTCTTGATCCAGCAAGACGTCGAGGGAGTAGATGAGTTTCGTCAGCACGACGGCCTGGTGACGGTGATGGTGAAGTGATCTCCGTAGGGCTTCGCCTAAGCACTACAAAAATATGACCGGGGGTGTAAACGGTGGAGGGGGGCACCGCACACAGCTAGGCAATTGTTTGGTGTGTGCTAGACGCCCCCTCCCACATATATATAGGTGAGAGGGGGAAGGAAGAGGCCAGGGCGCGCCCTAGGGCTGGCCGCGGCCCCCCTAGGGGCTTGCCTTGCCCTGCGCCCCCCTGCCATGTTTGTTGGAGGGGGAAGGAAAGAGGGGGGGGGGGAAGGAAGGGGAATCCTATTCCACTCTTTCCTTTCCCTTCTCCTCCTAGGTCGGCCCATATGGGGGGCGCACCAGCCCCTTGTGGCTGGTGTGTTTCACCTCTTGGCCCATAAGGCCCATACACTACAAAAAAATACACTTCCGTGATGATACGTGTTTGTCACAGTATGTCACGTTTTCTGTCATGCATGTACATCCATGACAAATTTATGACAGAATCAAGATAGTCATACATGTGCTGTCGTAGACGTGTTCCATGACATTACCAAAATTATCATCACGGAAGTGTCCACTTCCATGACGATAAATCGCGCGTCACAGTAGTGCTTTCGTCAAGGGTGACCGACACGTGGCATCCACCGTAACGGAATGCCGTTAAGCTATCGGGTCCGGTTTTGGATCCGGTAACCCGTTAACAGCCCCGACCAATGGGGATTTTCCACGTGTAAAATCATCATTGGCTGGAGGAAACACGTGTCGGCTCACCGTTGGGACAAATGTCATCCACTCATTGGACCCAAAGCGCCTATGATACGTCGACGCGTGGCACGGCCCAACAGAGGCCCATATAAGTTAAAAAGGCCGGCCCAGTAAAAGGCCCGTAGTACTTACTCAGGTACTAGTGGGCCAGCCCAATAACGGCCTGCTTAATAAAGGCCCATTTACGGACTGAAGCCAGATCTGGACCGTTAATTGTTCGCCAAATATTTGGGCCCAATTACAGCCGAGTGACTTTCGGCCTGTTAGAGGTGCGATGTAGACATGGGCCCATTTCAGCCCAGTGTGACTTTCGGCCTGGGAATGGCCCGTGCGGCCCATGGGCCATATATGGTCCGACGGGACATCGTGCCCACTAACGGCCCGTGATAAAGGTGGCAACAGTTAAGCCCAACGTGACTTTGGGCCTGTTAAAGGCCTGTCGCATAATTTGGCCCGTTGATGTCTATACTAAGCTTTCGGCCTCTTAAAGGCCCATGATATCAGTGGGCCAACTAAGGTCCGAGATATGTTTCGGCCTGGTAACTGCCCGTGATATAACTAGGCCCAAAAAGGCCCGGTCTACATTTCAGCCTGCTGTAGGCCCGTCAACGACTAGTGAAAATTGAGGCCCAATATGCATTTCGGCCTGCTAAAGGCCCATGGTTTCATCTGGGCCGTAACAGGCCAGTATAATATTCAGCCTGTTAATGGCCCAACGCTACCTGGGCCAAACTAAGTGCTGGGTCCACAAAAGGCCCAACTAAAATATAGGCCGGTGTAAGTTGCGGGCCTCGCGCAAAGTGTGAAGGCCGCAATCATTCGGGCCCAAGAAAGATGCAGGCCGACCCAATTGTGGCCCGCTAAACACCAGGCCCGTTAGAGGCGAATGTTTCGGCCCGGTCGACTACATCTGATTTTTTTCCAGATAGCGAATGATGGCAGTAACCAGTAGGAATTAAGAACAAACCTACTCTATACATTAAAGAAATTATGGCATAGTAACTAAGAATAAACCTACAGTATACAATAAAGGATTTATGGTGTATTACATCCACTGGGCATCGAAGTTCGCCACCAGTGACCATAAAGCGCAACAAAGAAGCAGATTACAAAAACTGGGCACCATTGCAGTGTAACAAAATAATACTGAACCGAGACCACTTCCAAGACAGTTCAAGAAAGGTTAGCCTTGCGCGAGAACTGCTGCGCAAGCTGCTGAGCAAGGCTGTGAGACCGGCCTAGCATGTCAGTCATAGCTTCCAGCTGTAGCTATTTAGCGATGAGGTTCTCATTGGTGTTCTTCGCGATCTTTCTTAGAGATAGGACTTCAAGTCGAAGTTGAGTTGCAGAATGCCTTTCTGCTAGAACTTGGGACTGAAGAAGTCGAACTGATTCAGACAACGAATTCTGTGAGCTTGTCTGACTGCTAGTCTCAAGTAACTTGAACACTGCATCAAGACAAGACTTTGGGGTTGTCTCGCTATCTTCAAGATGTTTTGCCTTCTTTGCTGCAATATATGTTGGGTTTGTTGCACAACCTTCAGCAGACATGTGCATGCCATCAGGCATATCACCTTGAAACAAAGCAGAGAGATGATAGGTTTTGCACGTGTATAAACAAAGATGATAACTGTGCTATCAATTCCATCCAATTTCAAATTAGAAAATAAAGAGTAAGTTCAAAATATCAATGGCATAATTTGGCATTGTTCATAATGCGGGGAGCTTCACCACACTACTGGATTACCATGTCAACATAACAAGCATAGATGAAGGGCAAAGAAAATCATTGTATCTATTTTGGTTAATGTGCATGGCATGTTGTTCATATCATCAGCCACATCAGTAAGATAAAACAGGAGATGACAAGGTGCAAACGTGGGCTGCTTCACCACACACTAGATTATAGATCCACAAAAACAAGCATACATATAGGGAGTATTGAGTAATGTGCATGATATGAATAAGGAATTTGGTTTTACAAGTAAAACTTAGAACTTACGGTTCTTGCAAACATGCATTTTGGTAGAAACAACAAACCAAACAGCAGTAAACGATAGGGAGTATGAGCAAATTAAACAGCAGTTGAGGATAAAGGCTTTAGAAGGACTGACTTACATTAACAGTTAACATCGGCTTTATAATGCCCTTCTCCATGTCAAGGGAAGGATAACTCAAGAATTTCAGCACAGAATCTTCTTCATAAGCATCGCCTGTACTCTACATTTTGTAGAGAGTAATTATAGATATGATAATACTGGAAGGGATAGAGGATAATGAAGATAAGATGCAGATTGATGCTACATAATCAACTACCAATCCCTGGAAGTACAAGCATTACAGGACAAAATGTAATGACAAGAGCAATGGGCTACACTTCTGCACTGGCATTGTCTGTGTATTCTACTTTTTGGTAAGATTAAATATAGATCTGATCTTTTTTAGTAAATGGTGGGCGAGGGAGATAAGATGCAGAATGCTACACAATGAACCAATCCCTCTTCCCATAATACAAGAGTGTTTTGAACACTGGTGTACTGTACAAAACGTTCTTATATTATGGGACGGAGGGAGTAGCTATTAATGTAAGTACAATGATAGACGATGTTCAGTCCTTACAAGAGGACTGCAGAGCTAAACCTCTTCAAAAGCATTGGGTTGATTCTAAATTTATGTAAGAGTCCATATGGATCTTATAATGTCCACCAAATGGACGATAACGAGGCTAACATGTGCAGTTATGCTACATAATCAAACAACTATGAAAGTAAGTATGGTCATACAGGGAAAGAGGTACTCACAAGAGCAATGCAGTGTGCAGTATAGTTGCGAGATTCTTGGTCCCTTGAGAACGAATGTTCTTCTGCTAACAGTTTTCGTACAAGTGAGACGTTAAGGCAAATGCAGAAATGTAGTTCAAATTGTGATGTGATATCATAGATAGTACCTTACGCTGCAGCTGAGACCAGTCACCATCGGATAAATGTAGCACCGGAGACTTTACATAAATTTTGTTTAGAGGCTTGCCATCGAAGTGCGCTTGCCTCAGGGGGTTTTGCGTCCTAGAGCTGGTGCTATGTCAACTGGCATAATCATAATGTTTGCTGCAGTTGGGGTCTGCTGAGTTGGGGCATCAGAAATGACCAGTGTAGTAGGGCTAGAGTCTGCTAGAGTTGGGGTGTTTTGTGGGTCAGGTGATATTGCAACTACACCTAATGGGCTATTTGATTTATCAGGTGCCACTACCTTTTCCAAATACTTTGCTTGTGCTCCTCCACGATCAGCAATCACCCTCTTCCTTTTAAACGTCTGATACACAAGAACAACATTTGAATGGATAAATATGGTATGATGACAGATGGAATATGTACTGAAAATGGATAGGCAAGCCGTATTCACATACACGATGTGTAAACTAAGCTAATGGCAGTTCAACAAATTAGAAGCAATGCAAGGCATCAGTTGTAAGATATGTGCGACAAATATAACCTTGGAAAGTTAGAGCAAGCACCTTGATGGGTGAATAAGATAGGGCATCTTCCTCTGACTCCTCCACTAGGGAGCTACATTGACTTAGGTCTCCCTCTAGCTCAGAATCACTGTTAGGATCATATTCTGAGCATGAATCTGTAGGTGGAGAGCGTTTGCATTGCATTGCATCTAGACTTGATTTCAGTCCCTTAATGCCAAGTTTGATAGCCATGGCATTGTTCTGCTTTATTCTTTTCATGTGCGCAAGCTCATAATCATTATGATGCTATTCAGAATCTGAGATTCATGAAAACATAAAAAGTAGTCAGATTATCTATGGAATGCATTGCGGATTCAACTCGAAGAGTGTCTATCTATAAACCCCTGCATATGCAAAGTTCACCCCAATCATGCTGATCAGACCACACACAGAAATACAAACCCCTTATGTCTCTATAACAGGCAGACACACATTTCAAAACCGAAGTAGGAACATTAGAATTATATGAAATTCGTATTTGAACAAATAAACTAAGGAATTATGAGTGGCATAATGTTTAGCTTCAAGGGTGGAGTGTTGGTAGTGCGACACAAAGCAAGTAGGCAGATTGTATTCCATGTAAAAGATCGAAGCCTATGTAAAAGCTGGAAATGAAACTTTCTTTCTATACAATGCAGTGTTCGTTGCCCACACATGATGGAAGAGATCACATAGAGAAATACTATTCACTCATGTCTGGGGTTGCAGTATTTAGAAACAGGGTGGTCCACCCTAAAAGAATATTGACAACAAATATGACAAGGCAAGCATAGATGTAGTGAATCAATCATTTACTTGTGAGCTCACTAGGACAAGTATGCAGAATTGTAACTGCAGTAAGAGACCGTCCAAAATCCAAATCAAGAAGTTTGTCTAGCACTTATTGTTTGCAACTAATCGACATGAATAATTGTATATTATATCGAATGAGTAAGCAAGACAAGTAAAATTTTCAACAAACCTGGCTTGCAGTAGTAATCTGGGTCAATGTCACTACGACCAACAATCCAAAATGACTAGTGTCTGTTCCTAGGGACAGAATTTTGAAAACCCTGTGAACTTTACAAGTACTAAAGATTACCAAAATACATCTGAACCATTAAGAAGGTAGCACTGAGCACACAACAAACCCTAATGACAGTCCTGCCTAATGAGTAATGAATCAATTAGAAAATGGGTGATGAGGAGTGGCTGCTGAGTGTTGAGGACTTATCTCAGGATAAACCGGCTTGGCTTAGTGGGTGCTGCACGCCTGAGCCCTGAACGGACTAGGAAGGTAGGCACGGCGGCGCGCCCGGGCAGCGGTGACGCTGTTGGGCGAGCGAGTCCTGACTTCATGTTAGTCCGGCGTCTCCTCCTAGAGTCATGCTGTCCAGGGACGGCAAGTCGCCGGCGAGGCAGGCGGCTGGGGCGAGTAGAGATCGGAAGCGCACATTAAAACAGAGGGGAATCGGGGCTTGGGACGACCCAAAATCCCAGGGTGGGCCAGCCCACCGTGGGCACCCTATAGAGATACACACTCGAGCGGCGAACATGCATTTTCGAAACTAACTTAGGAACATTTAGCTGACCAATTAAACGAATATGTTTTAATAATATCAGATTCGTATTTGAACAACTAAGCTTGTTTAGCTTGATGGGTCGAGCAGTGCTATTATGACACGAAGCACGTATTCTAATCGTATAGTGATCATAAAAGGGGGAAACCAGATAAATGATATTTAACAGCCATTGTTTGCTTCGAACTAAGAACTAAATTCTAAGAGCTGAAAAGAAAGTAGAGTAACCAAGTTAAGATCTATTTTCTGGTTGAGATCAAAAAGTTGAGGAGATATGAAGTACCACCTCTCTTGCGGCGCCGTGTAGGAATCGGGGGTGCGATGGCTGTCAGTGGCGTTGAAGCAGATCTACGATGGTAGACGGGTGCACCGGGGGATAAGTCCCGTTGCGGTGGAAGAGAAGGTCATGTGAGCGGCCCCGACAAAGAGGATGACAGCGCCGATGAAGCGAGAGGACGTGATGCAAGGCTCTTGGTCCGTCGCCGTGGATGAGAAACTTCCATCTCTAGTAGTGGATGACGTGGTCTTGGTAGGCGCTCCAGCATGGTGGAGGACGGTGGCGATGGATGTGGTGGAGGACGGCGGCGATGGATGTGGTGGAGGGCGGCGGCGATGGATGGGGTGGCGGGCGGAGGCTGGTGTGGGGATGGTGTTCTAGCGCAGACGGTGTATGAATGGGAAAATGGAGGGAAAGGTACGGGGAACCATGTTTTTGGGACGCGCCTGTCTGAAATATGGGAAAGTTATGAACTTAGCCCCCGTTTAAAATTTGGACGTCTCATCGGTTGGGGATACGACGGTAATCTCGCATCTCGCCAATATTTGCCCAGAGTGATTTCGGGCAAGGAGAGGGTGGTTGGAGCCCATGGTTGGCGCACACGGTGTATGAACGGGGCTGACAGGTAGGGCGGTTGTGTCACGTCTGAGTGAAGTTACAAACCTGCCCCTATTGAAAATATTTGCCTACATCGATTTCGGCCGAGTCGAGTTTGTTTTGCCGCCCACCGTGTATGAATGGGGAAATGGAGGGAGAAACAGAGGTCTTTCGGACGAGCTTGAATCAAATGTGTTTTGCCGCCCATGTTTGGCACCCACCGTGTCGGAATGGGCTCAGAGGCGGTCGTGTCACGTCTTATTGAAGTTACTATCCTACCCCTATTTAGAGCAGTGGAAATCAGGCCGATGGCTTGTCCGTGTAATGGGTAGACAATAATTTACATCTCCCAAACACTTGGCTTCGGGCAGCCGACGTGGGAGTGGACATTTTGCCGCTTCTTTCGAATTTTGGGACAATAAACATCCACGTTTACCCTGGCAACTAAATTCGAATCCATTTTGTATTCCTATACGAATCTTTATAAATCATTCTATGTGTTTTTATATATTTTCAAAAGGATGACAAAGATGTATTCCATTGTCATATATGAATATGGTTTACAAATGCCGATACTCAAATTCAGAAGCTAGAATCCAGTTTAAGGTGAATTCGAATATTTGGAACACTTCATGTCCAACTCAAATGTCACACGCCGCATAATGTGTACTCCCATTTAGATATGTACACAAGCGATGTATCAAGATTCAAATACCGAGTGAATCAACCAAGAATGTACAGAACTAACAGACATATAAACACTTATAGAGTATATGGATCAATAATATCAACTAACATACATAAGCCTGGCCGCTGTACTTTTCTTTGCTACAACAACATCCGTTTTTAGCCAAGCTACTACAACATCTTGGTCCTTTCCGATGCGTGCCACTTATGGTCCATCTATACTACTATTATTGCTGAATGCACATTCATCCCGATTGGCATATTTGTAGGTCTGGCACAGCAATCAAAATGAAATGTCTCCGAGTCTTATCAATTAATGCAGACTTGTGCTCAAATAAAATTACAAACCAAAAAACAAAAAACAGAAAACAATTATTACATGATCTCTAAAACAAATGGTTTGATTGATTACATGAACAAACACCACAAAGGTTATTCAATGATGGAAAGAACATTTCACCTATGATTTACCAAGTGGGAATTTAATTTCCTTTTTTCCTTCAGGACCTTAACAATGTGGTCAGTCTCATCTTGCTTCGTTTTGAAATCCACCAAATATTTAATGGTTGTCTTGAGTATTGCTACTGATTGTGCTGTTTGCTTCCTCAACATGTCAACTTCATCTCTAAGTGCAGAAGCAGAATCTCTTTCTACCACTAGTTTAGCCTCTAGAGCATCAACAATTGTCAATTCATAATGCACGATTGGGCCGGTGCCACTGCTGTGGGATGATACAACGTCCATGGGGACCTCGCTCTTTGATCTTGGGCTAACCTGTTTTGCCATTAAAGTTCTGATTGGACTCAGAAAAGTTGAATTTAGCAAAACATCTCAACTGGGAGTTATAATAGCAAACCCGTTAAACAAACAAGGAATTAAAGAGTTTCAATTCGATGCTGAAAAGTAGTTATTAACATCATTGTAACCCGTTGTTGCAGCTGCAAAGCAGTTAAACAAACAAGTAGCTACTTAAGTTCAGGCAAACAGGTAATTCTTAACAGTAAGTATCAAACCCATAGATAGGTGCAGTCTATAATAGGATTAACAGGCTGTGGCATTATGTTATCAGTAGCAAACTAAATTAAGCCAAGCAACGTAATTGAACAATTTTGCAATAAGTGGCTAACTAAAATTCCGAGAAGCAGGTAACTGAACTTACGCTAGTTCTTTGTACAGGCACACTGCAACTTCTTTTTCGCTTACAAGGTTGTACGAAGGAGTCCATGGCATCAATTGCTTGGATACGCAGTCCCAATACTTCTTTCTTCCCACACTGCATTGGTAAGTCGAATGGTTAATCTGGTAAGATGGTGCGTCCTTGATATGTTATATGAGGACGTGTAGTCAGACTAGTTGTAGCCACACACATCACACTAGCTTTTACTGTATATTTCGTGTGATTACTTTTGGCATATCGAGATCTAAGCAATCTACAATAGGATGAAAAGACTGGCATCCTTCACATTATTGGCGAACTCAGTTCATAGAAACAAGCAATTCAACCCTTCTGTGGCTAAATCAAAAGCGCCACTGGAATATTTTTCACTACCCCTATCATACACGCAAAAAGGGGCGACGCCACCATAGGGGCTGGTATGGGCGGCCGCCTCGGGTGGCTCAAAAGTGTGCACCTAGTTTGAGTCATCCAGGTTGGCCCAGGCTAGTTTTGTTCGTCCCAATGCACGAGCAGGCAATGTAAAAAATGAAGAAAAATGTTTCAATTTGGATAGGCCAATAACATAAGTGCAAGGCAGGCCCTTTAGCAGGCCCGCGGCCCAAACGAGCGCCTCCCATATCGATCGACAGCAGGAAAAATCCCAATTCATCCGCTCCAGCCTCCAATCTGGTTCGCTCCTAACCTAACCGCCGCTGGACAGACCGACACAGCACTTCCTCGCGCCCTCGTTGGAGGGCGGTCGCCGGACTTCAAGCGAATGGAAGGACAAGAATATGAAGATCCAACCCTAGTGTAGCCTGCGTGGGAGGCAACGGCGGCAGCACGGGCATGGCATCGAGCTTGCGCAAACGGACAGTCGCAACTTGCAAGAGTAGCATGCGCAACGAGCAGGTACATCACATCCTTGATTATATCTAATTCAACTCTTCAATTTCTGGCCAATAGTTAAACCTGACGATGTTGTAAAACTGCTTGTATGTAGGGAATCTATGAGAAAATGAAACCAATTTCTACTTATTTTATAACCCCCCAATCAATACTGGACTGACTGAATCTGATGTATCTAATCAAGTTTCCGGTGCAAACATCCAAGCTCATGTTGTTCTTGAGCCTGAAGTGTCTAATGAACAGACTGCTAATGAAGGATTTGATGCAAACATTTTACATGCTCCTGGTGATGAACATATAGTGTCTAATGAGGCATCTAATGCAAGCATTTTGCAAGCTCCCATTGAAGGATTTAGTGTCTAATGATGATCTGCTATGTTGAGAGAGACATAGAGATTTGCAGACATTGATGACAAGCAAATTATAGTGCATTTTCATGGCTTGAGGAAACATCGAGGCCATCTACCAGAAAGTCCCCGTATCATGCGTAGCATAAATACTTTTCTAATCTGTTGTTTGAAACTATTGGCATACTTGTGCAGGATAGATATATTGATATGCAGTTTGCGCACTGGTTATAGGTGCAATTACACTTCGATATTTTCAGCCAGAGAGCGAATAATTCAAGCAGGTACAGACCATGTTTGTAGTCCTTGTATACCATGTTGCATTTTGTGTTTTTTGGTGCTTGCATCATTTAGTGTTTATAATCTAAACTACTTTGGATCATTAGCTAGTTTTCAAAGTGCATGTAGCTTCACATTTCTCAAGTTATGTTGATTTCCGGAGTGCAAGTGCCTTCGTATTTTTTAAGTTAAATGTTTGCCCCTGGTAACTTAAATTCGTGGATCCGCCACTACACACAAATCATACATGAATGCCAGTATGAATTAAATGAAATGCAGGGACTTACGCTAGCTCATTGCACAGGCTCACTGCATCTCTGCTTGTGCTTGGGATGTTCCATGTACAAGTCCATGTTACCACTTGCTTGGATGTGCAGGCCTTGTGCTCCTTGCATCCCCCTCTGCATTTTTGACACGGCGAATGGCTGATCAAATAAGAGGAACCGACCTTGCTGTTGTACCAGAGGACAAATACTTACAAGGTTATACAGGTGTGCAGGATGTGTACCAGATCCCGTAGCGCCATCATGCTTCGCTAAAAAATGGATTTGCTTGTTTCAGATGATATCTCCAGAAGAAATAAGAGTTAAAGTCAGAGTTTGATAGGCGTGTAAGCTAAGAGAGTAGTGAAAGGATATCCAAACATCATCGGAACAATGCACAAGGGAGTGATGTGTGGATACCTAGTTCGTGCCGGCATTTGGGCATGCTCGCCTAGTTAGAGTGCAGGTCACTTCAGAGCCGTTGAGGGTGATGCGCTGGCGTTGGCTGGCCGTGCACGGATGCAGATCTTGACTGGCAGCGGAGCGCTACGATGCGGTGGATGAGACCATTGGTGAAGCCCCAGTGGCCTCGGGGGGGGGGGGTGGAGGTGCGACGATGTGCTCGGTGAAGTAGCCCTGGTGAGCTGGGAGACGGCGTCGGTGAAGTGCACCTGATGCGGTGGAAGTCGGTGTCTGTGAGGCATGTCGGTTGCGGCGGCCGACGTTGTTGGTGGACCACCCGGTGCGGTGGACGAGGGCGTAGATGAGGTAGCTCCGGTGCGGCGGTGAATCGCGACCATTGTCTTCGTCGTCGTCATCCGGCACATAGGTGGGGAAAGAGACGAGACGAGGGGCGATTCGAACTTTGCTTGGGTTGGCGGGGAATTAGGGATTTGAGCAATCTGGGCGCGGAAGGGGATGATGGACAAGGGAGATTTTGCAGGGCTGGAACTGGGGCCGCCAGATATTTCAATCCGAAATGTGGAAGCATGAACTTATTTTGTCGTCGTCCTTTTGGGGGGGGGAGGGGGGGGGGGAGTGAGGGAGGGGGGTGGGTGGCTGGGTGCTACGCGTATGTCCGACACATGCGACCACCATGACACGACCCTGGTGCGCCTACATTTGAGAATGCAAACGAATCTTCTTTCATTTGCAAACGAATCTGTATGTATTACCTTGCCCGTGTTTTCCTTGCAATAATTAGTCATTCGAAACGAGATACTATAAATTAATTAATGAGGAGTTATTTGAAAAAAAATCGAAATGGTATCCACGCTAATGTGGATTAGAGTGTGTGTCACATAGCGATCTCCAATTCTAATGTGGATTTCGCATTTCACTGTATCCACACTACTTTTTTAATACAAATTTATATGTATATGATGAACACCATGGTAGTGAGAAAACTTTTGGATGGATTCAAACATATGACCTACAAAATAGCACAACAAATCGAGTCAATGTCAACTTTTCAAAACCTAGTATGGCACGAATTCGAAATAATTACCCATATGCATGGTCCTCAGTTCAAATCTTACAATGTACACCGAATTGAAACATCGATATTATGTCTCGTACTATCTACATTCAAATGTTGTTTTTAGCCCCCCCCCCGCACACATGCTACATACTTCCTATATCGGTCAATCTTCCTCTCCTAACCAGCTTAGGAAGCTATCGGTTTCCAACACACATCCATTCTTTCTCTCCATGTTTCGATCTCTAACTGTCTCAACTACAGAACCCCCCTTTTCTACTATGTTACGAAATGTATTTACTTCATACACCCGCCATTGCACCCCATGCCGAGCTCTCTCTCTCTTTCTCTCTCTCTCCCTCTCACCCTCTCGCGCTAAATACATGCATTGCCTATCTAGCCCCCCAACCTCTCGTGCGCACGCATACACATTGTCTATCTAGGTCACTCCCTCGAGACTGTCTCACTCTTTCTTCCGCACGACGGGCCACACTCGCTCAATCTCGCTCTCTTTATCTGAGTCTCGTTTAACCTCATTTTCTTTCACACACAAATGATATATCTCCCTGTTCGGGCCTCGATCGACACACTCTATACTCTCTCACATAGATTGTCTATCTAGGTCAGTCCATCGAAGCCGCCCCCACTCTTTCGACCTCATGGTGGGCCACACCCTCTCTCTCTCCCTCCCTCTCTCTCTCTCTGGATGTCTCGATTGACCTCGCTCTTTCTCGGACAAAAATGATATATTACCATGTTTGAGCCCAATTCGACTTATTCACATTGTATACTCTCTCACACACATTGTCTATCTAGGTCACTCCAACCGTCTCACTCTTTCGATCGCACGACAACCCTATGTGATCGATCGACCTTGCTTCCTCCCAAGCACAAAATATATCTACACGTCTGTGACTGTATCATCTCTCAAGCTCTATCTTGCAGCCCCCACCCTTGCCAAAAGCTCAATCGGACAATATCTCTCCAGAGCATATATATTTGTTCCATGAATGTCGGACCACACTCACTTTGTCTCTCTATCTATATGTCTCTCGATTGACCTTGCTTTCTCACGCCGTATCTTCCACACATTGAAGCTACCTCTCCATCCCTCGCAAAGCCGGAGCTATTTACAATGCGAGGGGCACTCCAACCTTGGATTAATTTGTGTAGGCATTTATTACGGTCGGTTTAGATTATATTTTCGTAGCATTCGGCCCACAACTACTCGAAACACCGTTGCAACCCCCGCAACTCCCCTAGTTGATTCCCTCTGGCTCGGTCATCGCTCTCTCGCACGTCCTTTCTCGCCTTCAACATCGCACCATGGTATTATTGCAAAAACTCTGTTGTTCTCTTTAATTATTATAAATAAGCTACAAAACTACACACCGATAGTCCACTTGGAATGGAACAGATTTGGACCCACAAATTAAAGTGCTACAAATTACACACCGAGGGGCCCACATGTCATGAAACAAATTTGGATCCATATATAAATTAAAAAATAAAGGACGAGGATCGAACATGCGACCAGGGCCTTCAAGTCGCACGTCAATAGGCAACATACGTAGAACAACAATGTTTGTTGTACCTCCCTTTGTTCACATAATGTTTTTATATTACCGCAGCCTATTTAATTGATAACATGTGATATTATTTTTAGTACTATTCACCTTCACTTAATGGTGGGTTCCATGTGTGCTCTCTCTCTCTCTCTCCTCCCCTTCCGCGTTTAGACGCACAGGCAAACACAAAGAACTCGCGGGTGATGTTGCCATTGACCATATCTGGACGCATTCATAAGTTACGGCACCAATTTCACATGCTAGCAGCACTAGTCACTGTGTACATGCAATGCATGTTAATGTGGAAGTATATTAAGTACATGCGGATATTAAGTTGGATATTATTTGCGTGTTATTATGTGATTAGCACTATTTTTGGCATGAAATTAACTGCACGCTAAACGTGTTGAGCGCTCGACATTGAAGCAGTCTAGGTCATTGGATGACAAGGAATACATGTGGCTTGATGAAGTTTTATATTTAATTTGATACGGCTCTAGCAGAACATTCAATCGATCAAACCATAGATTTTGTCCAGTCTGACTCCAACTTTAAATTATACGACGATCGATCTAAAATAAACGGAAATGATAAACGTTCGGATTTTAAGCATGGCACTCCGAACGTTTTTCATGGCAAATTTAGATTACGCGGCGGCGGCGGGGGCATCTTGCGGTGGGAAGCGGCTCCTCTGCCGTCCTCTGTGTGTTGTCGGGCCACTGACCAACGGCGACGTCTTGCGCCGTTGTTGGCATACTCCTGGACGTTGGCCCTAGCTTCAAGGAAGGCCACAATGTTCTGGACTTCGGTCTCCAGGAGCGAGTCAACTGGCGGGAGGAGGCTACTAGCGTTGGTGCAAGGAAGCGGTCGACGGCGGCCATCCATGTCGCTGAGGGGGGCACTGCCACCCGCGCGGGGACATGCGCTGTCAACGGTGGGACGGAGACATTCGTGTGCACGGGCACCGGCATGGGCACGCACGCCAATGCACGCACAGGCGCAAGCGCTAGTAGGTGCACGGGCACTGGCATGGGCGTGCGCATCAGTGCACGCACAGGCGCATGCCCTAGCAGGTGCACGGGCGCTTGAAAGTCGGCGGGGACCACGTGGAACCCCGTGGCATCAAGCTCGGCGACAATGTGCGGCTCCCAGCCCATTAATGCCACGGGGATGGGCGCTGGCGCAGTCGGGGCTACGGGAGCCGGAACGGGAGCGGGGACAGGCGCGGCGTCTTCCTGCAAGGCCAGTTCAAGCTCGTCCCAAAGCGCCTTATGTTCTTGAGACTCCCGCTGGGTGTCTTCCTCAGAAAACTGGAAGACTAAGGGCAGACCATCGTGATGCGGCATGGCGTACGTTTAGGTCAGGCTGGTTGGAGGTAGACGACAGGAGAATCGTAGAGGAAGAGAGAAGATTGTAGCAATACCGGGTAGTGCGGGGTTGATTTTGAACTACGGCGCCGACGACATCAAAAGTGGGAGCAGTTGGGACGAAGGTGGGCGGCGGAGCCTGGTCAAAGGGCTCGCCTCCCGGTGAGCCTGCACAGTGGTCTGCTCGCACGCTTCCCTGTCAGCCAGCGCAGTGGCCTGCTCGCACGCCTCCCGTCGACTCACACGCTTGCTCGGACGGCACCTGCCGATGAGAAGCGAGACTCGTGGCGGCACGTAAATGCCCACGGTTTCAATAGTGAAAGCGTTCGCCTTAACGTGACAGGTCTTTATTCCAAAATACCTTGGCTCTTCATTTGTGCAATTTGTCATAAGAAGCTTGTCTCAAATTGAAGAAAAAAATTACGAAGTAATATTTGTGCCATATCACGTGACCATGCTCAGTTTCAAGAATTTATGGTCACTTTTGGATTTTCTGAAATTTAAGATCCAGGATTCGAAACAATATCATAACCTGCATCATGCAATAAATTTTCAAGCCATACATCTGTCCTGTTGTATTTCTTAAGAAAGGATTTGGTCAAACATTTTGCTTAGTTAGACTTCAGACAAGTTATATATGCAGAGCAAAAGGATAATCCCTCCGTACTAGTGCATTGCCTGATATATTAACTCAAGTACCAGGCACGAACAAACGGGCTCAATTCTATGCTCATCCTGGTGTAGTAGTAGTAGTACTAGGCAATGCAGTTGATGGGTGACCTTGGCGAGTGGCGACCGAGGGAATTGAACCGTGACCGACATGGTAGGTAATGTTGTCTAGTTAATTTTTTTTGAACACAACGTTGTCTAGTTACTAAAGCATCCCTCCGTTGTTCATCGGTAGTCATTATGGATCGGGGACATGAGGGGAATTTCCTAGGGCTGGAATTCTGGCCGCCAGATATTTTGACTCAAAACACGGAGGTTCGACTGGTTAGGGTTGCCTAATGTGCGTACCACGCACGCCACCAGAAGGACACGAGCCCGGTTTTTTTAGGATCAACACGAGCCAAGGTCTGGCTGGTACGCCGTTGGGTCCTACCATTCGAGAATACGAAAGGAACCTTTTAAGTTGCCGAACGAATCTATGTGTATTACAATGCCCGTATTTTCCTGGCAAATACTAATCTCAACGTGTATGACGAGTTGTTGAATTAGAGTGAGTTTGCGATATAGTGATCTCAACGTGGATTTCACATTTCATGGTATCCCTGCTAAGTTTTTCAATGCAAATTCAAATTTAAAAGATGAACAATATGGAGGTGAGAAAACTTTGTATGTATCAAGCATATGACCACACACACACACACACAGACACCCACACACGAACACAACAACAATCCAATAAGTATAGTGCATCTATTTTTCCAAACCATGCATGTATGACACGAATTCAAAAATACTCCTTCTGTTCCTAAATATTAGTCTTTTAGAGATTTCAACAAGCGACTACTTACGGAGCAAAATGAGTGAATCTACACTCTAAAATATGTCTATATACATCCGTATGTGCCAGTCCACTTGAAATCTCTAAAAATACTAATATTTAGGAACGAAGGGAGTAAAATGTAAGACATGCATAGTCCTCAATTCAATATTTAAAATGAACATGAAACTGAAACATGAATATTAAGTCTAGTACTACAGTACATGCAAATGTTGTGTTTAATTAGGCGGAGCTATGATTGTCGGGGGTCACCCCCTCGACCTTAGAGAAAATTGTGAAGCTCAGTTTAGGGTTGTTTAGATTATATTCCCCACCCTCCCAACCATCGATTGGTTGTGCACCCCCACCCCTCCTCCCCGGGAGAATATCATGTGCCCCCATACCTTAGATGCTATATGCCGATACGAGTTGCTTGGAGCTTGTAGATCTGAGATATAGCAGCTCACATGATGTCTTAATATTTTTACAGGAAACCTTGATGAGTTTGAGAATTGCACACAATTGGTACAAAAACTACTCAGATGCCCTTGGATCCCATATCCAACGACCTCGAAGCTCGTATCGCCGTAGCATCTAAGATGAAGGAGGACATCATATTCTCCTGTATGTAAGAATAGAATGTGCTACCACACCTTAGATGCTTTGGTGATACAAGATCTTCGGAGCCGTTGGATTTGTGACCCAACGCCTCCTCGGTGGTTCGAACGTTTTTTTTGCAGAAAAGCCCCCAAAGAGTTCGGCCACTTCTTACAAGCACAAAGATTGCTCAGATGCCATTGGATCTCAGATCAAACAACCTCAAAGCTCGTATCACCGTAGCATCCAAGCTGCGAGAGCATCTTATGTTTTCTCGCACGGGAGAATATGAGGTGCCCCCGCACCGTAGATTCTATGGTGATACGAGTTCACGGAGATCTAACGGCCCACAGTAGGAGGTTTGAATGTTTTTTCAATATACGGCTGAGAGAGTTTGGGAATTGTGCAGAAAGTACAAGTACTACGCATGTGCCATCTGACCACTGATCATACGACCTAGATGCTCATATCACCGTAGCGGGTAATTAAGCTACGGGGAGCACCTAATATGAGCAACGGGGAGCCGTTGGATCCAAGATGCAACGGCACACACGAGGCCTGAATGTTTTATTTGCAAAAAAGCCTTTGGAGAGTTTGGAAATTGCGCATAATTACAAAGACTACTCCCAAGCCATTGGATCTCACTTCCAACGGTGTAAAAACTCGTATCACCATAGCATCTAAGCTGCGGGGTGGATGTGATATTCTATGCTGCTATCATTTTTGTTCGTAAACTTGCAAAATACGTGTAACTTGTGCCGTTACTTGTCTAACCGCGCAAAGTGTTTGTTCAAAAAAACCATCCTACACTGAAATATCAGAACAACACACGGGGGTCCCACTTGTCATTAATCAAATTCGGACCTAAACTAACAAATCTGAAAGACGAGTTTCGAACTAGCAACCTAGACTTCAAAGCGTAAGTCGATAGCCTGAAACAACAACGGTTGTTGGCTTTGTCCCATGACTTGATTTTATACAGTATTACGTTGAGTAGAGTAGAGGGAGTGCCTCGTCTACACATGCATGACCGTTGACTCACTTACTGGTGGGTCCCAGGTCTGCGATCTCTCTCTTCTCTCCATCGTCTAACCTTTGCACGGGCACACACGAAGAGTGGCGCTAGCTTGCCATGGTGTTATTACAACTAAAAAAATTCTTGGAAAATAGAAGAATCGCCTAGAACAAGAGACGTTGTGGCTGGTCAAGACGGAGCTAACCACACCTATCCTCCGTGCCATGTTAGCATGATGAAGCTGTGTGGCTAGTGGGGTGTTTTTGACCGACTGGCTGGGTCCCGAGGTCGAACCGTAGGTACTACATCTGATACAGTAAATTTTTACACGCACATTTTCCTCCGTGCCGAGACATGGCACACCCTACCGCGCGGTTTCGGGGTCCTCCCGGGTGGTGCACGCATATATTCTTCCTGACGTGGAACGCCCTACTGCGCGTTTTCGCCGAAGCAAGTAAATAAATGAGTCGTCAAATCACAAAAGACCACTTTTCCCGCTGAATACATCAGTGAAGCACGTTGGCTAGCTAGTTGGGCTAGTTCGATCGATTAGCTAGGCCGCCACCACATTTGTTTTTCACCCCTTTTTTTATCTACTTGCCGATAGGTAAATTTAAACATCCACCGCGGTGTTGCTCTGGTGTTTGAGTGCGGTAGGATTTTTAATTTTTTGATTGACGGGAGCAGGCGCGGCAGGATTTTTAATTTTTTGATTGACGGGAGAAGGCACGGCAGCAATTAGTCACGATGACTCCGCCTGTAAAACCCATTGCTCCCTGATGTGAGAAGTCGTCGACTGGTGTTTTACCATGGTGAAAACCAAAAGATTCCCCGCTCCTCGGCTGGCTTCCTCCGCCTTCCCGTAGATTGCATTGTCTTTCAGCCGTTTCGCCCCCTGCATCACCAACGTCATGCGCCTCGAGAAGCAGAGGGACTTCGGTGGTGTTTAGGCACCCTCTGCATGGGCATGTCCATGTCTCGGCGCAACATGACCGTTGGATCAAACTCAGATGGTGCAGATCAGTCACTGTAGCACAAAGTGTGTGGGTGTGTTTGGTTGCATTCTCATCTCAATATGGTGTGTAAGTCACCTTACGAAAACCAAATAATCCCAAAACACTTAGGCATGGTACATTAACTCCCTCCCCATTTCTTGTTTTGTGACATATCAACCAATAAGAGACGTGGGTCGTGCATGCTTTCAATGACTTGAGACTAATAAACATGACATGCAGTGGTTAGTTCATTGCATGCAATGCTATTAATTAGCCAAAAGACATTAAGTTTTCTCGTTTTCCTCTCCGCCTTGGTCATAGTGCACAACGTAAGATGACTTACACACCTAGACGGAGTAGTTGTTTCCTCTTCGTGTATTTGTGTTAACCTACTAGTGTGGACTCATGCACCCTTCATGCACTCTGCCAAACACCCAAAAGTGGGTATAGAAGGGAACTTTTGCTCCCATCCCGTGCACCCTTCATACACCCTGCCTAACACTATTCGTGCTTCATATGGTTCATGTTTTGTGGAGTACTGTAGCACCGTATTCTCCGTGCACTGTAGACCTAGTTCTGTTAACATTGATCTCACCGTTCATTCTCGACCGGACAGTCGAGAAAGCGGTACTATGTTACTACATTACTGTTCATATAATTGACATGCGCACAACATCATTTATTGTCGTCATATCTTACTACACTAGCAACAATATTATGTAGTACTGACGTATGAACCACTGCACATGCCTAGTAGTAGGAGCACTGTGTATGTTCAAGTGGCTTCCATGTTTCGCACTCCTCCATCGTAAGAGTGGAAACGCTTGCTGTAATCATTTTTTTCTTTAGAAAAATAGTGGACGCTCTACCGTGCGGATTATCCTCCAGCCATGCACTAAATTACTCACTTTCACCGACGTGTGGGATAGCCAGCATCGGGGTCCACCAGCCATGCACTAAATTACTCCATAGTAGAGTGACGGTAGACTACCCCGATCGAAGCGCCGCAGTAATGCCCAATGAGCTGTCAAATCACAAAACCCCCTCCTTTCCAGCAGTAAGTTGGACGGACGAAGCAACCATCATTTCACTCTTCTCTCTCAGCTTCCTCTCTACCCAACCCTCGCTTCTCCCTCATCTTGTTCCTCATTTCTTTAAGAAAACCCCGACCTGCTTCTGCCATTGTTCTTCTCTCCCAAAGAAGGAAAGGTGAGTGCATCAATGGTGTTGATTCTGGCCAAGGCCTGGTCTTGCAACCCCGAGACTGATCCTATAACTCCCTCTCTTTTCTTCTTTTGGGTTTGTGATTATGGTTTCTTTTCTTTTATTTCTATTTGACAGTTTCTTGATGGACGCTGGAGCACCGGCCGAAGTGATGTCTATGGCTCTGGCCAAAACCGTCGAGGCTCATGGTAGGAAGAAGCGCAAGCACCCCGTTGAGACTACCCCAGACAAGCTCAAAGCCATCACCCTGTCCAAGCCCACCTCTCCGGGATCCCTCATTAAGCAAGTCCAGGTAATATCTCTTCTTGACGATCTTTTTCTCGATCTTGATCGTGTTTTTTCATCTAACACGCAGTACTAGTACTAGTACTAGTAGTACAACTTTCTGGGTGATCTTGCATGTGATTTTTGTGTGCCAAATGACGGTTCTAAATTCCTCTTTTGACCAAAACATGCGAGAGGTTGACACTGATTTCTTATAGATTACTTTCAACTACTCCCTCTGTCCCAAATTTCTTGTCTTAGATTTTTCTAGATACAGATGTATCTAATACTAAAATCTGACTTGATACATCCGTATCTAGACAAATCTAAGACAAGAATTTTGGGACGGAGGGAGTACTTTATGAACATCAATGCTACCTTTGAAGAGGGTATATTTGCCTCAGTAACTTGTGTTATGGATATTGCAAGTAATCCCTCTGCTCTCATGCCTTTGAAGACATGTTCTAGTGTCTTTGTTCACTCATTTCTGTGCATATATGTAGTCATATATGGAGTATAATATCGAAAATCATCTTATATTTCTGAACGGAGGTAGTAATAAAATATGGTTTCTGTTTGAATTAGAACCAGGTCCGCGGTGGAGATGAAGTGTCAAAGTCATGCCGTGTGAGCTGTAAGAGCCGAGCATGAGTTCTACTGCTAAACTATCCAGCTACTGTGTCCTTGTTGCCACGTGTCCTGAACTAGTGTTTTCCTGTAGCATTGTTGTCAGGCGTGTTCCCGAGGCTGTACTTGACCACAACAATTTCCTAGCTGTGCCTTCGATTACGGAGGGTGTGGTTCTTGTAAAGCTTCCCAACAAATCTGGTGCGGCCTGTCTTCATGATCATGTTTATGAGTGGAAAGACCACTCTGTTAGGTTCTCCAAGGTTGACAAGATGGTGATGGTGCATGTAGACATCACTCATGAAGTCCATGGCCTAGTCAGTTATGCGGGGTTCATCCCGTAGGTCGGTGGCAAGAAATAGTCTGTAGAGTTTAATTAGTCCAACTTTGCTTGTCTGTAGTAAGTACTATTGTTCAGTACTTGATTTGTGTTTGTGAACCCTGTATTGTTTATTAGTATTGCCGCTTTTGGTGTGTGGTCAGTCCTGAGAACGGTCTATTTTAATGTCTGTCCACTCAATTCAGTCTGTATATTTTGAAGTATCCAGATCATCTTTTTTGTGAGGACGGTTTATCAATTATGGTTACACTCCAATATCTATATGCATTGCAGGGTTTATCGCACCCACCAGGATTTCCAGTCCCATGGATGTTCGGTCCATACGATTTGTCACGACCTTTGGACTGTCCTGCTTGTGGCAGTAGGCAGGGCCCCTGCATGCCACCCGTAGTTGGACGATCAATCTTCAGTTTAGTACTTCAACATAGTGATTTCCTGGTAAGGATTCACTCGTGTCACATCAAGTAAATCTTATTGATTTACTATCTAGATCTTATTGATTTAATGTCATGTTTTCTTTCTTTTCTTGCAATTTTACGATGCAGGTTTTGCCATGTGACATTCATCACAGAATAAACCGTTTGGTTTGCTCTACGATGGCTATTTTTGCAGGTTTCACTTCTTATGTCGTGTCAGTAACGAAGGTACTGTCCATCACTTATATTACAGGAAAAAATTGGATCAGTCTGTTGTCTGAGTACAAGCTGAATCCCTATGATGAACTGCAGTTTGGTTTAACAAAAAACACCACAATTAGTCCTTCTCGCATTTAAAAGAAATGAAGAAAAAATCTGGATCACGGTCACGAAGCCTAGTCAAGTTAGAAAGCTGATCATAGCAGACCAGACACGGTCGCCGCTGTCTCGCACATCGGTACCACCTTCAGCAACGGATCGAGCATCGGTAGTTGCTCTAGCACTGATAGTGGCAACAACTCAGTCTGAACCAGCTGAGGATTGGGCACCGACCGCGTCAGCAGATCAGGCTGATCTACCAGAGGATCGGGCATCGACACCGGCACCTGCTCCGACATCGGAGCACCATCTCCGGCAGTAGCAGCAACTTCGACACCTGCACCAACACTTGCAATTGCATCTACTCCGGCCCGTGCAGCAGCAACCGAACGAGCAGTTGATCCGGCAACAGGCTGGGCTGCAGTTCGCACTTTATATACCAAAGTCCTTACAAAAACCGACATGTCCACCTTCTTGGTAAGCATTGGCCGCCCAAGTGTTTCGTTCTTTTTTATTTCCATGTTGTTTCGCATGATTCACTATGTTGATCTAAATGTTTGGGTATGTCTTCTTGTTTGCAAACAGAGAATTCCTAGAGCAACGAGGGAGTCGTTCAACAATCCGGGCGACAGCGGCCAAGTTTCTCTTACCATGCACAACCTTAGTGTGAATGAATCTGCTCAATATACCGTAAGTACAAAGGATGGTTGCATGATGATTGATGCTAAAGGATGGTCAAGGTTCAAATCTAAATCATATCTTGCGGTAGGGGATGATGTCAAAATCGAACTTTCTCGGCAAGGAGAGCTGGTCGAAATCAACTTTGAAATTCTTCAGTACTGCCGAACTGATCTATCCGCCGAGAGATTTTGATGTAATACTCTGGCATGGTGAAACAAGTGTCCTGTGTGTATAAGTAGTATGACAGTATCATTGATAGAATTGCAACTCTGATTGCTGGTTAGGAACTATCGTTTGATTTCATTCAACAGCTGCTGTGCTTTATTCAATTTTGTGTATTCTCCTTGCGACAGCATCTAAAACCAGCGCCGTACCGACCACTTGCAATATGAAAAGCGCTGAGGTAGAACACATAGGCCCCCAGACATGCAGGCCCACCGGCCTATGGCCCAAAGTCCAGAACCGTGAGCCTGTCTGAGTATTTCTCAGCTGAACCCCCATAATGCCCGTGC
This sequence comes from Triticum urartu, assembly GCF_056163025.1. Lineage (NCBI taxonomy): Eukaryota > Viridiplantae > Streptophyta > Magnoliopsida > Poales > Poaceae > Triticum > Triticum urartu. Next base: position 378,679,604 of record NC_141878.1, on the reverse strand, counting down.
GTTGCACGTAACATCAAGATGCATTTATATGAGTATTTTATCTTGTGAGAGAAAAAGATGAATGAGGGAAGGCCTTATTTGCAAATGCGGAGAGGTGTGTGGGTACCTTTTTGCAAAATTGCCATAGTTTCCTTCCTATCTGTCAGATATAAATCGGACGACCTATATTGCAGGATGACAGGCACACCATCATCACCAACTCGTCTATACCGTGTTAAAAAACTCTGTTTTTTATAATTATATATGTTATATATATTCCCCTTGATTTTTATTATGTATAAAATTGTGATATAAAAGATCTTTATATTTCTTTACAGAGGGAATATCTCTCTGTCAAAAATATATTTATGTGTAATAACTAGTTACTCCTGTCTTTCTACTTCCTTGCGCTGATATGTGGGGCATCCGGCAACGGGGTCCACATGCCATATGCACCAAATTAGAGTGCACAACTGCAGGGTAGACACACCCCGGTTGTAGTGCCACATTAATGCCCAATGAGCCATCAAATCACAAAAACCCCCACCTTTCCAGCTTTCCAGCTTTAGCAGTAAGCTGGACGGACAAAGCGGCAATATTTCACTCGGCCTGAATCCCTTCTCCCTTGTCTGCTTGTTCAGAGAAAACCCCCGCTCGGCGATTGCATTGGGTTTTCTCATGGAGAACCTGGTACGAGTTCTTCATCCATCCACGATAAATCCAAGTCCCTTGGTCGCGGGTACTCCTAGGATGGCAGCCGCCACCGTTGATGCATTTTTCTTCCTATTGAATCTAGTATGTTTCATTTGCAGTGCCCAAAGTGCGAGGACCCTATAGGTTTCTGCGCCCTCGGCGAGACGCCACACTTGTTCCTTCTCATCCTAACACAGGATTTTAAAACGCGCATAGTATGTTCCTAGAATCCTCTTTTCTATCCGGGAGGGTGGGGTTTTTTGAACATGATGTCAACTAATTTGGAAATTTGGATTGCTATATTTGGATAAAAGGTACCAGGACCATGGTCAACACTGACGTGAAGGAGGAAAGTATTTCTAGATTTGGATATAGGGAATACATTGTGTTCTCATATTATTTTTCCTGCAGTGCATTCCTTGCTCTGCCAGAACGCATGTACTCAAGATGCTCGGCCTTGCCATAACTGAATACACTAGTTTAATGGTAACAGTGAAGACAAGCCATGGATATAGGTTTCGAGTTGGGTTCATGAACCAAGAAGATCGCTGATTTTTTATGGCCGAACTTGGATAAACTTTCTCAAGTGTTACAGACTGAAAGTTGGCGCACGAATGTTGATGGAAATAACAGAACCTGGTCTCATCTTCACTGCGATCTTCCACCCCGACGTCGTTCCAATTGTTCATCCATGTTAGTTTTGTATTTGGTTCTTTCTTGTTGCCTCGATTACTTCTTAATCCACCTATTCTGTCTAACTGATCACAATTTAACTTTAGAAGTAGCAACGAATCTCTCACGAAGATGCTACTTCTAACTAATATTTTCTTATAATTGGTGGCACGTGTAGGTTTTTTCAGAGTTAAGCAGGCTGCTCGTTTGTTATTCTGTAACAACTCGGCCGTTATTGATGGCACTGAAGTTGACTGGGACGACATCCACAAGTTCCTACACTTTATTGATCATCTTGAGGTCCTTGTGGGGCGTTTCAATGGTAGAAGGCCACGTGGGATATGTGTGCCACTGCTACACTCGTTGAACAGGTCCAACTGTGTCGAGAAACTTGTGGTACGAGCTATTTTCTATTATATATGTTGTTCTCAAACTATTGCTTATACACAGTTTTACAGCTGTGATCTTCTCGAAATAGAAACTGCCCAGTTCTATTGCTCCTATACAGATGCCTGACCATGGTCGGGTCAGACTTGCGCTCGGTCACAACATGATGTTTATCTCGACCTACTCCATTCCCCTTGGAGGTGAAAAAATACTTATTCATGGGTGGTCCCAAATAATGAAGGCCCGTCCATCTTGGAGAATAGGACAGAAGATTATGTTCCTGCTTTTCCATGAATCTAAAGCGAATATCCTGTTTATTGACCACATTGCGAGATGAAGCCGCTTTCAGAAGGTTGTGGATGCGCGGGGTGGCGCCTGGGCCTTGTCCTGGGGCTTGGCGGCCTCACCCTTGGTTAACTGTAGGCAAAGTAGCACTGTTCGAGGCGTGCTTTGTACGGTTGAACCTGTATAAGTACTCATACTGCTTTCAGCTATGGTTGTTAAGTGCCCCTGCTGGTTTCAATTAAGGTTGTTAAGTACTCTTGCTGCTTTTACAGTATGTCGTGTTTCTTCAGTCCTGTCTTCCTCCAGCTGCCAAAACGAAACCAGTGCCGGCGAGGCCGCCTGCTTCCGCCTCCCATGGCTGGCTGCGCCTCAGCGCACACATCGCCGCCCCACTGTCTCCTAAATCGTTAACGCCGACGTCCGAGGCCTCGCCATCGTCCTCCGTGCACTTTGGTGCGCTCGCCACGGCGCCACCCTCTCGCGTTGTTAACATGGTCAACAAACAACAAGAGTCGGCAGAAGTACGTGGAGAGGATGACATTAGGGCCCACCATGTCAGCGTATGGAAAAATAAAATGCTTCCTCTTAGTGTTTTCCTGTCATCTGGGACCCACGACATTGTGAGCGTATATAGTCAACAGACAAGCGAACATCACAAGATCAACTGACACCTGGTGAGGGAGTCCTGGATTAGGGGGTGTTCGGGTAGCCGGACTATACCTTCAGCCGGACTCATGGATTATGAAGATACAAGATTGAAGACTTCGTCCCGTGTCCGGATGGGACTTTCCTTGGCGTGGAAGGCAAGCTTGGTGATGCGGATATTCAAGATCTCTTACCATTGTAACCGGCTCTTTGTAACCCTAACCCTATCCGGTGTCTATATAAACCGGAGGGTTGTAGTCCGTAGGCAATCAACTCCATACACAACAATCATACCATAGGCTAGCTTCTAGCATTTAGCCTCCTTGATCTCGTGGTAGATCTACTCTTGTACTACCCATATCATAAATATTAATCAAGCAGGAGTAGGGTATTACCTCCATCGAGAGGGCCCGAACCTGGGTAAAACAAAGTGTCCCCTGTCTCCTGTTACCATCCGGCCTAGACGCACAGTTCGGGACCCCCTACCCGAGATCCGCCGGTTTTGACACCGACATTGGTGCTTTCATTGAGAGTTCCTCTGTGTCGTCGCTTTTAGGCCCGATGGCTCCTTCGATCATCAACAATGATGCAGTCCAGGGTGAGACTTTTCCCCCGGATAGATCTTCGTCTTCGGCGGCTTCGCACCGCGGGCCAATTCGCTTGGCCACCTTGAGCAGATCGAAAGCTATGCCCCTGGCCATCAGGTCAGGTTTGGAAGCCTAAACTACACGGCTGACATCCGCGGGGACTTGATCTTCGACGGATTCGAGCCACAGCCAAGCGCGCCGCACTGCCTCGATGGGCATGATATAGCTCTGCCACCGAACAGCGCCTTGGAGGCCGCACACACATCGGTTCCGACCATTGATTCGGAGCCTACTGCACCGATCGAGGATCAGCGGTTGGACGCTGCCTCAGGGGCTGTGATCTCAGAGGTGATTGAGCCGAACTCCAGCCCCGCACTCCGCATGGCCCGTGACTCCGAGGATCCGGATTCCTCTCCGAGCTCCGAGCCCTCCGCGCCCCTGCCGATCGAATCCGATTGGGCGCCGATCATGGAGTTCACCGCCGCGGACATCTTTCAGCACTCGCCCTTCGGCGACATCCTGGATTCTCTAAAGTCTCTCTCTTTATTAGGAGAGCCCTAGCCGGACTATGGTCAGCAAGGTTGGGATACGGACGACGAAAAAATTCAAAGCCCACCCGCCACCCACTTCGTAGCCACTGTCGACGACTTAACCGACACGCTTGACTTCGATTCCGAAGACATCAACGGCATGGACGACGATGCAGGAGACGAACAAGAACCAGCACCTGTAGGGCGCTGGAAGGCCACCTCGTCATATGGCATATATATGGTGGACACTCCAAAAGATGGAGATGGCGATGGAACAGTGGGGGATGACGCCCCCAAGAAACAGCAAAAGCGCCAACGTCAGCGGCGCTGCTCTAAATCCCGCCAAAGCAAAAACGGTGATTCCGGCACGGGAGATAATACTACCCCAGATAGCGCCGAAGAACACCCACCTCAGCAAAATTCGGCACAGGAAGATGGAGAAACCAGCCCTCATGAAAGAGTGGCAGACCGAGAGGTCGAGGATGATAACTATACGCCTCCCTCCGAAGATGAGGCTAGCCTCGACGACGACGAATTCGTCATACCATCAGACCCCGCCGAACAAGAGCATTTTAAACGCAGGCTTTTAGCTATGGCAAGCAGCCTCAAGAAAAAGCAGCAACAGCTTAGAGCTGCCCAAGAATTGCTAGCTGACAGATGGACTGAAGACCTTGCGGCCGAAGAGCATGAACTCGAACGCCCCTCCAAGAGTTACCCGAAGCGCAGGCCGCTACCCCGATCAGAGGAGGAAGCACCTACATCACCAGCGCGTGACATGGCAGACCGGCCACCTCGCGGTCGCGACAGAGAGGCCTGTCGGCCCTCCACCCAAGCCATGCCCCGACGCCGCTCAACTAAGGCACGGGAAAATGCGCCCGACCTGCGAGACATACTGGAGGATAAGGCAAGACAAACAAGATCGATCTATGGATCGCGCAGGCGCCCTACTGCATGTGACAATAATCTTCACTCCGGATACAACAAATCCAGCCGGGCCGAACACAACAGACATAGCCCTTCCAAGCTGCGTGGCGATATAGCCCAGTACAGAGGCGCTGCACACCCGCTATGCTTCACGAATGAAGTAATGGATCATAAAATCCCAGAGGGTTTCAAACCCGTAAACATCAAATCATATGATGGCACAACAGACCCGGCGGTGTGGATCGAGGATTATCTCCTTCACATCCACATGGCATGCGGCGATGATCTACACGCCATTAAATACCTCCCACTCAAACTTAAAGGACCAGCCCGGCATTGGCTTAACAGCCTGCCAGCAGACTCAATCGGTTCTTGGGAGGACCTGGAAGCCGCATTCCTCGACAACTTCCAGGGCACTTACGTGCGACCGCCGGACGCCGACGACTTAAGCCACATAATTCAGCAGCCAGAAGAATCAGCCAGACAATTCTGGACACGGTTCCTAACAAAGAAAAACCAGATAGTCGATTGGTCGGACGCAGAGGCCCTAGAAGCCTTCAAGCATAACATTCGCGACGAGTGGCTTGCCCGGCACCTGGGACAGGAAAAACCGAAATCCATGGCAGCCCTCACGACACTCATGACCCGCTTTTGCACGGGAGAAGACAGCTGGCTAGCTCGCAGTAACAACTCATCAAAGAACCCTGGTAATTCGGACACCAAGGACAAAAGTGGCAGGACACGTCGGAATAAGCAAAAACGCCGCGTCAACAGCGACAGCAATGAAGACACGACAGTCAATGCCGGATTCAAAGGCTATAAATCCGGTCAGCGGAAAAAGCCATTCAAAAAGAATACTCAAGGCCCGTCCAGTTTGGACCGAATACTCGATCGCTTGTGCCAGATACATGGCACCCCCGAAAGGCCAGCCAATCACACTAACAGGGATTGTTGGGTGTTCAAGCATGCAGGCAAGTTAAGGGCTGAAAACAGAGACAAGGGGCTGCACAACGACGACGAGGAGCCCAAGCCACCGAACAACAATGGACAGAAGGGCTTTCCCCCACGAGTGCGGATGGTGAACATGTTATACGCAACCCACATTCCCAAACGGGAGCGGAAGCGTGCGCTACGGGACGTATACGCGATAGAGCCAGTCGCCCCAAAGTTCAACCCATGGTCCTCCTGCCCGATCACTTTTGATCGAAGGGACCATCCCACTAGCACCCGTCATGGCGGCTTCGCCGCATTGGTTCTCGACCCAATCATCGACGGATTTCATCTCACAAGAGTCCTCATGGACGGCGGCAGTAGCCTGAACCTGCTTTATCAGGACACAGTGCGGAAAATGGGCGTAGATCCCTCAAGGATTAAGCCCACAAGAACGACCTTTAAAGGCGTTATACCAGGTGTAGAAGCCAACTGTATAGGCTCAGTAACACTTGACGTGGTCTTCGGATCCCCGGACAATTTCCGAAGCGAAGAGTTAATCTTCGATATAGTCCCGTTTCGCAGTGGCTATCACGCCCTGCTCGGACGAACCGCGTTTGCAAAGTTCAATGCGGTGCCGCACTATGCATATCTCAAGCTCAAGATGCCAGGCCCTCGAGGAGTAATTACGGTCAACGGAAACACCGAACGCTCCCTCCGTAGGAGGAGCATACGGCGGCTCTCGTAGCGGAGGTACAAAGTAGCCTTCTCAGGCAATTCTCCAGTCTGGCAATTAAAAAGCCAGACACTGCCAAGCGCGCCCGGAGTAACCCACAGTAGGACCGCCTGGCACACTCTGAGCAAGCGTAGCAAGGCGGCCCCAACCCCAGCTTTCGCGACATAGTGAAACCAGTACCTCGCGTACATAACTATGCCCTTGAAATACCATGGGCACAGGGGAAGGGGCACAAAAACGGCACGCCCAAAATACGGCTTAAAACGTACTAGGGGCTGCCGGATTCTTTTTTTTTTAAATTTTTTCTTACTTTCAGGACTCCATACTTCGGACGACCTGTTCGGCAATTCGACTGCCACACAAACGATGCAAGATCCAGGGAAGCAGACAAGCCATGCCGCATTATGGAATCCCAGGTGGTCTCTGTTACGAGCGCTACACCTGTTTTCAATACAATTCCGCGGCCTGCCCCTGGTCAAGACATACTGAATAGTCCAATATCTTTTGCTTACCGCACTATTTGTATCGTTCGGCTTTGATAAATAGCCTCTCTATAAACAATGCTTAGCTTTTTGTCTATTTTTTGCATTACTCTCTTTTATATATGTTCATTAATGACATGTTGCACCCGTACACTACGGTACGGCAAGTACGCCAGGGGCTTCAGTACCCTTTAATACGGCGAGAGAAGTCCGTACACTTTCACAAGTGCGGCACCCCGAACTTATAGCACTATATGCATCGGCTCCGAACCATGATTTGGGTCAATAGTTGGGTTTGCCCGGCTCCTATGTTTTGGTGCCTTACGTTCCGCTATATCAGCTAAGGTAGCACTAGGAGAACCACTGCGATTGTGCCCCGGTTGAGCTGGGTTAAGCACCTCAGTGGAGAAAGCTAAAACTGACTGTCATGATGAGGCAAGAGACCTGTCGCTGTTCGAGAGGTTTTTCGGGTCCCTAAAGACTTATGCCGCTTCGAGCGAGGAGCTGGATAACCCCAGCCAAGGCGTGGATAGCGCCCCAAACTCGGTCTTCCGAACTAGGGGCTTCGCCGAAATTTAAAATTATAAAGTTCTATGGCTAAGTGAGAGTGTTCAAGCATTATAGTCCGATTGCCTGGTTCGTCGTGCTGAGCGCCTCCCTCGAAGGACCCAAACATGGGAAAAAGAGTGCACAGGTTTATCACTGAACACCCCAGCACTAGTGGCATGGGGGAAGAAGCCGACGACTGGCCATCTCTCAATTTTTGATAAACGGCCGCACAGAAAATAATATTTTAAATTCAATAAGCATTGCTTAGCGCATATGAACAAGTTTTCAGTGCACAGGATAAAATCGAGCGAGTTCATTCAAAAATTACATCCTTGGTGCACTCATCCACTACAAGGCGGGCACCCGCAAGAACATCCTTATAGTAGTTCTCGGGCTTGCGATGCTACTTCCCCGGCGGCGGCCCGTCCCTAACAAGCTTCTCACCGTCCAGCTTACCCGAGTGCACCTTTGCACAGGCAAGGGCCCTACGGGCACCTTCGATGCAGATGGAGCGCTTGATGACCTCGAGCCTTGGACAGGCCTCCACCAGCCGCCGTACCAGCCCGAAGTAGCTCCCAGGCAGGGCCTCTCCGGGCCACAGCCAAACTATGAAGCCCTTCATGGCCTGTTCGGCCGCCTTGTGGAGCTCGACCAGCTGTTTCAGCTGGTCGCTCAAGGGCACAGGGTGTCCGGCCTCAGCATACTGAGACCAGAACACCTTCTCCGTCGAGCTGCCCTCTTCAGCTCGGTAGAATGCGGCGGCGTCAGATACGCTGCGGGGAAGATCTGCGAATGCCCCTGGAGAGCTTCAGATTCGGGTAAGTAACAAGTAGTTTACTTTTATATTTCTGCTTTGCATGAAGAATGCCTTACCCGCTGCTATCTTTTTCACCTCCTCCAACTCTTGGAGGGCCTTTTGGGCTTCGGCCTTGGCAGACTTGGCAGTCTCAAGGGCCGTCGCGAGCTCGGACGCTTGGGTCTTTGACTCAAGCTCCAAACTCTCATGTTTTTTTCATGAGAGCCTGAAGCTCTTGCTGCACCTCGCCGACCTGAGCCCCAAGTTTCTCTCGCTCGGTGCGCTCCGCGGCCATTTTCTTTTCGGCCTCAGATAGCGCCTGCTTGAGGGTCGCCACCTCAGTCGTGGCCCCTACAATAAGCAGTACAATCCTGTTATTTTTTGCAATCACACCTCTCTATAGGCACCTTTTTCTGTAAGGTATTTCGTACCTTCTGTCTCCTCGAGCTGCCGCTTGGCAAGGCTGAGCTCTTGCTCGGTTCGCCCGAGGTCCTGTTTCAGGACACCCACCTCCGCAGTCAGTGCGGCGATGGATAGCAGCGAAGCCTGCATACGCATATTGACTCTTTATTGTTAGACTCCTGCGAAATTTAATAGATCCTCTATTCGGCTTTTCTTTCCGAACGCCAAACAGAGCATCAGGGGCTACTGTCTATGCGGTAATATTTTTACATATTTTTTACTTACCTCGAAGCCTGTTAGAAGGCTAGCGCAAGCTTCAGTCAGTCCGCTCTTGGCGGACTGAACCTTCTGGATCACCATACTCATAATAGTACGGTGCTCCTCGTCGATGGAGGCGCCTTCAAGCACCTCCAGCAGATTGTCCGGCGCCTCCGGTTGAACGGAGGCTGCCGCTCAGAAGACTTGCTCCTCTTGGAAGGAGTTTGCCTACCGCAGTCCGAAACTGTTGAAGATTCCGGCGCGGTGTCCGGCATAAATCCGGACTTGGAGCCCTGGGGGGTCTTGTCCCCTTTACTCCTGGAGTCCGGGAGGTCGCCTTGCGGCTCCTCCAGGACCACCTCCTCCTGCCCCGGAGCTCGTTGCGATGCCACTTCAGCGTCATCCGCAGTGCGGGGGGAGACAACGGGTGGAACTGAGTTCATGTCCGATGAATCCAGGGAGTCGCTCGACGACTCGTTGAGTTCGGCCCAGGGCGGGCTGCATGATTATATTCGACATTAGGGAAAGCTGTGCAACAAAAGGAATATCATGAGTTACTCTGGTATCCGAACAGTTACGATTTCGCCGGACGCCTGGCCCTGTCCGGCCACTCCTCTTCATCCTCGTCGGCGTCGGGGGCGTAGTCCGGCGGAGGGGTCTTCCTCTTCTTGGACCCTTCGGCCTTCCCCCTTGGGGCGGCCTTCCTTTTCTTTCCTCCCTCCGCTGGGGGGGAGAGCTTTCTTCTTCCTCCTCCTCGTTTTTACGGGAGGAGGGCGTCTCGGACTCATCGGATGACGAGTCCGACAACACCACGTTGCGGGTACTCTTTCGAGTCCCCGTGGTCTTCTTCTTCTTGGCCTTCTTTTCCGGCACCACATAAGGCGCCGGAGCCAGCAGCTTCACTAGTAGAGCTGGGGCTGGGTCTTCGGGCAGCGGAGCCGGACAGTTAATCGGTCCGTATACCGCCCGCCAAGCCTGTCAAAGGTAGGGGAGTTTAGATCCCGCATAGAGTTAAACTATGAAAAAGCTGAACATCCTATAAAAGGTGAAAATAGCTTACCTCACTGGCGTGACGCTGCAAGCTGTATCCGCGGTCCTCGGAAGCGGATGTGGGAGCCTCGGCGCCTTTGGTTAGCACCTTCCATACGTCTTCATACGTCGTGTCGAAGAGCCTGTTAAGGGTTTGGTGCTGCGCCGGGACGAACTCCCACAGATTAAAATCCCGTTGTTGGCACGGCAGGATCCGGCGGACGAGCATAACCTGGATTACATTAACAAGCCGGATTGGCTTGTTCACCAGGGACTGGATGCATGTTTGCAATCCGGTCACCTCTTTCTCGTCACCCCATGATAGGCCCGTCTCTTTCCAGGACATAAGCCGCGTGGGGGGTCCGGATCGGAACTCGGGGGCTGCGGTCCATTTCGGATCGCGTGGCTCGGTGATGTAAAACCACCCGGATTGCCACCCCTTTAGGGTCTCCACGAAGGAGCCCTCGAGCCATAGGGCGTTGGCCATCTTGCCCGCCATGGCGCCTCCGCACTCCGCCTGGCTGTCGCACACCACCTTGGGCTTGACGTTGAAGGTCTTGAGCCAGAGGCCAAAATGAGGGCGGACGCGGAGGAAAGCCTCACATACGACGATAAACGCCGAGATATTGAGGATGAAGTTCGGGGCCAGATCATGGAAATCCAGGCCGTAGTAGAACATGAGCCCCCGGACAAATGGGTGGAGTGGAAAACCCAGTCCGTGGAGGAAGTGGGGAAGGAATACTACCCTCTCATGGGGCCTTGGGGGGGAAGAAGCTGCCCCTCCTCGGGAAGCCGGTGCGCGATGTCTTTGGATAAGTATCCGGCCTTCCTTAGCTTTTTGACATGGCCCTCCGTGAAGGAGGAGACCATCCACTTGCCTCCCGCTCCGGACATTGCTGGAGAAGGTTGAAGTGGGAAGTGCGGTCTTGGGTGCTGGAGCTCGAGTGCGCAGGAGATGGATATGCAAAGGAGGAAGAAGGCGTAGGTAAAAAAGGTGGATCCTTCTCCCCTTATATGGGCGGATGCGGTTGTGCGTCCCCACCTGCCTAATAAAACTTGCTTGCCTCCCAAGCGCCATGGTAAATGGCGCGGTTAGGGTTACCCACGTCCGTATTGATGAGAAACCCGTAAAAAGGGCACACGATCTCTGCTTTGACAAGACGTGCCAAGGAAACCGCCTCGCAAAACATGCTGAGGTGGAAAAGTAAAAACGATTTGAGTAAAGGACTTGGCCGTAGTGTGATAGTGCACTACGGAATACGTCAGCAGATTTGATTTGTGTTAATATTATTATTCTCTCTATGGCAATATGTGGAAGCTTATTTTGCAGAATCGGACACTACTCTTGGTGTTTACAAATCTTCTATGAAGGACTTGGAGGAGGAACCCGCCTTGCAATGCCGAAGACAATTTGCGTGCCGGACTCGTCGTCATTAAAGCCTGGTTCAGGGGCTACTGAGGGAGTCCTGGATTAGGGGGTGTTCGGGTAGCCGGACTATACCTTCAGCCAGACTCCTGGATTATGAAGATACAAGATTGAAGACTTCGTCCCGTGTCCGGATGGGACTTTCCTTGGTGTGGAAGGCAAGCTTGGCGATGCGGATATTCAAGATCTCTTACCATTGTAACCGACTCTGTGTAACCCTAACCCTATTTGGTGTCTATATAAACCGGAGGGTTGTAGTTCGTAGGCAATCAACTCCATACACAACAATCATACCATAGGCTAGCTTCTAGGGTTTAGCCTCCTTGATCTCGTGGTAGATCTACTCTTGTACTACCCATATCATCAATATTAATCGAGCAGGAGTAGGGTATTACCTCCATCCAGAGGGCCCGAACTTGGGTAAAACAAAGTGTCCCCTGTCTCCTGTTACCATCCTTCCTAGACGCACAGTTCGGGACCCCCTACCCGAGATCCGCTGGTTTTGACACCGACACCTGGGACGTAGCAGCTCGAGCAATATTTTTTTTTGTTATTGTTGAGACGGAGCAGGGTTTGAACTGGGCTGTGGCCCGTCTAGCCCAGGTTTATATTTTATGTTCACCATGTGACCAACCCAGCTATTCTTTCTTTGTGAAAATGAGCCCAGTTTATTTTTTCTGAAGAATACCCAATCCAGGCCTATTTTCTACGTCCCGATGGGCTGCAACTCTTTCAAGATGCCTGCAAATCTTGAAAGTAATATGAAATGAGTTGTAAATATAAAAACAGATGACAAATTGGCAATTACTTTATAATTTCTGAATGTTTTCACATTTTCAGATTCCTATTTCACCGGGCATTAACCTAATTTAAATATATCTTCAAAGTACATTGAATATGGCTCGACATTTCGGTATTAAAAATAGTTTGGAACCCACAGAAATATGCGAAATTGGCCCTGGCCAACCAAAAAAACGGACTGCAATAAATTGCATAAGAAGTCACAATGAGTTATATTTAAATTATTAAAAAAAGAGGGAATGGTCTGACTTATGGGGCTATTAAGTTGACGCGTATGCAAGATTTTTTAGTTATTATATACGTCAACAAACGATTCTAGCAGACGTAACCATTGGATGTCAATCCAATGACCGTTGTGTTTCTTCAATCTCTGATCTTCTTGCTCCAGCCGCCAAATCCAGCACCGGCGGGACCGCCTGCTCCCGCCTCCTGTGCAGGCCTCACCGCCCCCTACTACTCCCACCGCTGGCTAGGGCATCCCTCTACTCACCCACACCACCTGTTATTCTGCGGCGACGACAACCTCACACCGCAGCCGAACCAGTGAACCCTTGTACTCCTCTCCGCGTGGGCATCCACTGCCATGTCTTCCCCGGCTCCGCGTCGTCCCCTTCCTAGGCCTCGCCGTCGTCCATCGCCCTAGTGCTCTCGGCGCGGCATGGTCAACGTGGTCAAGGAACGACTTCCATCAAAAGAGTACTGTCGTAGAGAGGCTGACAGCTGGGTCCACGGCAGCCGCAAGGAAGTGCCTCCTTATTACACGGAAAATAATTATTCCTCCACCTGATAGCAGGGACCCACCGGACGGGCCATCGTATTTGGGAAAAAAACATTTCCCCCTGACTGCTGGGACCCACCAGACGGGCCATCGTATTTCGCGAAAAAATGTTCCCTCCGCTGTCAGCTCGGACCCACTGGAAGTGCCTCCTTATTATGCACAAAAAATGAATACTCCCCCTGCTAGTTGGGACCCACCTTGGTGGGAGGCTGACTTGTGGGCCTACTAAGTTGACGGGGATGGAGTGCTTTGTCAACTTAGTCAATATGAACGATTCTAGCTCCAGTGACCATACGATGTCAATCCAATGGCCGTAGTGCTTCTTCAACCTCTGGTCTTCTTGCTCCAGCCGCCCAAAGTAGCGCCGGTCGTGCTGCATGCTCCTGCCTCCCATGGCCGGCTGTGCTGCCGCGGAGGCCTCACCGCCCCTACTATTCCTAGCGCTGGCCAGGCCCTACGGCGACGACAGCCTCCCACCGCAGTCGAACCAGTGAACCCTTGTACTCCTCTCCACGTGGGCTTCCACTGCCGCGTCTTCCCCGGCTCCGCGTCGTCCCCTTCCTAGGCCTCGCCATCATCCACCGCCCTGGTTCTCTCGGCGCGGCGTGGTCAACGTGGTCAAGGAACGACTTCCATCGGAAGAGTACTGTACGTGGAGAGGCTGACAACTGGGTCCACGGCCGCAGCAAGGAAGTGCCTCCTTATTACGCGCAAAATAATTATTCCTCCACCTGACAGCGGGGACCCATTGGACGGGCCATCGTTTTTCATGAAAAAACGTTTCCCCCTGATTGCTGGGACCCACCAGCTACATCTTCGCACGCAAGGAAGTGCGTCCGGACAAAAAAAACGATTCGCCCCCCCATTGCTGGGACCCACCAGCTACATCTTCGCAGGCAAGGAAGTGCCTGACAGTCGGGACCCACCTGGTCGAAGCATACATAGCATTGTCATTCCGGTCGCGAACGTGTACGTACATACTGGTCGATGTAGAGGCGCGCACGTAGCATGTACACTTACGTACAGCGGCCAGGGTGCAAGAAAGTAAATACGGCCATGTACGTACCTACGGGCGGGGTCTCGAACGCCTACTCGCGCGTACGTACGGCCAGGGCTCGTGTACATGGCTGGGTCGAAACGGAGAAACAACGTCGTCGTCGTGTTCATGGGGAGGCAACATATTGCGTCGTGTTCATCGGGAGGCAACGGAGCGCGTGGGAGCCAACCGGCTTGGACAGAACAGCTGATGGAAACGAGGCCTGGCATACCACAGAATGGAGGAAACGGCCCTGTGTTCGACCGGCCATGTTCAAAACGGGATATTGTTCATCGGGAGGGGTCTGGTGTACCGCAAAACGGAGGAAACGGACTTGTGTTGGAGCGCTACGGTCGAAACGGGGGTCCTGTTCATCGGGAGGGGTGTGGCGTACCGCAAAACGGGACTCCACGGGATACTGTTCATCTCCACCATCGACCCCCTCCAGCCTCCATGGGCTACTATTCATCCACCGTCGACCTCCTCCAGCCTCCACCTGCGACTGTTCATCCACGGGCTCCTGTTCATGCAGCCTCCACCGCGCGCTACTCCACCGGCTACTGTTCAACCAGCCCTCTCCACGGGCTCCTGTTCAACTACCCCTCCACGGGCTACTGTTCATCCAGCCCTCCACCGTCTACTGTTCATCCTGCCCTCCACGGGGTGGTCCTGTTCATCCTGCCCTCCATGGGGTCCAGTTCATCCAGCCCCAACCGGCTCGATCGATCGGGGTCCTGTTCATCCAGAGGCAACACCACGGGGTCCTGTTCATCCACCCCCACCGGGAACTATTCATCCAACTCCCCCAGCAACGCTCACTGTTCATCCAGAGGCAGCATCGATCGGCTTCAGTTAGCAGCAGTAGTGAAGGAATCGCTCGATCAGGTTCAGTTAACGGCCATCGATCGATCGCTCGGGTTCAGTAATGCGTAGCCTGCAGTGCAATCGCTCGGGTTCAGTTAGAGCCCAACGCCTCGCTCGGGTTCAGTTAGATCCCAACGCCTCGCACCCACACGCATGCGTGTATGAGAGAAACGCGCATCGCTCGGCCCCGACCACCCACCGTAACCGGGAACACCCTGATATTTTCCTCGCCCTCGCTTCTACCATGGTTTTTTCCATCATGGACAGCCCAAAGAATGTCATGCAGCTGCGTCTCCGGCCCTCCCAGGACGAAAAGCCCATTTTCTGTCATGATTTTTTGTCATAGAAGTAGGACCCCACCACATCTATGATGATACCGTGTTTTGTCATAATTATTGTCATAAGTATGACAGATTTTTTTTCGTTCGGCCCAAAATGTCACGGATGTGACTTTTTTGTAGTGATATCTTTTGCCGGGGGTGCCCGGAATCCCTTCCGGTGACCCGATAAGTACCCGGTACCCCCTGAAACACTTCTGGTGTCCAAGTACCATCGTTCTATATATCAATCTTTACCTCTCGACCATTTCGAGACTCCTCTTCATGTCCGTGATCTCATCCGGGACTCCGAACAACATTCGGTCACCAAATCACATAACTCATATAATACTAAATCGTCAACGAACGTTAAGCGTGCGGACCCTACGGGTTCGAGAACTATGTAGACATGACCGAGACACCTCTCCGGTCAATAACCAATAGCGGAACCTGGATCCCATATTGTCCCTACATATTATACGAAGATCTTTACTGGCCGAACCATAATGACAACATACGTAACTCCCTTTGTCCATCGGTATGTTACTTGCCCGAGATTCGATCGTAGGTATCTTCATACCTAGTTCAATCTCGTTACCGACAAGTCTCTTTACTCGTTCCGTAATACATCACCTCGTGACTAACTCCTTAGTCGTTTGCTTGTAAGCTTTATGATGTGTATTACCGAGAGGGCCCAGAGATACCTCTCTGATACTTGGAGTGACAAATCCTAGTTTCGATCTATGCCAACTCAACAAACACCTTTGGAGATACCTGTAGAGCATCTTTATAATCACCTATTTACGTTGTGACGTTTGCTAGCACACAAGGCATTCGTCCGGTATCCGGGAGTTGCATAATCTCATAGTCGAAGGAATATGTATTTGACATGAAGAAAACAATAACAATAAAACTGAACGATCATTATGCTAAGCTAACAGATGGGTCTTTTCCATCACATCATTCTCCTAATGATGTGACCCCGTTATCAAATGACAACACATGTCCATGGTTAGGAAACCTTAACCATCTTTGATCAACGAGCTAGTCTAGTAGAGGCTTACTAGGGACACAATATTTGTTTATATATTCACACATGTATTATGGTTTACGATCAACACAATTCTAGCATGAATAATAAACCTTTATCATGAATAAGGAAATATAAAATAAGAACTTTATTATTGCCTCTAGGGCATATTTCCTTCAGTATCCCACTTACACCAGAGTCAATAATCTAGTTCACACCGTCATGTGATTAACACCCATAGTTCACATCGCCATGTGACCAACACCCAAAGAGTTTACTAGAGTCAATAATCTAGTTCACATCGCCATGTGATTAACATCCAAAGATTATTAAGGTGTGATCATGTTTTGCTTGTGAGAGAGGTTTAGTCACATTCAGATTCGTATGTATTTTGCAAAATTCTATGTCTACAATGCTCTGCATGGAGCTACTCTAGCTAATTCTATGTCTACAGACATGCATCAATATGTATCCATATTTAGACTTAGAGTCATTTGAATCAATGTCAAAGCTTGCATCGACGTAAATCTTTACGACGAACTCGTTATCACCTCCATAACTGAGAAATATTTCCTTAGTCTTCTATGGATAATTTTGACCGTTGTCTAGTGATCTACTCCTGGATCACTATTGTACCCCCTTGCCAAACTCATGGCAAGGCACACAACAGGTCTGGTACACAACATGGCATACTTTATAGAACCTATGGCTAAGGCATAGGGAATGACTTTCATTCTCTCTCTATTTTCTGCTGTGGTCGGGCTTTGAGTCTTACTCAACTTCACACCTTGCAACACATGCAAGAACCCTTTCTTTGACTGATCTATTTTGAACTTCTTCAAAACTTTGTCAAGGTATGTGCTTTGTGAAAGTCCTGTTAAGCGTCTCGATCTATCCCTATAGATCTTGATGCCCAATATATAAGCAGCTTTACCGAGGTCTTTCATTGAAACACTCTTATTCAAGTATCCTTTTATGCTATCCAGAAATTCTATATCATTTCCAATTAACAATATGTCATCTACATATAATATTAGAAATGCTAAAGAGCTCCCACCCACTTTCTTGTAAATACAGGCTTCACTGAATGTCTGTATAAAACCATATGCTTTGATCACTTCATCAAAGCATATATTCCAACTTCGAGATGCTTGCACCAGTCCATAGATGGACCGCTGGAGCTTGCACACCTTGTTAGCACCTTTAGGATAAAAAACCTTCTGGTTGCATCATATACAACTCTTCTTTAAGAAATCCATTAAGGAATGCAGTTTTGACGTCCATTTGCCAGATTTCATAATCATAAAATGCGGCAATTGCTAACATGATTCAGACAGACTTAAGCATCGCTACGGGTGAGAAAGTCTCATCATAGTCAACCCCTTGAACTTGTCGAAAACCTTTTGTGACAAGTCGAGCTTTGTAGACAATAACATTACCATCAGCGTCAGTCTTCTTGAAGATCCATTTATTTTCTATGCCGATCATCGGGCAAGTCCACCAAAGTCCACACCTTGTTCTCATACATGGATCCTATCTCAGATTTCATGGCCCCAAGCCATCTGTCGGAATCTGGGCTCATCCTAGCTTCTTCATAGTTTGTAGGTTCGCCTTGGTCTAGTAACATGACTTCCAGGACAGGATTACCGCACCACTCTGGTGCGGATCGTGCTCTGGTCGACCTACGAAGTTATGTAGTAAATTGATGTGAAGTTTCATGATCATCATCATTAGCTTCCTCTCTAGTTGGTGTAGGCATCACGGGAACAATTTTCTCTGATGTACTACTTTCCAATTCGAGAAAAGGTACAATTACCTCATCAAGTTCTACTTTCCTCCCACTCACTTCTTTCAAGAGAAACTTCTTCTCTAGAAAGTTTCCATTCTTGGCAACAAAGATCTTGCCTTCAGATCTGTGGTAGAAGGTGTACCCAATTTTTTCCTTAGGGTATCCTATGAAGACACACTTCTTTGATTTGGGTTCGAGCTTATCAGGCTGAAGACACCAATATGACTTAAACGGCAGTGCCACAAATATGTTGCACTATCATTATCAACTTTGCATCTTTTGGTTATCAACTTTGCATCTTTTGGCGTCAATATTATGAATATGTGTATCACTATGATCGAGATTCAATAAACCATTTACATTGGGTGTATGACCATAGAAGGTTTTATTCATGTAAACAGAACAACAATTATTCTCTGACTTAAATGAATAACCATATCACAATAAACATGATCCAATCATATTCATGCTCAACGCAAACACCAAATAACATTTATTTAGGTCCAACACTAATATTGAAGGTAGAGGGAGTGTGCAATGGTGATCTTATCAACCTTGGAATCACTTCCAACACATATCGTTACCTCGCCCTTAACTAGTCTCTATTCATTTTGCAACTCCTGTTTCGAGTTACTAATCTTAGCAACTGAACCGATATCAAATACCTAGGGGCTACTATGAAAACTAGTAAAGTACACATCAATAACATGTATATCGAATATACCTTTGTTCACTTTGCCATCCTTCTTATCCGCCAAGTATTTAGGGTAGTTCCGCTTCCAGTGACCATTTCCTTTGCAGTAGAAGCACTCAGTTTCAGGGTTAGGTCTAGCTTTGGGTTTCTTCATGGGAGCGGCAACTTGTTTGCCATTCTTCTTGAAGTTCCCTTTATTTCTCTTTTGCCCCTTTTCTTGGAACTAGTAGTCTTGTTAACCATCAACGTTTGATGCTCTTTCTTGATTTCTACCTTCGTCGATTTCAGCATCGCGAAGAGCTCGGGAATCGTTTTCGTCATCCCTTTAATATTATAGTTCATCATGAAGTTCTAGTAGCTTGGTGATAGTGACTAGAGGACTCTGTCAATCACTATCTTATCAGAAGATTAACTCCCACTTGATTCAAGCGATTGTACTACCCAAACATTCTGAGAATATGCTCACTGGCTGACCCATTCTCCTCCATCTTGTAGGCAAACTACTTGTCTGAGGTCTCATACCTCTCGACACGGGCATGAGTGTGAAATACCAATTTCAGTTCTGGGAACATCTCATATGTTTCATGGTGTTCAAAACGTCTTTGAAGCCCCGATTCTAAGGCATAAAGCATGGTGCACTAAACTATCAAGTAGTCATCATATTGAGCTTGTCAAACGTTCATAATGTCTGCATCAACTCCCGCAACAGGTCTGTCACCTAGTGGTGCATCAAGGACATAATTCTTCGGTGTAGCAATGAGGATAATCCTCAGATCATGGACCCAACCCACATCATTGCTACTATCATCTTTCAACTTAGTTTCCCTAGGAACATATCAAAAACAAAGGGGAGCTACAATGCAAGCTATTGATCTACATCATAATTTGCAAATACTATCAAGACTAAGTTCATGATAAATTAAAGTTCAATTAATCAAATTACTTAAGAACTCCCACTTATATAGACATCCCTCAAGTCATCTAAGTGTTACGTGATCCAAATCAACTAACCCATGTACGATCATCACGTGAGATGGGGTAGTCATCAATGGTGAACATCTCTATGTTGATCATATCTACTATATGATTCACGTTCGATCTTTCGATCTCCAGTGTTCCGAGGCCATGTCTGTACATGCTAGGCTCGTCAAGTTTAACCCAAGTATTCCGCATGTGCAAAACTGTGATAGAGGCAAAGGTGTCCCGTCTTTCGATGAGATGGTAGCTATCATTTTTGGTGGAGTAGACTTTGATGATCCGACTACGAACGTGCGAGGAGGTCGCGCCTTAGAAATTGCTAAACCAACTCCGAGAGGTTATTGACCATGCTGGAGCATGATCAACCTGACCACGAGGGTCTATTTCCTGCAAGAAAACGAAGAACAAGCAAGAAAATAAGATTGTAATCTGGATATTGTGAATTAAGATGAAAGCGTTATTGATCAAGATGGGGTTCTGTGACGTCTTGGTCTGGTCGTTGAACACAAACGAAGTACGCGAAGTTGTAGCTATGGCGAACTTTTAATCTAAACAAAACCCGAAGTCTAAACGACGCCCTAAGGGCTGTATATATGGAGGAAGAGGGGGGAATTTCATGGCCCTTGGAGGAGGGGTCCGAAACCAACCCTAACTCTTGTTTCCCCACACATACGGACTCTAAAAACAACCTAAACTCAAGTATTTAGAAATTACATGGTCCTAACCTAATAATAAGGTGACGCAACACCTAGAATAGCCTCTGGACGAAATTTATTAAGTGGCATCTTGTATATTTCGTCCAAGAATTCATGCACTCATTATGGTGGCTTCAAAGTCCTGAAATCATCACTTGTAACTCCGTTCTTGTTCCCCTTGCGCATGCTATCATCTCCATGCTTGGTCTTGCTCCAGTGTTCACCCCTCTTGTCCATGCTAGGCCCTTCATTTGTAAGCAAAACAAATGTATCCAAATTAGGGAACATCATATTCCCATGAACATTAGAATTATCACTAAAAAACGAAAGTACCTGGTAATTCAATTGGCATGCGCGAGCTCTAGTATTGGTCCAGTATGTATAGTAGCAGGAGCCGTGGGTGTAACAATGGTATTAATGTCCTCATCATCCTGCCCTTCTTGAAATGAAGTCGTCCTCGATGGAAACTCATCCTCCTCACCCAAATAAGGCTTCAAATCTGCAATGTTAAAAGTGGGACTAACCCCAAAATCTATAGGCAGCTCAAGTTTATATGCATTATCATTTATTTTCTCTAACACCTTAAAAGGACCATCAACACATGGCATTAACTTTGATTTGTGCAAATTAGGAAATTTATCCTTATGCAAATGTAACCAAACAAGATCTCTAGGTGCAAACACAACATGTTTTCTACCCTTATCTCCAATAATTTTATATTTAGCATTCATACGCTCAATTTTCTCCTTACTTAACTCATGCATTTTTAAGATAAATTCAGCACGTTGTCTGGCATCAAAATTAACCTTCTCCGAAAATGGAAGAGGCAACAAATCAATGGGTGCATGAGGTAGGAAACCATACAAAATTTCAAAAGGGCACATCTTAGTACTAGAATACAGTGAACGATTATAAGAAAATTCAATATGAGGCAAGCATTCTTCCCACATTTTCTTGTTATTCTTCAAATCATCCCTAAGCATAGTAGACAATGTTCTATTGAGTACTTCAGTTTGTCCATCAGTTTGGGGGTGACATGTAGTACTAAAAAGCAATTTAGTCCCCAACTTAGCCCATAAACATCTCCAAAAGTGGCAAGAAATTTAGTATCATTATCTAAAACAATTGTATTTGGCACACCATGCAAGCGAATAATTTCACGAAAGAACAATCAACAACATTAGCAGCATCATCGCTTTTATGACATGGTATAAAGTGTGCCATTTTCGAGAATCTATCCACGACAAAAAATATGCTATCCCTCCCCTTCTTTGTTCGAGGTAAACCTAAAACAAAGTCCATAGATATATCCTCCCAAGGAACACTAGGTACAGGCAAAGGCATATATAAACCATGAGGATTGAGTCATGACTTAGCTTTTTGACATGTAGTGCAGCGAGCAACAAAATGCTCAACATCCCATCCCATCTTTGGCCAAAAGAAATGTGTAGCAAGTACAACCTCGGTCTTCTTGATGCCAATGTGTCCCATTAATCCTCCTCCATGCGCCTCCTGCAACAACAAAAGACAAACGGAGCTAGCTGGAATTCATAGATTGTTAGTACGAAACAACAATCCATCTTTAACGACAAACTTGTTCCATGTTCTACCTTCTTTACAATTCTGCAATACATCTTTAAATTTAGCATCATGCACATATTGATCTTTGATGGTCTCCAAACCAAATATTTTAAATTCAAGTTGTGAAAGCATAGTATAATGACGTGACAATGCATCAGCAATAACATTTTCTTTACCTTTCTTGTGTTTAATGACATTAGGGGAAGTCTCAATGAATTCAACCCATTTAGCATGTCTACGGTTCAGTTTTTCATGACTTTTAATATGTTTCAAAGAGTCATGATCAGAATGTATAACAAATTCTTTGGGTCATAAATAATGTTGCCATGTTTCCAAAGTCCGAACAAGAGCATATAATTCCTTATCATAAGTAGAATAATTCAGACTAGGCCCACTCAATTTTTCAGAAAAGTATGCAACAGGTTTACCATCTTGTAATAACACACCTCCTAATCCAATTCCACTAGCATCACATTCAAGCTCAAAAGTCTTATTAAAATCAGGAAGTTGGAGTAAAGGAGCATGTGTCAACTTATCTTTCAATACAGTGAAGGCTTCTTCCTACGCGGCACCCCAAACAAAAGGCACATCCTTCTTTGTAAGCTCATTGAGAGGTGCAACAATGGTGCTGAAATCTCTCACAAAACGCCTATAGAAACCAACGAGGCCAAGGAAACTCCTCACTTGTGTGACTGTTTTGGGCTGCGGTCAACTCTCATAGCTTCAATCTTGGCTTTATCAACTTTAATTCCTCGTGGAGTAACAACATAGCCAGGAAAAGATACTCGGTCGGTGCAAAAGGTGCACTTCCCAAGGTTACCAAACAAATGTGCATCACGTAGGGCAATAAAAACAACACGTAAATGTTCCTCCAAAGATCTGCTATAAATCAGTATATCATCAAAGTAAACTACCACAAATCATCCAATGAAAGCACGTAAAACTTTGTTCATTAATCTCATGAAAGTACTAGGTGCATTAGTTAACCCAAAAGGCATGGCTAACCACTTATATAATCCAAACTTAGTTTTCAATGCTGTTTTCCATTCATCTCCCAATTTCATACGAATTTGGTGGTATCCACTATGCAAATCAACTTTGGAGAATATTGTAGAGCCACTCAATTCATCAAGCATATCATCTAGCCTAGGAATAGGATGATGATAATGAATAGTAATATTATTAATGCCTCTACAATCAACACACATACATGATGTACCATCCTTTTTCGGCACTAGAATAATAGGGACAACACAAGGACTAAGGGATTCGTGTATATAACCTTTGTCGAGCAGCTCATGTACTTGACGCATAATCTCCTTCGTCTCCTTCGGATTGGTACGGTATGGTGCATGGTTGGGTAGCGATGCACCGGGAATTAAGTCAATATGATGCTCAATCCCTCGAATAGGTGGTAATCCCGGTTGTCGTGGGAAAGGATCTGACAATAGAGATAGGGGGTACGTAGGAGAGGGTAGACTCCTAGCTACGGTGAGGTTGTGCACTCGTATTTACAAGTTCAGGCCCCTCTCGGAGGAGGTAACATCCCTACGTCTCGATGCCGCGGAGACTCTGTATATTGGAGTGTTGAGTTACAAGGGGTGCGAACCCTTGTGCAAGAGGGGAGGGGTGGCTTATATAGAGTGCGCCGACCCCTCACAGTCCTCAGTTACACAAGGGTTCAATGAGACAATAAAAGTCACGTACGTTACTGGTAACGCCCGTGTTTAATGATCTTTACGGTGACTGAGTGGGTGTCCGACCGTTGCCATCTAGGGGTAGATCTAAGTCTTCTTCCTTTGAGTGGATTCTTGTTTTCCGAGTGAACGACGACGGTCGAGTGGAATTGGAGTATCCGAGTGGATCCGTTGTCGAGTGAATTGTATCTTCTGATGATTCTAGTCGGTACCTTCTTTCTGTCTTCACGGGCCTTGGTTTTTCATGCAGTGTCCTTGGGTGGGGTATGTAGGTCAAGCCCACGACCCTACCCTAGGCACATGTCATCGTCATTAGCCCCCGAATGGATCGAGGTTCGAGTGAGGAAGGATTGAAGTAGGTTTCGACCATTCCTAGTGTCTCGGAGACACTTTTTAGGAGTCTGAAAGTAAGTTTGTAGGTCAACCCTTCATCAGACGCCTTGATCAATTCTGGTTTCTTGAATATCCGAGTGAAATATGTGGCAAAGCCTTGAGCAGATGGGATTTGGGTATCTCCGATGTGATCGACTAATCCAATGGATCCAGATTTCATGGCATTCGAAATTTGGAGTAGCGGGAGGGCCACCTATAGCGCGGTAAGCGGGACGAAAAATAGGAGGGACTCCTCCATCCTCATGCTGCCTTTTTTGCCACATATCGGACTGGCCTCAGTTGCGGGATGCTCTGGGGATTGCGCTGGCCCACAAGTCAGCCACTTGGACTCGTGAGTATAAAGGGCAACATGGCTGATGTGTGCAACAATGTCGACCATTTATCCCCTTTCCCTCTCGCCTCTCTACTCCACCCACTCCAGCGCAGCACCGTTGTTCTTGCTCCCATCGACCACCGCGAGGATGGTGAAGGACAAGACAAAGGCGCTGGAGTGGGCCAGGAAGACGGCCAAGGGGTCGACCTCGCGCTCCGCTCTGCCGCCGGGCTGGATTCAAGGGGATTGGATTCCCTCGTCAGTCTCGGCGGAGGATCTGGAGCGGCTCGTTGCCAACGGCTTGATAGCACCCGAATCTTGGAGGCTGCGGTAAGGAGAGTTCGAGCCTGCGCCACGTGACGGCGAGCGAGTTCTCCTCACGACCCACGTGGAAAGAGGTTTCTCTCTGCCCCCGCATCCATTCTTCCGCGGTTTCCTGAACTTTTTCGGCGCACAAATCCATCATTTTCCTCCGAACACCATATCATATCTTGCTGCCTATGTTTCAATGTGTGAGAGCTTCCTGGGATGCCACCCGCATTGGGGGTTATTCAAACACATCTTTACCTACCGATCTCAGTTGGTTAAGAAAGCCAATCCGATTGATGAGAGAACCCATGTCATCCAAATGTGTGGAGGGTTGGGCGTCCAAATGAGGGGTAGGAGCTCTTTTCCTCCTATGACCTTTTCGGAGTCAGTTAGCGGGTGGCAGTCGACTTGGTTTTACTGCAAAGATGTTTGGACTCCGGGCACATCGACTGCTCTTCCCCCTTTCTCTCTGGAGAGATTCTGTGCCCCTTGTTCGCTGACTGTAGAGGAGGAGGAGAAGGGTGAGGTGGCCATCTTGGTCGACGCAGTCGCTACACTGATCCGGGGTGGAGTGACAGGTATGGATTTGTTGGAAGTGTTTCTCAGTCGGCGCATCCAGCCCCTGCAAGCTCGCGACCATCCCATGTGGCTGTACTCAGGAGCAGACGACACCACTCGGACCCACCCGGAGGAGGTCACAGAGGAGATGGTGGACCAATGGCTTCGGAGCATTACAGGTAACAAGGACAATCCGTGAGAGGCAAAACGGATCTTGCCATTCGACACCGAGCACCCTCCTGGAGAGGTAAGACACAACTTGTCGAGTGAATCATTTATGTTCTTCGATACACAACTGTTTTTGGAATACGACTGATTTTTGTAACCTGTGCCTCGTAGGTATTCACGAAGATGTACTCGCCTATACCGAACGGGGACCAATTCATCAGAGGATCAGAAAGCGAGGGTGGGAGTGCAGATATCCAGTATGCGGACGACAGTGAAGATGAAAGTGACGATTTTGATGATAGTGAAGAAGTCGAGTCACCACCACGCACTGAGCGCCGCTCCAAGCAGACACAAGATCCTACAGCTTCCTGGAGCAAGGTGGTAGTGTAAAGTGTCAGGACCCAGAAATACACTCGGACGTCAACCCCTGATCTGACTGAGAAGAGTGCCAAGCAGGCCAAGACCGTTCCACCTAAACCTCAAAAGGTTCTGCCTAGGATCAAGGTTACTGTGCCCATCGCCTCGACGTAAGTGTTTTTGTTGCAGATCTTTTCACTTCATGTCTTACACTCGCAGATCTTCATGATTTTGTTGACCGAGTGAAATTCTGAATCCCAGGGAGGCTACCTCAACAACATCCTAGATGGAGATCGATGATGAGTGCGCAGACGCAGAGACTGCGGACGTAGCCACTTCCCGGGCAGGTATGATAAAATCACATCTTGTTCTGTCTCGCTATTTGTTCTGGCGGTCGATTGAGACCTTGCTGTCGAGTGATTGCAGCGCCAACCAATGTCATCACTCTCCCAGACAGTGATGAGGAGGAACCTCCGAGGAGCACAGGGGGAAGAGGCAGGCCCACCTCCTCACGCAGCCTTGCTAGGAGAATGCCTTCAGGCCATACACCTCGTACGCCGTCTGAACTTGCCATTCAGGAGCCTGGTGGTTCATCTCAGTCCGGTGCTATTGATGTCTGCATGAACTACGTTGGTATTTCCCCAAAGAGGAAGGGATGATGCAGAACAACAAGGGTAGGTATTTCCCTCACTGATGAGACCAAGGTTATCGAACTAGTAGGAGAACCGAGCAACACTACGTAAACAACACCTGCACACAAAGAACAAATACTTGCAACCTGACGTGTTAACAGAGAGAAATTGGCAAGTTGGCGGGAGAAGGTTGTAATAAATTGATAGATAGATATTGAATAAAAGCAAATTAAAATTAAGTGCATCAAGGTATTTTTGGGTTTTTGGAAATATAGATCTGAAAATAAAATCAAAGGAAAATAGATCTCGAAGGCAAATACAATAAAGAAGAGACCCGGGGGCCGTAGATTTCACTAGTGGCTTTTCTCGAGAAAAATAACATACGGTGGGTAAACAAATTACTATTGGGCAATTGATAGAACTTCAAATAATCATGACGATATCCAGGCAATGATCATTATATAGGCATCACATCCAAGATTAGTAGACTGACTCCTACCTGCATCTACTACTATTACTCCACACATCGACCGCTATCCAGCATGCATCTAGTGTATTAAGTTCATGGACAAACGGAGTAATGCAATAAGAATGATGACATGTTGTAGACAAGGTCTATTTATGTAGAAGTAGACCCATCTTGTTATCCTTAATAGCAACGATACATACGTGTCGGTTCCCCTTCTATCACTGGGATCTAGCACCGTAAGATCGAACCCATCACAAAGCACCTCTTCCCATGGCAAGAAAAATCGATCTAGTTGGCCTAACTAAACCAAAGTTTCAAAGAAGAAACACAAGGCTATAAGTAATCATGCATATAAGAGATCAAAAGACTCAAATAACTTTCATGGATAAAAACATAGATCTGATCATAAACTCAAAGTTCATTGGATCCCAACAAACACATCGCAAAAAGAGTTACATCAAATAGATCTCCAAGAGACCATTGTATTGAGAATCAAATGAGAGAGATGAAACCATCTAGCTACTAACTACGGACCCGTAGGTCTACAATGAACTACTCACACATCATCGGAGAGGCACCAATGAGGATGATGAACCCCTCCGTGATGGTGTCTAGATTGGATCTGGAGGTTCTGGAACTTGCGGTGGCTGGAATTGATTTTCGTCGACTCCCCGAGTGTTACTGGAATATTGGTGTATTTATAGAGTAAAGAGGCGGTGCCGGAGGCCACCGAGGTGGGCACAACCCACCTGGGCGCGCCTGGGCCCCTAGTTGTGCCCTGGTGGGTTGTTCTCCCATCGGGGCACCCCCACGTGCTTCTCTAGACCACTGGATGTCTTCTGGTCCAAAAAAAATCAACAAAAAGTTTCGCTACATTTGGACTCCGTTTGATATTGATTCCCCATGATGTAAAAAACAAGCAGGAAACAACAACTAGCACTTGGCACTATGTCAATAGGTTAGTCCCAAAAAATGATATAAAATGATTGTAAAACATCCAAGAATGATAATATAACAACATGGAACAATAAAAAGTTATAGATACATTGGAGACATATCAGCATCCCCAAGCTTAATTCCTGCTCATCCTCGAGTAGGTAAATGAGAAAAACAAATTTTTGATGTGGAATGCTGCCTAACATGTTCATCAGACATTCTTTTCTTTGTAGCATGGACATTTGGACTTTTATATGGTTCAAAGCAATATTTTAGTTTTGACATGAAGACTTCAATACTCAAGCATATCAACAAGCAACCATGTCTTCCAAAATATCAATGCTAAGGCAAGTTGTCCCTAGCCCATTATGCTCAATCATCGATCCATTCATGAAACACACTCGCATATTAGCTACACCCAATGCTCAAGTACGATCATAGTGCCCCTTAGTTGGTGCTTTAGAAGAGAAGATGGAGACTCAAATAAAAATAAAAATTCCATAAAGTTCGCGGAGGGAAGTAGGGATTTGTAGAGGTGCTAGAGTTCAAAGCGAAAAAGATAGAGATAAAACATTTTGGGTGGCATGCCTTTCCTGTCAACGAAAACGATCGAGTAGTTCCAAATACTTTCCATGCTAGATATATCATAGGCGGTTCCCAAACAGAAAATAAAGTTTATTCCTTTTTCAACCATACTTTCACTTTTCATGGCTAGCTGTATCCACGGGTGCCTTCCATACCAACACTTTCCAATGAATTTATTATTTGAGAGCATAAAGTAAATTCATTTTTCATTTCGGGACTGGGCATCCGTAATACCTTTGTCGTACTCTCGTGCAATGACAAGTGAACACTCATCTTGAGAATAACACATCTAGCATGGAAATATATCAGCCACCCCCTACCGTTTCATGAGAGGTACGAGCACACAAAAGAGAAGTTTATTTTGAAAATTAGAGATGACACACACACATTTTCTTAGAACGGCAAAAGAATACCGCATATAGGTAGGTATAGTGGACTCATGTGGCAAAACTGGTTTAAGGATTTTGGATGCACAAGTAGTGATCATAATTAGTGCTAATGAAGGCTAGAAAAAGATTGAGAAGCATCCAACCAAGAAACTAAAATTCTCATAAGCGAGCATTAAACATAACTAACACCGAATAATGCACCACAAATAGGATGTAATTTCATTGCATAACTATTGAGTTTCGTGTTTGCATAGGGAATCACAAACCTTAACACCAATATTCTTACTAAAGCATAATTACTCATCAAGATGGCTCACATATTATATCAACATATCTCAAAACTATTACAAAGAATCAAGTTTATTTTGTCCAATGATCTTCATGAAAGTTTTTATTATATCCCTCTTGAATATCTATCACTCTGGGACTACTTTCATATGTTGCTTTTAATAAGCTCAAACAAATATAAGTGAAGAACATGAGCATCATATTTCTTTCTCTTAAATTAATCTAAGTGAAGCATGAGAGAATTTATTCAAAGATAACAAAGCACACCATGCTCAAAAAGATATAAGTGAAGCACTAGAGCAATTCCGTAGCTCAAAAAGATTTAAGTGAAGCATAGAGATCAATTCTAACAAGTCATAGCATATTTTTAGCTCTCTCAAATAGGTGTGTCTAGTAAGGATCCATGACTTAAAATAACAAGCAAAACAAGCAAGGACTCATATCATACAAGACGCTCCAAGCAAAACTCATGATATGTGACGAATAAAAATATAGTTTCAAGTAAAATACCGATGGTTGTTAGAAGAAAGAGGGGATGCCACTCGGGGGCATCCCCAAGCTTAGTTGCTTGATACTTCTTGAATATTATCTTGGGGTGCCTCGGGCATCCCCAATCTTAGCCTTTTGCTAATCCTTATTCCTTCATCCATCGCGATCTCACCCAAAACTTGAAAACGCAATCACACAAAACTCAACAAAACCTTTGTGAGATCCGTTTGTATAAGAAAGAAAATCACTATTTTAAGTATTGTTGCAAACCCATTTATATTTTATTCTTGCATTATATCTACTACATTCCAACTTCTCCACGGCAAAAACTCTTCAAAGGAAACCATAGAATCATCAAAACAAGCACACAACTCAAAGAAAACAGAATCTGTCAAAAACAGAATAGACTGTAGCAATCTAAAAACTTCGAATACTTATGTAACTCTAAAAATTCTGAAAAATTAGGACAACGTGAGAAATTAGTATAGCAATCTTGTGCAAAAGATTCAGAGCTTTATCACGCTTTTGTGATTTTTAGGAATTGTTTTTCTAGGCACAAAAGTTTTTGTTTTTCAACAAGATCAAATCAATTATCCCCCAACATGATCCCAAAGGCTTTGCTTGGCACAAACACTAATCGAAACATAAAAAACACAATCACAACAGTAGCATAATTGTGCAAAAACTTAATAACAGAAAGAAAAAGACAAAAATAAATTTTATTCATTGGGTTGCCTCCCAACAAGCGCTATCGTTTTACACCCCGTAGCTTGGCATAATGCGAAGGATCTAAGTATTGTCATTCGTTGTTTTGTCAACTTTTGTAAGGGCCTTTTCAAACCCGGGAGGCTCTTTGCGCTTCCCTAAATTCTCAGGAAAAGAAACCATCTTGAGATCTAAAATATCTAACCGCTTATTGCAAAGACTAATCAAAGTATTCATGCGATTGAGGTTTCCACTAATATGCTTGAGGGGTTCATTATATTTTTGCAACTCGACCATATGTTTATACAAATCACTCAACTTGTCTAAGATTTGAACCCCTTCTTGAGTAAAAGAAATCCCCTTCTTGACAGGTGGAATTCCCAAGATCCCCTCTAAGATCTCATAAGCAGTATTGACATCAAGTTTGATAAAATATCCTTTAGCAGCAAAATCCAGAAGTTGCCTATGATGCAAGGCTAATCCTATATAAAAATTTCCAAGTAGAACCCTTGCATCTCCTTTGAGATTGCTAATGCGATAAGATTCCATCAATCTATACCAAGCATCTTTCAAATTTTCTCATTGTCTCTATTTGAAGTATAAAACTTCAAAATCCGGAGATAAAGGAGTACTTGTGCTAGACATAGTGTCAAGGTAGACAAGCAAGATCACACTCGTACACAGATGTGACAAGAAACGGCGAACGAAAAAGAGGGCGAATAAAATGACAATTTTTTTTGAAGTGGGGGAGAGGAAAATGAGAGGCGAATGGAAAATAATGTAAATTGCAAGGAGAGGAGATTTGTGATTAGGAACCTAGTAGATGTTGATGATGTCTCCCCGGCAACGGCGCCAGAAATTCCTTTTGATTTCTGCTTGAACTACACCGGTATTTCCCCAAAGAGGAAGGGATGATGCATCATAACAACGGTAGGTATTTCCCTCAGTGATGAGACCAAGATTATCGAACCAGTAGGAGAACCAAGCAACACTATGTAAACAACACCTGCACACAAAGAACAAATACTTGCAACCCGACGTGTTAAAGGGGTTGTCAATCCCTTTCGGGTAACGACGCCAGAAATTGGCAAGTTGACGGGAGAAGGTTGTATTAAACTGATAGATAGATCTTGAAGAAAACCAAATTAAAATAACATGCAACAAGGTGTTTTTGGGTTTTTGGAAATATAGATCTGAAAATAAAAGCAAAGGAAAATAGATCTCGAAGGCAGATATAATAAAGAAGAGACCCGGGGGCCGTAGATTTCACTAGTGGTTTCTCTCGAGAAAAATAGCATACGATGGGTAAACAAATTACTGTTGGGCAATTGATAGAACTTCAAATAATCATGATGATATCCAGGCAATGATCATTATATAGGCATCACGTCCAAGATTAGTAGACCGACTCCTGCCTGCATCTACTACTATTACTCCACACATCGACCGCTATCCATCATGCATCTAGTGTATTAAGTTCATGGAGAAATGGAGTAATGCAATAAGAATGATGACATGATGTAGACAAGATCTATTTATGTAGCAATAGACCACATCTTGTTATCCTTAATAGCAACGATATATACGAGTCGGTTCCCCTTGTGTCACTGGGATCAAGCACCGTAAGATCGAACCCATCACAAAGCACCTATTCTCATGGCAAGAAAAATCAATCTAGTTGGCCTAACTAAACCAAAGATTCCAAGAAGGAATACGAGACTATAAGTAATCATGCACATAAGAGATAAAAAGACTCAAATAACTTTCATGGATAAAACATAGATCTGATCATAAACTCAAAGTTCATCGGATCCCAACAAATACACCGCAAAAAGAGTTACATCAAATATATCTCCAAGAGACCATTGTATTGAGAATCAAATGAGATAGAGGAAGCTATCTAGCTACTAACTATAGACCCGTAGGGCTACAATGAACTACTCACACATCATTGGAGATGCACCAATGAGGATGATGAACCCCTCCGTGATGGTGTCTAGATTGGATCTTGTGGTTTTGGAACTTGCGGCAGCTGGAATTGATTTTTGTCGACTCCCTGAGGGTTTCTGGAATATTGAGGTATTTATAGAGCAAAGAGGCGGTGCAGGAGGCCACCGAGGTGGGCACAACCCACCTGGGCGCGCCTGGGAGATGCACCAATGAGGATGATGAACCCCTCCGTGATGGTGTCTAGATTGGATCTTGTGGTTTTGGAACTTGCGGCAGCTGGAATTGATTTTTGTCGACTCCCTAAGGGTTTCTGGAATATTGAGGTATTTATAGAGCAAAGAG
This sequence comes from Triticum urartu, assembly GCF_056163025.1. Lineage (NCBI taxonomy): Eukaryota > Viridiplantae > Streptophyta > Magnoliopsida > Poales > Poaceae > Triticum > Triticum urartu. The sequence continues at coordinate 378,647,151 of NC_141878.1, read as the reverse complement.
GCGGTGCAGGAGGCCACCGAGGTGGGCACAACCCACCTGGGCGCGCCTGGGCCCCCAGGCGCGCCCTGGTGGGTTGTGCTCCCCTCGGGGCACCCCCAGGTGCTTCTCTGGCCTACTGGATGTCTTCTGGTCCAAAAAATTCCATAAAAAGTTTTGCTGCATTTGGACTCCGTTTGATATTGATTTCCTGACATGTAAAAAACAAGCAGAAAATGACAACTGGCATTTGGCACTATGTCAATAGGTTAGTCCCAAAAAATGATATAAAATGATTGTAAAACATCCAAGAATGATAATATAACAACATGGATCAATGAAAAATTATAGATACATTGGAGACGTATCAACTATCTCTACTGCTCCGCCGTCGATGGCTCTGCCATTGGTATCAACCCTTCCAACTTCTGGGCCTACTGGCCGGACTCAAGCGCCGATCCTTCCGTCCGTGTCATCAGCTCCTCCGTCGACTGTTTTCACCCTGCACCATGTCCGAGAGGACCAGACCGGGGCCAACAAGGAGGCTATTATCCAGGACGGTTTGATGATGCAACGCCTGAAGGAGGTGTATGAAAGCAGCAAGCTAGCTTATAACGCTAGCGCGGCCCTTCAAGCGAATGTTCGAGTAAGTACGATAGTAAGTTTATTTCCAGTTGGATCTTCTCTTTCTTGACTCTGTTGAAACTGCACACCCACTGGGTGTTTATTTGATGTTCTTCACTTGGTTCGGCCAGGACAGGTCGAGTGAGAAATCGTTTCTAGTGGGGGCACGCTGAGTGCACCCACTTGGTGTAGTCCCTGAGATCGCCGTCGAATGATTAATTCAGTGGGGGTCTGAGAATATGTTTGTTGTGTCTTTTGCTTGGACCAGTCATGATGGATCTGAATGTTAATGACTTTACTTTCTACTCGGCATGGTCAGGCCATGTCGAGTGGAAGTAGCCCAGTGGGGGCACGCTGAGTGCACCCACTGGGTTAGTCCCCGAGACAACCGTTGAATGTTTGATTCAGCGGGGGTCTGCGAACTTGTTTGTCTATAACAGTTGAGTTTGTTCTTCTCCACTCGAAAGTGGAGGAATGGTCAAAATCCTTTATCGACTTTGGCTGAATTACTCTTTTGTTGTCTTCAGAAGACTTGCGAGCTTGGGACTCAGTATGGTACTCTGGAGAAGGAAAAGATCCTACTCCAACTGGACCTTGAACTTGCCAAGAAGAGCTTGAAGGATGCTCAGGATGAAGTGAAGACCATGGGAGGTAACACTTTGCTGACTGTGTGCTTTGTCTTTTCTTCTTTTTTGTCCTTTGAACCGAGTGACTGCACTCGAATAGATGTGCATATATAGTGAAAACCGCCACTCCAAGCACGACTGAAGAATGTTATTTCTTTAGACACTATGAAGCACGCGCTGGAGAGGAAGGACAATGAACTCGCGGGGGCGCAGAAGGAGGCTCGAGAGAAGACTGAAGCAGCTTAGAGGAAGCTAGCTTCAGTTAGTAAGGTCAAGGAGGAGAATGTGACTCTGAAGACTGTTGCTGGCGAAGTGAAAAAGGAAGCTGCGCAACTAAGGGAGGAGAAAGTTTTCTTGACTGACAATCTGGACCAACTCACTCGGGAGAGGGACGCACTGGAGGTTTACTTGGGGGGACTTCTTTGTCCGAGTGAATCCGAAAAAACTTCTATATAATGTTGCTATTGACTCACACTTTCCCTCCTTGCGCAGAGTTCTGTCAGAATTTTGAGCAGGAAACCGATCGAACTAAACCAGGTCTGGACCCCACAAAGTCACTCGTCAAAGATGAAGCTGCAATGAATGTACCGCAACTTGAAGATCGTCTTGACAACATCTTGGGGTATATTGCTCGACTGAAGGTTGCACTGACACGAATATACAAGGAACTGTGGCCAGAGGACATACTTTAGAACGACCTTGAGTCACTGATGATTCGGCTTAATGAAATCCCTGGTCGAGTGCAAGCGTGGAAGAAATCAGATGCTCGCTGTGGAGCTGACATGGCTCTCACACTCGTCCGAGTCCATTGCAAAGATGCCAAAGAAGAAAAGCTGAAGGCCCTCCAAGTGGCGAACACAAAGAAGCTCCAGTTTGAATCCTTCATGGAGACCACTCGCATAGCTGACGACATTGACCTAGACACCTTCGTCGAGCCAACGAGTCCTCCTCCTGCCGAGTGAAGAAAAACTTAATGATTTGAATTCATTTGCCTCGGAATGCCGAGTGATCCTATAACCGTTAAACTCTTTTGGGCCTGAAGCCCGAGCACTTTTGCTTGCGATTCTGAACTTGATGGATTTATTCGAACTTGGTGGATTTATCCGAATATTGCTTTCCTATTTATAGAATGCTTTGTGTGGATGGATTTTTTAACTTAGTCAAAACTGGTTCGCGGCTAAGCCCCCGAGTGGGAGGGATGCTCTCACTCGAAGTGGTTTTTTAACTTAGGCGAAACAGGTTCGCGGCTAAGCCCCCGAGTGGGAGGGATGCTCTCACTCAGAGTAGTTTTTTTAACTTAGGCGAAGCTGGTTCGCGGCTAAGCCCCCGAGCGGGAGGGATGCTCTCACTCAGAGTTTTTTTTAACTTAGGCGAAACTGGTTTGCTGCTAAGCTCCCGAGTGGGAGGGATCCTCTCACTCAGAGTAGTTCTTTAACTTAGGTGAATCTGGTTCACGGCTAAGCCCCCGAGTGGGAGGGATGCTCTCACTCGGAGTGGTTTTTTAACTTAGGCGAGGACGGGCTCGCGGCTAAGCCCCGATGTTGGGGAACGTAGCATGTGCTCACGCAAGATCTATCTAGCAGATGCATAGCAACGAGAGGGGGAGAGTGTGTCCACGTACCCTCATAGACTGAAAGCGGAAGCGTTAGTATAAGGCGGTTGATGTAGTCGAACGTCTTCTCGATCCAACCGATCTAGTACCGAACGTACGGCACCTCCGTGTTCAGCACACGTCTAGCTGGATGACGTCCCCTGAACTCTTGGTCCAGCAGAGGGTCAAGGTAGAGTTTCATCAGCACGACGGCGTGGTGACGGTGATGGTGATGTGATCATCGCAGGGCTTCGCCTAAGCACTACGACGCTATGACCGGAGGAGTAAACTATGGAGGGGGTACTGCACATGGCTAAGAGAATAACTGTTGTCCTTTGGGATGCCCCCTTGCCCCCGTATATAAAGGAGGGGAGGAGGAGGCCCGCCACCTAGGGGCGCACCAAGGGGGGGGGAGTCCTACAAGGACTCCACTCCTAGTAGGATTTGCCCCCCTTTTTTCCTTTCTCATGGAGGGGAAAGAGGGAAGGAGAGGGAGAGGGAGAGGGAAAGAGGAAAGGGGGCCACGCCCCCTCCCCCTTGTCCAACTCGGACTCCCTTGGGGTGGGGGGGGCGCCACCATATGGGCTCCCCTCTCTTTCTCCCCTATGGCCCATGAAGGCCCATTACTTCCCCGAGGGGTTCCAGTAACCCCTCAGTACCCCGATAAATATCCGAAACATCCCGAAACCAGTCTGGTGTCCGAATACCTCCATCCAATATATCAATCTTTACCTCTCGACTATTTTGAGACTCCTTGTCATGTCCGTGATCTCATCCGGGACTCCAAACAATCCCGTAACTAACTCATTAGTCACATTGCTTGCAAGGCCTATAGTGTTGTGCATTTTCGAGAGGGCCCAGAGATACCTCTCCGATACTTGGAGTGACAAATCCTAATCTTGATCTATGCCAACCCAACAAACACCTTCGGAGACACATATAGAGCATCTTTATATTCACCCAGTTACGTTGTGATGTTTGATATCACACAAGGTGTTCCTCTGGTATTCGGGAGTTGCATAATCTCATAGTCAGAGGAATATGTATAAGTTATGAAGAAAGCAATAGCAATAAAACTTAACGATCATTATGCTAAGCTAACGGATGGGTCTTGTCCATCACACCATTCTCCTAATGATGTGATCCCGTTCATCAAATGACAACACATGTCTATGGTCAGGAAACTTAACCATCTTTGATTAACGAGCTAGTCTAGTAGAGGCATACTAGGGACACTTTGTTTCATCTATGTATTCACACATGTATCAAGTTTCTGGTTAATACAATTCTATCATGAATAGCAAACATTTATCATGATATAAGGAAATATAAATAACAACTTTATTATTGCTCGTGGAATAATCTAGATTACATTGTAATGATTCTAACACCCATGGAGTCTTGGTGTTGATCATGTTTTGCTCGTGGAAGAGGCTTAGTTAACGGGTCTGCAACATTTAGATCCATATGTATTTTGCAAATCTCTATGTCTCCCTCCTTGACTTGATCGTGGATGGAGTTGAAGCATCTCTTGATGTGTTTGGTTCTCTTGTGAAATCCGGATTCCTTCGCTAAGGCAATTGCTCCAGTATTGTCACAAAAGATTTTCATTGGACCCGATGCACTAGGTATTACACCTATATTGGATATGAACTCCTTCATCTAGACTCTTTCAGTTGCTGCTTCCGAAGCAGCTATGTACTCCGCTTCACACGTAGATCCCGCCACGACGCTCTACTTGGAACTGCACCAACTTACAGCTCCACCATTCAATATAAATACATATCCGGTTTGCGACTTAGAGTCATCCAGATCAGTGTCAAAGCTTGCATCGACATAACCATTTATGACAAACTCTTTGTCACCTCCATAAACGAGAAACATATCTTTAGTCCTTTTCAGGTATTTCAGGATGTTCTTGACCGCTGTCCAGTGATCCACTCCTGGATTACTTTGGTACCTCGCTGCTAAACTTATAGCAAGACACACATCAAGTCTGGTACACAGCATTGCATACATGATAGAACCTATGGCTGAGGCATAGGGAATGACTTTCATTTTCTCTCTATCTTCTGCAGTGGTCAGGCATTGAGTCTGACTCAACTTCACACCTTGTAACACACGCAAGAACCCTTTCTTTGGCTGATCCGTTTTGAAATTCTTCAAAACTTTATCAAGGTATGTGCTTTGTGAAAGTCTAGTTAAGCGTCTTGATCTATCTCTATAGATCTTGATACCCAATATATAAGCAGCTTCACCGAGGTCTTTCATTGAAAAATTCTTGTTCAAGTATCCTTTTATGCTATCCAGAAATTCTGTATTATTTCCAATCAACAATATGTCATCCACATATAATATTAGAAATGCTACAGAGCTCCCACTCGCTTTCTTGTAAATACAGGCTTCTCCAAAAGTCTATATAAAACCACATGCTTTCATCACATTATCAAAGCGTATATTCCAACTTAGAGATGCTTGCATAGTCCATAAATGGATCACTGGAGCTTGCACACTTTGTTAGCACTTTTAGGATTGACAAAACCTTCTAGTTGCATCATATACAACCTTTTTTAAGAAATCCATTAAGGAATGCAGTTTTGACATCCATTTGCCAAATTTCATAATCATAAAATGCGGCAATTGCTAACATGATTTGGACAGACTTAAGCATCGCTATGGGTGAGAAGGTCTCATCGTAGTCAACTCCTTGAACTTGTCGAAAACCTTTCGCAACAAGTTGAGCTTTGTTGATAGTAAGATTACCGTCAGCGTCAGTCTTCTTCCTGAAGATCCATTTAGTTTCTATTGCTTGTCGATCATTGGGTAAGTCAACCAAAGTCCACACTTTGTTCTCATACATGGATCCCATCTCAGATTTCATGGCCTCAAGCCATTTTGCGGAATCTGGGCTCATCATCACTTCCTCATAGTTCGTAGGTTCATCATGGTCTAGTAACATGACTTCCAGAACAGGTCGGGTAAGGAGCCCTTGTTGTTATATGTGGCTACTAATAGCCGAGCCGTCAACGGGATTGTTGTGGAAAGGAAGGAATCAGGCAAGGAATATCCAGTTCAGCGACCGATTTATTATGTCAGTGAGGTACTCATTGAATCCAAGCAGAGATACCCACATTGGCAAAAGCTGGTTTATGGGGTGTTCATGGCTAGTCGCAAGTTGAAGCAGTATTTCTTTGGTCATCCCATCACTATGGTTAGTTCTGCTCCTTTGGGGGATATTATTCAAAATAGAGAGGCCACAGGCCGGGTAGCCAAATGGGCCATTGAGCTTGGACCCCATGGTTTGAAGTATCTGCCTTGGACCGCTATAAATCTCAAGCACTTGTGGATTTCATTAATGACTGGACCGAGCTGCAGATGCCTGAGGAGAAGCTAGTGTAACATCCCAAATTCTCAATTTGGAATGTTATACAAGAGATCATCAGTGCATATCAAATTTATTTGCATTTTGGTTGATCCTAGAAATTTCACGCAACTCAAGGACCCTCGGAGAGAGTTGGGGATTTCGTTATTTTCATATTTGAGTTTTCTCAAATTTTGAAAATAGGATCATTTGATTTTATTTATTTTATCTTCAATCATTTCTATTATAAAATTTTTGAGAGAGGGAATAAAATGACTTTCCCAAAATAAATAAATATTGAGTATTTAAATAAAAATCAAATAAGATTTTATTTTGGTTTTATTTTCTATTTTATTTGAATTTAGGAAAAATTGCACGTTTTCAAAAATTGCACTTAGGGCCAAGAAAATGTTCATCCTATTCTAAATATTTTATTTAGACGGTGAAAATTTGTTTTGGCATTTTTAGATTTTTATTTATTTCTTTAGAATTTTTTTTAGTCGCAGCGATATTGTTTTTTTAAAGGAGCCCCGCGCGCCCGACTGGGTCGAAGGCCCAGCCCAGCCGGCCCAGCCGCCGCCCCCTCCCGCAAGACCGAATCGGGACCAGAGTCCCGATCGCCGCCGCCGCCGTGTCCGGGGAGGACACGCCTCCCGAGGCCACCCCCTTCCCCATGTTGGCCGCCCCCCTTTATAACCCGCCGGAGCCCCCCCAGGAGCCCCACACCGTCGCCGCCTCCCCACGCCGCCCGCGCCGCCGCAGCCGCCGCCCGCTCCGCCTGCCGCTACCGCCGCCACCGCACGCCGCAACCGCCTCCCGCGCCACCCCGCCGCCCCGCTGCCGCCCGGAGACGCCGCCCCGCCGCCCCGCACCACCCGCCGCCGCCCGTAGCCCCGCCAGAGCTTCGCCGGAGCCCGAGCCGAGGTAGCCGCCGCCGCCGGTTTTCTGAGAAAAACCGTTTCGGTTTTCTTTAAGAAAACCCTAGTTTTCGTTTTTTTAAATAGATCGGTTTTCCTCCGGTTTATTTATTTAGCGAGCGTTCGCTCGTTCGTTCATTTTACCGAACGCGTTCATCGTTTAGTTCCAGTTAACGAACGTTCGTTCTACAACCTGTTCGTCGTTTTTTTCTTTTTCTCGGATTAAATAAACAATTTTTCTGATCGCGATTCCTGATCCGATGTTCGTGTTAGTTTAACTTTTCGCTCGTTTATCGGAATCAGGCGATTAAAGCGCCCGGAGTTTCATCTCGAAACCCTCTTTCCGTTTAACCTACTCAAACAAGTTTTTGCCTCAGTAAAATTTGACCTAGATTCAGATTAGTAAATGGAGTTGTTTCTTTTGCCGTTTGTCTTTCGTTGCTTCGTTCGATTTGATTCTTTTTGCCAACCGGAGTTTTTAAGTTGAACTATCTGGTTAGATCTCTTACTTGAGTTTTACCTGTGCATTAGATGAGTACTTATTGTATGCTTGTTTGTTTGCGATAGAGTACCCGGATTGCGCCGCTTGCTACTTCGAATCGCTAGGTTTCACGGATCATCAGCAAGGCAAGTAACACTTTGATCATACTTCCTATTACCCAGTTTTTATTGCATTAGAACAACCCTCACACATTGCATGATTAGGATCCATTTAAATTGTGGGTTTGGGAAGTAGATGAGGTAGTACCTATTACATGTTATTATCAAACCTTTGGGAGTTACTTCTACGTTTGCTTTTATGCCATGCTATGCTAGTAGACGTGGATTTGGTGAGTGAAATCCATGACAGATGTGATATTGATAATTTAATGGTTTATTTAAGGTGGCAACTTAAAAACATATCTGGGTGGATTGAGGCACCTGGGTATTCCAGTGATTGCCTGTTTTTCTTTTGGACCGCCACCCAGGCTCAAAGGGATCATGAGATTATTCATACTAGAAACTTCCGTGTGCAACCACAAGCTACTATGGGCTCTAGCATAGTTGACTAAGTCGTGCGAACTCTTACATTGGTAGACTAGCAGATGTAGGGGATGTAGGTGGTACGGTCTACCTGTTCGTAAGGTGCTAGCGCTTTTGAAAGACTATGTGTCGGTCATCCTTTTCTCAAACACCATGTAGTGCGAGAATCCTAACAGAGGAGATCGAGTCTTGTGGGGAAAAGTGCGCAAACCTCTATAGAGTGTGTAAACTAATCATGGTTAGCCGTGTCCCCGGTTATGGACAACTTGAGTATCTAGTTCTTGGATTATCATGTGAATCTCATCATGTTACTCTAAATTAATATTATTGGGTTTATTGATGTTTCTTAATTGGGATTGAGAATGCTGTCAACCATTCTCACTGTTTAACAACCACCATGATAGTTAAATAAAATTTATTCCTTTGCGGTAGGGAAAAATTGGCTTTACGCAAAACTGTAACCATAGAGCTTTCCACTAGCCAAATATGCATATAGAATAGCCTTATTCTTTTATTGCTCTCTATGTGTTACATTGCCAGCATATTCCATGTGCTGACCCGTTTCGGGCTGCAACGTTCATGTTGCAGAATTTTCAGACAACGAGTAAGGTGCCTTTTAGGTCATGGCTCTATACTCAGTGATGCCGTTGGAGTTGATGGACTCACTTATCTTCCAAGCCTTCCGCTGTTATCGTTATTAGATGGCCTTAAGCCATATTTATTGTAATAAGTTCTCTTTTGAGACACTCGACATAATAAGTGTGTGATTTCTACTCTGTTCTAAATCCTTCAAGTACCGTGTGGTGTCAGCATTACCGATCCAGGATGACACCTGAGCACAGAGATTGGAGCGTTTGAGGTCTGGTCGCTACAAGATGGTATCATAGCACACGCTGACTGTAGGACATGACCACTAAGCTAAAGCCCTAGATCACTACTCACTCTTCTCATTCTGACTCCTCATCTTTTCTACTCTTTTAGGATGGCGGATGCAAGAACAAGTTCACACAACCAGATGAAGATACACCCTTTGGACGTCACTTGAAGGAAGTCACTAGATATCTGAACATAGGAGTACCAAGCTTCACCGGAACCTACAATGCCACTTTACCTGAAGAGGAGCGCTGGATGATTCAAGTTCAAATTCCCGGAAGGACGTTCATGCCAGTCACTGAGCCCATAGAGTTTTCATTTGATGCACCAAGCTAGAGTCTAGGAAAGAGCATGGCAGCTCACATCGCCATGGGACGCATTGGAGAAGTTTACCGCAATGATCTCAAGGATACTATCTACCAGATTTGTGGGCGCCGAGACGAGCACTGGGAGATGATCAGCACCAAGAAAGATAGATCAATTGCAGCTTTTATCCAGGAGTTAAATCAGCACATTCGACGTCAGGAGAATCAGATGTGCGCCAACATGATAGATCTGAAGAAGGCGAGGACAAGAATCAAGGAACTGGAGGAAGAACTCAAGGCTACACGTGAAGATTATGAAGAGGAAATCAAAGTATTAGTGGAGAAGAATGACGATCTGATCAAGAAGATTGGAATATTTATGGGAGGCCCTACACCAGTAGAAGAAGATGAAGAACCCAAGGAGATTCGCCCGGAAGACTACATCATCATCGACGACACCGACTCGGATCCAGATGATAGCGATGATGACTATGTTGATGAATCTGGAGAAGATATCATGGAGTCTGCAACCGAAGAGTATTTCTAGTAGACCACCCCATCAGTAGTAGTAGTCCACCATGTAAATATAGCAGTCCGAGCACTTTTGCGATAGTTAGATCGATTGTATGCCCTTGTTTGATTGAATGAAGTGAATTGTTTGCCTTTGCCTCATGTGCATATGGGTAGTGTTTTCTCTTTAGACCCCTCTCTATTCTTAAATCTCATCTTTTCTAAACCGTTAGATGCCTCCGAGACATGACCCCGGATTTACCTTCCCACCGGAGCTCACCCAGTTGATCCAGCAGCAGAACACATTGATGCAGTTGCTAGTCCAGAATCAAAATCAGGGGAACAACAACAACAACCCACCACCACCTATTGATCACTTAGCCCGTTTTCTTAGGCTAAATCCGCTGGTGTTTTCTAGTAGCACCGAGCCGATAGTAGCAGATGATTGGCTCCGCAAGACAGCAAGGGAGTTGACCACGGCAGGATGCACAGATGCGGAAAAGGTGAAGTTTGCCGCACATCAGCTTGAAGGACCCGCAACATCATGGTGGGAGAATTTCACAGCCACTTTCCCTGTCGACACTGTCACATGGGACCAGTTCCAGTAGGCTTTCCGTACTGCCCATGTTTCAGCAGGAGCTATGGCCATGAAGAAGCGTGAGTTTCGCAACTTGCGCCAAGGAGGACGGACAGTTGGCCAGTATGTGGAGGACTTTAGTAAGTTAGCACGTTATGCCCTAGATGACATTGCTACAGATGTAGCTAAGCAGGAGAAGTTTCTGGAAGGACTGAATGATGAGTTGAGCATGCAGTTGATGGTAGCAACCTTCAACAACTACCAGGAGTTGGTAGACCGTGCTCTCATGATTGAAGGGAAGCAGCAACAAATTGAGAACCGCAAGAGGAAGTATGGACAAGGGAAGTACAATTCTGGAGCTCAGCAGAAACCACGTTTTACCCCTAGACCGGGAGGACATTTTCAGCATACCCATGGAGGAGGTAGTTCGCACAATCATAATGGCACCAAGAATGGTAATGAGAATGGAGGAATCAACGGCCAGAACCGCACCAACCCAACAACCCCAGCCAAGATAGACCTGAGCCAAGTCACTTGTTTCAAGTGCCAGAAGACCGGACATTATGCCAATGAATGTCCTGAAGCCCAGAATGGAAATGGCAATGGAAGCTCTGGGAAGAAGCCGAACCCTTTCAACAAGGGACAGGTGAACCATGTAATGTGGAGGAGGTTGAAGCCCAGCCCGATGCAGTAATAGGTAAGTTTTTGGTTAAGTCATTTACTGCACTCGTTCTTTTGATACTGGTGCATCACATTCATACATATCAAGGGGATTTGTGGATAAGTATAAACTGCCAACCCAAGCCCTTAGGTCACCCATGTTAGTAACCTCGCCTAGAGCAGAGTATATGGCTAGTCTATGGTGTGATCGGTTACCATTAAGGATTGGTAACTACGTATTTCCCTCATACCTAATAGTCTTGGAATCTCAAGGATTGGATGTGATATTAGGCATGGATTGGTTATCGAAGTATGAAGGGAACATTGAATGTGCCAGTAAGTCAATTTTGCTTACCACCCCAGAAGGGAGAAGGATCAAGTATGTATCCCGGCATGTGCTGAAAAGGACTCAAGTAAATTGCTTAACAGGAGTTGTGCAGGAGGAAGTACCAGTAGTGAAGGATTTCCCTGATGTATTTCCAGAAGAGTTGCCAGGCATGCCACCGGATAGAGATATTGAGTTTTTGATTGAGCTTTTGCCAGGCACAGGGCCAATATCTAAGAGACCATATAGGATGCCCGCAAAGGATTTGGTGGAGATTAAGAAGCAGATTAAGGAGTTACTAGATAAGGGTTATATTCTCCCAAGTTCTTTGCCTTGGGGATCGCCAGTACTTCTAGTGGAGAAGAAGGATGGATCGTTAAGGATGGTTGTTGATTATCGAGGATTGAATGAAATAACCATCAAGAACAAGTACCCACTACCAATAATCAATGATCTATTTGATCGATTGCAAGGAGCTAAGGTATTTTCCAAAATCAATCTGCGATCAGGATACCATCAGTTGAAGATTCGAGAACAGGATATACCTAAGACGGCTTTTACCAATAGGTATGGGCTGTACGAGTATACCGTTATGTCATTTGGTCTGACCAACGCACCTGCGTATTTTATGAACATGATGAACAAAGTGTTTATGGAGTTTTTGGATAAGTTCGTCGTAGTCTTCATTGATGATATCCTAGTTTACTCGAAGGCTGAAGAGGAGCATAAGGAGCATTTGCATTTGGTACTTGGTAAGCTCAGAGAACATCAGTTATATGCCAAGTTTAGCAAGTGTGAGTTTTGGTTGAAGGAAGTTGGATTACTCGGACACGTTATATCTAGAGAAGGTATAGCAGTAGATCCGACCAAGGTTGACACTGTGACAAATTGGGAAGCACCAACAACAGTGGGAGAGATCCGGAGTTTTCTTGGACTCGCAGGATACTACCGGAGATTTATTGAAAATTTCTCGAAGATTGCGAAGCCTATGACGGAGTTGTTGAAGAAGAATACCAAGTTCATATGGACTGAGGAATGTGAGGCCAGTTTCCAGGAGTTGAAGAAACGCTTGGTTACATCACCAGTGTTGATTTTGCCAGATCAGACCAAGGATTATGAGGTGTATTGTGACGCTTCACGTCGAGGACTTGGAGCAGTGCTTATGCAAGAAGGAAGAGTTGTTTCATATGCCTCACGACAGCTTAAGCCTCATGAGTTGAATTATGCTACGCATGATTTGGAGTTAGAAGCCGTAGTGCATGCATTGAAGACTTGGAGACACTTTCTCATTGGAAACCAATGTGAAGTATACACGGATCACAAGAGCTTGAAGTATATTTTCACGCAGAAGGAGTTGAATCTCAGACAAAGGAGATGGTTGGAACTCATCAAGGATTATGATATAAGATTGCATTATCACCCTGGAAAGGCTAACGTAGTAGCTGACGCATTGAGCCGTAAAAGTCATGTCAACACCTTAATGACGGGAGAATTACCAAGAGAGTTAGCCGAGAATCTTCGTGAGCTATGTTTGGAGATAGTCCCGAGAGGCTATGTAGCATCATTGGAGATTCAGTCTACTTTGATGGATAAGATCAGAGAAGCCCAGAAGACTGACAAGGAGATTGCTTCTATTATGGAGAAAATAAGCAAAGGAAAATCTAAAGGATTTCGTGAGGATGAGCACGATACCTTATGGTTTGAAGACCATGTTTATGAGCCTAATGACCCGGAGATCAGGAAGTTAATTCTACAAGAGGCCCGTGATTCACCATATTCGATTCAGCCAGGTAATACCAAGATGTATTTGGATTTGAAGGATACTTTCTGGTGGACCGGAATGAAGAAGGATATTGCGGAGTATGTAGCAGTTTGTGATGTATGTCAGAGAGTAAAAGCAGAGCATCGTAAGCCAGCAGGATTGCTACAGCCATTGCCGATACCCGAATGGAAGTGGGATAAGCTAGGCATGGATTTTATTACAGGATTGCCCAGAACTCGTTCAGGCTATGACTCGATTTGGGTTGTAGTCGATGTTTGACAAAGGTAGCTCATTTTATTCCAGTAAAGACTACATATACTAGTGCCAAGTTGGCAAAGATATACATGACCGGGATCGTATGTCTGCATGGAGTTCCAAGGAGCATTGTATTAGATAGAGGAACCCAATTTACCTCAAAGTTATGGAATCAGTTGCATGAAAATTTAGGTACTAGGCTAGAGTTTAGTATAGCTTTCCATCCACAGACAGATGGACAAACCGAGAGAGTCAGTCAGATCTTGGAGGATATGATGAGAGCTTGTGCGCTAGATTACGGATCTAGTTGGGACGAGAATTTGCCATACACAGAGTTCTCCTATAACAACAGTTATCAATCGATGGCCCCTTTCGAAGCCTTGTACGGAAGGAGGTGCAGGACCCCGTTGTCGTGGGATGAAGTTGGAGACCGTCAGTTGGTTGGACCAGATCTAATTAAGGAGTCTGAATAGAAAGTAAAATTGATTCGCGACAGGCTCAAGGTAGCCCAGTCCAGGCAGAAGAGCTACGTAGATTCAAAACGCAAGGAGACAGTTTACGTAGTCGGAGACCGAGTTTATCTTCGAGTATCTCCACTTCGAGGAGTTAAGCGCTTTGGAGTTAAGGGAAAGTTAGCGCCACGTTTTGTAGGACCATACAAAGTTTTGGAGCGTATGGGAGAAGTAGCTTATAAGTTGGAATTGCCCGAAGGATTGTCAGGAGTTCCCTATGTATTCCACGTTTCCCAGTTGAAGAAGTGCCACGCAGAGATGGCTGATATACCGCTAAGAGATACAGTGCCGCTGGAAGCGATTCAGTTGGACAGTGATTTAACCTATGAAGAGAAACCAATCAAAATTCTTGAGTATGCCAGCCGAGTCACCCGCATCAAGGTTATAAAATTTTGCAAGGTTCAGTGGAGCCACCACACGGAGGATGAAGCCACCTAGGAGCAAGAGGAAGATTTGCTGAAGGACCACCCTCACCTATTTTCTAGCCAACCCGAATCTCGAGGGCGAGATTCATCTTAAGGGGGGTAGGTTTGTAACATCCCAAATTCTCAATTTGGAATGTTATACAAGAGATCATCAGTGCATATCATATTTATTTGCATTTTAGATGATCCTAGAAATTTCACGCAACTCAAGGACCCTCGGAGAGAGTTGGGGATTTCGTTATTTTCATATTTGAGTTTTCTCAAATTTTTAAAATAGGATCATTTGATTTTATTTATTTTATCTTCAATTATTTCTATTATAAAAATTTTGAGAGAGGGAATAAAATGACTTTCCCAAAATAACGAAATATTGAGGATTTAAATAAAAAAATCAAATAAGATTTTATTTTGGTTTTATTTGCTATTTTATTTGAATTTAGGAAAAATTGCACGTTTTCAAAAATTGCATCTAGGGCCAAGAAAATGTTCATCCTGTTCTAAATATTTTATTTAGACGGTGAAAATTTGTTTTGGCATTTTTAGATTTTTATTTATTTCTTTATAATTTTTTTTAGTCGCAGCGATATTGTTTTTTAAAAAAGGAGCCCCGCGTGCCCGACTGGGACGAAGGCCCAGCCGAGCCAGCCCAGCCGCCACCGCCTCCCGCAAGACCGGATCGGGACCAGAGTCCCGATCGCCGCCGCCGTGTCCGGGAGGACACGCCTCCCGAGGCCGCCCCCTTCCCCAAGTTGGCCGCCCCCCCCTTTATAACCCACCGGAGCCCCCTGGAGCCCCACACCCCCGCCGCCTCCCCACGCCGCCCGCGCCGCCGCCCGTGCCGCCTGCCGCCGCCGCCGCAAGCCGTAGCTGCCGCTTGCGCCGCCCCACCGCCCCGCTACCGCCCGGAGCCGCCGCCCCGCACCACCCGCCGCCGCCCGGAGCCCCGCCGGAGCTCCGCCGGAGGCCGAGCCGAGGTAGCCGCCACCGCCGGTTTTCTGAGAAAAACCATTTCGGTTTTTTAAGAAAACCCTAGTTTTTGTTTTTTTAAATAGATCGGTTTTCCTCCGGTTTATTTAGCTAGCGAGCGTTTGCTTGTTCATTCATTTTACAGAACGCGTTCATCGTTTAGTTCCAGTTAACGAATGTTCGTTCGTCAACCTATTCGTTGTTTTTTTCTTTTTCTCGGATTAAATCCGCGATTTTTCTGATCGCGATTCCTGATCCGATGTTCGTGTTAGTTTAACTTTTAGCTCATTTATCGGAATCAGGCGATTCAAGCGCCTGGAGTTTCGTCTCGAAACCCTCTTTCCATTTAACCTACTCAAACAAGTTTTTGCCTCAGTAAAATTTGACCTAGATTCAGATTAGTAAACGGAGTTGTTTCTTTTGCCGTTTGTCTTTTGTTGCTGCGTTCGATTTGATTCTTTTTGCCAACTGGAGTTCTTAAGTTGAACTATCTGGTTAGATCTCTTACTTGAGTTTTACATGTGCATTAGATGAGTACTTATTGTATGCTTGTTTGTTTGCGATAGAGTACCCGGATTGCGCTGCTTGCTACTTCGAATCGCTAGGTTTCACGGATCATCAGCAAGGCAAGTAACACTTTGATCATACTTCCTATTACCCAGTTTTTATTGCTTTAGAACAACCCTCACACATTGCATGATTAGGATCCATTTAAATTGTGGGTTTGGAAAGTAGATGAGGTAGTACCTATTACATGTTATTATCAAACCTTTGGGAGTTACTTCTACGTTTGCTTTTATGCCATGCTATGCTAGTAGACGTGGATTGGGTGAGTGAAATCCATGACAGATTTGAGATTGATAATTTAATGCTTTATTTAAGGTGGCAACTTAAATACACATCTGGGTGGATTGAGGCACCTAGGTATTCCAGCGATTGCTTGTTTTTCTTTTGGACCGCCACCCAAGCTTAAAGGGATCATGAGATTATTCATACTAGAAACTTCCGTGTGCAGCCACAAGCTACTATGGGCTCTAGCATAGTTGACTAAGTTGTGCGAACTCTTACAGTGGTAGACTAGCAGATGTAGGGGATGTAGGTGGTACGGTCTACCCATTCGTAAGGTGCTAGCGCTTCTGAAAGACTATGTCTCGGTCATCCATTTCTCAAACACCATGTAGTGCGAGAATCCTAACGGAGGAGATCGAGTCTTGTGGGGAAAAGTGCGCAAACCTCTGCAGAGTGTATAAACTAATCATGGTTAGCCGTGTCCCCGGTTATAGACAACTTGAGTATCTAGTTCTTGGATTATCATGTGAATCTCATCATGTTACTCTAAATTAATATTGTTAGGTTTATTGATGTTTCTTAATTGGGATTGAGAATGCTGTCAACCATTCTCAATGTTTGACAACCACCATGATAGTTAAATAAAATTTATTCCTTTGCAGTAGGGAAAAATTGGCTTTACACAAAACTGTAACCATAGAGCTTTCCACCAGCCAAATATGCATATAGAATAGCCTTATTCTTTTATTGCTCTCTATGTGTTACATTGCCAGCATATTCCATGTGCTGACCCGTTTCGGGCTACAACGTTCATGTTGCAGAATTTTCAGATGACGAGTAAGGTGCCTTTTAGGTCGTGGTTCTATACTCAGTGATGCCGTTGGAGTTGATGGACTCACTTATCTTCCAAGCCTTTCGTTGTTATCGTTATTAGATGGCCTTAAGCCATATTTATTGTAATAAGTTCTCTTTTGAGACACTTCATGTAATAAGTGTGTGATTGCTACTCTGTTATAAATCCTTCAAGTACTGTGTGGTGTCAGCATTACTGATCCAGGGATGACACTTGAGCACAGAGATTGGACCGTTTGAGGTCTGGTCGCTACAACTAGATAGCACATATTAGACTATTCACTTTGATGGATCCACGCAGTTGAAAGGCTCGGGGGCTGGAGTTATTTTGACTTCCCCATGAGGTGATAAATTTTGTTATGTTTTAAGGTTGATGTTCCCTTGTACTAACAATGCAGCTGAGTATGAGGCCTTGCTCCACGGTCTTCGGATGGCTAAAGAGATGAATCTAAGCCGGGTAAGGTGTTTTGGCGACTTAGATTTGGTAGCTCAACAAGTTTCAAGCACTTGGGATTCTAAAGACCCACTCATGGCGGCTTACCGCCGAGAGGTTGATGCTATTGCTGGTCATTTCAAGGGTTATCAAGTGGAACATGTTGATCGCAGGAAAAATGAGGCGGCTGATGCTTTGAGCCGGCTAGGGTCCCAGCATAAGCCGGTACCACCTAATGTTTTCCTTGATATTCCGCATAACCCTTAAGTCAAATTGCCTACGGAGGAAGATCTTGCTATTCCTGATCCGGAGGTGCAGTTCGTGGCGGTTCTTCATGCTATTCCTGATTTGACAGTTCCATATTTGGCTTATATGACCGGGGGTGAGTTACCTGAAGATGAAACTTTGGCTAGGTAGATAACCCGACAGTCTAAGTCAATGACTATTGCCAATGGAAAAGTTGCATCGCTGCAGTGTCACAGGGGTGTTTCAACGTTGTGTTTCTCCAAAGGAAGGCCGTGAGATTCTACGAGAGATTCATGAAGGAGATTGTGGTCATCATGCCGACTCTAAGTCTCTCGTAGCCAAGGCTTTCCGTCATGGGTTTTATTGGCTGACGGCTCATGCTGATGCAGAGGATTTGGTCAATAAGTGTGATGGTTGTCAGAAATTCTCAAGACAAGCTCATGTACCGGCTCAAGAATTGAGGATAATTCCAATTACTTGGCCGTTTGCAGCCCGGGGGCTGGATATGGTTGGACCTTTCAAAAGGTCCAAGGATAAAAGACCCACCTTTTGGTGGCAGTTGACAAATTTACAAAGTGGGTTGAAGCAGAGCTAGTCAGTAAGTGTGACGCGGCGACGGCGGTTCAATTCATCAAAAAGGTGATTTTCCGATTTGGATATCCTCACAGCATTATAACTGATAATGACACTAATCTGTCTAAAGGTGCTATGAAAGAATTCTGTCAACGAGAGCATATTCGTCTTGATGTATCATTAGTGGCTCACTCCTAGTCCAATGGCCAAGATGAAAGAGCCAATCAAGAAATTTTGAGAGGCATAAAACCTCGGCGCCGGATCGTTGGGTTGAGGAGTTACCTTCAGTGCTTTGGAGTATCAATACCACCCCCAACAGATCTACGGGTTACACGCCTTTCTTCATGGTTTAAGGAGCAGAGGCGATTCTCCCTAGTGACATCCGTCACGACTCACCCTGTGTGGCGGCTTATGTTGAAGCTGATAATGAAAAAGCACGCCAAGATGATCTTGACTTGTTGGATGAGGAGCATGATCATGTGGCGGCTCGTTCGGCGATTTATCAGCAAGATCTGCGTCGTTATCATAGCCGCCGGGTTAAAACCAAGACCTTTCAAGAAGGAGATTTGGTGCTCCGGCTCATCCAGGATCAAACTGATATGCACAAGCTATCCCCACCTTGGGAAGGGCCCTTTGTGGTCAGCAAAAATCTGAATAATGGGTCATACTACCTTATCGATGTTCGAGACCGCAAGGACTCACGCACGTCGGAGGAGGAGACCCACCGGCCGTGGAATATTGCTCATCTTCGGCCTTATCACACCTGAGCCACCGGCTCTTGTGATGTACATACTTCTATCAATGTATATATTATGATTAGTATAATAAAGCCAGCATCCTTGATAATTCAGGGCCTCTGTCGTTTCATTTCTGAAAATATGAGTCTTTATTATCACTTCATACGACCACTTGGGGGCTTCCTGCTTATTGAACATAGCTATGACTACCCTCTTGATCCGGCTTGTATGCCATGATTACAAAATACGTGGGGGCTTCTTGCTTATTGAGCATAGCCGTGACTACCTTTTTGATCCGGCTTGAACGACGTTGCTACAACCTACTTGGAGGCTTGATGCCCGGGTTAAAGGGACTAAAGAGAGTTTGTTGCAGAGCACAACTCAAACATAGGTACCCCGCCCTGATGGTTCAATATATATATCACTTGGGGGATCCCTGTTCATTGAACATAGCTTCGATAACCCTTTCGATTGTCTTGAAACGCCAGGTGTATACACCAAAAAAAATTAGTTGATCCTGCCTTGTACGTGTGCCACTCCACCCAGGTAATCCTGGAATGATGCGCCAAACTCTTGACAGTCAATCTTATTAAGACCCTGAACTTTTCAAGGTTAAAATGGCGGTTGGTCATGTGAGGCCCAGCTTACAAGGTTTGAATGAAGGATTAACTTAGTGGCTGTGCAAGCCCATGGAAAGCGCTTGATGATTTAGGCCTGGCCGCCTATGAAAGCCTCGACTTTTTGATTTATTTTTTAGCTTTGTTTGGATTCATATTTTTGTACCATATTGATATATGGTTTAAAATTGGTTGAGGCCATGTTGCCTTGATCCTTATGATTCATCTTTTAATCTATCTGGAGTTTTGATACCCGGCCTGGCTTTGGACGTTAAGTCGCCCATGTGTTGATTAAATGCTTGGAGTTCTGCACTTAAGTCTTTCGGATGTTACCCTTGCTGCATATGGCGTTGTAAGCCGACAGTATGAATAAATTGCACAAGGCGCTGCGCTCTAAACCTTTGGACTGTTACCTTTACTGCATGTGGTATGGTAAGCTGGCAGTATGAACAAATATTAGAGGTATGATATTTCCTTTGTTATGATTATACGAGGTTTTGATACACCCGCCTTGGTTATGGACTATGCAGTCACCGGTGGATTTTATATGGGGTTTTGTGACCCGCCCTGGGATAAACCGCCAAGGCACATGTTAACTACTTATGTGCAGGACATACGATAGCTATGATCTGCAGAATTTGATGATATTATAAAGCATAAGTGCCTGATCTTCAATGTCAGATTGGCGGCTTAAAAGTGTTATGAAAATCAACATGCGCGATGGCATGGCAGCTCATTGTTTTGTACGAGCCTATTAGAAAGGCATCATGCGGCAAAAAGGAATTAAGTGTTTTGGAGACACACAACATCCAAATGCTATGGCTGGTAAACTGGCTCATGAATTAAGACTTCTAGTCTTGGTGGGTTGAAGCTTCTGGGTCATCTTGTGCTGGTTCTTCTTCTTCCTCTGTTGTCTCGAAGTTTGGCGATGACTAATCGATCCTAGTCAAAGCCTTGAACATAGCCTCGTCATCAATAAGTGTTGACGGGTCAATAACAGGGCAAAGGTGTGCTTACGAATTGGCGGAATAAGGTCCTGGGCTTCATGAATCGGCACTTTCACCTTCTTGTTGTCAGCATCATAAACCGCCTGGTATTGGGACAAGTCCGTCTCTTCAGCCAGCTTGCTTGCCAATGGAGGCATTCCCCTTGCTATTTGGGCAAAGTCATCCGCTTTGAAGGGATACCCATCTTGTTTGATGCTTGGGCAGCCATTGGCCAATTCTTCCGGATCAAGATCTGCTTGCCACGCCTTTGCCCGGCTTAATGCGGTGATGGCGCCAGCCCTGGCGGCTGATCGCTTCAACTCTTCAATTCTTTGTGGCAGCACAAATAATCTTTCTAGCACTTCTTTGATAAGAGAAGGTGGTGATTTTTTGTGCAAGGCAGCAGAGATGGCCCGTTGAGCGCCAGTGTACAATTGTTCCACAAGAGTATATGTGGCTTTGAGTTTGACGCACATATCATCACCTAGCCTGGAGCTTCTGGAGCCTGCAATGACAAATTTATTTATGAATCGGCCCAATGGTTGTTCAAATATGATGAAGAGATATTGAAGTCTACTGTTACTTACCAAAGATGGACGCTGTCATACTGTTGATTTGGTATTTTAAACTAGACAACTCATCAGTTACCAATTTAAGGGCAGCTTCAGCGTCTTCGGCTCTTTTCAAAAGTGCTGCCCTCTCGGTTTCCCAACCAACTTTATCAGTACTGAAGTTTTATTTCAACTGCTCAATGTTTTCCAATGTAGTCTGCAGCTCTGATTTGGCTTTTGAAGTCTCAGATTGTTGGGTTTCAATGTTGTCCCTCAGATCATTGACTTGGGATTCCTTCATGCTTAATTCAGCCTGCAACATGAACAAGTTAGGAAGCATTATGATCATATTATTTGAAGTCCCAAGCACAATACAAGTATTTTACTTGGCACTTGGGGGCTAATGCATATTGCTCTTTTTTGATAACACTTCTATGATGACCCGGCTACACTGCTATGACTATAGCCGACTCATGGGGGCTACGTAGCTGGACTTTATTCACAGTAATGGTAATAAGTCCCAGCTTATTCATGATGATTAAGCCGATCATTGTGGGCTACAGGTGCAAATTTGATCGTTGTTACTTGCAGTTCCAGTTTAACTTGTCAATGTAAGTCGACCTTGTCGAGCTATTTATGTGAAATTAAAAGCCATATTTTGAAGACCTGGCTTTAGCTATACAGCTTAAGCCGGCCCTTGGGGGCTACTTGTTGATTCTGCAGTTCTAACAGGCTATGACATGGATATCAAGTTCAACAAGAATGTTTAAAGTCTACAACATATTCAAGTTTATCATATCCAGTAGACTTGGCGGCTGACATATATATATATATATATATATATATATATATATATGGAGAAGATGATAATGTTCACCTCAAAGTGCTCCTTCATCAGGTTGACCAAGCCAGCTTCAAAGTCGCGGCTGGTGTGGAGGCGGTTCAAATAGCCTGCATGAAGCTCTTGGGCATTAAATTGAGCATAGCTCTCCAAATCCAAATTCCATTTACCGTTATCAACACCAAAAAATTCTTCTTTGGCGTTGTGTTTTGATTGGACAGTGGGGTTGCCTGGGGCTTTTTATGTCTTCCCAGTAACCATTATGTCCTCAGTTTCCTGAGCCGGCTGAGTGGGACTGGGCGGCTTATCATTTTTCGGGTCAATGTCCATGACGTCTTTGGTGACAGGGTGTTCCTCTGGAGGGGGTCATCCATAGCAGCTTCTGAAACTTGATGCAAAGTCTCGGATGTGGCATGTTTCTCCGGATCAACGGTCTTGGGCTCTTCAGCCAGTTTATCAACTTTCTGCTTTTGCTAGGCTTTGCCATAACGCTCAAAAGGAAGCACAAGACAGAGTTAGTATGACAATTAAGTGCATGATTCAAAGCGGATATGACTTAACATTCTCACCCAAGCACAGTCTTGAAGACTGGGATTTGGGTCCCAGTTGAGTCACCGGAGGAGGAATGAGATGTTCCCTGATAGTTTGAATCAGACGGGTTAAGAGGTTGTCGAAAAAGACCTGCCTTGGGATAAGCTAAGTCAGAAATATTTGAAACCGCCGGTCGACGCTGGCGAGGCGCTAGTGTGTTTGGTAAACCGAAGGAGAGAATTCCGCCGCCGCTGTTCCGGGTCGTGCGGTGAGCTTCATGTTGCTGCTTCTTCAAAATAAAGTTGGGATCCAAATAAGCTAAAGGATGAGAAAACCTTACTTTCTGGTTCGCTTGATGAACTTTCTGTCTTGGCAGAGGTTCAGAGTCGAAGGAAAGGATAGTTACCTCTTCAACATTGGCTTGGCTTCCTTCCGCATCATCCTGATAGTGATCATTATCAATAAGATGTACAAAAAATGAGCCAAGGGAGTCAAGTTTTACCTCCGACTCATCATTATCATCCAAGTCAAATAATTCAGAAGGATTGGACTTCTTCTTGGCAGGATTTTTAGTAGCCTTGGTCTTTGTCCGAGGTTTCCTGGCCGACTTATCCTGCAGCTTTTTGTTCCAAAAAGGTGAATCGGCCTGCAAAAATCAAATGGGTATGAAAGGGCAGTTTAAGTAAAGATACGATTCAATTGCGAAGTTGGTTAAAAGCTTACAGCTGGCGGCTTGTTAAGAACACAGAAAGGATTCAATTCGGCTTTGCTGCAATCTTCCAAGCTCTCGTTTAACAGAGACTTGGTCATGTTATTGATGTCTTCGCCGGTCAGCTCAATCTGGCAGTGGCGTTGTGACATTGTTGATCTTTTAAATCGCCGGTGTATTCACACATTAAGCCTGGTCGACAGCTTAGGGGTAATATCCTCCATGAAACCCAGCATCGGACATGGTCGATGCTGGTTAAACCGTTAGCCATGAAGGCTCTAATTTTTTAAAATATGGGCGCGTATTTGGGCCGTTCCTTTGTACCGATGCGCTCTGGAAGAGGATGCCTGTTGCTCAGCCGGCTAGCGCGGTAAGCCAGCAGAGGATTTTCCCCTTCTGGAGAAGTGTCTTGGCAATAAAACAAAGTTCGGTTCTAGTCCTTGGGATGGGCACTGTGGCAGCTGGGAAAGTGGCTTCTTTCCGTCGCTGAATAGAAATGCCACCTAACTCTAGGTTGGGCCCATCAGTGAACTCAACTTGCCGGTTTAAGTAATAAAATTCCCTGAACAGTTCCACAGTGGGTTCCTGTTGAAGGTACACCTCGCAGAACACTTGAAAGTTGCAGATGTTTGAAACGGAATTTGGTCCGATATCTTGAGGATGAAGCTTGAAAAAGTGCAGCACATCACGGAAGAATTTTGATCCGGGAGGGCTAAAACCCCGGAGCAGATGATCAATGAAGACAATTACTTCGCTGTCCTTGGGCTCAGGAGGGGTTTCTGTGCCTGGTAACCTCCAATGGATGACATCTTTTTTGGCTAGGACGCCTGTTTGAACATATTCATTCAATTCTTCCTCGGTGACCCAAGAAAGGACCCAGTTGCATGCAGTGACAGTCTTGCACATTTTGAGGATGCAGGCCTAAAATAAAGAAATATTGCCGGTTCAAGATTAAGCTGCTAAGCTGGACCATTGATTCAAAAGTAAAGTGCTATAAAATGCCAATGAGTTAAACCAGAAGATGAACATTGAAGTACGTAGATATTCATGTTGGCAGCTTAAAAGGGGACTAAAGGTACCTGCCGGGTTAAGAATTATGTCGTTAAGCCGGCCAGAGTTTAAAGGTCAAATACGTTGTGCAAAACCAAATTATGAGGATGAATAGCAAGCGTGGTTAAACCGGAGAATTTTACCGGGTTATACAGGTTATGAAGCGTATGATGGCGGCTTAAAAGGGGCCTAATGTTATATGGCGGGTCACGGTTTATGGTATTAGCCGCCATGGCAGTTATGGTACTTCAAATCTATCAGTGAAAATTTTGCTAAGTGATGGACAAACAGATTTCACAAACTGGTGCTATAATTTTGGATCTACGGCTGTTCAGAAAATGAAGTAAATCCTAAACGTAAGGTGGCGGTAGCAGAAAAAAGTTTGTGTGCTCAGATGAGATATTCTATGGAGGGGAGGTATTTTTATATTAAAAACGAGTGCTAAGTTGCTACCGCACAAGTTTTGTACCATATTCAGATTGAAGAATGCTCGGTCTAAAGGAGAAGACAAAGAATGGCGAACAACACCAACGAACGTAACGAACCCTAATGCAGATCTGAGGCAGGGGGAGATAAGTACTTACGGATGCTGATGGATAGCGGTGGCATGCCGGCGTTCTCTGGTCCAGTCAGGTTGATGCAGCGGCCTGAGTTGATGCAGCGGATGGAGGTCGACGGCGGCGGAGCTCGAGCGCGTGCGTGGCGTTGCAAAGAAGAAGACGAAGACGAGGAGGCGAGGGAAAAAAGTGAAGATAAGGACCCCCTCCTTATTTATAAGGCAACGATCATATGGCATGTGCGGGAACCGAGGAGGCCAAAAAATGGTTATGAGGCTATACGAACGCCTTGATTTTCGGGACATTCATTGAAGCAAAGATCCATTGAGATATGCTAAGCTGTAGGTGAAGTTAATGCAAGATGACATCATGGCGGGTTATAGCAAGTTCATAAAAATTGACAATGCCAGATTCTGTTAAGTCAAGTATTGAAGATTGATGTGAACAAGTTCAAATCAACCTGGGGCCTAATGTTGGGGATATAAATATTGGGTATGACCTGCCCAGAAGGGGCCGGGTCATGCCACTGGCGGCTTAAGATGAGAAGGCCCAAGAGGATGATGAAGATGGTAGTCCATAGAGCAAGCTTATTGAAAGCACAAGATCCTGAGGTGACTTGAGGCCCATGGGTATGAACCGCCATATGTGTAACTTGTGTTGTAAGGCAAGCTAGTTAGTCATCGAGCCGGACACGTTGTGTATGAGCCGGCCGAGACTCTGTAAGCCACCGGGCATCAACCTGTGTATATAAAGGGGATGACCCGGTAGCGGGTTAGGACAAGAAACAACAAGTCGAGAACTAGGTCAAGCATATTCGCTCCCTGGTAATCAAAACCCAAGCAATACAACCCCAAACTGGAGTAAGCCTTTACCTCGTTGTGAGGGGCCGAACCAGTATAAAATCTCTGTGTCCTTTGTCCCGATTAACCCCTTCAAGCTAACCTAGTTGATATGGCTCCACACCTAATTCCTTTCGCTAGGGCATCTACCGTGTTAAGTCCACGACAATTACCATACCACACTCTAGCGCGGAACATACTCTGGTTGACCTACGAGGTTTGGTAGTAACTTGATCTGAAGTTTCACGATCATCATCATTAGCTTCCTCACTAATTGGTGTAGGCATCACTGGAACTGATTTCTGTGATGAACCACTTTCCAATTCGAGAGAAGGTTGTAGCGCCCCGAGACCGATGTGCCAGGTGTCCTCCAGTTATTTGTTGTTGTTGCCTTGTCATTGCTTGCTTGTCATGCATTGCATATCATGTCATCATGTGCATTTCATTTGCATACGTGTTCGTCTCATGCATCCGAGCATTTTCCCCGTTGTCCGTTTTGCAATCCGGCACTCCTATGTCACCCGGTGTCCTTTTCTACCTCTTTTTCATGTGCGGGTGTTAAACGTTTTCGGATTGGACCGAGACTTGTCATGCGGCCTTGGTTTACTACCGGTAGACCGCCTGTCAAGTTTTGTGCCATTTGGACTTCGTTCGATACTCCATCGGTTAACCGAGGGACCAAAAAGGCCTCGTGTGTGTTGCAGCCCAACACCCCTCCAAACTGGCCCAAAACCCACCTAAACCTCCTCCATCATCTCGGTCATTCGATCACGATCGCGTGGCCGAAAACCTCACCTCATTTGGACTCTCCTAGCTCCCTCTACCTATATAAACACCTTCCCCTCCGAAATTCGCGGTGCAAACCCTAGATCCCTCCCTCTCCTCGCGCGCCGGACAAAAATCCCGGCGATGGACATGTCTGCCCCGCTTCGCCCGGCCAATCACCGCCCGCCACCTGTCACGCCGCCGCCCACCGCCGCGGCCCGTGGAGCCCATCCGGGGCCCGCGCGAGCCCGGATCTCGCCGCCGCCTGACCCGCGTCGCTCCGCCGTCTTCTCCAACTCCGGCCGGCCCCGCTGCTCGCCGGACTTCACCACCACCGCCCTGGCGCAGCCGCCCGACGCCACCGGCGAGCTTCACGTGCCCGAGGCGCCTCGCCTCCCTGCCGTGCTCCGACGGCCGCACCCGCGCTGGCCCCGCCTCTTCTCGCCGCCGCCCTGCTCGACCTCGCCACTGAGCCGCGTCGCCGGGGCAACTCCGGCGAGCTTGCCTCCGCACCGGAGCCCGTGCCCGGCCGCGATGACCACGCCACCGGCGGCTGCGCCTCGCCCCCGCACGGATCCGGCCGGGATCTTTCCTCTGGCGCCCCCCCGTCCTCTCCGGCCGCCGTACTCTCCTCCTCCAGTGAAGTTCCGGCCAGATCCGCCGCCATCCTCATTCTTCGTGCCGCGTTGACTTTTTCCGCGGGGTGAGATATCACTAAGTCCCCGAGTTTTCCATGTTTCAAATGCCCATGTTCATCATGTCATAACTTTGCATCCATAGCTCCGATTCATGCATATGGCGTATCAAAATGTTCGTCTTAGAGAGCACATCATTTCATATCATTGTATCATTTTCATTTGAGCTCATCTTGATGCCCGAAATGCTGTTGGAAGAGTGCTATTTGAGTTAATTGTCAGATCTGTTGCTCCATATAGCTATTTGTCATTTTTGCCATGATTAATGTGTGCATGATATGCTCATGAGCTCTACATGTGTTTTGTTATATGCTTTGCCATCTTTCCTGAGGTGCTATCCATGTATTTTTTTGATATGTGTGGTGACTAGCACAAGCTTGCAAAGTAGTGCATTCGTTAATGCTGATTTCAGGGACTTAGCAATTCCACTAAGTCCTTAGACTATTTTGATCAATATGCCATATGTTCATGTTGTTTTCTAGTGATCCGTGCCTCTTTTGAGGATGATCAGTAAGGATGATTTGTTAATCTTGTAGTGCTCTATCCATCCATGTCTTTGTTTGAAATTATGGAGCACCCTAGCTTGAGTCAATCGAGCTCTACTTTTGTTATTTCGTGAATCTGGGCAGATTGTCTACTTGTTAGCGATTTTGCCGAGGATGTTGTAGTTTATCCGTGCATGCTATGTTATTGTTCTTGCCATGTCTAGCTTGCATAATGTGTATTCTTGATGGGTGTATGCTTAGATTGTCATGCCTTGCTCTGTAGTGAGTGCATCGAGCTCGTAAACATGCCTACTTGATATCTGATTTGCATGCTCCAGTTTTTCACTAAGTCTGTGATCTGATTATGTTTTTGCTATGTTCACATGCTTGCAATTGTATTTTCTGATCCCTTTTGGCTCAAGGCCACTAAGGGACTTTTGTTAAGCTCTTTGAGTAGCTCCATGCCATGCCTTGCTTTGCCATGTTAAGTTCCTGTAGAATATATTTTTTCTTGCTCCAAAGTGTGCTACCTGATCTGAAATTCCAGACTAGTGTTAATTTCACTAAGTCTAAAACCTGTTTACCAATTGCACTTTTGCCATGCTTGTTTGAACCTGTTAATGGATGAATTGGCCGAAGCTCAATGTTCATATTTTGTCAAGAATTATGAATGGATCCCTGCCATGTATTTTGTTACCATGTTTGGGTGCTGTAGCATGTTAATCTTGATGCATTTAGACGACTACTTGCTGTTAATCGCAAACCGGTGCCATATTTGTTTTGCTTGCCATTTCCAAACCGTGCATCCGATTCCGGTGATCTTTATATCGATTTCAACCGAAATCACCTCACCTTTCCAGTGGCACTCTTGGATTTCCAAGTTGAGGCCAGGTTCAATCATTCCTTTGCAAATCATGCATATGCACCGCATACCGCATCCCGCATATCATACCATGTTCATGTGTTGGTTGTTTACTATGTTGTGTGCTTCTTTCCGGTGTTTGCTTCTTCGGGTTGGATCTGGTAACGTCGTGTGTGTGAGGATCCGTTCGTCTACGTCCGTTTGTCTTCTTCATGGACTCGCTCTTCTTCCTTGCGGGATTTCAGGCAAGATGATCATACCCTCGAAATCACTTCTATCTTTGCTTTGCTAGATGCTTGCTCTTTTGCTATGCCTATGCTACGATACCTACCATTTGCTTATCATGCCTCCCATATTGTTGAACCAAGCCTCTAACCCACCTTGTCCTAGCAAACCATTTTTTGGCTATGTTACTGCTTTGCTCAGCCCCTCTTATAGCGTTGTTAGTTGCAGGTGAAGATTGAAGTTTGTTCCTTGTTGGAATATGGAGATGTTGTTCCTTGTTGGAACATGTTTACTTGTTGGGATATCACAATATATCTTATTTAATTAATGCATGTATATACTTGGTAAAGGGTGGAAGGCTCGGCCTTATGCCTGGTGTTTTGTTCCACTCTTGCCGCCCTAGTTTTCGTCATATCAGTGTTATGTTCCCGGATTTTGCGTTCCTTACGCGGTTGGGTTATAATGGGAACCCCTTGACAGTTCGCTTTGAATAAAACTCCTCCAGCAAGGCCCAACCTTGGTTTTACCATTCGCCACCTAGCCTTTTTCCCTTGGGAGTCGCGCATCCCAAGGGTCATCTTATTTTAACCCCCCGGGCCAGTGCTTCTCTAAGTGTTGGTCCAACCCAGAGCACCGTGCGCCGTCCCTTGGCAACTTGGGTTACGTTGGCTCCCGTAAGCTTAGCTTATCCGGTGTGCCCTGAGAACGAGATATGTGCAGCTCCTATCGGGATTTGTCGGCATAGCGGGTGGTCTTGCTGGACTTGTTTTACCATTGTCGAGGATGTCTTGTAACCGGGATTCCGAGTCTGATCGGGTCTTCCCGCTAGAAGGAATATCCTTCGTTGACCGTCAGAGCTTGTGATGGGCTAAGTTGGGACACCCCTGCAGGGATTTGAACTTTCGAAAGCCGTGCCCGCGGTTATGGGCAGATGGGAATTTGTTAATGTCCGGTTGTAGAAAACCTGAAGTTGACCTTAATTAAAATACATCAACTGCGTGTGTAACCGTGATGGTCTCTTCTCGGCGGAGTCTGGGAAGTGAACACGGTGTTGGAGTTATGCTTGACGTAGGTTGTTCTAGGATCACTCCTTGATCATACTTTTATCGACCGTGCTTTGCCTTCTCTTCTCGCTCTCATTTGCGTATGTTTAGCCACCATATATGCTAGTCGCTTGCTGCAGCTCCACCTCATACCTTTACCTTACCCATAAGCTTAAATAGTCTTGATCGTGAGGGTGCGAGATTGCTGAGTCCCCGTGGTTCACAGATACTTCCAAAACCAGCTTGCAGGTGCCAATGTAACCGTGCAGATGACGCAACCAAGCTCAAGGAGGAGCTCGATGAAGATCTTGTCCTTTGTGTTGTTTCGTTCTAGTTGATCAGTAGTGGAGCCCAGTTGGGGTCGATTGGGGACCGTGTCGCATTTGGGGTTCTTCTTTTATTTTGGTTCCATAGTCGGACCTTGATTGTATTTGGATGATGTAATGCTTTATTCATGTACTTGTGTGAAGTGGCGATTGTAAGCCAACTATGTATCTTTTCCCTTATGTATTACATGGGTTGTGTGAAGATTACCTCACTTGCGACATTGCTTTCAATGTGGTTATGCCTCTAAGTCGTGCTTCGACACGTGGGAGATATAGCCGCATTGAGGGCGTTACAAGTTGGTAATCAGAGCCTTCCCCGACCTTAGGAGCCCCCACTGCTTGATCGTTTTTAGCAGCCGTGTTGAGTCTAGAAAAATGTTTTGAGTCATTTAGGAATTATATATCGGAGAGTTTAGGAATTCTTTTTACTCCCCAGTCCATTCATCGCTCTTGTAAGGCATCCTGACGTAGAGTTTTGACTCTTCTCTTCTCAAATTTCACCCAAAAAAATTTAGGATCACGCGGGTATCTTGGAATCGTTCCGATCGATTTGTGACAAGAACATTGTTCTTGGTGCCTCCTGTAATTTAGGTGTTGTGGCAGTGTCCCGGGGAGTTGAGCTCCGAGGTGTTGTCGTCACAATTTTATCGTTGCAGTTCTGGAATACCTGAGTTTAGTTTCACCGACATCGAAAATCTCTTTTATGCAGTTTTTGGTGAGATAACCTCGACGCCACCCAGTACTGGGGCGGGAGTTCGGGAGTATTGCCATAACTTGTATAACAGATGCTTTTCGAAGGTTGAGGTAGATGATTTCCGAAGGTTTCTTGGTTATGTGTTGAAGGATGGATACAGCTGGATGTAGGATTTGCTAGTTTTGGGTGAGATATTATGCTTCCCCTGTATCCCCAACACGTGATTGCATAACCGGAAAATTTTGGGAGTTTATAAGTGGGAATTCAAGTAGCTCTTAGGAAATCTTTCCGACAGATGTATGATTTGAAATTGGGGTTTGACGTCTAGTGGTCCGCCTATTCACGGTTGGTTTACAGTGGTCTCATTGTGTCTTAAAGAGTCCTTGGCTATGCCGACTCGGGGACGCTTCGTATGTCATGTGCACTGCCTTGTACATGATGGTGCTGTACGATCGAGCCCGTGTAGGCCCCACCACGAAAAATTCGGACGAAATTTCTATCATATGTTTGTTCCGGCTTATTCTGCAAGCCAATCCTTTGTTTTGGTTTTGGAGTTGTGGTATCCGAGTTGCTTCGAAGTCAAATGTTGATTCCATACCTTCCCCAAATGGTGTTCTCATATTCCTATGTGAATACTAATCCTTCTCGATCATCGAGTTTGTCATTTCAATTTCTTTTCAACCGGCGCGTTTTCTCTTCAAGTGGATCCGATCACTTCAACATCCGCAAGATCACCTCTTGGGTTTTCTAACGTTGTTCATTTCATCTATCCTCAAGTTGCCTTTGTTTTTCCCGCCCACCCACCCTTTTTCTTCAAGGACTAAGATTTAGTAATCCAGTATCATTTTATTGATGGGAAATCTCTTCATTCTTTTTCCTTCATGTTTTTACCCGGTGATTCTCAGGAAGATTGTATCGAAGCTTCAAGTTCAATATTCTCCATTCTTTTCGTCTCCGGTGGATTCAATTCAAGCTTTGGGTGTTGATCATATCCTTTAACTCGTTTCAAATGTCTTCTCATGCCGGTGCACCTCGTAATCATCCACTTCTCGCTATTCTTTTGTTCCGGAGTGATGAAGATATCTCAGAAGATTCGTATATTCATTCCTAATTCGTTCAAGATATCTCAAGGTTGTTATCTCATTCAAGTCATTTGATTCAACCGGTGCAACCTCTCTTTTAAATCATTTCAACGGTGTTTCTTTGAGTGGGCCCTAACCCACAGGTCTTTTCCCACGATCTTACCTGACTCTTCTAATTTTATCGGAGATATTCTCAAATCTTTTAAAGTTTGACATAAGAATGAATTATCATCAGTCGAATGTCTTTCTCCAAGATCTTTCAAATTCTTTTTATCGTTGGTTCAACCTTTCCAATTTTAATTCTGGAGTGCCTCTACAATTATTGGTGGTGTTTCTCGTCGTCATTCTTAGATTCGGAGACCGAAGAAGAGTTTATTTTAAATCTTGCCCCATTCTCTGCCATCCTTTCATAATTGTTTGATTGTGAGAATTCTTTTTACCCATCCAGAGTAATTTAGGAGCCTTTTCAGTTTGTTCATCCGGAGCCCATCATCTAAGATTTATTCATTCTCAGCTTTCAGCTATCATTCTCCAAATTTTACCGGTGCTTCGTTCAAGTGATCTTTAATCGGCTCGTGATCTCTTTGTTCTCATGTATCTAAATCCTCTCAAGCATCTTCGTTCATTTTATAATTCTTCCCGGTGTTTCTTTATCTTCTCTGCGTTCATTTTCAATTCTTACCGGTGATTCACCCCTTTTACTTCGTTCGTTTTCAATTCTTACCGGTGGTTCGTTCAAGATTTCTCTTCCTTTTTTATTGTATCGATTCATTCGTTCTTACATCCTACCGGTGGTTCATTGAAGACCTTCCCAAGTTTATGTTATGTCTCTCTCAATCTTTTTCTACGAGAATAAGTAGTGTGCCAAATCCGTTGTTTGTCATCAATTTAATTGGTGAAGGATAAGCATAATGTAATTCTTATTCTTGTTTCATCGAGTGAATTCAATTATTTCCTTATTCCGGAGGCTCATCAGATTCTCGTTTTCAATTATTTCATCTTTTCTCTTCCGGAATTCCAAGCTCTCGCAATTATATCACCACGGAGATCCATCTAAATCATTACAAGGTTTCACCTTGTGTTTTCAACTTCTTTTTCCTTTTGTTTGATCATCCTTTTGTTGCCGGAGTTCTTCATGAAGGTTCTACATGATGGTTCATCAAGGATTTAATTCCTTCTCGAAGTTTTCATCGAGATTCTTTTCTAAGGAGCTCAAGCATTCTTCATCTTGCTATCCGGGGTGCAATTCTTTCTTCCGTATTATTGGAGGTGGTATTATGTCATTTTGACAATTTTTGTGTGTTTCATGATTCACATGTTGTCAAGAATGAGATATTTTAAATCCACCAATCTCTTCATTGGAGTTATCTTGTATCATGTTTCTCCTAAAGCCTTCTCTAAGGATTGTTGCTATTTATGGTGCTTATATATGATCCAAGTTCTTCATCTATCCTCCCG
Organism: Triticum urartu; assembly: GCF_056163025.1. Lineage (NCBI taxonomy): Eukaryota > Viridiplantae > Streptophyta > Magnoliopsida > Poales > Poaceae > Triticum > Triticum urartu. Next base: position 378,613,917 of record NC_141878.1, on the reverse strand, counting down.
GTGAAATAATCTTCTCGTATCCTTGGTCATATCAATCCAATTTATCGTTTCCATTAGTGGCAGGTTGTCACCTCATAATTTTGATATGTATTCCATAATACCATATCAAGCTTATTATTTTCATGATTGGTTTTCCAACAACTTCGTTCTAGCTTTTGTTGTAAGCATGCTCCCTCAAGACCTTGTTTCCCTTCGTTCACTTCATTCCATTCTTATTTTTGTTCCAGAGGCATGGTGACGCTCATCTTTTCAACCCATCATCTCGTTTTGTCAAAAGATCATGTTCTTTTCATGACTATCCATTTAACCGGAGTGTTGTACCTTTTCCTCAAGTTCTTTTCAGTTTATCAAGTCTTGCATCCCTTCTCAACCGGAGTGCTACCCGAATCGGTTCCTTCTTTTCCTCTTTCTTAACAGAGTGTTTTGAGCTTTGTTCTTCTCCGTTGTTTCATTTCTTTCAATTTGTTAAACCTCTCAAGGTTCGTGGTTTCACTCGTTTGTCAAAGAAGCAACTTAGTTTTACCTCTTCTCTTTCTCTTCTGTTGTCCCTCCGGTGCCATTCTAGATCTCGGGACGAGATCCTCTCGTAGTGGTGGAGTGTTGTAGCGCCCCGAGACAGATGTGCCAGGTGTCCTCCAGTTATTTGTTGTTGTTTCCTTGTCATTGCTTGCGTGTCATGCATTGCATATCATGTCATCATGTGCATTTCATTTCCATACATGTTCGTCTCATGCGTCCGAGCATTTTCCTCGTTGTTTGTTTTGCAATCTGGCACTCCTATGTCACCCGGTGTCCTTTTCTACCTCTTTTTCATGTGCGGGTGTTAAACGTTTTCGGATTGGACCGAGACTTGTCATGCGGCCTTGGTTTACTACCGGTAGACCGCCTGTCAAGTTTCGTGCCATTTGGACTTCGTTCGATACTCCAACGGTTAACCGAGGGACCGAAAAGGCCTCGTGTGTGTTGCAGCCCAACACCCCTCCAAACTGGCCCAAAACCCACCTAAACCTCCTCCATCATCTCGGTCGTTCGATCACGATCGCGTGGCCAAAAACCGCACCTCATTTGGACTCTCCTAGCTCCCTCTACCTATATAAACACCTTCCCCTCCGAAATTCGCGGTGCAAACCCTAGATCCCTCCCTCTCCTCGCGCGCCGGACAAAAATCCCGCCGATGGACATGTCTGCCCCGCTTCGCCCGGCCAATCACCGCCCGCCACCTGTCACGCCGCCGCCCCACCGCCGCCGCGGCCCGCCGAGCCCATCCGGGGCCCGCGCGAGCCCGGATCTCGCCGCCGCCCGACCCGCATCGCTCCGCCGTCTTCTCCGACGTTGGCCGGCCCCGCTGCTCGCCAGACTTCACCGCTGCTCGCCGGACTTCACCGCCACCGCCCTGGCGCAGCCGCCCGACGCCGCCGGCGAGCTTCACGTGCCCGAGGCGCCTCGCCTCCCTGCCGTGCTCCGACGGCCGCGCCCGCGCCGCCCCCGCCTCTTCTCGCCGCCGCCCTGCTCGACCTCGCCACCGAGCCGCGTCGCCGGGGCAACTCCGGCGAGCTTGCCTTCGCACCAGAGCCCGCGCCCGGCCGCAATGACCGCGCCTCGCCCCCGCACGGATCCGGCCGGGATCTTTCCTCCGGCGCCCCCCCGTCCTCTCCGGCCGCCGTACTCTCCTCCTCCGGCGAAGTTCCAGCCAGATCCTCCGCCATCCTCGTTCTTCGTGCCGCGTTGAATTTTTCCGCGGGGTGAGATATCACTAAGTCCCCGAGTTTTCCATGTTTCAAATGCCCATGTTCATCATGTCGTAACTTTGCATCCATAGCTCCGATTCATGCATATGGCGTATCAAAATGTTCGTCTTAGAGAGCACATCATTTCATCTCATTGTATCATTTTCATTTGAGTTCATCTTGATGCCCGAAATGCTGTTGGAAGAGTGCTATTTGAGTTAATTGTCAGATCTGTTGCTCCATATAGCTATTTGTCTTTTTTGCCATGATTAATGTGTGCATGATATGCTCATGAGCTCTACATGTGTTTTGTTATATGCTTTGCCATCTTTCCAGAGGTGCTATCCATGTATTTTTGTGATATGTGTGGTGACTAGCACAAGATTGCAAAGTAGTGCATTCGTTAATGCTGATTTCAGGGACTTAGCAATTCCACTAAGTCCTTAGACTATTTTGATCAATATGTCATATGTTCATGTTGTTTTCTAGTGATCCGTGCCTATTTTGAGGATGATCAGTAAGGATGATTTGTTAATCTTGTAGTGCTCTATCCATCCATGTCTTTGTTTGCAATCATGGAGCACCCTAGCTTGAGTCAATCGAGCTCTACTTTTGTTATTTCGTGAATCTGGGCAGATTGTCTACTTGTTAGCGATTTTGCCGAGGATGTTGTAGTTTATCCGTGCATGCTATGTTATTGTTCTTGCCATGTCTAGCTTGCATAATGTGTATTCTTGATGGGTGTATGCTTAGATTGTCATGCCTTGCTCTGTAGTGAGTGCATCGAGCTCGTAAACATGCCTACTTGATATCTGATTTGCATGCTCCAGTTTTTCACTAAGTCTGTGATCTGATTATGTTTTTGCCATGTTCACATGCTTGCAATTGTATTTTCTGATCCCTTTTGGCTCAAGGTCACTAAGGGACTTTTGTTAAGCTCTTTGAGTAGCTCCATGCCATGCCTTGCTTTGCCATGTTAAGTTCCTGTAGCATATATTTTTTTTCTTGCTCCAAAGGGTGGAAGGCTCGGCCTGATGCCTGGTGTTTTGTTCCACTCTTGCCGCCCTAGTTTCCGTCATATCGGTGTTATGTTCCCGGATTTTGCGTTCCTTATGCAGTTGGGTTATAATGGGAACCCCTTGATAGTTCGCTTTGAATAAAACTCCTCCAGCAAGGCCCAACCTTGGTTTTACCATTCGCCACCTAGCCTTTTTCCCTTGGGAGTCGCACATCCCAAGGGTCATCTTATTTTAACCCCCCCCCCGGGCCAGTGCTTCTCTAAGTGTTGGTCCAACCCAGAGCACCGTGCGGGGCCGTCCCTTGGCAACTTGGGTTATGTTGGCTCCCGTACGCTTAGCTTATCCAGTGTGCCTTGAGAACGAGATATTTGCAGCTCCTATCGGGATTTGTCGGCACAGCGGGTGGTCTTGCTGGACTTGTTTTACCATTGTCGAGGATGTCTTGTAACCGGGATTCCGAGTCTGATCGGGTCTTCCCGCTAGAAGGAATATCCTTCGTTGACCGTCAGAGCTTGTGATGGGCTAAGTTGGGACACCCCTGCAGGGATTTGAACTTTCGAAAGCCGTGCCCGCGGTTATGGGCATATGGGAATTTGTTAATGTCCGGTTGTAGAAAACCTGAAGTTGACCTTAATTAAAATACATCAACCGCGTTTGTAACCGTGATGGTCTCTTCTCGGCGGAGTCCAGGAAGTGAACACGGTGTTGGAGTTATGCTTGAGGTAGGTTGTTCTAGGATCACTTCTTGATCATACTTTTATCGACCATGCTTTTCCTTCTCTTCTCGCTCTCATTTGCGTATGTTTAGCCACCATATATGCTAGTCGCTTGCTGCAGCTCCACCTCATACTTTTACCTTACCCATAAGCTTAAATAGTCTTGATCGCGAGGGTGCGAGATTGCTGAGTCCCCGTGGCTCACAGATACTTCCAAAACCAGCTTGCAGGTGCCGATGTAACCGTATAGATGACGCAACCAAGCTCAAGGAGGAGCTCGATGAAGATCTTGTCCTTTGTGTTGTTTCGTTCTAATTGATCAGTAGTGGAGCCCAGTTGGGGTCGATCGGGGACCATGTCGCATTTGGGGTTCTTCTTTTATTTTGGTTCCGTAGTCGGACCTTGATTGTATTTGGATGATGTAATGCTTTATTCATGTACTTGTGTGAAGTGGCGATTGTAAGCCAACTATGTATCTTTTCCCTTATGTATTACATGGGTTGTGTGAAGATTAACTCACTTGCGACATTGCTTTCAATGTAGTTATGCCTCTAAGTCATGCTTCGACACGTGGGAGATATAGCCGCATCGAGGGCGTTACAAAGGTACAACTACCTCATCAAGTTCTACTTTCCTCCCACTCACTTCTTTCGAGAGAAACTCCTTCTCTAGAAATGATCCATTCTTAGCAACGAATATCTTGCCTTCAGATCTGTGATAGAAGGTGTACCCAACAGTTTCCTTTGGGTATCCTATGAAGACACATTTCTCCGATTTGGTTTCAAGCTTATCAGGCTAAAGCTTTTTCACATAAGCATCATAACCCCAAACTTTAAGAAATGACAACTTAGGTTTCTTGCCAAACCACAGTTCATATGGTGTCGTCTCAACAGATTTAGATGGTGCCCTATTTAACATGAATGCAGCCGTCTCTAAAGCATATCGGTAAGAGACACCATAGATCACGCCATATCTGATAAAGTACGGTTACGACGTTCGGACACACCATTACGCTGTGGTGTTCCAGGTGACGTGAGTTGTGAAACTATTCCACATTGTTTCAAATGAAGACCAAACTCGTAACTCAAATATTCGCCTCCGCGATCAAATCGTAGAAATTTTATTTTCTTATTACGATGATTTTCCACTTCACTCTGAATTTTTTTGAACTTTTCAAATGTTTCAGACTTATGTTTCATTAAGTAGATATACCCATATCTGCTCAAATCATCTGTGAAGGTCAGAAAACAACGATACCCACTGCAAGCTTCAACACTCATCAGACTGCATACATCAGTATGTATTATTTCCAATTAGTCAGTGGCTCGCTCCATTGTTCCAGAGAACGGAGTCTTAGTCATCTTTCCCATGAGGCATGGTTCGCAAGCATCAAGTGATTCTAAAAGCCCATCTACATGGAGTTTCTTCATGCTCTTTACACCAATATGACCTAAACGGCAGTGCCACAAATAAGTTGCACTATCATTATTAACTTTGCATCTTTTGGCTTCAATATTATGAATATGTGTATCACTACGATCGAGATTCAATAAAAATAGACCACTCATCAAGGGTGCATGACCATAAAAGATATTACTCATATAAATAGAACAACCATTATTCTCTGATTTAAATGAATAGCTGTCTCGCATCAAACAAGATCCAGATATAATGTTCATGCTCAACGCTGGCACCAAATAACAATTATTTAGGTCTAAAACTAATCCCGAAGGTAGATGTAGAGGTAGTGTGCCGACGGTGATCACATCGACTTTGGAACCATTTCCCACGCGCATCATCACCTCGTCCTTAGCCAATCTTCATTTAATCCCTAGCCCCTATTTTGAGTTGCAAATATGAGCAACAGAACTAGTATCAAATACCCAGGCGCTACTATGAGCATTAGTAAGGTACACATCAATAACATGTATATCAAATATACCTTTCACTTTGCCATCCTTCTTATCCGCCAAATACTTGGGGCAGTTCCGCTTCCAGTGACTAGTCCCTTTGCAGTAGAAGCACTCAGTTTTAGGCTTAGGTCCAGACTTGGGCTTCTTCCCGTGAGCAGCAAGTTGCTTGCTATTCTTCTTGAAGTTCCCCTTCTTCCCTTTGCCCTTTTTCTTGAAACTAGTGGTTTTGTTAACCATCAACACTTGATGCTCCTTCTTGATTTCTACCTCCGCAGCCTTAAGCATTACGAAGAGCTCATGAATTGTCTTTTCCATACCTTGCATATTATAGTTCATCACGAAGCTTTTATAGCTTGGTGGCAGTGATTGAAGAACTCTGTCAATAACACTATCATCCGGAAGATTAACTCCTAGCTGAGTCAAGTGGTTATGGTACCCACACATTATGACTATATGTTCACTGACAGAACTGTTCTCCTCCATCTTGCAGCTATAGAACTTGTTGGAGACTTCATATCTCTCAACTCGGGCATTTTCTTGAAATATTAACTTCAACTCCTAGAACATCTCATATGCTCCATGACGTTCAAAATGTCTTTGAAGTCCTGATTCTAAGCCGTAAAGCATGGCACACTGAACTATCGAGTAGTCATCAGACTTAGCTTGCCAGGCGTTTATATCATCCGGAGTTGCTCCTATAGCAGGCCTCACACCTAGCGGTGCTTCAAGGACATAATTCTTCTATGGAGCAATGAGGATAATCCTCAAGTTACAGACCTAGTCCGTGTAGTTGCTACCATCATCTTTCAACTTAGCTTTCTCTAGGAACACATTAAAATTCAAGGGAATGGTAGCATGGGCCATTGATCTACAACAAAATAGATATGCAAAAACTATCAGGGCTAAGTTCATGATAAATTAAAGTTCAATTAATCATATTACTTAAGAACTCTCACTTAGATAGACATCCCTCTAGTCATCTAAATGATCACGTGATCCATATCAACTAAACCATGTCCGATCATCACGTGAGATGGAGTAGTTTTCAATTGTGAACATCTCTATGTTGATCATATCTACTATATGATTCACGTTCGACCTTTTGATCTCAGTGTTCCGAGGCCATATCACCATATGCTAGGCTCACCAAGTTTAACCCGAGTATTCTGCACGTGCAAAACTGTCTTGCACCCGTTGTATGTGAATGTAGAGCTTATCACACCCGATCATCACATGGTGTCTTGGCACGACGAACTGTAGCAACGGTGCATACTCAGGGAGAACACTTATACCTTGAAATTTAGTGAGGGGTCATCTTATAATGCTGCCGCCGTACTAAGAAAAAAAAGATGCATAAAAAGATAAACATCACATGCAATCAAAATATGTGACATGATATGGCCATCATCATCTTGTGCCTTTGATCTCCATCACCAAAGCACCGTCATGATCTCCATCATCACCGGCTTGACACCTTGATCTCCATCGTAGCGTCGTTGTCGTCTCGCCAACTATTGCTTCTACAACTATCGCTACCGCATAGTGATAAAGTAAAGCAATTACATGGCGATTGCATTTCATACAATAAAGCGACAACCATAAGGCTCCTGCTAGTTGCCGATAACTTTTACAAAACATGATCATCTCATACAATAAGTTATAGCACATCATGTCTTGACCATATCACATCACAACATGCCCTGCAAAAACAAGTTAGACGTCCTCTACTTTGTTGTTGCAAGTTTTACGTGGCTGCTACAGGCTTCTAGCAAGAACCGTTCTTACCTACGCATCAAAACCACAATGATTTCTCATCAAGTGTGCTATTTTAACCTTCAACAAGGACCGACCGTAGTAAAATTCGATTCAACTAAAGTTGGAAAAACAGACACTCGCTAGCCACCTTTATGCAAAACAAGTTGCATGTCTGTCAGTGGAACCGGTCTCATGAACGTGGTCATGTAAGGTTGGTCCGGGCTGCTTCATCCAACAATACCACTGAATCAAAATAAGACGTTGGTGGTAAGCAGTATGACTATATTCACCCCTCGATACCCCGATAAATATCTGAAACGTCCCGAAACCATTCCAGTGCCCGAATACCTTCGTCCAATATATCAATCTTTACCTCTCTACTATTTCAAGACTCCTAGTCATGTTCGTGATCTCATCCGGGACTCCAAACAATCTTTTGTCACCAAAGCACATAACTCATAATACAAATCGTCATCGAACGTGTTAAGCGTGCAGACCCTACGGGTTCGAGAACTATGTAGACATGACTGAGACACATCTCCGGTCAATAACCAATAGCGGAACCTGGATGCTCATAATGGTTCCTACACATTCTACGAAGATCTTTATCGGTCAAACCGCAATAACAACATACGTTATTCCCTTTGTCATCGGTATATGTTACTTGCCCGAGATTCGATCGCCGGTATCCTCATACCTAGTTTAATCTCGTTACCAGCAAGTCTCTTTACTCGTTCCGTAATGCATCATACCGTAACTTACTCATTAGTCACATTACTTGCAAGGCTTGTAGTGATGTGCATTACTGAGAGGGTCCAGAGATACCTTTCCGATACTCGGAGTGACAAATCCTAATCTTGATATATGCCAACCCAACAAACACCTTCGGAGACACCTGTAGAGCATCTTTATAATCACCAGTTATGTTGTGATGTTTGCTAGCACACAAGGTGTTCCTCCGGTATTCGGGAGTTGCATAATCTCATAGTCAGAGGAATATGTATAAGTCATGAAGAAAGCAATAGCAATAAAACTTAACGATCATTATGCTAAGCTAACGGATGGGTCTTGTCCATCATACCATTCTCCTAATGATGTGATCCCGTTCATCAAATGACAACACATGTCTATGGTCAGGAAACTTAACCATCTTTGATTAACGAGCTAGTCTAGTAGATGCATACTAGGGATACTTGGTTTTGTCTATGTATTCACACATGTATCAAGTTTCCGGTTAATACAATTCTAGCATGAATAATAAACGTTTATCATGATATAAGGAAATATAAATAACAACTTTATTATTGCCTCTAGGGCATATTTCCTTGACCTGAGTGGGAGGATTGCTCTCCACTTGGAGTAGTTTTTTAACCTAGGCGAATCTGGTTCGCGGCTAAGCCCCCAAGTGGGAGGATTGCTCTCCACTCGGAGTAGTTTTTTTAACTTAGGAGAATCTGGTTCGCGGCTAAGAACCCGAGTGGGAGGATTGCTCTCCACTCGGAGTAGTTTTTTAAGTTAGGCGAATCAGGTTCACGGCTAAGCCCCCGAGTGGGAGGATTGCTATCCACTCGGAATAGTTTTTTAACTTAGGCGAATCTGGTTCACGGCTAAGCCCCTGAGTGGAAGGATTGCTCTCTGCTCGGAGTAGTTGTTTAACTTAGGCGAATCTGGTTCGCGGCTAAGCCCCCGAGTGGGAGGATTGCTCTCCACTCGGAGTAGTTTTTTAAGTTAGGCGAATCTAGTTCGCGGCTAAGCCCCCGAGTGGGAGGGATGCTCTCCACTCAGAGTAGTTTTTTAACTTAGGTGAGGACGGGCTCGTGACTAAGCCTCCGAGTGGGAGGATTGCTTTCCACTCGGAGTAGTTTTTAACTTAGACGAATCTGATTCACGGCTAAGCCCCCGAGTGGGAGGATTGCTCTCCACTCGGAGTGGTGTTTTAACTTAGGCAAGGACAGGCTCGCGTCTAAGCCTTCGAGCGGGAGGATTGCTTTCCACTCGGAGTACTTTTTTAACTTAGGCGAATCTGGTTCGCGGCTAAGCCCCCGAGTAGTAGGATTGCTCTCCACTCAGAGTAGTTTTGTAACTTAGGCGAATCTGGTTCACGGCTAAGACCCCGGGTGGGAGGAATTCTCTCCACTCGGAGTAGTTTTTTAACTTAGGCAAGGACGGGCTCACGGCTAAGCCTCCGAGTGGGAGGATTGCTTTCCACTCGGAGTAGTTTTTTAACTTAGGTGAATCTGGTTCATGGCTAAGCCCCCGAGTGGGAGGATTGCTCTCCACTCGGAGTAGTTTCTTAACTTAGGCGAGGACGGGCTCGCGGCTAAGACTCCGAGTGGGAGGATTGCTTTCCACTCGGATTAGTTTTTTAACTTAGGCGAATCTAGTTCGCGGCTAAGCCCCCGAGTGGGAGGATTGCTCTCCACTCTGAGTAGTTTTTTTAACTTAGGCGAATTTGATTCGCAGCTAAGCCCCCGAGTGGGAGGATTGCTCTCCACTTGGAGTAGTTTTTCAACTTAGGCGAATCTGGTTCGTGGCTAAGTCCCCGAGTGGGAGGATTGCTCTCCACTTGGAGTGGTTTTTTAACTTAGGCGAATCTGGTTCACGGCTAAGCCCCCGAGTGGGAGGGATGCTCTCACTCGGAGTAGTTTTTAACTTAGCAAAAACAGGTTTAGTAGCTAAGTCACCCATTGGGGGTTTTGAACATACATGATTGCACGAACAAAATTATTGGAAGGACTGCTGGAGTCATGTCTTTGATAAACAATCTAAAAAAGTACTCTTATTACATCTTGAAAATTCAATGGTCAAGTATAGAATCGATGGAGGAGATCCGCATTCCAGGAGTGTGGCTCGTCTTTCCATTGATCTAGGTTGTAAAGGTGGTAAGCCCCATTGTGAAGCACCTTGGTGACGACGAAGGGGCCTTCCCACGCGGGGCAAGCTTGTGAGGTCACTGCTGGTCCACTCGGAGCACAATATCTCCTTCTTGAAATGCTTGAACTTTGTCATTCTTTGCGTGGAATCCACGCAAATCCTGCTGGTAAACAGTCAACCGAATCAGGGCCATCTCACGTTCCTCTTCCAAAAGATCAACAATGTCTTGTCGTGCCTGTTCTTCCTCAACTTCCGAGTAAGGTTCCTCGCGAGGAGCATTGGGGAAGAGATCAATAGGCAGCACGGCTTCATCTCCATACACCATGAAGAAAGGGGTTCGGTTGGTGGATCGGTTAGGAGTTGTCCTCAATCCCCATAGAACAGATGGCCATTCAGTCACCCAAGCTCCGGCTGCATGTTCAAGGTCATGCATGAGCCAAGGCTTCAACCCTTGGAGGATCAGACCATTTGCTCTTTCAGCTTGACCATTCAACCGCGGGTGCACAACGGATGCGTAATCTACTCAAGTTCCTTGGGAGGCACAGAATGCTCTGAATTCTTCCGAGTCGAAGTTTGAGCCATTATTTGTGATAATGCTGTGCAGGACTCCATACTAGAATATCAACTCTTTTATAAACTTGATGGTTGTGCTTGAATCTTGCTTCTTGATTGGTTTGGCCTCGATCCACTTAGTAAATTTGTCGACTGCTATGAGCAGATGAGTGAAACCGCTCCTGCCTGTCCTGAGTGGCCCGACCATATCCAAAACCCACACAATGAATGGCCAGACGAGTGGAATAGTCTTCAAGGCAGATGTAGGCTTGTGGGACATATTGGCGTAAAACTGACATCCTTCACAGTGCTGAACGATTTCCTTTGCAGCTTCATTGGCCCGTGGCCACTAGAATCCAGCTTGGTATGCTTTGGCCACAATTTTCCGAGAGGACGCATGATGACCACAGGTCGCCGAGTGGATCTCATCCAAAATCAGTCGGCCCTCTTACGGAGAAATGCATCGTTGGGCCACGCCGGTGACACTCTCTCTATAAAGTTGTCCATTTATCACTATGAATGCCTTGGACCTGTGGGCAATCTGACGTGCCTCGACCTCATCCTCTGGGAGCTCTTTCCTGAGCAGATATGAAATGTACAGTACTGTCCAGTCAGGAGTGATCACGAGGATCTCCATCACCAAGTCAATAACAACATGAATCTCGACTTCAGTCATATCAGTAGGACTCTTCGCCTGGGGAGGCTCTTCGGTAAAAGGGTCTTCTTGCACTAACGGGGAGTGGAGATGTTTTAGAAATACATTACTGGGAATAGGCTTCCGAGTGGAACCTATCTTTGCCAGATTGTCAGCTGCTTAATTTTTGAGTGGGGGAATGTGGTGCAACTCTAAACCTTCAAACTTTTTCTCTAACTTCCTTACTGCATTGCAGTATCCTGTCATGGCAGGGTTTGTGACATCCCACTCCTTCATCACCTGATTGACCACCAAATCTGAGTCGCCATAAACCATCAGGCGACAGACGTCGAGTGAGATGGCCATACGCGACCTGTAGAGGAGTGCTTCATACTCGGCCTCATTATTGGAGGAATCGAAGTGGATCTGGAGGACATAACCGAGCCGATATCCTCTTGGTGACACCAGGAACACTCCAGCGTCGGAACCATTCAACATTTTAGACCCATCAAAGAACATAGTCCAATGCTCCGAGTGAACCTGAGTCAGCTGTTGTTGTTCAATCCACTCCGCCAAAAAATCTGCAAGTGCTTGGGATTTGATCACCTTATTAGGTTTTAACTTAATGTCGAATGGAAGAAGTTCAATTGCCCACTTAGCCACTCGACCAGTCGCATCTCGATTGTTCATAATTTCAGACAATGGAGCATCACTAACGACTGAAACCGAGTGATCTTGAAGATAATGCATGACTTTCTTGGTTGTCAAGTAAATTCCATAAACGAGCTTCTAATAATGAGTATACCTCTGTTTGTATGGAGTCAAAGTCTCAGAGATATAATATACTGGTCGCTAGACCTTGTAAATTTTTCCTTCCTCTTCCCTTTCCACTGTGAGCACTGCGCTGACAACTTGACTAGTGGCTGCATTGTATAAAAGGAGAGGTTCTTTGCTATGCGAAGCAGCAAGCACCGGCTGGGTGGACAGCAGGGCTTTGAGTTCAACAAATGCTGCCTCAGCTTCGGGAGTCCACTTGAACTTGTCGGACTTCTTCATCAGTCGGTAAAGAGGCTGTGCCTTTTCGCCGAGACGAGAAATGAACCGACTCAGCACTGCGAGACAACCTATAAGCTTTTTGGACGTCGTGCATGCGCATAGGGTGTTTCATTCGAACGATGGCACCGATCTTCTCGGGATTGGCATCTATCCCTCGCTCGGAAACAAGGAAACCGAGTAACTTTTCACCAGGCACTCTGAATGTGCATTTGGACGGGTTCAGCTTGATATCATATCTTCTTAGATTGGCGAAAGTTTCAGCGAGATCAGTCAGTAGGTCAGAACCTCTGCGTGACTTGACCACGATGTCATCCATGTAGGCTTCAACGTTCCGACTGATCGGAGTGAGCAGGTACTTCTGGATCATGTGCATGAACATAGCACCAACATTTTTGAGACTGAATGGCATGGTGACATAGCAAAAACACCTGAAAGGGGTGATGGAGGCTGTTTTTATTTCATTGGGCCCATACAGACGGATCTGATGATACCCAGAATATGCATCAAGAAAAGACAAATGCTCGCATCCTGCAGTCGAGTCAACTATCTGATCGATACGAGGGAGCAGAAAATGATCTTTCGGGCAGGAATGATTGATATGTTTGAAGTCAATGCACATGCGGGTGAATTATCCTTCGTGGGGACCATGACGACGTTGGCGAGCCACTCAGAGTGGTATATCTCGCGTATGAACTCAACGGCCAGGAGCCGAGCAATTTCCTCGCCAATCGCCTTCCTTTTCTCTGCAGCAGAACAAAGGAGGTGCTCTTTGACAGGTTTGGCCTTTGAGTCGACACGCAAACGGTGCTTAGCCAGTCCCCTGGGTACACCTGGTATGTCTGATGGTTTCCATGCAAAGATGTCCCAGTTCTCACGGAGCAACTGGATGAGCTCGGCTTCATATTTGTTGTCAAGTGTCATTGATATGTTGGTTGGAGCAGCTGTGGGATCTTTCGGGTGAATGTGAACTAGCTTTGTTTCTCCTGCTGACTGAAAAGCAGATTCAGAAGCTGGCTTCTTTGAGCGGAGCAAGTCACTCGGATCAGCATTTTTCTTGTATTCCTCTAGTTCCACCACAGCCATCTATTCATCAGCAATCTTGGATCCTTTCTGGAGACATTCCTTGGCTCTCTGCCTGCTCCCAGTGACCGTGATGACACCTTTGGGTCTGGGCATCTTCAGTTTGAGCTACACGTAACATGGACAGGCCATGAAACGAGCATATGTCGGTCTACCCAGAATAGCATGGTAGGCACTGTGAAAATCTACCACTTCAAACGTCAAGTTTTCCTTGAAAAAATTCTTTGAATCACCGGAAACCACATCCAAAGCAATCTACCTGAGTGATTTCTCCTTCTTTCCTGGGATGACTCCGTGGAACTACATGTTGCTCTCACTGAGTCGGGACATCGGAATGCCCATCCCCTGGAGAGTTTCAGCATACAGAATGTTCAAACCACTGCCACCGTCCATGAGAACATTACGCAGTCGAGTGCCTCCAACGACTAGGCTGACCACCAAAGCATGCCGCCCAGGGGTAGCAACGCGAGCTCGGTGATCTGACTGGTCGAAGGTGATGGGAGTCTTTGACCACTTGAGGTATGTCGTAGTTGCCGGAGCAACCATGTTCACTTCTCCGTTGATGACTTCCAGTCGACTTTTGCTCTCACGTCAGCAAAAATCACCAGGGTTGCATTGACCTTTGGGTAATCATCTGCATTTCCTTGATCTTCCTCTTTATCAGAGCCTTTCTCACTCTGTCGACCCTCACGGAACTGCTGAATAAGGAATCTGCACTATCGAGTGGTGTGCTTGGGTAAAATCAAGTTGCCTTCTTCATCTTTCTTCGTGTGGATGGCACACGGTAAATCCAGGACGTCCTGGCCCGACTGGTCTTTCATTTTCTTGGGTAACCAAGGCCCCTTGGACTTTCCCTTGAACTTTCCTTGTGTATTCACTACTGCGGCTTCAGCCTGACCCGTGGCTTCAGCTTTCCGCTTTTGCTTCTGATTGGGATTTCCACCTCCAGTATCGGGCTCTATAGCCTTCCCTTTACCATTATGAAGTCAATCCTCCTCTTCACCATTTGCGTACCGAGTGGCTATCTCCATCATACGATTCAGAGTCATGTCCTCGGAACGGCCAAACTTTAGAATAAGCTCTTTGTATCTGACACCCTCCTTGAAGGCGCAAACTGCTTGGTGTTTCAAAACATTCTCCACCACATGGTGAGGGTGGTCTATCACTGGATGTAATCCCTCAAAGTTTCACTCGGCATCAGGAAGCAGTGTTGCAACTCAGTCAGCCCAGCGGGTCGCTTGCAAGTGCCTTCAAACGTCTTGATAAACACTCGGGCTAAATCTTCCTAGAAATATATACTAGCAGGAGCCAACTGGTTCAACCACGCTCTGGCCGAGCCCTCAAGCATTAAAGGCAGGAGTTTCATGGCCACTTCATCATTGCCTCCACCAATCTGCACGGCCACTCGGTAATCCTCTAGCCATGTGACTAGCTTTGACTCGCCAGTAAACTTGCTCACTCCTGCGGCCAACCTGAAGTTGGGAGGAATCTCTGCAGCTCGCATGGCTCTACTAAAACACTCGGGGCCAGAGACGAATTCTCTGGTTCCTCTCAGGTGATCTCTGTCCAAACCTTCTCGGTTAGCCCTTCCTCTGTGAACCAGGCCTTGCACAAGGACTGACCTTGCATCGAACCCGGGCTCTCGGGGGTCGACTGGAATCCTCCGCTCATCACCGAACAGGCACCTATCATCATACGTCTGGGGCGCGTATGAACCACCCCTCAGAGGGGGTGTAGGCACTCGACGACGGTCGTCACGATGGTATCGAGGGTCAAACTGTCCATGGCATCGATCCAGGTACTTGTCCTGGTGATAACGATCTTCACGCCGTGGAGGCGATCTTGGGCTGTGAGCCAACTGAACCGTGTCCGCCTGACACACCTGCCGTGTATCCTGTTGCGTGACTGAGAGATAGCAAAATTCTGCTCCCCAGCTGCCCTGAGCAATGTCCGGATCTGCTCTAGGCCTCTCCCAGCCTCGGAGCAGGAAGATTGAATCAAATCTGCTATACACGCATCTGCTGCAACATTCTGGATAGGAGTGCAGTATACCTAACACTCATCTCAGGATCCAGTCGGAAACAACTGTCGTTGATGTCGACTGGGATTTGGAGGTGGCCTACGAGCACGGTCTTCGGGTGCCTTTTGGAGATCATCCAGATGCGCATGTTCAGCCAAAGTGGCTATGCGTGCGGCCTCCAAAGCCTCAGCCTTGGCAGTCTCCCCAACGATGGGGGTCTGGAGAGTTTGCTCATTCCTTTGCTGCAATTCTTCTCTTTGCTCCATAGTGAGAGCCTGCGGGTAATGCTCGTCATTGCCGTGTGACGGGCCCCCAACTTCGCCCCCTCCATAGGGGAAACCTGGAGGGCTATGCTGAGACCCGATCATGATGACCTCTGCCATTGGGTCATTGCTTTCGCACTCGGAGAGCGTATCTGAATGACTAGTCGACAGATCAAACAAGCCATAAAGGGACTCGTCGGGCTCGATTGCCGCGATCTGAGGAGTGGCCGACTGACGGGCCACCGCATGCTTCACCCACCGCTGGAGCCACGAGCGACCGGATCGCTTGCTGCGGTGAGCGGCGGGGAGTGCAGACGCCAACTGAGCCAACCAATAGTGAGTCTACGGCTACCGCGAGAGGACGCCACAGGCACTCGCACGGAAGTGCGCTGACCCACGAACGGGGAGCGCCTCGAAGTCGAGGGGGGCCTCCTGGAGCCAGGCCAAATCATCGGTGATGAAGGCGAGCGCGTCGAGACGGATCTCGCGGCCCAGAGACAATCCATCGCCGCAAACCATGTCGAAGGAGGTCAAAGATCGCAACCTCGTCGGAAGTCGCTAAGACGCCTGCCCACTGGTGGGCGCCAACTCTCGTGGGAAAGGATCTGACAGTAGAGATAGGGGGTACGTAGGAGAGGGCAGAGTCCTAGCTACGGAATGGTTGTGCACTTGGATTTACGAGTTCAGGCCCCTCTCCGAGGAGGTAACAGCCCTACATCTCGATGCCGTGGAGGCTCTGTATATTGGAGTGCTGAGTTACAGGGGGTACGAACCCTTGTGCAAGAGGGGAGGGGTGGCTTATATAGAGTGCGCCGACCCCTCGCAGTCCTCTGTTACGCAAGGGTTCAATGAGACAATAAAAGTCAGGTATGTTACTGGTAACGCCCGTGTTTAATGATCTTTACGGTGACGGAGTGGGTGTCCGACCGTTGCCATCCTAGGGTAGCTCTAAGTCTTCTTCCTTCAAGTGGATTCTTGTTTTCCGAGTGAACAACGACGGTCGAGTGGAATTGGAGTATCTGAGTGGATCAGTTATCGAGTGGATTGTATCTTCTAATGATTCTAGTTGATACCTTCTTTCTGTCTTTGCGGGCCTTGGTTTTTCATGCAATCTCTTTGGGTGGGGTATGTAGGTCAGGCCCACGACCCTACCTTAGGCACATGTCATCGTCACCGGTGGCACGTCTTGTGGAAAGACGTCAGCAAACTCCTGCAAAATGTTAGTGACAGCAGGAGGCAAAGAGGAAGGAGACTATACTGATGGTAATATGTTTATCCTTATGAAGAAGACTATACTGATGGTTTCTACCATGGTGTACATATTTTTTATCGAATTGCCATGGTCTACCAAGTAATAAGGAACATGCTTGCATGCAACATAATCAACATATGTAGCGATACTAAAATGCACACGAACAATACATGTTACCTTAACCTTGCCGCTGTTGTTGAACCATTGGATGTAGTAAGGATGCGGATGCGGTCTTGTGGTGAGAGAGAGCTTCTCCACCATCTCCATGCTAGCCAAATGGTTGTAGCTCCCTCCATCTATGATGACGCAAACAGAATGTTCCTTCACAACTCCCTTTGTATGGAACGAATTGTGCCTTTGATTTTGCTCAGCTTGTATGACCTGCACACTCAAAACACATTGAGCAACTAAACTTTCATACATGTCAGCGTCTTCAGGAGCCATGTATTACGTCTCATGTTCAGAATCATCTCCAACGTGTTCTTCACGTGTAATAAGAGCCAAAGTCTCCTCATCATAGTCACTAGCGGACTCATACCCACCATCCTCAGTAGCAATCATAACACGCGGAGATTGGCATTCTCTCGCATAATGACCTCTACCCTTACAACAGCGACAAATAATATCATGTGTGTGCCCTGTTGATGCCATGGATGAAGAAGAGCTCTGTGTAGGCCCAGTAGGTGTCCTCTTGGCAGATAATGGTGGTAGTGCCTGTTTTCTTGTATCACGGCTGGAGGTGGCAACTGACCGAGATGTCGGTGCAGCAGAACATGTGGAAGTAGAAGATGCACGCGATGTCCATGATGAAGGTCGACCTGCAGAAAAGTTAGTCTGCACCAATGACTGTCGATCCCGCACTTCACGTTCAGCTTTGCAAGCAAGATGGAATAAACGAGTGATATTGTTATACTCCTTATACTCTAAAATGGTCTGAATCTCTCTATTTAATCCACCTATAAAACGTGCAAGCATAGCTTCATTATCCTCAACAATACCACATCTAATCATGTCAGTTTGTAATTCCTGATAATACTCCTCTAAATTTTTTTCCTTGTCTCAAACACTGCAGTTTTTGAAGTAATTCACGTTGATAATATGGTAGAACCCAATGAGTACGCATAGCAGTTTTCAAAGCAGCCCAAATAGTAGGGATATTACCATGTTATAATCTACAATGTTCAGACCACTAAATAGAAGGAAAAGTAGTGAATTCACAAACAATAGTAGCAACACGTTTATCCTTAGGATATTGTAAGCATGTGAAACGTTGTTTAGTTTCTAACTCCCAAGTAAGATATACATAAGGAATGTATCTACCCTCAAACGATGGAATATTCAATTTCAGTTTAGGAATATGGTCATAATTTTGTACCTAAGGTGGTGTTGCAGCCTACCGTTGCGAATATAAACATGAGGACGACCTGGTGGTGGTGGTGCTAGTGGTTGCACGTAGTTATGATTTTGATCAACCTCATCCTCATAATAGTCCTCCACCTCTGCAGTAGAGGAGCTACAGAAGCATCAGCAACAGTAGCAGCGGCACCAGAATTTTGTCCTAGCTCCAAAGGAACACACTGCGCTTGCCTTACTTGATCGCGGCGTGGAGGTGGTTGTTGATGTTGTTGCAATGGTGCAGCAGACGCGGGTGGTGGTTGTGGGAGACGTTTGAGTACTTCATCGAACTTGGCGTCCAACTTGGTGTCAATTGTCTTCTCAATGTCATCCATCCTCTCCATTGCCTTTCCAAAGCTGGCCATCACGTCTTCCACCGGTTGACCCAACATTTGCTGAAACTTATCATGAAGCTCCTTGTTCGTCATGTTCTCTCAGTCAATCTCGTCGGCTTGTGTCGTGGGAAACCATGGCCACCTATGGGGCCATGAGCCCCTTTTGGTTCGACGGGGAGATGGGCACATTGCACAAAGAGCAGAGAAGCGATGACCAACACGACAGAGATCACACTGCGATTTTTACCCAGGTTCAGGCCGCCGTGATGCGTAAAACCCAACTCCTGCTTTGGTGGATTGATGGTGAAAAATGGTGGGGGACGTAGCACACTTGCCCGGCAAGGTTGCCCTGGGACAAGACTGGCTACGCGCGTATGGATGTGCGTGGGATTCAACTCGCTAACCCTTTCTACGGTTGCCATGGGCCTCCTTTTATAGATCAAGGGGTCACCACAATGGCAAAGTGGTTATTATGCACTGATATGATAGCAAACAGTGCTATCATACCTAATTCTGCAGACGTGCCAGGGCGCATTAAATGCACCGCTTAGTGTCGCATCATTGAGTGTCCGACAAGCCTTGCCGGGCTGTTCTGCCAGCATCACGCCTGCGTGCTTGACATGTCTCTGGACGGGTGTCCCTCAAGCGTGTTTTCTGTAGGAAGGGGCCGCCATGTGGCATGGATCATCCACCCAGTCACTTGGAAGCTTGATACCGCACTGATCGAAGACTTGCGTCTACCTGAGGTGGAGCGGTGGAGTCTTGGCGGGGTGATTTGCCCCCGCAGGTCCCGGCAAGCTTGTCGGGGTGGTCTCGAGAATCGTTGCCGGGCAATCCTCGCCCTCGCTAAGCTCGGTTGCCCGGCAAGGGAGGCTTCTTCTTCAGAGGTATCTCGTCTCTTTGGCTTGACTTGGCCTTCTGGGTCTCGCGCTATGATGAGTTGATCTCTCCATCTTGGTTTGGCCTTGGATACTGGAGTTTCACACTTAGGCTTGTGCACAGTTTGGGCAACGGACCCAGGGTCTGTTGCACCGACAGGAGCCCCCGAGCCTGGCTAGAACGTGCTATCGGGCGTCATCGGGGTAGGCCCTAACCAGTGCACAGGCCGGAGCGCAAAGGTAGTGTAACACC
Organism: Triticum urartu; assembly: GCF_056163025.1. Classification (NCBI taxonomy): domain Eukaryota; kingdom Viridiplantae; phylum Streptophyta; class Magnoliopsida; order Poales; family Poaceae; genus Triticum; species Triticum urartu. Next base: position 378,594,195 of record NC_141878.1, on the reverse strand, counting down.
CACGATGCGGCTATATCTCCCATGTGTCGGAGCACGACTTAGAGGCATAACCGCATTGTAGGCATGTCGCAAGAGGGGTAATTTTTACACATCCCATGTACTGAATAAGAAAGAGTTAAAGAGTTGGCTTACAATCGCCACTTCAAACAATACATGAATATAGCATTACATCATCCAGATACAATCAAGGTCCGACTACGGAACCAAATAAAGAAAGACAACCCCTATTGCAAAAGATCCCCGATCGCCCTGACTGGGCTCCACTACTGATCAACTGGAAACGAAACAACACAACGAACACAATCTTCATCGAGCTCCTCCTTGAGCTCGGTTGTGTCATCTGCACTGGTATCAACGGCACCTGCAACTGGTTTTGGAAGTAATCTGTGAGTCACGGGGACTCAGCAATCTCACACCCTCGCGATCAAGACTATTTAAGCTTATGGGTAGGAAAAGGTAGTGAGGTGGAGCTGCAGCAAGCACTAGCATATATGGTGGCTAACATACGCAAATGAGAGCGAGAAGAGAAGCGAAGCAACGGTCATGAACTAGAAGTGATCAAGAAGTGATCCTGAAACTACTTATGTTCAAGCATAACACAAGAACCGTGTTCACTTCCCGGACTCCGCCGAAAAGAGACCATCACGGCTACACACGCAGTTGATGCATTTTAAATTAAGTTAAGTGTCAAGTTCTCTACAACCGGACATTAACAAATTCCCATCTTCCCATAACCGCGGGCACGGCTTTCGAAAGTTCAAAACCCTGCAGGGGTGTCCCAACTTAGCCCATCACAAGCTCTCACGGTCAACGAAGGATATTCCTTCTCCCAGGAAGACCCGATCAGGCTCGGAATCCCGGTTACAAGACATTTCGACAATGTTAAAACAAGACCAGCAAGACCGCCCGATGCGCCGACATCCCGATAGGAGCTGCACATATCTCGTTCTCAGGGCAACACCGGATGAGACATCCTACGAGTAAAACCAAACCTCAAGTTTCCCCGAGGTGGCCCCACAGTCTAGTCGGTTTGGACCAACACTTAGACAAGCACTGGCCCGGGGGGCTTAAAATAAAGATGACCCTCGGGTTGGCCGACCCGAGGGAAGGGTAGGTGGTGGTTAGGCAAATGGTAAAACCAAGTTTGGGCCTTGCTGGAGGAGTTTTATTCAAAGCGAACTGTCAAGGGGTTCCCATAACACCCAACCGTGTAAGAAACGCAAAATGAAGGAACATAACATCGATATGACGGAAACTAGGGCGGCAAGAGTGGAACAAAACACCAGGCATATGGCCGAGCCTTCCACCCTTTACCAAGTATATAGATGCATTAAAGTAAATAAGATATATTATGATATCCCAACAATAACCATGTTCCAACATGGAACAAACTTCATCTTCACCTGCAACTAACAATGCTATAAGAGGGGCTGAGCAAAGCGGTAATATAGCCAAACAACGATTTGCTAGGAAAGGTGGGTTAGAGGCTTGACATGGCAACATGGGAGGCATGATGTAGCAAGTGGTAGGTATCGCAGCATAGCAAAAAGAGCGAGCAACTAGCAAGCAAAGATAGAAGTGATTTCGAGGGTATGGTCATCTTGCCTGAGATCCCGCAAGGAAGAAGAACGAGTCCATGAAGAAGAAAAAAGGACGTAGACGAACGGATCCTCACAAACACGACGTTATCGGAACTAACCCGAAGAAGCATCACCGGAAAGAAGCAAACAACATGGTAAACAACCATCACATAAACAAGGCATGATGCACGACCAAGTATGATGCATGTCCGGTTTAAAGAGGCATGGCATGGCAAAGGGCACAAACAAAACTACAAGTTAAGTGGAGCTCAATATGCAACGAGTTGCATATTGACGGAACACCACATGACTTATTTAGTTCTCTCTCGGTTATGTACCCAACAATATTAAATGTTGTTAAAGATGGAAAGAGCTGAAACATGAGTAGAAAACATAGTTAGGCATTTTAAATGAGGCCAGAAATTTGGTGCAATTCCGGTAAATCCCCATAGGCATTTAGCAATTTGGTGCAACAACAAATTTAAACATTTAAAGGTTATTATCATGATGCGGATGGCGTTTGCAAGTTCTATGCAATTTTTATTAAAAGTTGACAAGAGCATGATATGAAGCATTTGTCATCGTGGCGGAAATGAAAGGGGTGACACGACAATGACAACGGAAATGGTGCCACGGCAACATTCCGGGTTCCGATAGCTCACGGAGATACCGGTGCAAAGGAAGTGGGTGTGAGTTGTGACATGCAAGAAGATGGGGTGCTCCCGGGTACCGGGTTCCCACATGTCAACGGCAAGGCAACGAGGAACTCGCAAAGAACAACTCGGCCACGGTGCAATCACGAGCATCTCATACATCACACAACATTCGTTTACGGGCGGTCGTCTCGGGGTTATACCTTCGAAGCGTGCATTATCGGAACGGATCAAGTTCTTAGAGGGAAGTAGGTGTTCTCGTGACGGCGGTAGTGGAAGTAGTCATTCTTGCTTCGCAGATGTTCACACTCCGTAGGTGTTGGGGGTGAAAACAAGGAACTTGACGTCCACGGGTCTTCGAGGGTCAATGGTACACGTTCTATAGACGTTCGAGCGGCGGTAGTGGTACACCGGGTCTTCGGGGACGGTAGTCGTACACTCTCCGTAGATGTTCCGGGTTGTCACCGATCATAGTCGATGTAGTTGAACTTGATGGTCGTCGACGTCGTGATACTTGGTATCTTGGCGCCCTCTTGGGCTTGACATCGACGAAACGGACGTGACGATGGATACTCCGTGTCCAGCGACAGCAACAGGATGGTACACGGGGCAGGGGTCTTCACCGGTCATTTTTGCACTTCGGGTACCACTTACTGAAGGTGACCCCTGAGGATTCGACGAAGGCACTAACCACAGAGATGCATAGATAGTGCTTGGAGGCAGCAGCGGGTGGCAACCAAACGAGCAAGGCATGCGGCATAGGAAGGTGAGGGAGAAAGCCTGCTACTGGGGGCAGCCCCGTCCATGGCGATGTGGAGATCAAACGGTGGTGGAGCTCGGTGCAAGGCGTGCACAGAGACAAAGCAGGCGCGGTGGTGGCCTCCTGCAAGGGCACATGGATGACGACGGGGTTGGGGCGGTCTGGCGAGGTGGAGATGGGGCCAGCGATGATGTGCAGAAGAACGGCGAGGTGGAGCTCACGGAAGGAGCACGGCACGGCGAGGAGGGTCCACAGCATGCGGGGTAGCTGCCTGGAGCTGCTCCAGTGACCTGCAGCTCGCGGCCAACGACTGAAGCGAGCGCTCCACTCGGGAAGAGATCCTGCTCGATCCGAACGAGAAGAGGCGAGCGTGGAGAGAGGAACGGGCGATTGGGCCGCCGGAGTTTGCAGCCTGGAGGACGAGCGGGGAAGGGCGAGGAGATCGAGAGGGTGAGGGGGTGAGCGTGGAGGGAGGAATGAATCGAGCGGGGGAGACGGCATCTGGCGGCGGTGAGGGAACGAGGGAGAGATCGAGGGTTCGGTCGGGCCTAGTGGTCGCTAGGGTTAGAGCCGGTGCGGGCTGGGCCGCGGGGAAAGGATAGGAGGGCGGTCAGCTGGCCTCGGTGCGGGTAGCCTAGGTAGGCCGATGTGAGAGTGGGCCCAGGGAGGCCCAGTTGGCTCTTTTCTCTCTCTCTCTCTCTTTAGCAGAGAAGAGAAAAAAAATAGAGAGAGTTAAAAGAATTAGAAGAAGAGGCCATGATCAAGAATAGAAATGGTGGGACATATTTGTGAGGCTTTATAGAATACTTCCAACCCAACAAAAATGGTTCCAACAAAATAGGGGCACTTAAATCCAAGATTATTAAACTTGCACCGAAGAAGTTTGAATTGAGTCTAAACATTAGGTGTGTCCAAAAATGTTAAGAATTTAGGAGGAGCCTCGATAAAAGAGATGAGAATTATTGGCAAGGTTCGAAGGTCAAACTCGAAGAGGAATAGACATGGGAAAATATTTTGCACGTGGGTTATGGTTAATTCCAAAAGAATGGAATATTTATTATAGCTCCCTAATAATATTGGGAGGATATAAGTTATAAAGAGAAAAAAAATCATCATGTGCATTTCCCTCGATTTAAATGGATCGAAGATCCATACAATTTATTTATAGAAGTTATAAGATTAATGAAATGATGGCATGATGACATGACGCGATGCAAGAGGTGACATGATGAAATGCAACACGCAAGCAAAAGACATGGCAACGTCAGCGAATAACTGGAAGACACCTGGCGCATCGGTCTTGGGGCGTCACAACACTCCACTACGAGAGGATCTTGTCCCGAGATCTAGGATGGCACCGGAGGGAAACGGAAGAGGAAGAGAAGAGGTAAAACTAAGTTGCTTCTACGACAAATGAGTGTAACCAAAGAACCTTGAGAAGTTAAACCATTTGTGAAAAGAAAACAACGGAGATGATCGAAATTGAAAACACTCCGTTAGAAAAGAGGAACAAGGAAACTTACTAGGGCCTTGTAGGTTGAATGACATAAGAGAAGGGTTGCAATGGACAAAAACTTCATGCAAGCACTCCGGTAGAAACGCGATGTACAAGGAACGATAAGGATCAATTACGACAACACTCCAATTAAAACAAGATAGAGAGGGAAAAAATGATATAATTTGGACAGCACTCTGACTGAAAAAAAGAATTGAATAAGAACTTGATAAGATTAGATGATACTTGACGAAATCAACAACACACTGCTTCCGGAACTATTGAAAGAATATCACAAGGGGTAAGAAAGATTTCATACAGCACTCCGGTTGAGAAGGGAGGCAAAAACTTGATAGGATGAGATAACTTGAAAAGAGGGCACGACACTCCGGTTAAATGGATAAGCACGAAAAGACCATGGTCCTAACAATCCGAGATGATGAGTGAAGAGAGCAACATCACAATGCCTCTGAAACAAATGAATGGAAAACTAGATGATTGGAAAGAAAAAGAACGGAGAGGACGAATGACAACTATCGCAAATAAAATTGAAAGAGCATGCTTATGACGAAAAGGTTGAACGGAGTTGTTGGAAAACCAACAACGAAAAGAGTAAGCTTGTTGTGGGCTTATGGAAAACATCTCAAAAACTTGAGGTGAAATTCTGCCACTAATGGAAACAATAGATTGGATTGATATGAACAAGGAGACGAGAAACTCATTTCACCGGGAGGATAAGTGAAGAACTTGGGTCATTTATAAGCACCATGATAGCAACAATCCTTCGGGAAATATTTAGGTGAAATATAACCCAAGATAACTCCAATGAAGAGATTGATGGGTTGCAAAGAGACTCATGAACGAATTGAAAATGATGGGTTTAAAATATGTCATTCCGGACAATTTGTGAATCATGAAGCATGAAGGGAAATTGTCAAGAAAGACATAACACCACCTAAAAAGATAAGATAGAAATAATTGCACTTCAGAATGCAAGATGAAGAATACTTGAGCTCCTTTGAAAAGAATCTCGATGAACACCTCGAGAAGGAATTAAATCCTTGATGAGCCGTCATGTAGAGCCTCCCTGAAGAACTCCGGTAATAAAAAAAGGATAACGAAAGGAAAGAGAAGTTGAAAACACAAGGTGAAGCCTTGAAATGATTAGATGGAGCTTCACAATGACATAATTGAGAGAGCTTGGAACTCCGGTAACAAAATAAAGATGAAACAATTGAAACCGAGAATTGACTCATCGTGAACAAACTCCGGAAGAATGAATCCATCATTAGGATGAAGCAAGAATAAGAATTATGTTATGCGTATCCTTCACCAATTAAATTGATGACAAGCAACGTATTTGGCATACTACTTATTCTCGTAGAACGGATTAAGAGAGATATAGCGCAAACTTGAGAAAAGTCTTCAACGAACCATCGGTAGGATTGGAAAGAGCGAATGAATTCATATGATAACCAAGGAAGAGAACTCTTGAACGAACCACTGTAAGAATTGAAAAATGAACGAAGTAAAGGGATGAATCACCGGTAAGAATTAGCAAATGAACGAAGATACATGAGAGAGTTTAGATATAAGAGAACGAAGAGATCATGAACTAATTAGAGGATATTTGAATGATGCACCGGTAAGATTTGGAGAACAATAGCTGAAAGCTGAGAATGAATAACCCTGAAATGATGGCCTTCGGAGAATCAAACTGAAAATAATCTTGAATTGCTCCGGATAGGTAAAAAGAATTCTCACAATCGAAAACAATTATGAGAGGATGGCATCAAACTAGAACCATGAATCTTCGAGAGAACATACCAAGATTTGAGAGAAAAAAACTCTTCTTCGGTCTTCAAATGTTGAGAATGATGATGAGAAACACCACCATGAATTATTGAGATACTCCGGGATGGAAATTAAAAAGGTTGAACCAAACGATGAAAAGAATTTGAAAGATCTTGGAGAAAGACGTATGACTGATGATAATTCATTCTTACGTCAAACTTGGAAAAGAATTTGAGAGTAACTCCGGGAAGATTAGGAGAGTCAGGTAAGATCCTGGGAAAAGACCTGTGGGTTAGGGCCGACTCAAAGAAAACACCATTGAACGATTACTTGAAAAGAGAGATTGCACCGGTTGAATTAAATGGCTTGAATGAGATAACAATCTCGAAATAACTTGAACGATCAAGAATGGCAACGCGAATCTTTCGAGGTATCTTCAACACAACGAAACAAATGAATGGCGAGAAGCAGATGATTAAGAGGTGCACGAGAAAGCATTTGAAACGAGGAAAAGGATATGATCAACAAATCTCGAATTGGATCCACCGGAGAAGAAAGAGAACGAAGAATGTTGAACTTGTAGAGCATCTTCATGAGAACCACCGGGTATGAGCATTGACGAAAAAGAATGGAGAGACTTCTCATCAATAACATGATAGTTGAATAAGAAATCCGAATCCTTGAAGGAAAAGGGTGGGAGGGTGGGAAAATAAAGACAATTTGGGACAAATGAAACAAACACCGTTGAGAATACTTAGAGTTGGTCTTGCGGATGTTGAAAATGAACGGATCCACTTGAAGTGAAGCTCACCGGTTGAAAAGGATTGACATGACAATCTCGATTATCAAGAAGGATTGGTATTCACATAGAAGTATGAGAACACTGCTTGGAAAAGGTATGGAAACACATTTGACATTGAAGCAACTCGAATACCACAACAAAAACAAAACAAAGGATTGGCTTGCAGAATAAGCCGGAACAAACATATGATAGAGATTTCATCCGAAGTTTTCGTGGTGGGGCCCACACGGGCTCGATCGTACAATACCATCATGTACAAGGCAGTGCACATGACATACGAAGCGTCCCCGAGTTAGCATAGCCAAGGACTCTTTAAGACACAACGAGACCACTGTAAAACCAACCATGGATAGGCGGACCACTAGACGTCGAACCCCAATTTCATATCATACATCTGTCGGAAAGATATCCTAGGAGCTACTTGAAATCCCACTTATAAACTCCCAAAACTTTCTGGTTATGCAATCAGGTGTTGGGGATACAGGGGAAGCATAATATCTCACCCAAAACTAGCAAATCCTACATCCAGCTGTATCCATCCTTCAACACATAACCAATAAACCTTCAGAAATCATTTACCTCAACCTTCGAAAAGCATCTGTCATACGAGTTATGGCAATACTCCCGAACTCCCGCCCTAGTACTGGGTGGCGTCGAGGTTATCTCACCAACAACTGCATAAAAGAGATTTTCGATGTCGGCGAACTCAGGTATTCCAGAACTGTAATGATAAAATTGTGACGACAACACCTCGGAGCTCAACTCCCCGGGACACTGCCACAACCCCGAAATGTCAGGAGGCACCAAGAACAATGTTCTCGTCACAAAACCATCGGAACGATTCCAAGATACCCACGTGATCCTAAATTTTTTTTAGTGAAATTTGAGAAGACAAGAGCTAAAACTCTACGTCAGGATGCCTCACCAGAGCGACGAAGGGACTGAGGAGTAAAAAGAATCCTACTCTCCGATATATATAATCCTATAAGACTCAAAAAAATTTTCTAGACTCAACAACGCTAGCGATTCGATCAAGCAGGGGGCTCCTAAGTCGGGGGAGGCTCTGACTACCAACTTGTAACACCCACGATGCGGCTATATCTCCCACGTGTGGGAGCACGACTTAGAGGCATAACCGCATTGTAGGCATGTCACAAGAGGGGTATGTAGCAGATCCGTTGACTAAACCTCTCCCTAGGGAAAAACATGATCAACACCAGAATTCCATGGGTGTTCGATTCATCACAATGTAACTAGATTATTGACTCTAGTGCAAGTGGGAGACTGTTGGAAATATGCCCTAGAGGCAATAATAAAAGCATTATTATTATATTTCTTTGTTCATGATAATTGTCTTTATTCATGCTATAATTGTATTATCCGGAAATCGTAATACATGTGTGAATAACAGACACCAACATGTCCCAAGTAAGCCTCTAGTTGACTAGCTCGTTGATCAACAGATAGTCATGGTTTCTTGGCTATGGACATTGGATGTCATTGATAATGGGATCACATCATTAGGAGAATGATGTGATGGACAAGACCCAATCCTAAGCATAGCGCAAGATCGTGTAGTTCGTTTGCTAGAGCTTTTCCAATGTCAAGTATCTTTTCCTTTGACCATGAGATCGTGTAACTCCCGGATACCGTAGGACTGCTTTGGGTGTACCAAACGTCACAACGTAACTGGGTGACTATAAAGGTGCACTACAGGTATCTCCGAAAGTGTCTGTTGGGTTGACACGGATCGAGACTGGGATTTGTCACTCCGTATGACGGAGAGGTATCACTGGGCCCACTCGGTAATGCATCATCATAATGAGCTCAAAGTGACCAAGTGTCTGGTCACGGGATCATGCATTATGGTACGAGTAAAGTGACTTGCTGGTAACGAGATTGAACGAGGTATTGGGATACCGACGATCGAATCTCGGGAAAGTAACATACCGATTGACAAAGGGAATTGCATACGGGGTTGCTTGAATCCTCGACATCGTGGTTCATCCGATGAGATCATCGTGGAGTATGTGGGAGCCAACATGGGTATCCAGATCCCGCTGTTGGTTATTGACCGGAGAGTCGTCTCGGTCATGTCTACATATCTCCCGAACCCGTAGGGTCTACACACTTAAGGTTCGGTGACGCTAGGGTTGTAGGGATATGTATATGCAGTAACCCGAATGTTGTTCGGAGTCCCGGATGAGATCCCGGACATCACGAGGAGTTCCGGAATGGTCCGGAGGTAAATATTTATATATGGGAAGTCCTGTTTCGGCCATCGGGACAAGTTTCGGGGTAATCGGTATTGTACCGGGACCACCGGAAGGGTCCCGGGGGTCCACCGGGTGGGGCCACCTGTCCCGGGGGGGCACATGGGCTGTAGGGGGTGCGCCTTGGCCTACATGGGCCAAGAGCACCAGCCCCAAGAGGCCCATGCGCCTAGGGTTACAAGGGGAAAGAGTCCTAGGAGGGGAAGGCACTTCCTAGGTGCCTTGGGGGAGAGGGAAACCCCCTTGGCCGCCGCCCCACCCTAGGATATTGGATCTCCTAGGGCCGGCGCCCCCCCCTTGGCCCTCCTATATATAGTGAGGGAAGGAGGGCTTTTCTCCCATGCCTTTGGTTGCCTCCTTCTCCCTCTCCAACACCCCCTCCTCCTCCATAGCGCTTAGCGAAGCCCTGACGGAGTACTGCAGCTCCATCACCACCACGCCGTCGTGCTGCTGCTGGAGCCATCTTCCTCAACCTCTCCTTCCCTCTTGCTGGATCAAGAAGAAGGAGACGTTACGCTGATCGTACGTGTGTTGAACGCGGAGGTGCCGTCCGTTCGGTGCTAGGATCTCCGGTGATTTGGATCACGTCGTGTTCGACTACCTCATCCCCGTTCTTTGAACGCTTCCGCTCGCGATCTACAAAGGTATGTAGATGCATCCGATTACTCGTTGCTAGATGAACTCATATATGGATCTTGGTGAAACCGTAGGAAAATTTTTGTTTTCTGCAACGTTCCCCAACAGTGGCATCATGAGCTAGGTCTATGCGTAGTTCTTCTTGCGCGAGTAGAACACAATTTGTTGTGGGCGTAGATGTTGTCAACTTTCTTGCCGCTACTAGTCTTATCTTGCTTCAACGGTATTGTGGGATGAAGCGGCCCGGACCAACCTTACACGTACGCTTACGTGAGACCGGTTCCACCGACTAACATGCACAAGTTACATAAGGTGGCTGGCGGGTGTCTGTCTCTCCTACTTTAGTTGGAGCGGATTCGATGAACAGGGTCCTTATGAAGGGTAAATAGAAGTTGACAAATCACGTTGTGGCTTTCACGTAGGTAAGAAAACGTTCTTGCTAGAACCCTACTTCAGCCACGTAAAACTTGCAACAACAATTAGAGGACGTCTAACTTGTTTTTGCAGCAAGTGCTTTGTGATATGATATGGCCAAAGTTGTGATGAATGATGAATGATATATATGTGATGTATGAGTTGTTCATGCTATTGTAATAAGAATCACGACTTGCATGTCGATAAGTATGACAACCGGCAGGAGCCATAGGAGTTGTCTTTATTTTTGTATGACCTGCGTGTCATTGAGAAACGCCATGTAAATTACTTTACTTTATTGCTAAACGTGTTAGCCATAGTAGTAGAAGTAATAGTTGGCGAGCAACTTCATGGAGACACAATGATGGAGATCATGATGATGGAGATCATGGTGTCATGCCGGTGACAAGATGATCATGGAGCCCCAAGATGGAGATCAAAGGAGCTATGTGATATTGGCCATATCATGTCACTATTATTATTTGATTGCATTTGATGTTTATCATGTTTTGCATCTTGTTTACTTAGAACGACGGTAGTAAATAAGATGATCCCTTACAACAATTTCGAGGAGTGTTCTCCCCTAACTGTGCACCGTTGCTAAAGTTCGTCGTTTCGAAGCACCACGTGATGATCGGGTGTGATAGATCCTTACGTTCACATACAATGGGTGTAAGACAGTTTTACACATGCAAAACACTTAGGGTTAACTTGACGAGCCTAGCATGTACAGACATGGCCTCGGAACACAGAGACCGAAAGGTCGAACACGAGTCGTATGGAAGATACGATCAACATGAAGATGTTCACCGACGATGACTAGTCCGTCTCACGTGACGATCGGACACGGCCTAGTCGACTCGGATCGTGTAACACTTATATGACTAGAGGGATGTCTAATCTGAGTGGGAGTTCATTAAAAATTTGATTAGATGAACTTAATTATCATGAACTTAGTCTAAAACTTTACAATGTGTCTTGTAGATCAAATGGCCAACGTAGTCCTCAACTTCAACGCGTTCCTAGAGAAAACCAAGCTGAAAGACGATGGCAGCAACTATACGGACTGGGTCCGGAACCTGAGGATCATCCTCATAGCTGCCAAGAAAGATTATGTCCTACAAGCACCGCTAGGTGATCCACCCGTCCCACAGAACCAAGACGTTATGAACGCTTGGCAGACACGTGCCGATGACTACTCCCTCGTTCAGTGCGGCATGCTTTACAGCCTAGAGCCGGGGCTCCAAAAGCGTTTTGAGAGACATGGAGCATATGAGATGTTCGAAGAGCTGAAAATGGTTTTCCAAGCTCATGCCCGGGTCGAGAGATATGAAGTCTCCGAAAAATTCTTCAGCTGTAAGATGGAGGAAAATAGTTCTGTCAGCGAGCACATACTCACTATGTCTGGGTTACATAACCGCTTGACTCAGCTGGGAGTTAATCTCCCGGATGATGCGGTCATTGACAGAATCCTCCAGTCGCTTCCACCAAGCTACAAGAGCTTTGTGATGAACTTCAATATGCAGGGGATGGAAAAGACCATTCCTGAGGTATTTTCAATGCTGAAATCAACAGAGGTAGAAGTCAAGAAGGAACATCAAGTGTTGATGGTGAATAAAACCACTAAGTTCAAGAAGGGCAAGGGTAAAAAGAACTCCAAGAAGGACGGCAAGGAAGTTGCCGCGCCTGGCAAGAAAGCTGCCGGGAAGAAGTCAAAGAATGGACCCAAGCCTGAGACGGAGTGCTTTTATTGCAAAGGGAAGGGTCACTGGAAACGGAACTGCCCCAAATACTTAGCGGACAAGAAGGCCGGCAACACCAAAGGTATATTTGATATACATGTAATTGATGTGTACCTTACCAGTACTCGTAGTGACTCCTGGGTATTTGATACCGGTGCCGTTGCTCATATTTGTAACTCACAGCAGGAGCTGCGGAATAAACGGAGACTAGCGAAGGACGAGGTGACAATGCGCGTCGGGAATGGTTCCAAGGTCGATGTGATCGCCGTCGGCACGCTACCTCTACATTTACCTACGGGATTAGTTATAAACCTCAATAATTGTTATTTAGTGCCAAGTTTGAGCATGAACATTGTATCAGGATCTCGTTTAATACGAGATGGCTACTCATTTAAATCCGAGAATAATGGTTGTTCTATTTATATGAGAGATATGTTTTATGGTCATGCTCCGATGGTCAATGGTTTATTCTTAATGAATCTCGAGCGTAATGCTACACATATTCATAGTGTGAGTACCAAAAGATGTAAGGTTGATAATGATAGTCCCACATACTTGTGGCACTGCCGCCTTGGTCACATAGGTGTCAAACGCATGAAGAAGCTCCATGCAGATGGACTTTTAGAGTCTCTTGATTATGAATCATTTGACACGTGCGAGCCATGCCTCATGGGTAAGATGACCAAGACTCCGTTCTCAGGAACAATGGAGCGAGCAACCAACTTATTGGAAATCATACATACTGATGTGTGCGGTCCAATGAGTGTTGAGGCTCGCGGTGGCTATCGTTATGTTCTCACCCTCACTGATGACTTGAGTAGATATGGGTATGTCTACTTAATGAAACACAAGTCTGAAACCTTTGAAAAGTTCAAGGAATTTTAGAGTGAGGTTGAGAATCAACGTGACAGGAAAATCAAGTTTCTACGATCAGATCGTGGAGGAGAATACTTGAGTCACGAATTTGGCACACACTTAAGGAAATGTGGAATCGTTTCACAACTCACGCCGCCTGGAACACCTCAGCGAAACGGTGTGTCCGAACGTCGTAATCGCACTCTATTGGATATGGTGCGGTCTATGATGTCTCTTACCGATTTACCGCTATCATTTTGGGGATACGCTCTAGCGACAGCTACATTCACTTTAAACAGGGCTCCGTCTAAATCCGTTGAGACGACACCGTATGAATTATGGTTTGGCAAGAAACCTAAGCTGTCGTTTCTAAAAGTTTGGGGATGCGATGCTTATGTCAAGAAACTTCAACCTGAAAAGCTCGAACCCAAGTCGGAAAAATGCGTCTTCATAGGATACCCTAAGGAAATGAAGAGGCCATGATCAAGAATAAAAATGGTGGGACATATTTGTGAGGCTTTATAGAATACTTCCAACCCAACAAAAATGGTTCCAACAAAATAGGGGCAGTTAAATCCAAGATTATTAAACTTGCACCGAAGAAGTTTGAATGGAGTCTAAACTTTAGGTGTGTCCAAAAATGTTAAGAATTTAGGAGGAGCATCGATAAAAGAGATGAGAATTATTGGCAAGGTTTGAAGGTCAAACTCGAAGAGGAATAGACATGCGAAAATATTTTGCACGTGGGTTATGGTTAATTCCAAAAGAATGGAATATTTATTATAGCTCCCTAATAATATTGGGAGGATATAAGTTATAAAGAGAAAAAATCACCATGTGCATTTCCCTCGATTTAAATGGATCGAAGATCCATACAATTTATTTATAAAAGTTATAAGATTAATGAAATGATGGCATGATGACATGACGCGATGCAAGAGGTGACCTGATGAAATGCAACACACAAGCAAAAGACATGGCAACATCAGTGAATAACTGGAAGACACCTGGCGCATCGGTCTCGGGGCGTCACAGGTGGCTCCACTCCTTGAGGTCTTCTTTGCTTCTTCATTAATCTAGACTTGGGTCAGTTTCGGTTCTTCTTGTAATGGCCCATGAATGACTTTAACGCATGGGTGAGTAACTGCCAATTCACTCTTACCACCACGCCCTTATCCTTAGCCACATATGCCGCATGCACTGAGTGCACTACAAAAAAAAGACACATTCGTGACATTTTGGGTCAAACGATTTTTTTTCTGTCATACATATGACACTTCTATGACGATAATTGTGACAAAACCTGGTATCATCATAGATGTGGTGGGCTCCTACTTCTATGACCAAAAATCATGACAGAAAATGGGCTTTTCGTCCTGGGCAGGCCGGAGACGCAGCTGTGATACGTCTCCGTCGTATCTACTTTTCCAAACACTTTTGCCCTTGTTTTGGACTCTAACTTGTATGATTTGAATGGAACTAACCCGGACTGGTGCTGTTTTCAGTAGAATTACCATGGTGTTGTTTTATGTGCAGAAAACAAATATTCTCGGAATGACCTGAAACTCCACGGGAGGTCTTAGAAAAAATAATTAAAAATCCTTGCCAATGAAGACCAGGGGGCCCACACCCTTCTCACGAGGGTGGGGGCGCCCCCCTAGGGCGCGCCCCTACCTCGTGGGCCCCCTATTGCATCTCCGACTCCAACTCCACCTCCATATATTGAGTTTCGATGAGAAAAAAATTGAAGAGAAGAAATCATCGCGTTTTACGATACGGAGCCGCCGCCAAGCCCTAAAACCTCTCGGGAGGGCTGATCTGGAGTCCGTTCGGGGCTCCGGAGAGGGGGATTCGTCGCCGTCGTCATCATCAACCATCCTCCATCACCAATTTCATGATGCTCACCACCGTGCGTGAGTAATTCCATCGTAGGCTTGCTGGACGGTGATGGGTTGGATGAGATTTATCATGTAATCGAGTTAGTTTTGTTAGGGTTTGATCCCTAGTATCCATTATGTTCTGAGATTGATGTTGCTATGACTTTGCTATGCTTAATGCTTGTCAATATGGCCCGAGTGCCATGATTTCAGATCTGAACCTATGATGTTTTCATCAATATATGAGAGTTCTAGATCCTATCTTGCAAGTCTATAGTCACCTACTATGTGTTATGATCCGGCAACCCCGAAGTGACAATAATCGGGACCACTCCCGGTGATGACCATAGTTTGAGGAGTTCATGTATTCACTATGTGCTAATGCTTTGTTCCGGTTCTCTATTAAAAGGTGGCCTTAATATCCCTTAGTTTCCAATAGGACCCCGCTACCACGGGAGGGTAGGACAAAAGATGTCATGCAAGTTCTTTTCCATAAGCATGTATGACTATATACGGAATACATGCCTACATTACATTGATGAATTAGAGCTAGTTCTGTGTCACCCTATGTTATGACTGTTACATGATGAACCGCATCCGGCATAATTATCCATCACTGATCCGGTGCCGACGAGTTTTCCATATACGAGTTTACGCTTATTTACTTTTCCACTGCTACTGTTACAATCACTACAAAATACCAAAAAAGTTACTTTTTCTGTCTTTACTTTTGTTACCGCTACCACCATTATCATATTACTTTGCTACTAAACACTTTGCTGCAGATACTAAGTTTCCAGGTGTGGTTGAATTGACAACTCAGCTGCTAATACTTGAGAATATTCTTTGGCTCCCCTTGTGTCGAATCAATAAATTTGGGTTGAATACTCTACCCTTGAAAGCTGTTGCGATCCCCTATACTTGTGGGTTATCAAGACCTTTTTCTGGCACCGTTGCCGGGGAGCATAGCTCTATTCTTTGAGTCACTTGGGATTTATATCAGCTGGACACTATGAAGAACTTGAGAGATCCAAAAACCAAGATCTATCCCTCAACTACGAGGGGAGGTAAGGAACTGCCATCTAGCTCTGCACTTGATTCACCTTCTGTTATGATTAAGTTTGGGACACCTACACCTGCTTCTGCTATTCGTTCTGATATGTCGCATGTTATTGATGATGCCACTTCTACTATGCATGATACTTATGATGAAACTGCTTCTATGCCTGATACTACTGTGCCCCTTAGTGAATTTCTTGATGAACAAATTGCTAGGGCTAGAGAAAGAGAAATTATTGAATCTGAATACGTTGATGATAGTGATGATGAAAATATGCCTGTTATTCCCGAGGGTTATTTATTTGATCAAGATGCTTCTTTAGCTATTTTAGCTTGCAGAGATAGATATGAGCTTAAGAGGTTATTAATTAAATTGAACAAAGAATCACTTAGAGATAAAATGAAACCCGATCCTGCTTTTTCTACTTCACCTATATGTGTTCCTGATAAAGATTATGAATTCTCTGTTGATCTTGATATAATTACTTTGGTTGAATCTGATCCGTTTTATGGCTATGAATCTGAAACTGTTGTGGCACATCTTACTAAGTTAAATGATATAGCTGCCCTGTTCACTAATAATGAGAGATCACGTTACCTCTATTTACTCAAAATATTTCCGTTCTCATTAAAGGGCGATGCTAAGATATGGTTTAATTCTCTTGATCCTGGTTGTGTGCGTAGTCCCCACGATATGATATATTACTTCTCTGCTAAATATTTCCCTGCTCATAAGAAAAGCTTCTTTGAGGGAAATATACAACTTTGTGCAAATTAAAGAAGAGAGTCTCCCACAAGCTTGGGGGAGGCTTCTCAAGTTACTTAATGCTTTGCCTGATCATCCTCTTAAGAAACCTGAAATACTTGATATCTTTTATAATGGACTAACCGATGCTTCCAGAGATTACCTGGATAGTTGTGCTGGTTCTCTTTTTAGGGAAAGAACACCGGATGAAGCTGAAATTCTATTGAATAATATGTTGACAAATGAAAATAATTGGGCACCTCCTGAGCCAGCTCCTGCTCCAATTACTGAGCCTATCCCTAAACCAACTCCGAAGAAGAGAGGTATTCTATTTCTCAGTCCCGAAGATATGCAAGAGGCAAAGAAATCTATGAAAGAAAAAGGTATTAAAGCTGAAGACGTTAAGAATTTACCTCCTATTGAAGAAATACATGGTCTTAATATACCGCCTGTTGAAGAAACATATGATCTCAATTATTTATTTACTGAAGAACCTCTTGATCCCGATATCCTGACACAGGTAGTAAAGGTAAATTCTCTCTATAGATATGATAAAGCTGAAGTCCATCTTACTAAAATTTCTAGTCAGTGCTTGGATGAGTTTGATAACTCTATGTTTACGCAAGACGACTTCAATGCTTATTTTGATAGACAATTAAAAGAAAATGCTTATATGATTAGACGCTTGGGTGATTATATGGCTGATATTAAAGGTGAACTTAAACTTATTAGCAAACATGCTTCTATGGTTACTACTCAAGTAGAACAAGTACTTAAAGCTCAAAAAGAAGTGCTTGATGAAATGAATAGTAAGAAAAATGATTATGCTGTTAGAGTGGCTACTAGAACTGGTAGAATGACTCAGGAACCTTTGTATCCTGAAGGCCACCCTAAGAGAATCGAGCAAGATTCTCAGAGAAATAATATTGATGTTCCTAGTTCTTCTAAAAAGAAGCAAAAGAAAAATGATATTACTGTGCAAACTTCTAGTGAGCCTATTGCTGAACCACCTGATAATCCAAATGATATATCTATGTCTGATGCTGAAACACAATCTGGTAATGAACATGAACCTAGTAAAAATATTAATGATAATGTTCATGATGATGCTCAACCTAGTAATGACAATGATGTAGAAATTGAACCTGCTATTGATCTTGATAACCCACAATCAAAGAATCAACGTTATGATAAAAGAGACTTTGTTGCTAGGAAACATGGTAAAGAAAGGGAAACTTGGGTTCAGAGACCCATGCCTTTTCCTCCGAAACCATCCAAGAAAAATGATGATGAGGATTTTGAGCGCTTTGCTGAAATGATTAGGCCTATCTTTTTGCGTATGAGATTAACTGATGTGCTCAAAACAAATCCTTATGCTAAATATATGAAAGATATCATTACTAATAAAAGAAAGATACCGGAAGCTGAAATTTCCACCATGCTTGCTAATTATACTTTTAAGGGTGGAATACCAAAGAAACTTGGAGACCCCGGAGTACCTACTATACCTTGCTCCATTAAAAGAAATTATATTAAAACTGCTTTATGTGATCTTGGAGCCGTGTTAGTGTTATGCCTCTCTCTTTATATCGTAGACTTGACTTGAATAAGCTGACACCTACCGAAATATCTTTGCAAATGGCTGAAAAATCAACTGCTATACCTGTCGGTATCTGTGAGGATGTGCCTGTTGTGGTTCCAAACGTTACTATTTTAACGGACTTTGTTATTCTTGATATTCTCGAGGATGATAGTATGTCTATTATTCTTGGAAGACCTTTTCTTAATACTGCAGGGGCTGTTATTGATTGCAACAAAGGCAATGCCACTTTTCATGTTAATGGTAATGAGCATACGGTACACTTTTCGAGGAAACAACCTCAAGTTCATAGTATCAACTCTATTGGAAAAATTCCGTCGATTATATTTGGAGGTTTTGAATTTCCTCTTCCTACTGTCAAGAAGAAATATGATATTCTTATTGTTGGGGATGTGCATATCCCCGTTGAGGTAACCTAGTGTTATTCGAAATTTCTCCGGTTTCATGATTATCGGAATGAGTTTGTTAACAAGACTTGATCAACCTTGTTAGTGGATTCTTTTTGATGAGCATGAGATGGATGAAATTAGAAGCACAAACTTCTGTACCCTCTCTATATTTTCTGTTATTTATATTAAATAAAGTAAAAATAGTATTTTTCTGTCTGTTTCCTGACCTATCTGTGCAATATAAAAATATCCTGAAAATAAAAGTCCTCAGAATGCCATGCCAATTTAATATGATTTTTTCGGGAATATTTGAGGATTTACTGTGCAAAAATTATCGCGGGAGGAGCTGCCACCTGGCCACGAGGGTGGTGGGCGCGCCCCCCCTATAGGGTGCGCCCCCTGCCTCATGGGCCCACAGTGGCCCTCCTCCACTTATCCCAGCACCCATCTTCTTCCTTTGTCTCACACAAACCCAAAAAACCAACTCAAGCACGAGTTCCAACCACTTTTGCTGTGATTTTCGATCTCCTTGCTCAAAGCACCTCTCGCAAAACTGATTGGGGAGATTGTTCCTTGGTATGTGACTCCTCCATTGGTCCAATTAGTTTTTGTTCTAGTGCTTTATTCATTGCAAATTTGTGCTGCATAGGTGACCATGTTCTTGAGCTTTCATGTCAAATTTATATGGTTCCAACTAGTTCTAATGCTTGATATAGGCTCTAGGCACTTGTAGGAGTAGTTACTATCAGTTTTATTGAAGTTGGTTCATTTTTGTTTGAAGTTACTAAAAATTTCAGATTGTTTCAGAAAAATGATGAGGAGATTATTTAGGGGCTCACCAAACCAAAGCTCAAAGGAAAAGGCACCTAAGCCTAAGTATAATTTGCCACGCACCGCGGAGATTCGGGCGTGTGAATGGCCTTTTGATGATTTCTTGAGAGCAGCCGGTATCTATGAAGATTTTCATGTATTGGCTCACAATGCAGGCCTCACCGCTTTCCTCCATGACCAATGCGATCAGTATCTCTTACTCACAAATACCTTTGTGCAAAACCTTTATCTTTATTCTAGGGACTCACGACCTACGGTGGAATTTCATTTATATGATGATCCTAAGGAGATGTCACTTTATGATTTCTGTCGGATTTGTTTAGTCCCTTTTGAGGGCAAGACAGAAGAACCACATCATGATGATGTGGCTGGGTTTATTGATAATATCACTGTAGGAGAAACCAGGAAGGTTTTCGATGCATGAATCACTAGCATACATTTTCCTGTTTTGCGTTACTTGGCATTATTTGCTAGTCGTTGTTTAATTGGACGCGGAAATTCTGGAAACCTTAGTATCCCTGATTTAATTATTCTGCTCCAAGGTTTATATAGTGATAACACTTTTAGTTTGGGCGGTATTATTGCTAGACGGTTAAATATGAACCGTACTAAGGGCCCCATCTTTGGAGGCATTTATGCCACACGCCTAGCAGCACATTTTAACATACCTATTAGGCATGCCGAGAAGGAATAAAAAGTGCTATCCCGTGTTTATCTAGATCATAAAAGTATGGTGGCACATGATTTTATTGTTAAAAATAGGGCAGGGGAGCTTAGATATCAATTGTTCTTTAATAAACATCATCCTGAGACTATTACCTTGCCTGCTCCTTCTTTGTTTGATTTAACTGTAGGCACATACCTTGTTCCGTTGACGGCTATTCACGCCTACCGGAACCCTGCACCAGTCGAGGAGTCAGAACAGGAACCACAAGATGAGCCTCTGCGACAATCTGTTTATTCTTGGGATCCAGAGATGACTGTCAGCCAGTGGCAGTCAGAGTCTTCTTCTTCATCACAGTATGATCCCAACTATTCCTCTTCATCATAGTACGACCCCAACAACTATTATTATGGATATCCGCCAGGCCAGCCGTGGCCATAGACCAACTTAGGCCAAAAGCCTAAGCTTGGGGGAGTACGTATTTCTCACCGACATTACATTTATGTTCACACACACTCATTGCTAGATGTCGGTGCTCATACTGTTTCACTATAATATCCATGCTAGTTTAGTTTCTTTTTCCTGCTTTCTTCTTGTGTGTTTAGTAAACCTTAAGAAAAACCAAAAAATTAGTAGTAGTTTATTTTTCTGCTGTAGTAGTAATAATTAAAAAGAAAATCCAAAAATATTTCCCGTTCTTCTTTTGCTTGTTGGGAGCTTTCCCGTGTAAATATTTTTATTTCTTTTCTTTTCTTTGGGGGTCAGTAGGAGAAGACCATAATTAAATTGTTGAAGTGGCTCTTATATGCATTATTGTTGAGTTAACCAAAGAGCCCATATTGCCTTGTCTTCTCCTGTTTATTGAATGCTCGCAAATTCCAGCTTAGTCCAATGCATGTGCACTCTTATTATTATTCACACTGTTCGGTCGTGCAAGTGAAAGGCAATTATGATGATATATGATGGACTGACTGAGATGAGAAAAGCTGGTATGAACTCGACCTCTTTTGTTTTTGTAAATATGATGAGCCCGTCGTTCTTGATTCAGCTTATTATTGATAAACATGTTTGCAATGACAATTAGAGATCATAGTTGCTTGTGCCATGCTTGATTACCTATGAATTATAATGGTTTACCTTGTGTGCCAACATGCTATTGAGATGATTATGATGTGGTATGATGGGGTGGTATCCTCCTTTGAATGATTTAAGTGACTTGACTTGGCACATGTTCACGCATGTAGTTGAAACAAATCAACATAGCCTTCACGATATTTATGTTCATGGTGGATTATATCCTACTCATGCTTGCATCCAATGTTTATTAATTTTAATGCATGTACATGGCTGTTGTCGCTCTCTAGTTTGTTGCTTCCCAGTCTTTTGCTAGCCTTCACTTGTACTAAGCGGGAATACTGCTTGTGCATCCAATCCCTTAAACCCCAAAGTTATTCCAGATGAGTCCACCATACCTTCCTATATGCGGTATCTACCTGCCGTTCCAAGTAAATTTGTATGAGCCAAACTCTAAACCTTCAAATAAACATTCTGTTTTGTATGCTCGAATAGCTCATGTATCAACAAAGGCTGTCGTTATCTTCCGTGTTAGGCGGGTTATTCTCAAGAGGAGTGGACTCCGCTCCTCACTCACGAGAAAATGGCTGGTCATCGGGATGCCCAGTCCATGCTTCAGGCAAACTAAATCAAAATTAATTGCAAACAAAACTCCCCTAGGGACCTGATGTATGTTGGAGGCACTCGTTGTTTCGAGAAAGCCATGGATTGATGCTTGTTGGTGGAGGGGGAGTATAAACTTTACCATTCTGTTTGGGAACCGCCTATAATGTGTTTAGCATGGAAGATATCACCATCTCTTAGTTGTTACGTTGACAATGAAAGTATACCGCTCAAAATACAATTTATCTCTATTTCAAAACCGAGCTCTGGCACCTCTACGAATCCCTGCTTCCCTCTGCGAAGGGCCTATCCATTTACTTTTATGCTGAGCCATCACCCTCTTATTAAAAAGCACTAGCTGGAGAGCACAGCCGTCATTTGCATTCATTACTATTAATCTATGTTGGGTATGACTATGATTGGATCTCTTTTACCATGAATTACAATGTCTAGTCAGTCCTTGATCTTTAAAGGTGCTCTGCATTTATGTTTTGCGGTCTCAAAAAGGGCTAGCGAGATACCATCTTGTTATATCATATTATGATTGTTTTGAGAAATTGTTGTCATCCGAGATTTATTATTATGACTTGCTAGTTGATTATGCTATTGATACGAGTAATTGTGAGACCTGAGAATTATTGCAAATGTGGTTAGTTATGATCTATGCTGAAAACTTGAATGCTGGCTTGACATAGTTACAACAACAAGAGCAAATAGTGTTTGTAAAAGTTTTTCTTTCTTTCTTTCAGTTTGTCAATTGAATTGCTTGAGGACAAGCAAGGGTTTAAGCTTGGGGGAGTTGATACGTCTCCGTCGTATCTACTTTTCCAAACACTTTTGCCCTTGTTTTGGACTCTAACTTGTATGATTTGATTGGAACTAACCTGGACTGATGCTGTTTTCAACAGAATTACCATGGTGTTGTTTTATGTGCAGAAAACAAATATTCTCGGAATGACCTGAAACTCCACGGGAGGTCTTAGAAAAAATAATAAAAAATCCGCGCCAAATATGAAGACCAGGAGGCCCACACCCTTCTCACGAGGGTGGGGGCGCCCCCCCTAGGGCGCGCCCCCCTACCTCGTGGGCCCCCTGTTGCGTCTCCGACTCCAACTCCACCTCCATATATTGATTTTCGATGAGGAAAAAACCGGAGAGAAGAAATCATCACGTTTTACGATACGGAGACGCCGCCAAGCCCTAAAACCTCTCGGGAGGGCTGATCTGGAGTTTGTTCAGGGCTCCGGAGAGGGGGGATTCGTCACCGTCATCATCATCAACCATCCTCCATCACCAATTTCATGATGCTCACCGCCGTGCGTGAGTAATTCCATCGTAGGCTTGCTGGACGGTGATGGGTTGGATGAGATTTATCATGTAATCGAGTTAGTTTTGTTAGGGTTTGATCCCTAGTATCCATTATGTTCTGAGATTGATGTTGCTATGACTTTGCTATGCTTAATGCTTGATTTCAGATCTGAACCTATTATGTTTTCATCAATATATGAGAGTTCTAGATCCTATCTTGCAAGTCTATAGTCACCTACTATGTGTTATGATCCGGCAACCCCGAAGTGACAATAATCGGGACCACTCCCAGTGATGACCATAGTTTGAGGAGTTCATGTATTCACTATGTGCTAATGCTTTGTTCCGGTTCTCTATTAAAAGGAGGCCTTAATATCCCTTAGTTTCCAATAGGACCCCGCTGCCACGGGAGGGTAGGACAAAAGATGTCATGCAAGTTCTTTTCCATAAGCACGTATGACTATATACGGAATACATGCCTACATTACATTGATGAATTGGAGCTAGTTCTGTGTCACCCTATGTTATGACAGTTACATGATGAACCGCATCCGGCATAATTATCCATCACTGATCCGGTGCCTACGAGTTTTCCATATACTGGTTTACGCTTATTTACTTTTCCGCTGCTACTGTTACAATCACTACAAAATACCAAAATATTACTTTTGCTGTCTTTACTTTTGTTACCGCTACCACCATGATCATATTACTTTGCTACTAAACACTTTGCTGCAGATACTAAGTTTCCTGGTGTGGTTGAATTGACAACTCAGCTGCTAATGCTTGAGAATATTCTTTGGCTCCCCTTGTGTCGAATCAATAAATTTGGGTTGAATACTCTACCCTCGAAAGCTGTTGCGATCCCCTATACTTGTGGGTTATCAAGCTGCATGACATTCTTTGGGCCGTCCATGATGGAAAAAACCATGGTAGAAGCGAGGGCGAGGAAAATTTCGGGGAGTTCCCAGTTACGGAGGGAGGTCGGGGGCCGAGCGATGCGCGTTTCTCTCATACATGTACGCGCGTGTGTGCGAGGCGTTGGCTCTAACTGAACCCAAGCGAGGCATTGGGCTCTAACTGAACCCGAGCGATTGCACTGCAGGCTACGCGTTACTGAACCCGAGCGATCGATCGATGGCTTTTAGCTGAACCCGATCAAGCGATTCCTTCGCTACTGCTGCTAACTGAAGCCGATCGATGCTGCCTCTGGATGAACAGTGAGCGTTGCGGGGGGGGGGGGGGGGGGGTTGGATGAACAGTTCCCGGTGGGGGTGGATGAACAGGACCCCGTGGTGTTGCCTCTGGATGAACAAGACCCCGATCGATCGAGCCGGTTGGGGCTGGATGAACAGGACCCCGTGGAGGGCTGGATGAACAGGACCACCCCGTGGAGGGCAGGATGAACAGCAGACGGTGGAGGGTAGGATGAACAGTAGCCGTGGAGGGGTGGTTGAACAAAAGCCCGTGGAGAGGGCTGGTTGAACAGTAGCCGGTGGAGTAGCGCACGGTGGAGGCTGGATGAACAGGAGCCCGTGGATGAACAGTCGCAGGTGGAGGCTGGAGGAGGTGGACGGTGGATGAACAGTAGCTCGTGGAGGCTGGAGGGGGTCGACGGTGGAGATGAACAGTATCCCGTGGAGTCCCGTTTTGCGGTACGCCACACCCCTCCCAATGAACAGGACCCCCATTTCGACCGTAGCGCTCCAACACAAGTCCGTTTCGTCCGTTTTGCGGTACGCCACCCCCCTCCTGATCAACAGGACCCCCATTTCAACCGTAGGAGGTACGCTTCCTCTGTTTTGTGGTACACCAGACCTCTCCCGATGAACAGGATCCCGTTTCGAACATGGCCGGTCGAACACAAGGCCGTTTCCTCCGTTCTGCGGTACGTCAGGCCTCGTTTCCATCGCCTGTTCCGTCCAAGCCCTCCCGATGAACATGACGCATTCTGTTGCCTCCCCATGAACACGACGCATTCCATTGCCTCCCCATGAACACGACGCATTCCGTTTCCTCCCCATGAACACGAGGACGACGCTGTTTCTCCGTTCCGACCCAGCCATGTACACGAGCCCTGGCCGTACATATGCGCGAGTAGGCGTTTGAGACCCCACCCGTATGTACACATACGTGGCCGTATTTTCTTTCTTGCACCCTGGCCGCTGTACGTACGTGTAAATGCTACGTGTGCGCCTCTACTACGACACGTGCGTGCCTCTACATCGAACAATATGTACGTACATGTTCGAGACCAGAATGACAACGCTATGTACGCTTCGACCAGGTGGGTCCCGACTGTCAGGCACTTCCTTGCCTGCGAAGATGTAGCTGGTGGGTCCCAGCAGTCAGGGGCGAATCGTTTTTTTTTGCCCGGACGCACTTCCTTGCATGCGAAGATGTAGCCGGTGGGTCCCAGCAGTCTGGGGGAAACGTTTTTTCGCGAAATACGGTGGCCCGTCCGGTGGGTCCCGCTGTCAGGTGGAGGAATAATTATTTTGCACGTAATAAGGAGGCACTTCCTTGCTGCGACCGTGGACCCAGCTGTCAGCCTCTCCACGTATAGTCCACGTCCGATGGAAGCCGTTCCTTGACCATGTTGACCATGCCGCGCCGAGAGCACCAGGGCGGTGGACGACAGCGAGGCCTAGGAAGGGGACGACGTGGAGCCGGGGAAGACGCGACAGTGGATGCCCACACGTAGAGGAGTACGAGGGTTCACTGGTTCGCTGCGGTGTGAGGCTGCCGTCGCCGCAGAATAACAGGGGGTGTGGGTGAGTAGAGGGATGGCCTGGCTAGCGGTGGGAGTAGTAGGGGGCGGTGAGGCCTCCGCCGCATCGCAGCCGGCCACGGGAGGCAGGAGCATGAGGCACGACCGACGCTGGTTTGGGTGACTGGAGCAAGAAGACCAGAGGTTGAAGAAGCACTACAGCCATTGGATGGACATCGTACAGTCACTGGAGCTAGAATCGTGCATATTGACTAAGTTGACAAAGTCCTCCATCCCCGTCAACTTAGTAGGCCCACAAGTCAGCCTGCCACTATACTAGGTCACAGTTGACAGGGGGAGTATTCATTTTTCTTGTGCGTAATAAGGAGGCACTTCCTTGCGTGCGAAGATATAGTTGGTGGGTCCGAGCTGTCAGCGGCGATAACGTTTTTTTCGCGAAATACAGAGGCCCTTTTGGTGGGTCCCTGATGTCATGTGGAGGAATCATTATTTTGCGCGTAATAAGGAGGCATTTCCTTACGTGCGGCCATGGACCCAGCTGTCGGCCTCTCCACGTAAAGTCCACTTCAGATGCATGTCGGTCGTTGACCACGTTGACCAGGCTGCGCCGAGAGCACCAGGGCGGTGGACGACGGTGAGGCCTAGGAAGGGGACGACACGGAGGCAGGGAAGACTCAGCAGTTGTTTCCCACGCGGAGGGGAGTACGACTGTACGAGGGTTTACTGGTTCGTTTGCCGTCGCCGGAGAATAACAGCAGGTGTGGGTGAGTAGAGGGATGGCTAGGCCAGCGATGGGAGTACGGTCGGGCGGTGAGGCCTGCGCGGCCAGCACAACCGGCCGTGTGGAGGAGGGAGCAGGCAGTCCCGCCGGCGCTTGTTTGAGCGGCTGGAGCAGGAAGACCAGAGATTGAAGAAGCACGACGGCCGTTGGATGGACATCCAACAGTCAGTGCTTGTGCGTCAACCTTTTTTAGGAAAGCCTCAAATCTGTGGAAAACAGCATACAACCCATCTGCCATTATTTCTAATAATTTACAGCCCATTTGCTAATTCTTAAGGTTTTTTTGGAGCCCATATTCTTTTTGTTAGCATTACAGCCCATATTGTGGCAACGGTTAAAAAATTATACGAAATTTTGCATATTTCGGTGCGGTCCGAACTGTTTTTAATCCCGAAATTTTGACTCACATTCAAACTGATTTTAAAAATAAGTGTATATCAATATAAAATCCAACAAATTCTCCACGCATAAAAATTAATGTAATTGAAAATCTTGAAATGAAAAAAAGATATTTGAAACTAGTTGCCGGTTTGATGTGTTTTAAAAATGTACAACCCATTTCTCATTACTGATGGGCCATTTTCTCGGCCAGCCGAATGAAAGCTCTCCTTGTCTTGAAAGATTTGCAGCCCAACAGGCCTGACAAAGCGACTTACTTGGCAAATCACAAAAAACTGGGTTGTGGCCGTGGACCCAGCTGTCAGCCTCTCCACGTATAGTACTCTTCTGATGGAAGTCGTTCCTTGACCACGTTGACCACGCCACGCGGAGAGCACCACGGCGGTGGACGACGGCGAGGCATAGGAAGGGGACGGCACTGTAGAGGAAGCCCACGTGGAGAGGACTACGAGGGTTCACTGGTTCGACTGTGGTGTGAGGCTGCCGTCGCCGCAGGGCCTGGCCAGCAGTGGGAATAGTAGGGGGCGGTGAGGCCTCTGCGGCAGCACAACCGGCCACGGGAGGCAGGAGCATGCGGCACGACCGGCGCTACTTTGGGCGGCTGGAGCAAAAAGACCAGAGGTTGAAGAAGCACTATGGCCGTTGGATGGACATCGTACGGTCACTGGAGCTAGAATCGTTCATATTGACTAAGTTGACAAAGCCCTTCGTCCCCGTCAACTTAGTAGGCCCACAAGTCAGCCTCCCAGCAAGGTGGGTCCCAGCTAGCCGGGGGAGTATTCATTTTTTTGTGCGTAATAAGGAGGCACTTCCGGTGGGTCCGAGCTGACAGCGGGGGGAACATTTTTTTTGCGAAATACGGTGGCCCGTCCGGTGGGTCCCAGTAGTCAAGGGGAAACGATTTTTTCGCAAAATACTGGTGGCCCGTCCGGTGGGTCCCCGCTGTCAGGTGGATGAATAATTATTTTCCACGCCGTCAAAAATACTGGCTGCTGTGGACCCAGCTGTCAGCCTCTCCACGTACAGTACTCTTCCGATGGAAGTCGATCGTTGACCACATTGACCATGCCGCGCCGAGAGCACCACGGCGGTGGACGACAGCGAGGCCTAGGAAGGGGACGACGCAGAGCCGTGCAAGATGCGACAGTGGATGCCCACGCGGAGAGGAGTACGAGCGTTCACTGGTTCGGCTGCGGTGTGAGGCTGCTGTCGCCGTAGAATAACAGGGGGTGTGGGTGAGTGGAGGGATGGCCTGGCCAGTGGTGGGAGTAGTATGGGGGCAGTGAGGCCTCCGCGGTAGCACAACCGGCCACGGGAGGCAGGAGCAGGCGGCACGACCGGCGCCGCTTTGGGCGGCTGGAGCAAGAAGACCAGAGGTTGAAGAAGCACTATGGCCGTTGGATGGACATCATACGGTCACTGGAGTATTGACTAAGTTGACAATGCTCTCCGTCCCTGTCAACTTAGTAGGACCACAAGTCAGCCCAACAATATGGTGGATCCCAGCTAGCAGGGGGTATTCATTTTTTGGGCGTAATAAGGAGGCACTTCCTTGCGTGTGAAGATATAGCTGGTGGGTCCGACCTGTCAGCGGGGGAATGTTTTTTCGCAAAATACAGAGGCCCTTCCTGTGGGTCCTAGCTGTCAGGTGGAGGAATCTTTATTTTGCGCATAATAAGGGGGCATTTCCTTGCGTGCGGCCGTGGACCCAGCTGTCAGCCTCTCCACGTATAGTCCACTTCTGATGGATGTCGTTCATTGACCATGTTGACCAGGCCGCGCCGAGAGCACTAGGGCAGTGGACGACGGCGAGGCCTAGGAAGGGAACAACACGGAGCCAGGCAATACTCGGTAGTTGTTTCCCACGCGGAGGAGTACGAGGGTTTACTGGTTTGTCCGCCGTCGCCGGAGAATAACAGCATGTGTGGGTGAGTAGAGGGATGGCTAGGCCAGCGATGGGAGTACAGTGGGGCCGTGAGGCCTGCGCGGCAGCATAGCCGGCCGCGGGAGGAGGGAGCAGGCAGTCCCGCCGGCGCTTGTTTGAGCGGCTTGAGCATGAAGAGAAGAGATTGAAGAAGCACGATAGCCGTTGGATGGACATCCAACAGTCACTGCTCTCGTGTGTTGACTAAGTTGACAGGGCGTTGCGTGTGCGTCAACCTTTTTTTATGAAAGCATACACGTCAACCTGTAGTAGGCGCACAAGTCAGCCTCAAATTTGTGGAAAACAACATACAACCCATCTGCCATTATTTCTAATAATGTACAACCCATTTGCTAATTCTTAAGAATTTTTTTGGAGCCCATGTTCTTTTTGTTAGCATCACACCCCATATTGTGGCCACGGTTAAAAAGTATACGAAATTTTGCATATTTCGGTGCGGTCAACTGTTTTTAATCCAGAAAAATCGATTCACATTCAAACTATTTTGAAAAATAATTTATATAAATATAAAATCCAAATAATTGTCCACGCATAAAAATAGACGGAATTTAAGATCTTGTAATAAAAAAATTGAAACTAATTACCGGTTTGATGTGTTTTAAAAATGTACAACCCATTTCTAGGCAAACCAAATGAAACTCTCCTCGTCTTGAAAGATTTGCAGCCTAGCAGGGCCGATAAAGCAAGTAGGCCTTGTTTGGGTATTTCTTTTAAAAAAATAGAACTGGGCTAGCCATTTTCAGCAAGAAAAAACACAACTAGGCTCATGATGTGGTAAACATAAATAAAACCCTGGCTAGACGGGCCACAGCCCCCGCACAGCCCCATTGTTACCCTGATCCGTCGCTAAAACTAGTATAAATAACAACTGCTTGTTCCTCAAAAAAAAACTGCGCGACTTGCTGGGTCCCTGGTGTCAGCCGCTCGTAGTGTAATTCTCTCGTTTATTGACTACGTTGACAATGGCGTGAGCCCCAGATGTCCAACCATTAGGAGGAACCATATTTTTGGGCTTGTACTATAGAGGCACTTGCTTGCGTACTTCCATGACGCTGGTGGGTCCCTACTGTCATCCTCTCCACGTACAGTCATCTCCTTGTTCCTCTCGGTTGTTGACGACGTTGACAACGCAAGAGGGCGGCGCACCGCGCACGGCGAGCGAACCAAGGACGCAAGGCGGAGGACGAGAGCGAGGCCTCGGACGGAACGAACAGGAGCCGTTGAAGATGCGCCGGTCTAGTCGCACGCGGAGGGGAGTACGAGGGTTGACTGGTTCGGGCGCGGGTGCGTGTTGGGGCTGACGTCGCCGGAGAATAACAGGACATGTGGGGAATAGAGGGAGGGACTGGCCAACGTTGGAGGGTATGTACGGTAGGGCGGCGGAGGCGCAGCCAGCCATGGGAGGCAGGAGCAGGCGGAGCCGACGGGGTGGTTTGGTTTGGGCAATTGGAGGAAGAAGAAGACAAGAGATAGAAGGTCCACGACAGATGTTGGATGTCAATCCAACGGCTGGTAGGCAGAATCGTTTATTGACTGGCTAGTAAGTCGACACCACCTTGGATAGGCTATTTCCTCGCGGGTCCCAAATGTCAGAATCCAAATCTATCACGGTCATGCAGCCTTTCCTATGAAAATTTACAGCCCATTTGATGTGCTAGTTCGAAATAAGTTTGTAGGTGCTGGTGGGGGCTAATCACTTGGCTTCTGTAATGCACAGTGAGCTCAAGCAGCCGGCGAGAGTGATGTTATTTCCCTTGGTTTGGATTTGTTACAATATTTCACTCTAAATTAAACGAATGGCAAGCCATTTGCCTTGTTTCAAAGAAAATATGACAATCACAACCGAGTTGAAAAGGGCAGGAACATCTAACTCCAGCTTACAAACTGTACAAAAGCACGAGGGTTAATTGTTCATCAGGTTTACAAAAAAACCATATTGAAAAGGGCAACACTATTTTCGGCATTGTTTTCTCCAGCACTGTTTTCGGCAGTCACAGTCAAATGGATCGGTCAGGTCCATAGAATGAACATCCTGGGTCGTAAAATTTACTGGATTATGACCACATTATGTTGTAAATAGAAGCCCGGCACGTTCAGAAGCTCTTTTGCCCACCTGAAACTCCTTTTTTTGCTCTTCGACATACCCATTCGTCAAAACCATGCTGCTGATAAACTTAAGCCTGATGGACAATAGTAACCTCGCATTCAGCAGGAAGAATGTGACAAATCTTGTGTTTGCACGGTTGGCTACATATCATTCTAGCGTTATTGTCTTCAATCGAATCTCATGAGAAGTGAGAAAATCCCGATGCTTACGAATCCACCGATTGGTTATAACTTTCTTACCTTGTCCTATTGCCTAAATAGACATGAAGATTGAAAACAGTTAAGGTCTAAAAGAAGAGTGTCAAAAGAGCAACAGCTGAACGGTTAATTCTAGTACACTTTATGCGGGCTTCCAATGTGCGTGAAATTATCACCTTTATATACCACTTCTCCAGATATGGAAAGCATTGCAGCAAGCCAATAATCTTGTTCAAATCAAAACTATTAATTTGGATATATAAGATCTTGACAGAATCCAGCACCATTGATAGGCCATCCATGGAGAAACTCTTCATTGAGCATAGAACATAATATTAGTACAAAATGTGTACTCCAAGATGATATATAAATTGTGCGCGGAAATTTAAAATGCAGGTTATGTTTACAAGTGTAGATGATAATATAAAGTACCTGAAGAACTGTGGAGCCAAACACCATATTGAAATGAGCACATAGATCATGTATTACACCCAAGGTCTCCAGTTTAGGCGCAGAGAGGACGGTTATTTGCAACGGTTAATAACTAGAATCAAGGATCAACCTTTGAAGTGAAGGGGCATCTTGGATGATGAGCTGACTTCCGTCAAAAGAAATTCCAATTCTTACAAGGTTAGGCGACTTTATTTGGAGACAACCGATTCTAACTGTGAAAACAAGCACCAAGCACTCCAGCGCAGGGCAATTGGAGTGGATGATGCTGTGCAATGAGGCCTCCGATATACAAATCCGCACAAGTGAAAGTTTCTTGAGAAATGGGAGTCGAAGGTTTAGTACCAGATTGTCTGGTAGGTAGCACTGCGCAAAGGTGGCAGTGTGGAGAGAGGATGAAAACCCCGAGATGGACATTGGTGCTGAGGGCACAAGTTCATGGCGTTCGGTATGTGGTATGTGATTTCCAGGGGAATAGTAGAACTCAAGCAGCTGTAGTTCTGTGAATTCAGGGGATTCCAGCCAGGCGTCCACCATGCAGGGCATGGTATGCTTTCTCAGGTAGCATGACGGGATGCAGAGGCTTTGAACGGAGCCCTGGTGGGAGGAGATGATGGCTCTGGGGATTTCAAAATCATTGAAGAGAGATAGCTGACGACAGTCGAGATTAAGGGGAACGGTGCGCCATAGAGGGCGCCACCGAATTAAGAGGACTTGGGTGCGGCAGCAATCCTTGGTGGGGAGAAGCGAGATGATCTCCCCAAGGATGGCGTCCGGGAGATCGCTGATGCAGTCGACCCGAGATTCTACGGGTTCCTGGGATCCGGTGGGGGCGGGGTCGCCGCTTCTCCCCGCGCTGCCGGGTGCGGGATCTACAACAGGCGTCGCCGCTGACGGGAGCCTCATCTTCTTGTCGCTGGGGTCAGCCGACTCCATTTTCCTCGAGGGCGTCGCGTCGCGCTCACGTATTTGAGCAGAGTAACGAATGACGAGCCTAGTTGTAGTGCGAGCGAAGAAGAAGGGGAGCTGGAGGTTTTCTGTAGGAGTGAGGAAGAAGGGGAGCTGGGGTTTTCTGTAGGAGTGAGGTGAGGAATTTGGGGGTACGAGTGGAGCGAGCTGACGTGAGGTGGGTGGGAGCGAGGAGGAAGAAGAGCACCCAGGTTTTTGAATTGATTTACTATTTACTAGTGTGGATGGGCTGTTTTGTCTTGGGACCCGAGAAACAATTACTACTAGTACAGTGGATACACTCTACAGCTACCCAGAAAAACAATTACTACTAGTATAGTGGAGACACTCTACCGCTTCTGGCTCCTCCTAGGTCATTGAAACGTCTCCCTCTACTGAATGCCGTTATACTTTTGTTCACCGACATGCGGACCATGCAGCGTGCGGGCCCAAATGCCATCCACCAAATTAGAAGGCAGTATGCAGGCGGAGAATCACCCCGGTCGTAGCGCGGCAGTAACGAGCCGTCATATCACAAAAACCCACCTCCCCGCAGTCTAAGTTTGACAGACGAAGCAACCATCATTTCACTCTTCGCTGAATCCCCTTCTCCCTCACCGTCTTCAAGAAAGGCAACACTTGCATCTGCCACTATTCTTCTCTCCGAACGAAGGGAAGGTAAGCGGATCTGTGATGTTGATATATTTTCGTTCAGAGGAAAAAAAAGAACTTTTGCAAAGCAGTAACCGATCCTCACTCTCTTTTTTGTTTCATTGTCATTGCGATTGTGTTTTCCTTTCAGTGGACTCCTAGTATTCGTCAGTTTCATGATGGACCAAGGAGAACCAGGCAAAGATCTGCCGATATTGGAGCAGACACGGGAGGCTGATCCCCACGAGGCAGAGAGCTCCAAGAAGATGGAGGCAACCATCTAGATACTGAGATGGTCAATGCCCCGTTTGAGGTTACAGCCCCCATGGCACTACAGGAGCAGTTTTCCCGCTTCGAGGATGTGTCCCCCCCCCCCCGCTGAGCTGCCCAAGGTGATTTCCTTCTTTGCCGATCTCGATTGTGGTTTTTCATCTAAGTATGTGGTGATTTTTTTAGAAAAGGAAGTATGTGGTGATTAATAATGCAAAATTTTATTAGCTTCGATGCCATGGTATACGTAGTGGTTTACATAACTTGTGTTTCTTATACTGAAAAGTAATTCAAAATTTGTTTCTATTTCAGTTAGAGCCCTGATGCAGACAAGGATTGTGTGGTTGTACATCTCACTCGCTATGAGGCGGACGACCTGAATATACGCACTGGGAAAACAGAGTTCTTAGGCTGTTGGATCTTGGAAGCCATTTGCGGTTATACCAATGAAGAGTTGTATTACAGCCTCACTGTTGTCAGGCGTGTTGTCCAGGGTGTACTGAAGCACAAGAAGTTCAAAGCTACTCCTTCGTTTGTGAGGAATACTGTTCTTGTCAAGCTTACGCAGGAAGATGACGTGGCATGCCTCCACAAACAAGTTTATCAGTGGCAAGGCCACAAGGTTGTCTTCATGAAGGTTCACAGGATTGAGCTGCTGCGGGATGTCCTCGATGATGTTCATGGCAAGGTCCGTCTTGTGTCCAACCCAAATTAGAACAAGGCATGAAATAGTTGCCCCAGCTAGTGTTTAATAGTAGTTTGGATTGTGTCTAATTATCCGAACCTTGCCTATTATCGACCCCTCTGGGGCTAGTACTCTATTTGAATCTGTCTATGGGAACTGCTGCTACTTTTTTGTGCCCGTGAATCATGTGAGAACCATCGTAATTGTTGCCGAAACAGATGCGTCCTCACTAGTTTTTTCATGAATATGGCATGGTAAGACATAAGTTGTCATGGTTTATCATACGAGCAGTGTGTGTTTTGATGAAATAGAGCACTCGTTCGAGAATCGTGCGCCGACATATACATAAGTACTTGTAAAAACTGTTGGTGCTACCCCACTTGTAAGCAGTTGTGCAAAACACGGCACATTGGCTCAGCTCGCTTCAACACTAGGCTATCGACCGACTAACAATCAACAATCCGCTATCTGACATATAAGCAACTATGTATCTTGTTACAGTGGTTCATGCAGTTAATTGAGGCCACAATGTAATAAATTCCAAACGTTCACACGCTAGTCCGGCGCTCATGTGGAACACTCACATTAAACTTGTCTTCATAAAAAACTTGAAAAGCATAAGTTAAGAAATTTTATACATCTCAATGATTCATAGAACATAACAAACACATACTAGTTCACAGCAAAAGACAAAGTTGTGAGAAGGTTTACAAATTAGGAAAAAACAAGCAAGGCTTCTCTTTGAGCAAAGGGCCTCCCGACAGGCTTAAATTTCCTGGAGTTCACTCTGGTTTTTTCTTGTTGCCACCATTCAGGGTTAGGTTCTCTCATTCCGGAATAACCAATTATAATTGTGGTATCAGCTGGAATGCTGAACTGAACCATGCAGTGTACTGACCAGCTGAAATGCTTGTGCATTCCACTAAATTTAAGCACCGCTATTTGCAGAAATAAGCAGACCACAATGCCTCTTGTCCGCGCACCTATCCAAAAAACCGTCGTGCAGCCGTGCCAGCTAGTCCTTGGTCCATGGATGAATTGGTAGAAAGTGCATTTCGGACTAGATGCAGTTGTTTTCGCTCGTCCCTGCACTGCAATCAGGAAGTAAAACGTACGAATCAGCTTCTTTTAGATTGCGTCGGTCATTCTACCTTAGATACTACCAATGTAGGGATACCTTGAAGACGGGAGGTTAGACGACGGCAGCGAGGGATAGCCATCTCATTTTGCACAGTTGTACTAAAACTGAGGTGTGTGCTTTTGATTGCGCGGATAGAAACGATATGGAGACAGACATCCCGAAACGATATGGAGACAGACATCCCTGTTTGTGCAAATAAGATATACGGTTATTTAAACAGTGATAGATATTACTACTTTCCCCCGTTTCCTCTTAGAACCAAGTCCTAGATTCATGCTACAGCTTTCCCACTTTCTTCCCTGTTTGAACCAACGCTTTGAGTCGACTGTATGAAATAGCTTTACTTCTAATCTACTACTACTATAATGCGGCAATTTTGAAATTAGATTTACCACTCCATATTCGGTTCTCCCGCCTAAACAAGCATTGGCTCAAAATCCACCGTTCATTTCCCCTCTCATGCATATCACTGCCGTCCATCAAACAAAGGATGACATGATCTGATGGCTAAGAGCTGCTGGATTCGCTCCCGCTCCTTGTGCACATGGCCGACTCTGCTCTCCAAGTAAACAAATAAAGAAGTCCGCGTTGAATCTGGATTGCACCTACTAAAGTTGAGAAATGTCTAGAAACTGCTGCCACCTCCTCACATGCAAGTACGATAAGTTGGCAAATAGCTAGCACATTTTGGTTCCTCGTTGTCACCTGGGAAATAAACACTCTACTACTAACTTATTTTTTAGATTACTGTAAAAATGGATTTTTTAGATGCCGCTATACTGCAAAGTTTACACTGTTCACATAACATAACATTGCATGGCTGATGCTAGCTAAAGTTTTATTCTGCTTCATCGAGAAATGTAATATTTTTATTATTCGCAGAAAAAGTGTAATATTTTATTCAGTCATACATAAGCTATACCTCAAGCTAATGCAGGACATGAGTGTCTGTCAGACCTAAATGACTTATTTAGTTGCACAAAATAGTCCATAAACATGCATGTAAACCGTCAAACAACTCTAGAACTATACATCAGTGGAACCCAGGAAACATCATATAATAAAACTACAACTTTTATCTTGTAATCAAATTCTTACTTGGAACTCAGTTTGATTTGTGCAAGTGATTTGCTTCTTATTTCGGAATAGTCCTTAGATCATGCAAACAAACACACTATGATATCTACTCAAGATACGAGTACCCATTTCTCTCTCTAAAAAGAAGGTATATGAGTATCTATCATACAGAACATACATGCAAAGCACATGCCTTAGTAGAAGTCTAGGTGGCTTTGGAACAGCGGACGGAAGTAGAAAAGGATCCACACGAAGGGAGCTGGGACAGTAGAGCAAGGCAGGTTACGAAGGAATATATACCTGAGAGTCGTCAGCATGTTGCAAAGACGGTGTCGGGAGGCCGCATCTTGGCCACAATACCGTAGGGAGGAAGAAGGGGTCGAAGGCCCTCCCGAGCCGGCGCTCTCTCAGAGAGAATGGCACGGACGCCAATCGGGATGCGCGGGCAGCCGTTGGTCTCCCCCCTCGCTGCCGATGACAGCGTGAACGATGCACCTACACCCCTGCCCCGGTCGAGGTTGTCCGACCGGATTTGTGACCAGCCGTGAGCTGAGAGAGAGTGTGGCCACCTATGTGTTGCTTAGATCTAGAGAGCATGAGAGAGTGAACGAGAGGAACCCTAGTAAAGCAAGCGCTAAGGCTCCTACTTTTATATATAGTGGAGTGATTTTGTTGTACCAGCTTCAAAAAAATGCGCTCCTACGTGTACCCGCGAGTGGGTGTGAGAGAACTAGTGCGTGCGTGCACCACTTCTCTTCGTGAGGGTACAATATACTATGCCCAAAGAACGTTCGCCGCAAGAGTAATAGTACAAGTGTGTGACGTGTGAGCTAAAATAAAATGTGCGCGCCGTCTTTTGTTTTTTAGAAGTTCTGAGGGTAGGGTGTGAAGAGCACATATGTGCGTGACGCCTACCTGCAGATAGACGGTGGGTGCGACGTGCGAGTCTGCGAGAGGACTCGGGAGAGTCGTGACTCGTGAGGGTGCGTGTGCGTGAGAGAGAGGGGGGCACGTATCAATGCAATGCACGTGTCCGTAAATCATTATCCGACAAACGTTCGCCACAAGCCTTTTCCTGACGAACATCGTAAGGGCCGTTAGACCGGCATCCGACAGTGTCAGTTTTGCCATGTCATTTAACAGAACAGCTACTCCTCCTACACACAAATCTTCCACGTGAGTGTTAGCAACTGCCGTATGCTCCCTCCGTTCCGAAATGCAGTGCATATAGCTTTATTGAAAATTCGAACCTCGCAAACTTTTACCGAGTTTTCGTGTACCAAATTGCACATGTAGAATACCATGTATATATTATTTCATTCATCTTCGAGAGGTAACTATAAAGTTGGGTGAGGAGTCTACAAAGAAAGACCATCGTATCACCCGCAACAATTTCAAGCATCCTTTAGTGTCAAGGATTATCATAGGAACTCTATATGATATGATTTTTATAGGATTTTTCCTTTAGAGCCAATTGGTTCATAGGAATAGATTCGTATACTCCACATTTCAAAGGAAATAAACATGATATCAATTCTATAGCTTTAGAGCCACTTGGTTCATATGAATGGATTCCTATACTCCCTTAATTTCAAAGGAAAATAAACATTAGCGTATATTCAATAGAAAAGTTCCTATGATATGAACCAAATTACATATCTTTTCTAATCCCTCCTCATAGGAATTGAGAAACATGTCATCTCTATATTCAATAGAAAAGTTCCTATGATGCGAACCAAATGACATCTCTTTTCCAATCCCTACTCATAGGAATTGAGATGCTCCATTGAAGGAAATATGCCCTAGAGGCAATATAAAGTTATTATTTATTTCCTTATATCATGATAAATGTTTATTATTCATGCTAGAATTGTATTAACCGGAAACATAATACATGTGTGAATACATAGACAAACAAAGTGTCACTAGTATGCCTCTACTTGACTAGCTCGTTAGTCAAAGATGGTTATGTTTCCAAACCATGAACAATGAGTTGTTATTTGATTAACGGGATCACATCATTAAGTGATTGATCTGATTGACATGACCCATTCCATTAGCTTAGCACCCGATCGTTTAGTATGTTGCTATTGCTTTCTTCATGACTTATACATGTTCCTATGACTATGAGATTATGCAACTCCCGTTTGCCAGAGGAACACTTTGTGTGCTACCAAACGTCACAACGTAACTGGGTGATTGTAAAGGAGCTCTACAGGTGTCTCCAAAGGTAAATGTTGGGTTGGCGTATTTCGAGATTAGGATTTGTCACTCCGATTGTCGGAGAGGTATCTCTGGGCCCTCTCGGTAATGCACATCACTTAAAGCCTTGCAAGCATTGCAACTAATGAGTTAGTTGCGGGATGATGTATTACAGAACGAGTAAAGAGACTTGCCGGTAATGAGATTGAACTAGGTATTGGAATACCGACGATCGAATCTCGGGCAAGTAACATACCGATGACAAAGGGAACAATGTGTGTTGTTATGCGGTCTGACCGATAAATATCTTCGTAGAATATGTAGGAGCCAATATGGGCATCCAGGTCCCGCTATTGGTTATTGACCGGAGGCGTGTCTCGGTCATGTCTACATTGTTCTCGAACCCGTAGGGTCCGCACGCTTAAGGTTACGATGACAGTTATATTATGAGTTTATGCATTTTGATGTACCGAAGGTTGTTCGGAGTCCCGGATGTGATCAAGGACATAACGAGGAGTCTTGAAATGGTCGAGACATAAAGATTGCTATATTGGAAGCCTATGTTTGGATATCGGAAGTGTTCCGGGTGAAATCGGGATTTTACCGGAGTACCGGGAGGTTACCGGAACCCCCCGGGAGCTAAATGGGCCATGATGGGCCTTAGTGGAAAAGAGAAGAGGCAGCCCTACATGGGCCGTGCGCCCCTCCCCTCCCTTGGTCCGAATAGGACAAGGAGAGGGGGCCGGCCCCTCTCTCTCTCTTTTCCCCCCTCCGCGAATCCTATTCCAACTAGGATTGGGGGGGGGGGAATCCTACTCCTAGAGGGAGTAGGACTCTCCTGGCGCCCCCTCCTTGGCCGGCCGCCTCCCCCCCTTTGGTCCTTTATATACTGAGGCAGAGGCACCCTAGAGACACACAAGTTGATCCACGTGATCTATTCCTTAGCCGTGTGCGGCGCCCCCAGCCACCATAGTCCTCGATAATATTGTAGCGGTGCTTAGGCGAAGCCCTGCAGCAGTAGTGCATCAAGATCGTCACCACGCCGTCGTGCTGATGGAACTCTTCCCCGACACTTTGCTGGATCGGAGTCCGGGGATCGTCATCGAGCTGAACGTGTGCTAAAACTCGAAGGTGCCGTAGTTTCGGTGCTTGATCGGTCGGGCCGTGAAGACATACGACTACATCAACCAAACGCTTCCGTTGTCGATCTACAAGGTATGTAGATCACACTCTCCCCTCTCGTTGCTATGCATCACCATGATCTTGCGTGTGCGTAGGAAATTTTTTGAAATTACTACATTCCCCAACAGTGGCATCCGAGCCTAGGTTTTATATGTTGATGTTATATGCACGAGTAGAACACAAGTGAGTTGTGGGCGATATAAGTCATACTGCTTACCAGCATGTCATACTTTGGTTCGGCGGTATTGTTGGATGAAGCGGCCCAGACTGACATTACGCGTACGCTTACACGAGACCGGTTCTCCCGACGTGCTTTGCATAGAGGTGGCTTGTGGGTGACAGTTTCTCCAACTTTAGTTGAACCAAGTATGGCTACGCCCGGTCCTTGCGAAGGTTAAAACAGCACCAACTTGACAAACTATCGTTGTGGTTTTGATGCGTAGGTAAGATTAGTTCTTGCTTAAGCCCGTAGCAGCCACGTAAAACATGCAACAACAAAGTAGAGGACGTCTAACTTGTTTTTGCAGGGCATGTTGTGATGTGATATGGTCAAGACATGATGCTGAATTTTATTGTATGAGATGATCATGTTTTGTAACCGAGTTATCGGCAACTGGCAGGAGCCATATGGTTGTCGCTTTATTGTATGCAATGCAATCGCGATGTAATGCTTTACTTTATCACTAAACGGTAGCGATAGTCGTGGAAGCACAAGCTTGGCGAGGCGACAACGATGCTACGATGGAGATCAAGGTGGCATGCCAGTGACGATGGTGATCACGACGGTGCTTCGGAGATGAAGATCACAAGCACAAGATGATGATGGCCATATCATATCACTTATATTGATTGCATGTGATGTTTATATTTTATGCATCTTATCTTGCTTTGATTGACGGTAGCATTATAAGATGATCTCTCACTAATTATCAAGAAGTGTTCTCCCTGAGTATGCACCATTGCGAAAGTTCTTCGTGCTGAGACACCACGTGATGATCGGGTGTGATAGGCTCTACGTTCAAATACAACGGGTGCAAAACAGTTGCACACGCGGAATACTCAGGTTATACTTGACGAGCCAAGCATATACAGATATGGCCTCGGAACACGGAGACCGAAAGGTCTAGCGTGAATCATATAGTAGATATGATCAACATAATGATGTTCACCAATGAAACTACTCCATCTCACGTGATGATCGGACATGGTTTAGTTTATTTGGATCACGTAATCACTTAGAGGATTAGAGGGATGTCTATCTAAGTGGGAGTTCTTTAGTAAATTAACTGAACTTAAATTTATCATGAAACTTAGTACATGATAAGTATCTTGCTTGTTCATGCTTGTTTGTAGATAGATGGCTCGTGCTGTTGTTCCGTTGAATTTTAATGCGTTCCTTGAGAATGCAAAGTTGAAAGATGATGGTAGCAATTACACGGACTGGGTCCGTAACTTGAGGATTATCCTCATTGCTGCACAGAAGAATTACGTCCTGGAAGCACCGCTGGGTGCCAGGCCTGCTGCAGGAGCAACGCCGGATGTTATGAACGTCTGGCAGAGCAAAGCTGATGACTACTCGATAGTTCAGTGTGCCATGCTTTACGGCTTAGAATCGGGATTTCAACAACGTTTTGAA
The DNA here is from genome assembly GCF_056163025.1 of Triticum urartu. Lineage (NCBI taxonomy): Eukaryota > Viridiplantae > Streptophyta > Magnoliopsida > Poales > Poaceae > Triticum > Triticum urartu. The sequence goes on along the minus strand of NC_141878.1, from coordinate 378,552,639 downwards.
CGTCATGGAGCATATGAGATGTTCCAGGAGTTGAAGTTAATATTTCAAGCAAATGCCCGGATTGAGAGATATGAAGTCTCCAATAAGTTCTATAGCTGCAAGATGGAGGAGAATAGTTCTGTCAGTGAGCATATACTCAAAATGTCTGGGTATAATAATCACTTGATTCAATTGGGAGTTAATCTTCCAGATGATTGTGTCATTGACAGAATTCTCCAATCACTGCCACCAAGCTACGAGAGCTTCGTGATGAACTATAATATGCAAGGGATGAACAAGACTATTCCCGAGCTCTTCGCAATGCTAAAAGCTGCGGATGTAGAAATCAAGAAGGAGCATCAAGTGTTGATGGTCAGCAAGACCACTAGTTTCAAGAAAAAGGGCAAAGGGAAGAAGAAGGGGAACTTCAAAAAGAACGGCAAGCAAGTTGCTACTCAAGAGAAGAAACCCAAACCTGGACCTAAGCCTGAAACTGAGTGCTTCTATTGCAAGCAGACTAGTCACTGGAAGCGGAACTGCCCCAAGTATTTGGTGGATAAGAAGGATGGCAAGGTGAACAAAGGTATATGTGATATACATGTTATTGATGTGTAACTTACCAATGCTCGCAGTAGCACTTGGGTATTTGATACTGGTTCTGTTGCTAATATTTGCAACTCGAAATAGGGACTACAGATCAAGCGAAGATTGGCTAAGGACGAGGTGACGATGCGCGTGGGAAACGGTTCCAAAGTCGATGTGATCGCAGTCGGCACGCTACCTCTACATCTACCTTCGGGATTAATATTAGACCTAAATAATTGTTATTTGGTGCCAGCGTTAAGCATGACCATTATATCTGGATCTTGTTTGATGCGAGATGGTTATTCATTTAAATCTGAGAATAATAGTTGTTCTATTTATATGAGTAATATCTTTTATGGTCATGCACCCTTGAAGAGTGGTCTATTGTTGTTGAATCTCGATAGTAGTAACACACATATTCATAATGTTGAAACCAAAAGATGCAAAGTTGATAATGATAGTGCGACATATTTGTGGCACTGCCGTTTAGGTCATATCGGTGTAAAACGCATGAAGAAACTCCATACTGATGGACTTTTGGAACCACTTGATTATGAATCACTTGGTACTTGCGAACCGTGCCTCGTGGGCAAGATGACCAAAACACCGTTCTCCGGTACTATGGAGAGAGCAACAGATTTGTTGGAAATCATACATACAGATGTATGTGGTCCGATGAATATTGAGGCTCGTGGCGGATATCGTTATTTTCTCACCTTCACAGATGACTTAAGCAGATATGGGTATATCTACTTAATGAAACATAAGTCTGAAACGTTTGAAAAGTTCAAAGAATTTCAGAGTGAAGTTGAAAATCATCGTAACAAGAAAATAAAGTTTCTACGATCTGATCATGGAGGAGAATATTTGAGTTACGAGTTTGGTGTACATTTGAAAAATTGTGGAATAGTTTTACAACTCACGCCACCCGGAACACCACAGCGTAATGGTGTGTCCGAACGTCGTAATCGTACTTTACTAGATATGGTGCGATCTATGATGTCTCTTACTGATTTACCGCTATCGTTTTGGGGATACGCTCTAGAGACAGCTGCATTCACGTTAAATAGGGCACCATCAAAATCCGTTGAGACGACGCCTTATGAACTGTGGTTTGGCAAGAAACCAAAGTTGTCATTTCTAAAACTTTGGGGCTGCGATGCTTATGTGAAAAAGCTTCAACCTAATAAGCTCGAACCCAAATCAGAGAAATGTGTCTTCATAGGATATCCAAAGGAGACTATTGGATACACCTTCTATCACAGATCCGAAGGCAAGACTTTTGTTGCTAAATTCAAAAACTTTCTGGAGAAGGAGTTTCTCTCGAAAGAAGTGAGTGGGAGGAAAGTAGAACTTGACAAGGTAACTATACCTGCTCCCTTATTGGAAAGTAGTACATCACACAAAACTGTTTCTGCGACACCTACACCAGTTAGCGAGGAAGCTAATGATGATGATCATGAAACTTCAGAACAAGATACTACTGAACCTCGTAGATCAACCAGAGTAAGATCCGCGCCAGAGTGGTACGGTAATCCTGTTCTGGAAGTCATGCTACTAGATCATGATGAACCTACGAACTATGAAGAAGTGATGGTGAGCCCAGATTCCGCAAAGTGGCTTGAAGCCATGAAATCTGAGATGGGATCCATGTATGAAAACAAAGTATGGACTTTGGTTGACTTGCCCAATGATCGGCAAGCAATTGAGAATAAATGGATCTTCAAGAAGAAGACTGACGCTGACGGTAATATTACTATCTACAAAGCTCGACTTGTCGCAAAAGGTTTTCGACAAGTTCAAGGGATTGACTACGATGAGACCTTCTCACCCGTAGCGATGCTTAAGTCTGTCCGAATCATGTTAGAAATTGCCGCATTTTATGATTATGAAATTTGGCAGATGGATGTCAAAACTGCATTCCTGAATGGATTTCTGGAAGAAGAGTTGTATATGATGCAACCAGAAGGTTTTGTCGATCCAAAGGGAGCTAACAAAGTGTGCAAGCTCCAGCGATCCATTTATGGACTGGTGCAAGCCTCTCGGAGTTGGAATAAACGTTTTGATAGTGTGATCAAAGCATTTGGTTTTATACAGACTTTTGGAGAAGCCTGTATTTACAAGAAAGTGAGTGGGAGCTCTGTAGCATTTCTGATATTATATGTGGATGACATATTACTAATTGGAAATGATGTAGAATTTCTAGATAGCATAAAGGGATACTTGAATAAGAGTTTTTCAATGAAAGACCTCAGTGAAGCTGCTTACATATTAGGCATTAAGATCTATAGAGATAGATCAAGACGCTTAATTGGACTTTCACAAACCACGTACCTTGACAAAATTTTGAAAAAGTCCAAAATGGATCAAGCAAAGAAAGGATTCTTGCCTGTGTTACAAGGTGTGAAGTTGAGTAAGACTCAATGCCCGACCACTGCAGAAGATAGAGAGAATATGAAAGATGTTCCCTATGCATCAGCCATAGGATCTATCATGTATGCAATGCTGTGTACCAGACCTGATGTGTGCCTTGCTATAAGTCTAGCAGGGAGGTACCAAAGTAATCCAGGAGTGGATCACTGGACAGCGGTCAAGAACATCCTGAAATACCTGAAAAGGACTAAGGATATGTTTCTCATATATGGAGGTGACAAAGAACTCATCGTAAAAGGTTACGTTGATGCAAGCTTTGACACTGATCCAGACGATTCTAAATCGCAAACCGGATATGTGTTTACATTAAACGGTGGAGCTGTCAGTTGGTGCAGTTCTAAACAAAGCGTTGTAGCGGGATCTACATGTGAAGCGGAGTACATAGCTGCTTCAGAAGCAGCAAATGAAGGAGTCTGGATGAAGGAGTTCATATCCGATCTAGGTGTCATACCTAGTGCATCGGGTCCAATGAAAATCTTTTGTGACAATACTGGTGCAATTGCCTTGGCAAAGGAATCCAGATTTCACAAGAGAACCAAGCACATCAAGAGACGCTTCAATTCCATCCGGGATCTAGTCCAGGTGGGAGACATAGAGATTTGCAAGATACATACGGATCTGAATATTGCAGACCCGTTGACTAAGCCTCTTCCACGAGCAAAACATGATCAGCACCAAGGCTCCATGGGTGTTAGAATCATTACTGGGTAATCTAGATTATTGACTCTAGTGCAAGTGGGAGACTGAAGGAAATATGCCCTAGAGGCAATAATAAAGTTATTATTTATTTCCTTATATCATGATAAATGTTTATTATTCATGCTAGAATTGTATTAACCGGAAACATAATACATGTGTGAATACATAGACAAACAAAGTGTCACTAGTATGCCTCTACTTGACTAGCTCGTTAATCAAAGATGGTTATGTTTCCAAACCATGAACAATGAGTTGTTATTTGATTAATGGGATCACATCATTAAGTGAATGATCTGATTGACATGACCCATTCCATTAGCTTAGCACCCGATCGTTTAGTATGTTGCTATTGCTTTCTTCATGACTTATACATGTTCCTATGACTATGAGATTATGCAACTCCCGTTTGCCGGAGGAACACTTTGTGTGCTACCAAATGTCACAATGTAACTGGGTGATTATAAAGGAGCTCTACAGGTGTCTCCAAAGGTAAATGTTGGGTTGGCGTATTTCGAGATTAGGATTTGTCACTCCGATTGTCGGAGAGGTATCTCTAGGCCCTCTCGGTAATGCACATCACTTAAAGCCTTGCAAGCATTGCAACTAATGAGTTAGTTGCGGGATGATGTATTACAGAACGAGTAAAGAGACTTGCCTGTAACGAGATTGAACTAGGTATTGGAATACCGACGATCGAATCTCGGGCAAGTAACATACCGATGACAAAGGGAACAACGTGTGTTGTTATGCGATCTGACCGATAAAGATCTTGATAGAATATGTAGGAGCCAATATGGGCATCCAGGTCCCACTATTGGTTATTGACCGGAGGCGTGTCTCGGTCATGTCTACATTGTTCTCGAACCCATAGGGTCCGCACGCTTAAGGTTACGATGACAGTTATATTATGAGTTTATGCATTTTGATGTACCGAAGGTTGTTCGGAGTCCCGGATGTGATCAAGGACATAACGAGGAGTCTCGAAATGGTCGAGACATAAAGATTGATATATTGGAAGCCTATGTTTGGATATCAGAAGTGTTCCGGGTGAAATCGGGATTTTACCGGAGTACCGGGAGGTTACCGGAACCCCCCGGGAGCTAAATGGGCCATGATGGGCCTTAGTGGAAAAGAGAAGAGGCAGCCCTACATGGGCCGCGCGCCCCTCCCCTCCCTTGGTCCGAATAGGACAAGGAGAGGGGGCTGGCCCCTCTCTCTCTTTTCCCCCCTCCGCGAATCCTTTTCCAACTAGGATTGGGGGGGGGGGGAATCCTACTCCCAGAGGGACTAGGACTCTCCTGGCACGCCCTCCTTGGCCGGCCGCCTCCCCCCTTTGGTCCTTTATATACTGAGGCAGAGGCACCCTAGAGACACACAAGTTGATCCACGTGATCTATTCCTTAGCCGTGTGCGGCGCCCCCAGCCACCATAGTCCTCGATAATATTGTAGCGGTGCTTAGGCGAAGCCCTGCAGCAGTAGTGCATCAAGATCGTCACCACACCGTCGTGCTGACGGAACTCTTCCCTGACACTTTGTTGGATCGGAGTCCGGGGATCGTCATCGAGCTGAACGTGTGCTAAAACTCGGAGGTGCCGTAGTTTCGGTGCTTGATCGGTCGGGCCGTGAAGACGTATGACTACATCAACCAAACGCTTCCGTTGTCGATCTACAAGGTATGTAGATCACACTCTCCCCTCTCGTTGCTATGCATCACCATGATCTTGCGTGTGCATAGGAAATTTTTTGAAACTACTACGTTCCCCAACATCCATGTCATCTCTTTCCCTACAACTTCAATGTATACATCTTCTATTCCTAAATAGATAGTACAACCCACTAGTAGCTTTTTTTTCCAAAACATGCAACTATGGCACAAGAACTATATAGTGTGCCAATAACTTTGAAAGATGGTTGCTGGATGAAGCTAACCCGACAGTGCAGATATAGGCAAATCCGAGCACTACTGGCCGTTGGATATCATCAACATTCCACCAGATCTGCCACATGTACAATTTATAAGACTCCATGGTTGAACTTAAGCATAATGCACAAACCTCAAAACACAAGCACTTCTCCTTTGTTCTAGAATCTTCTGTATCATAATTGATTATTTTTTTCTAAATGAATAGCCATTATTTGTTTTTTACTTTATGATTTACTTCATCCTTTCCAAAATAGATGACCCAACTTTGCACTAACTTTGTACGTTCCCGTAAAACCAAGCGGCCCACACATATTTAAGGCGTCGGCTCGAACCCGTTTACTACGACGTGGCTCCGCATGCCGTAGTACTCCTACAAACCCTACCGCCGCACTCATCATCAGTTTTCTTCAAGAGGATGAGGAAGAAGCCAATTTGTAGTGGAGGCGCTTTCAAAAAAAAGGATCTGTAGTGGAGACCCCTACCCTATGGTGCCCTAGGTAGCTGTCGCACGCATCATTGTTTTCTCTTTTCTTTATGCTCTTGCGCCCTAGAGTGAAATGATGGTTGCTTCGTCCATCCATCTTATTGCGGGAAAGGTGGGGCTTTGTGATTTGACCCCTCGTCGCTCATTTTCTACTACTGCGGCGCTACGACCGGGGTGCCTCCAATTCCAACCGCTGCTCCGAACTGTAATTTGGTGCATCGCACGTGGAACAAGACGGTGGATGAGCCACATGTCGGCCAAAGGGGTCCTGCTAAGTGTGTCGCCATTTCGTGTGCGGGCTGACCCTACTTGAGTTGCTACGCCAACACGACAGGAGCAACCTACCACTTGGTTTTGCTCCTTGGTGAATCCCGACTATATTGATCTAAAAAGATACGTGCTGAACTACCCTCTCCGTCTCAGTTTTTTTATTTTTAGGCGTCTCGGTTTATAGGGCCTGCACGTAGTTCTAGGTCATCCATTTGACTAACTAAATATGAGTTACTATGTCACAAAAAGTATATCATTGGATTCTTAAGCGGATGTAGTTGTATTTAAAAGTCGAGGGCGGGGCTTTTCCTGCGCGGTAGGTGGCGAGGCAGTTCCGCCTAGTCGGTTCGACAGAGACGCGAGAAGATGAGGGAGTAGGCTGCTGCAAACGTAGGGCTGTGTGATTTGACAACGAGTTACTGCTGGACAGGTGGGGCCCCGTGATTTGACTTGCCATTATCATTTTAACTGCGGCGCTATGACCGGCGTGAGTCTCCCAGATTCCTGACCACCTCCATACAGGTGCCTCTCCCAATGCTCCACCATGTAGTAGAGGCTGGCTCTTGCATGAGAGCCCACTTCGCCACTTTTTCCTTGCCTCTCTTTCCTCCACATATGCAAAAAAGCCATGTAAAGTGCACTATTGTACTTACTTTTACTTGCTCCTACAGGTGCTTATGCTTGCCACATAGGCATAAAATCTGATGTGGCAAGTTAATCAAGAAGAGAGAGACTAGTTTGGTGACCCAAGGAAGAAACGGTGCTAAGCGCGTGTACCTAGGTGAAAAGACAATTTTTAGTCTATAGCTAATTAAATGAAGCAAACTTAGCAACACCATTTCATTGGAAGAGGTCACTCCTTGGCAAATGCAATAAATACACGTGCTTAGCACCGTTTCTTCCTTGAGTACGAAGAAAGAGATAGAGAGGAGTAAAAAAATACACTTATAGCCAACCTTGTTGTAGTATGAGTGACTAAGTGATGACTATGTATGACATGCCAACATTAGATAGCCTAACGCACCATGTTAAATCTCCAAGGGCGCGACCGCGCGAGCGATGCGATGGTCGTGGTAGGCGCGACCATGATACGGGCTGCTGGCAGCCCTTGGATCTGAGATCAAACGGTCGCATGCTAAGTTGCTGAAAATTTCCAGAATAACCCTCCAGGATAGGATATTCACCCATAGGTCTAGAATCACGCCATGCAACCGTTCGATCTCAGATCCAAGGGCTCTCGGAAGCCCGTATCATGGGAGAATGGAAAGCCACTACCCTGCCATTCGCACGCTGGCAGTTCGCTCCTACTTGTCCCCGCACATCCTTCAATACTACATTGGTTCGCTCCTAGTCGTCCCGTCCATTCACATTACGGCAGTTCCACTAATCCTAACCCTCCTCCCAAATCCATGGCGTCCCAAATCTCCACGATCAGCGGTGAGTACAAGGTTAGAACCATCACCGGCGATGAGTTCGACGTCATCTACACCCGTTCTTCCACGACGGTGAAATGATGCCTTTCTTGCTTCAGCCGCATGTTTGAAAACTCAGATGATGAGTGGGTCACTGGGCTAGATGTTGAGTACACCATAGTCCTGGGATGAGAGAAGGATCTAAAGGACGAAGAGAGGAAGAAGCCCGCCGTGATCCAGGTTTGCATACATAACGTTTGCTTGGTCTACCACATATGCCATGCCGACGTTGAGTGCCAGGATTTTAAGAACTTCCTCAAGGACAAAACAGTGAAATTCGTTACTGTAGACTTTGGTAACGACAAGGAAGTCCTGCATCGGATAAGCCTCGTTGTAGGCAACACCTTCGACCTCCAGAAGAATCGGCTGGTGTCCTCTCGTCAGCCTTCAATGCTGACCCTGGCAGGAGCCATGGTTCATCCTTCATACGGTAAACTGGAGAAACCTCATTACCCGTTTCATCGTCATGCATGGCAGCGGAATGTACTAGATATAGACCACATCCACTACGCTGCAATGGATGGCTACCTTTGCTTCAATATCTACAAGGGTTGGATGAAGAGCAACAGCCAAGTGTGCGGTTCAAGCAAAGAAGTATCGGCCAAGAGGAAGAGGGACAAGGACGAAGTCGAGGACGTGGACGAGGACTCCGAGTAAGGTGGCGGTGTCGTTGCTCATGGTGGTTCTAATGCAGTGTCTACCAGAATAGTTGCAAAGTTTAATTTCAGGTGTGCTTAATTTAATTTGAGGGGTGTGTTGTGCTGAGCCCCCAGCAGAACTATGTTATGTTTCTTCTCGTTACTTTAACTCTTCAGTATGTACATACTAGTATTTCTTACATTTCATCTTTTAGTTGGTATAGTACTACCACTCGTTTCTTCACATTATATACGCACAATATATATGCCCAACATCATATAGCCAGCAGTTTAGTTGTCAAAGAATTTCAGGGTGCTTAGTTTTGTCAAAGAATTCCAGGATGCTTAGAGGGTGCTTGGATCCAAGGGACTTATTTTAGTCCGACTAAAAATAGTCTCTTTAAGAGGCTAAAGTTCCAAGCACCTCTGACTAAAGAGGGGCTAAAACTAGTCTTGAGACTAATTTTTTTAGTCAGGGGTACCCCTACAAAAAGTTGGATTAGTCCTCTCTCTACTCATTTAACTCCTCTCCTTTAACACAGGCGAGTTCTGGATTGGAGGGTTTGGAGGATAATAAATGCTCATTAACTTGACTTTAGCCTTTTTAGTATTTGGATCCAAGCATGGGTGAGGCTAGCATGTTTTAGTCCCACTACTTTTAGTCATGGGACTAAAACGTATCCAAGCACCCTCTTAGTTTTATTTGAGGGGTGGGTTGTGCTGGACACCATTATTGTGACTAGCCTTTTTAATAGTACTATATGCATAATTTGGCGACAAGCGCTCTCTATATGTACCACCTTTTTTTTAATTTCAATTTTTGCTCCATGGTGCAATCCATCGATAGTACTACTGTACAAAAGTATACATTTTTAAAAGGCTAGAGTACTGTTCATCACATATATAGCCAGTTAAATTCTCAACCTAGAATGACATGCATGCCATGCAGTAAACCGATACGCAAGAAGTATAGTAAAAATGAGGTGATTTTACCGAGCGATCGGCGGGGGAGCATGGCCTGTCATGCGGTCCCTCGTGTCATGATGTACCAAGGCGATGCGCGTGTCCCTCTTGAGGCAGAAGCAATATTAGTACGTGGTTTGAGATGGTGGCGAACCGAAGTGTGAAATAATGGTTGCTTCGTCTGTCTGGGAAAGTGCGGCATTGTGATTTGACGTCTCATTGCTCATTACTACTACTGGGCCGGTACGAGTGGGGTGCGTCCCCCTGCTATTCTACACTGTTATTTGGTGCTTGACACGTTGACCCGGTTGCTATATGTCCCACATGTCAGCGACAGGAAGTACAGAATTCATGAAAGGGAGCGCCGATGGAGGAGTATACTATAGAATTCATGAAAGGGAGCGACTTAGTTTTGGAAAAAATCTGTTTTTACGGAGTACGTACCCACTAGGGTTTATAGGGCTCATCTAAAAAACATTCGTTTTTCCGTTTGATATGTCTCAATTCTACTATACTAGTAGTAGTACCATTGCATGTTGGATTTCGAGGTGCGTTAGATCACCCGACGCAAGCAGTGTCAAGAGGAAACTAACCAATGCATGTACAAGTTCATGGAGATTTAGTGGTCATTCATGCATTCGTTCTAATTAATGCCTCGGTAAACATAACTTCTTGAGAAAAACGAGTGTACTAATTACTTGTGCAAAATACGAAATTAATTCGACCACTCACCGTCTACCTTGGTTGGAGAGATTTTGAAATTGAGCCATAAACTAGAAAGGAGGGAGTAGTAACTTTTGTCTCGATTACTATTTGTGGCCTTGTATAGATGCAAAATGTATTTTTTCATAGTGGCCTTGTATAAGTAAATGGAGGGAGTACTAACCAAAGTACATAGTAGGGACGAGGAGTAAACGGAGGGAGTAGTAAAATTTTCTCCTCGTGCTGCGAGCCACCGCACGCGTGGGCGAGGGAGCGGGCGTAAGGCGTAGTAAGCAAGCTTCACCTCATCCTACGAGCCACCGCGCCCGTGGGCGGGGGAGACGGCGTACTAAGCAAGCTTCTCCTTGTTGTGCGAGTTGACGGGACACATCAAAAGTACTCCAGTGTATAGAGCCTTGCCTCTAAGGTAGGCCCCACATGGTTTGCCTCTTTTTTTAATTTAACATAACGTGTCAAGTCGCAATTTGTTTGTTCACCCATGGTAGACGATCCTCCCTCCACCAAGTGGACAACCAGTACACGTGCCAAATTACCATGTGGGCTGCCTTTTTCGTACAGAAATGAGCTCCACCGTGTACCCGCGCGGGTGTGGTTGGGAAAGAGACGGGAGTACGTGCGCTGTGCATGCACCTCTTCTCTTCGTGCACGTCCCCCACCTACGTGTGTGTGTGTGAGAGAGATACAAACCTAGACATAATGCGCTATCCATCCCCATGCCTCCGCCCAGTCCGACCACCATTCACCACCACGCCCCACTCCTCCTCACCTTATCTCTCATCGTTCTCCCTCCATTTTTATATACAAGGGGCCACTGTCAAAATTACAATTTGCAGATATACAGCCACTAACACTAATCGATGCAATATTAATGGTGTTTGCCTTGTGGTACTAGCAAAGGAGGACATTAATTATCCCTTGCATGCATGCGGGAGTTTGTAAAAAAATGCATCTTGATGTTCCGTGCAATGCACGGGCATCTTGCTAGTCCATGAAAACAACACATGGCAAAATTCCATGGCGAACGAGGGTTTTGAATCTATTGGGAGGGGCTATTTGGATCTTGCCTGGGGTAGCCAAAATATTGGCGACCATTTTGTCCACCGGTGCCTTTGCCACCGATGAACGAGGAATGGCTCGGGTGCTCATGCTATCATGCATCCTCCAGCGCGCACGTTGGAGACGAGCTCGCATGAGCTGTGTTTTTTTATCCCACAACGCCGCCCGAGCCACCCGCAGACCGACCGGCGACCCGCAAATTACGCCATCCAAACGTAGCTGCACACATTATGACAGCAACTCAACCAACCAGACGAAATTCACGCAAACACGTAGACAAACTGATCTTTCATATAAACAACGATGGAAATCATATAAAATACCGGATTTTCATACAAACATGACGGATTTCATTACATTCAAATGAACTACGCGGTGCTAGTTCTGGACAGCACAGGTATATAATACCTGGCCTAAATGGTCGCCCGCCGATCGATTTGTGTTGCTCATGTCCGGCAGCACGATCACCGGATTGCCGGGAGCCCCGGAGGTATATGCTTCAGCGCAAAGGACGGCTCGCTTCCCCATTGCCCAACTGATATCATTGGCTGGTGCCGAAGATGATGGTGGCCGGCGCCGGTTTGAGTTCATCACCGTCCACTACTTCGCCATGGCCGGCACTGGCTCGAGTTCATCCTAACATTCCCCTCTTCCGTGGATCCCCTGCAGGGTCGACGAAGGTCCTCACAAAAAATGGATCCGGCAAGACACCTGCTGTGTACGCCGGTGTCGCCTCTGCGGTGGCCTTCATGGGACCCAAGCGGCGGCGGCCTCCCGTGTTCTACTTCTCCTCGATGATGGCGGCGGACGTGGAGGCGCTGGCCACCGACTCGTCGCTCTCCGTGCACCCGGCTACTGTTGCTGCTTGCATGGTGCGGCCGCCGGCATGGGAGTCTCGGCCACAGAAACGGGAGACGCGGTACGAGGCGGCGGCGTGGACGGAAGCAACGACGCCCGTGCGCCGCTCCTCGTTGAGCTGGCCTGGAGCGGCGAGTTGCTGAACCGCGCGCCGGCTTGGGGCGGCAACTGGCTCCGTCGTGTGAGGGGAGGGATGTGGATCAGCGAGCTGCATAGCTCGTATCCGGCGGGCTACCCAGCTAGCTTGGATGCGGAATGACTACTCTTCGTAAGCCATTGTAAGAGTGGACAAAATGGTGGAGGAGATAGGGGAGCGGCCCGGTCATGAACGGACGTGTGTCCAGAGTGGGTTTCTTGGCTTCCACACGGGTGGGTTTCATGGAGGCGTTTGAATGCGGCACGGAGGCGTGTTCAGCCGGGCGTGCCGTGAGTGGCGCCCTCGACTCTGACCTAGGACACCGCGCCGTTCTTCCACTGACATGTGGGCTCTTTGGGTGCATGGCATGCATGTTAGTGACCCAACGCAGGCAGCGCATAGCAGAGGAACCTTTGGTGGGCCAGGGCGGTCAGAAGCGGGCATTTCATAAACCGATGATTGTTCATTGAGTGTGATGTCATCTTTTTCATGTAGATAAGCCTACTATGTTGATAGCCCGTTCGATATGTTGTGATTCATAAAGACCGCTGCAAACATCAATGTTCTGCTTATCACAGATAAGATTGATTAATACCCGTAGCAATCCATGTCCTTAACAAAGGGTGCATGCACGTATAGGTTGAACGTGTGTCTTGCGTCGTGTGCTGTGTGCATGCAGGCGTGCGAGTGTTGCGTGCGTGCAAGGGTACGTTTCAGTGTTGCATGCATGGGTGCGTATGTGCGTGTGTTCGTGAGTGCATGTGTACGTGTCAGTGTTGCACGCCAGCATGCGTGCGTGTGTACGTGCCAGTGTTGCACGCCTACATGCGTGCGTGTCTTGCGTGCGTGCATGTGTACGTGCGGGGTGAGGCTACACGTAAGTCGACTGACTTTTTCATCTCTGGTCATTTGATTTTCCAGCCGTTGGATACGAAATCAAGGGCCTCCAGTTTATCATCAAACTCCACCCCCCTGAGCCGCCAGCCACCACTAGCCCGCCCTCCCTGAAACCACTCCCCACCACCGGTCCGCCGCCGCACCGGCCATCCCTCTAGCCCCCCCCCCCCCCCCGCCGAACTTTTTCTCCGGGGATCCCCACCCCACCGCCCAATGAACGCCCCCCAACCGCCGGTGACTGCCAACCAGAGGTCTCATGACTTCGAATACCCACCGACCACTAATTTATTACCATTTCTGTCCTTCATATACACGCTGATGGGTGGGCCCTATGGTAATGTGCGCTGCTGAATGTGGACCGTTTGACTGGTCAATTGATCGTGTTATCAACAAATTACGGAGCTGTATGGTGAGCCAGTGACCGTATGATGACCCTAAAATGTACTCCTATTTTATTAACACAATACAGACTCAAACTACCATTTCTTTCTTTCATATACGGGCTGACAGGTGGGCCCCACGGTTACGCGCCTCGATGGTGCAACACTAGTTGCACCGCGTGGAATGTTTGACTGGTCAATTGATTGTGTCATCAACAAAATACGGAGTTGTACGGGTGAGCCAGTGACCGTATAATCATGATATGTATTTGTTTAACATGGTACAGACGCAAGGGCTCATATATACGTGCAAGCACTCACTGCTATAAGCGCACACACGCAAACCCTACCCCTATGAGCACCATCGAGAGAGTGGGCCAGCATATATGATCTTGAGATTTTACGAAGTCACCATAGGTGCCTCGTAGTCGAGTGGAACGTCTCCTCCCACTGAACGTATGTCGCTGGAAAATACTGAAATTAACACAAGATAAATGCGAGCACCAGGACTTTAACCTTGGTGGGCTCGAGAAACCACTGTCCTCTAACCATCCAACCACATGTTGGTTAGCACGACAAAATGTATGTGGTGACCATGATGAGCTTATTCTGAAGTCCAGTGACCATATCGTGCTTTCGCTTCAAATACTATGACCGTAAGTGTCGTCAACAAAATACGGAGCACGCATCAAATGCAAAGTCCGTCAGTGTCATCAACAAAATATGGAGACGTATCGTGAGCTAGATACCGTTGTACTATTGTATATGCTTATTTTCTTAGTGGCCGATTGCGTGTGTGGTGTGGGGGGCACATCATTTCTAGTTGCGGTGGGTCAACATGAAGACTCATGGGTTGGTTCCATCCCGCGCCACATATAGGTTGGACCGAGACGTGTTATACGAAGACCCATGTGGAGGACTCGGCGTACAACACGAAGCTACCAGAGTCGCGGAGGACTCTATCCCCACTGGTGATAAGCCGACTATATATGATTTGTAACCCTAGGCCCTTAGTATGTTATACAAGCTTGGGGGCTAGTTCGTCGATAGTATACACACACGCACAATGCCTGGTATTCACGTGTACTTTGTACACACCCCTATCACTAATATACAGTACCAGGAGTAGGCTCTTTCTTCAACTGCAATTGAATTCTAGCATGTGCATGTGTTTATTTCATATTATCGATCCATAGAGTGAGAGCGGTTTGAAATACATGCAATGGATGCTTTTGCAATTCATATATAAACATTAATTAGTACACTCCATGTTGTAAGTGTGAAGCACTTTATACATTTGTCACTTGCATGGATACATTCCAAATTGCGAGCTACGAAATATAATACATGTCGAATTCAACATAAAGGGGGTTTTGAAGATTCGAATTCATAGGAAGTGCATTCATCTATTTGAACCCGAGATAATGACATTTATAAATCAGATGTAAAATGGGGCATCAATCTTTATTGTGAGTTTGAACATGCTATATATATATTCATACGCATATCTAACTTTTTTTTGCAACCAAGGAGATTATATCTGAAACCATGGATGAACTGATGTAAGTTGCACATTTTTTAATATATACTCATGTACAATGTATATTAAAATGTACCCCCTCCATTCCAAAATAATCGTAGCTTTAGGATTTTCAAGAGTAAAGATTTGTGAAGTTTGACAAATCCTGAAATTTCAATTCAAGAGAACCAAAAACGTTAAGGCCTTCTTTGGTTCATAGGATAGGAATTTTATAGGAATAGGAAAATCATAGGAAGTGAGATGACATGCATGTCAATTCCTATAGAGAAAGAGATGCCATTTGGTGCATAGGATAGGATTTTTTCCATTGAGTCTAGGCTAATGTTTTTTTCCTCCAAAACATGAAGGATTGATTCCTATCCTACATAGGAATAGGAATCCATTCCTACAAACCAAAGTGCTTCAAAGGAATGTTTCCTTTGCAAATCCTATCTTATAGAATTCCTACAAAAATCCTACAAACCAAAGGAGGCCTTAGAATGCTTCTGCTCCCAAATATTGAACGAAGCGCCAAATAGGCCTCTGGTCACCCGAAACCGCGTGAGACTAATGTTTTGGTGGTAGGAAATTACTGTCCTGACTCTGGCCCGTGTAGCCTATCGGCCCGATGTCCAAAGGTCTAAACCGGGGTAGGTTTGTAACTTCACCAAGACGCCAGAGAAGCATTCATACACCGTGGGCGCCTACCCATGCGCTCGGCCGAAATCTATCCCGCCCACATTTGGGACACCTGACATGACTGTCCTACCCCCAACCCACAATATGTCCGGAATTTTAGATGGGGGGAAAGTTTGTAACTTTCCCCAAATTTCAAACAAGTGCGTCTCAAACCGAAACATTGTTCCCCCTTAGTTCCCCGCCTCCGTCCGTTTCCCCATTCATACTCCATGGGCGCAAAAACGCCCTCTCCACCAGCCGCGAAACCCCAGCCTCCTCCGTCCTTCACCCCATAGCGGCCAATCCACCGCCGCCCTCCTCCATCACGTCGGAGCCGGTACCCCGACGTCGTCGTCCAACGCAACCGCAACCGCAACGCCCTCAAGGACTTAGCAGCTGAAGCCGAGGCAGAGCTGCCTCCACGACGCCAACGCCAACGTGCGCCGTACCAGAACACTCCGACCACGCCATCCTGCGCCTCACTGCTGCGGCTCCACTGTCGCAACCGTCCACCGCACCGGAGCTGTTCCCGCTACACCGTCGTTCACCGCCTCGGATCTGCTTCCCCGCCGCCGACAGACGGCCACCGCACCACACTCAACAACTTGGCCATGGGTTCGTCCAAGGCTGCACCGTCCTCCACAACTTCTGGTTTCCGACGAACAACAAGAAGATCGGCGAAAAAACAGAAGGAGGACACAGGACTGCCAGCATAAAGAGGTACTCCTCTTCCCTTATTCGTGCAAATCTTACGTCTCCGCTCACACCGTATTCATCCCACGAAAGAAACTAGTTGAGCGCTTCTTACTGCATCTTCTTCGTGACACTAAATGCACAAGGTTTCCTCCCTTTTACTATTTCACCTTTGCTAGAGGTCAGTAGCCCGCCTGGATTTCAATTCAGGGCCAGTCGAACCGCAATTAAAAGAAGCAGCACCCGCTTAGGCGCGCGGAGCACCTAGTCCGCCTGTTCCCCGGGGAAGCGGCGCATCGGTGTCTATCATAGGGGTGTGGGGCACAGGAGCTGCTTGCGCCCGATCTGGAGGTCGGCGGGGCTTGAATGGATGGCCGTGGGGGCGGTGCCAAGAACGGCGGTGCGGTGAGGTCGAGGGGAGGGCGCAGGCAGGGGAGGAATACTGGGCCGGTGGTCGCTGGCGTTTCGAGGAAGATCGTCAACACTGACTCACTAGAGGTAGATGAAGGTGATCTGCCCGTTCTTTGTACATCGGACGGTGCAGAAAAAATGGACTAACCCATTTGCTTTCAGTCGACTGTTATTTTCATAGAATCCTGTAGTAATTTAGTGTGCCAAGCATGTTGTAGAGCTATCATATGTCTCCCGTCATTTATTTCTCACCGACCTGCTATCTGCTACCTTTACACTGTACTAATTGTGCACACACTTCACCCATACTCACACTATTGTTTTTTTATGCATGGGTATTTCAGACTCTGACGCAGTGTTGATGAATGCAGAAAAGAAAAGATAGAAGTCGATCCAGTGTAATTCGAAGATAAGCACTAAGAGTTCCAGCGCTCTAATGGGTGAAGTGTCAGCAGTTGGAGACAATAAACTTAGCTCTGCAGTTGATGATCTCAATTGCCACACACAACCATCCCAGGTGCTTGCTTTAACTTCGCGCTGTCAAATGTGGTTGCATGTTGCATATGGTGTCTAGCTTGTATTGCTTCCAATTTGGTTAAATTGCATCTGCTTACTTTACACATTATAGCTTTGATAATGACATGCCTTCCTGTTTTTGATACATACTACATATGTCTATTAACCATGTTCGTACATCAAACTAATGCTCTTTTGTATCCCCCGTCAATCACTTATGATGAGACAGTCACCCGGGTGGGTTTCTGTGAGACGCCATACTCGTTTAAAGAGTGCAGTGTCATCCTCCCCACATGATTCTCATGAAACATCAAGGCTAAATGAAGATAGTCAACGTAGCTCTCTAGTTGATCACCGCAATTCCCCCACACCACCATCGCAGGTGCTTGCTCTTACTTGGCAGTGTGATATGTAGTGTTCGTCTTACATGAAAGTAGTGTTCGTGAGTATCATGCATCAATGAGTTCTGAAGAGCAAATTTTATTCCTTTTTCTTGTGGGTTTAACTTGACAAGGCAAAATCAAGAAAGAGGAAGGAAAAGAGTAAGGAAGGCGATGATAGTGGTCCTCTGTAGCAACGTAAACGGAGCATCTGTACCGATTCTCCTTTTACTGATAGTGCATTACAAGGTCGAAGTCTCCGCTCCCCTACTCCACCATCCAAGGTGCTTGCTCTAACTTGGCAGTGTGATATCTGGTTGCATGTTGCATATGGTGTCTAGCTCGTATTGCTCTTAATTAGTGTAAACTGCATCTGCTTAGATTACACATGATACATGTGAATATGACACACTTTCCTGTTTTTGGTACATACTATATCTTATGATAAGGCACCTTTAAGTCGCCACTGTGATATTGGTTGTGTCTTGCATATGATTTCTAGCATGTACTGCTTCTAATTTGTTGAAACGCCATACGGTTTGAACTTGGCAGAGTGATATTGGTTGCATCTTTCATATGGTGTCTAGCTTGCAGTGCTTCTAATTTGTTGAAATGCCTTCTGCTTAGTTACCACATCATAGGTGTGAATATGTCACACCATTCCGTTTTTCATACAAATTCCATCCTCGCATCATGTGTTTGCCTTTCATCCGAGTAGTGTTTGTCAGTATCATGCACGAATGAGTTCTGAAGAGCGAATTTTATTCCTTTTTCTTATCGGTTTGACTTCACAATGCAAAATCACTAAAATTGTAGGAAATTAGTCCGGCAGTGGATGATGGTGGTCCTTCGGAGCAACTCAAACAGGGGGTCTCTACAGATTCTACTCCGCCATCCTCCCAATAAGATTCGCAAGACAACACAAGGCTGGACAGTCAACGTAGCTGTGTAGCTGATGAGCACATCTCCCCTACTCCACCATCACAGGTGCTTGCTCTAACTTGACACTATTATATGTGGTTTCATGTTGCATATGATGTCTAGCTTGTATTGCTTCTAACTTGAATTGCATCTGCTTACTTTACACATAATGCCTGTGAATATGACACGTGTTCCTGTTTCTAGAACATACGTGTACATGATGAGCACATCTCCCCTACTCCACCATCACAGGTGCTTGCTCTTACTTGGAACTGTTATACGTGGTTGCGTTTTCCGTATGATGTCTAGTTTGTATTTCTTCTGATTATGTTGAATTGCATCTGCGTAGCTTACAACTCATACCTGCAATGATCACTTACCCATAAGACACATTTAACTTGGGACTGTGATGTAGGTTGCATCTTGCATTATCCTCTAGCTTGTACTGCTTCTAATTTCTTGAAATGGCACTTACGACGAGACACTTTTTACCTGATAGAGTGATATTGGTTGCATGTTCATATGGTGCCTAGCTTTCATTTCTTCTAATTTTGTTGAAATGCCTTCCGCTTACTGTTTTTTCATACATTGTGGCGACCCGACCCGAATGGATCAAGTCTACTGTGCTCGGGTGTCATCCCTGGATCAGTAATGCTGACACCACACAGTACATCGAAGGATTTATAGCAGAGTGGCAATCACACACTTATTACATCGTTGTCTCAAAGAGAACTTATTACAATAAATATGGCTTAAGGCCATCTAGTGTCGATAACAGCGGAAGACTTGGAAGATAAATGGGTCCATCAACTCCAACGGCATCACTGAGTATAGAACCACGACCTAAAAGCACCTTACTCGTCGTCTGAAAAGTCTGCAACATGAGAAGTTGCAGCCCGAAAACGGGTCAGCACATGGAATATGCTGGCAAAGTAACACATAGAGAATAATGAAATGAAACAGCTATACTATATGCATATATGGCTGGTGGATAGCTCTATGGTTACAGTTTTGCGTAAAGCCAGTTTTTCCCTAATGCAAAGGAATAAATTTATTTAACTATCATGGTGGTTGTTAAACATTGAGAATGGTTGACAGCATTCTCAATCCCAATTAAAAATAATTAAAACCCAACAACATTAATTAGAAGTAACATGTTGAGATTCACATGATATTCAAGTACTAGATACTCAAGTTGTCCATAACCGGGGACATGGCTAATCATGATTAGTTTGTACACTCTGCAGAGGTTTGCGCACTTTTCCCCACAAGACTCGATCGCCTCCGTTTGTTTTCTCGCACTACATGGTGTTTGAGAAACGGATGACCGAGACATAGTCTTTCAGAAGCGCTAGCACCTTACATGTGGGGTAGACTGTACCACCTACAACCCCTACATCTGCTAGTCCACCCCGTAAGAGCTCGCACAACTTAGTCAACTACGCCAGAGCCCATAGTAGCATGTGGCTGCACACGGAAGTTTCTAGCATGAATTATCTTATGATCCCTTTGGGCCTGGGTGGCGGTCCAAAAAAAAACAGGCAAGTCCTGATAGACATCAGGTGCCTCAATCCACCCAGATGTGTGTTTAAGTTGCCACCTTAGATAAACCATTAAAATTATCAACTCACGTCTGTCATGGATATCACTCACCCAATCCACGTCTACTAGCAAAGCATGGCATAATAAGCAAACGTAGAAGTAACTCCCAAAGGTTTCATAATAAAACAGGTGATAGGTACTACCTCATCTACTTCCCATCCCACAATTTAATTAGATCCTAATCATGCAATGTGTGAGGATTGATCTAATGCAATAAAACATGGGTTGTAGAAAAAGGTATGATCAAAGTGTTACTTGCCTTGCTGATGATCCGCGAGACCTAGGGTTTCGAAGTAACAGGCGGCGCAATCCGGGTAATCTATCGCAGACAAACAACAAGCATACAATAAGTACTCATCTAATGCACAGGTAAAACTCGAACAAGATATTGAACCAGGTAGTTCAACTTAAGAACTCCGGTTGCAAAGAAAGAACGAACCGAACAAAGAAAAGGAAAAACAAACGGCGGAAGAAAACAGCTCGGTTCTAGCAAGTTGAAACTAGGTCAAATTTTACCGGGGCAAAAACTTGTTTAAGTTGATTAGACGGAACGGCGGTTTCGAAACGAAACTCCAGGCGCTTGAATCACCTGATTCCGATAAACGAGCGAGAAGATAAACTAGAACGAAGATCAGATCTGAGATCGCGATCGCGGAATAACTCCGACGAGAAGAAAAATGAAGAACGGTTAAACGAACGGACGTTTGTTAACCTAGAAGAATCCGGTGATCACGTTCGTTAGGACGAACGGTCCGGCGAACGGTCTAAAGGCAACTAAATCGGAAAAGAAAACGAATCCGATCTAGGGTTTCGGAGAAGAAAACCGAACGAAAAACCGATCTAGAAAACCGGAACGGTTTAGAGAGGAACCGGAAAGAAAACGAATCGGAAGAGAAGAAAAGAATCGGAACGATTAGAAGAAAACGATCCGAGGAAAAGAGACGCGGGGCAACCTCCGGCGAGGGCTCCGGCGGCGTCGGCGTAGGGCGGCGGCGTGGGTGTGGGGTGGCGCGGCGGCGGTGTAGGGCGCGGCGTGGGGTGCGGTGGAGGGCTTGGGGTTTGATTTGATGGGTTTAGAGGGGGGGGTGTTGGGGTATTTATATTGGGGAGGGGAGGGGGTTTCTTGGGGTAGGGGACAAGAAATAGACTAGGAATAGGAAAAGGAAAACGAAACAAAGGAAAAAAGGGGGGATACCCTAGCCGGACTCGGCTAGCAAGAGGCGGCGGCGGCGGGCTGCGCCTGCCTGGCGCTGGCGCGCAGTGCGCAGGGGCTGGGGCGGTGGCTGGCCTAGGCCTTGGCCCGGCTGGCCTGGCGGGAGTCTCTTTTTTTTTTAAAACGGTTTCGCGCGCAGAAAAACACAGAAAAGAAAATCAAAACGAACTCCAAAAATTCTAAAGTAAATTTTCTCCGACTCCTAAAAATGAGCCGAACAAAATGAACTTTACTCCGGACCTAAAATGCAATTTTTGAAAACGCGCATTTTTCCCTATCCAAATAAAATGCAAATAAAACTCCGGCAAAACCAAAACTTGATCTATTTATTAAATCTTCATTTTTCCTCAATTTGGGAAAGTCATATTATTCCCTCTCTCATGTATATATTTTTTTTGATATCGGAAAAAATAATTGAAGATGAAATAAATAAATCAAATGATCCTCTTTTCAAATTCGAGAAGACTCTCAAATATGAAAATAACAAAATCTCCAACTCTCTCCGAAGGTCCTTGAGTTGCGTGAAATTTCTAGGATCAACCAAAATGCATGAAAATATGATATGCATGATGATCTAGTGTATAACATACCAAATTGCAAAATTTGGGATGTTACATACATATTCCATCCTCCTATCGTACGTGTGAATATGAAACACTGTCTTTTTTGTATATATTCCATCCTCCTATCCCGCGCTTGCCTTACATCAAAGTAGTGTTCGTCTGTATCATGCATCAACCAGTTATGCAGAGTTAATTTTATTCATCTTCTTGTGGTTTGGACTTCATAATGCAATATCAGAAAATAGGAAGGAAAAGAGTAAGTTAGGGGATGTTGGTGGTCCTCCGCACCGACGCAAACAGAGACTCTCTAGATTTGCCACTGCTACTGCTAATGAAGTTGAAGTCCCAAGTCTACATGATGAGTTCATCTCCCGTACTCCACCATCGCAGGTGCTTGCTCTAAGTTGACAGTGTGATAGTTGGTTTCATGTTGCATATGTTGTCTAGCCTGTATTTCTTCTATTTTGATTAAATTGCACCTGCTGAGTTTATACGTTATACATGTGCATATGACATGGCTTTCTGTGTCTAGAATACACTGCATCTATCTATCATACCATGTTCTCACATCAAAGTACTGCTGTTGTGTATCCCGCATCAGTCACTCATGATTGGACGCTTTTAACATGGCAGTTTGATAGTGGTTGCATCTTGCATTAATTTCTACATTGTACTGCTTCTAATTTTTCGAATTGCCACTTATGACAAGACACTTTTAACTTGGCAGAGTAATATTGGTTGCATCTTTCATATGGTTTCTAGCTTGCATTACTTCTATTTTCTTGAAAATCCTTCTGCTTAGTTTGCACATCGTAGCTGTGAATATGTCATGCCGTCCTGTTTTTCTTACATATTCCATCCTCATACGATTGTCTTACATCAAAGTATTCCTTGTCTGTATCATGCATCAATGAGTTCTGAAGAGTTATTTTATTCTTTTGTGTTGTGGGTACAACTTGACATGGCAAAGTCAAAAAAGAGCAAGGAAAATAATATAGTAGGGAGTGCTGTTACTCGTCGGGTGAAACGGAAAAGGTTCTACCGTCGAGATTCTGCTGGTACTTATAGTGCAGTAGAAGGTCCAAGTCCACTGGCTAAATCTACAAACACAGTATCACCTGCTCCACCAGCTGCAGCATCCGCTTCAACTGTACCAGCATCTCAACCAGTTACTCGTTCGTTTGCTCCGGAACTGGCCAGTTCCCAAGCTGCCTTCACATGTAACACTACTTCCGAAGCACTGCTGGCATAATAGGACTTGGCAAGATCAGATGAACCTCATGAGCATCAACACCAAGACGGTACCTGACCGAGTCAAGTTGCAGTTGCATGCTCCTTTATATGTACTCTCACAGTTTGATGTACACTAACACTTTCCATATTCGTTGTTGAACTACCACCACGGCGCAAGCGGAAACAGACATCAGGGATAATGCTTGTTAGATTAACAAAATCTAAAGGAGGAAGAATGGAGATCCATTTTGAGGCAGTTTTAAAAAGGCCACGTGATGCTACAGAGTCAGCCAAGTTAGTATCAAAGGCAGCCGTTGCCGTTAGGTGTCATGCATGTATCCTCCCAACGTGGATCCAGTACAGGAATGAGAAAGACAATACCCAGTTTAACACCTTCCTTGACCATTTATCCGTAAGTAATGTTATTCATCGCAATTAGTAATATTGTCTTGCTTTGTCCCATACTTTCTAGCTTCCTCCTAATAAGACTCACATTCTTTTTTCAACAGATGAGGTTCAAGTTGGATCTGAAAGATGATGCAACTAGACAAGCATGCACTCATGTTTTTCAGTCTGCTCTGTGACAGTATCGGTACCACCTTAGAAAATCTCGCTTTGAAGGCAAGGCTAACAATGAAATCGCCCAAACATCTCTAGTGGAATATATTACAGATGAACACTAGACAACCCTCGTTAAACACTGGTCTGATCCAAAGTATCAGGTAGGCTATATGTATTTGATCAGACCACATATTGAACTTATATTTATGTATGTGCCTTACAAGTGTATCTTCTTATAGGCTAACTATTTGAAGAACAAAACCAACCGTTCTAAAGTGAAATTCCAACAGACCACAAGATCTTGTAGCTATATGGCACACTACGAGGCTCTTTTAAATAGCTGCTACTTCTTTTTTTGTGTGCCATATTATCGTATCTATATTGACTTGTTCCAAATACAGAGGAAATCCTGTGTGGACCAAAAAGAACCTGAACCGAATGCAGTGCAAATCATCAAGGATTGCCACACCAGCAAGATGAAGGGCATGAGCACACCAGTTCAAGCCGCTGTTGTAAGTCCTTACTCCTCCTGCCTTGAACTGATTGGTACTATGATGTGTTCATTTAACTACTTGGTTTGCAGCCAATGTCAGTTACTCTGTTCACTTTTATTCACAGTTGTCTTAACGTATCATTTCACCTTACATGGTTTAAAAGAGATGAAGGATATTCTTTTGGTCTTGATCTGTAATCTAGTTGTTATGTTCACGTGCGCACACAATGATAAAATAGCTTGTTTGTTTTATATATGTTTGCCCATGATATGAATGATGTCATACTATGTTCATCCTACTTTAAACCATGTCTCTTTATCCTTAGATGTCAACGAATGTGAGGAAATAGACAATAC
The DNA here is from genome assembly GCF_056163025.1 of Triticum urartu. Taxonomy (NCBI): domain Eukaryota; kingdom Viridiplantae; phylum Streptophyta; class Magnoliopsida; order Poales; family Poaceae; genus Triticum; species Triticum urartu. The sequence goes on along the minus strand of NC_141878.1, from coordinate 378,528,001 downwards.
AGTAGGCATGCTACATGGACATATGTTCCGAGAGTGATTTTATTATGTAGTTGGCACTACAATACATGCTAATGTATTACAGTAGTTCACCAAAATAAGTTATGTATAAATGTTTAACCTACTTTGTTTGTTTTTGTCTCATTAGTAACTTATCTGGTACACTAATCTACAAGTTCAAACTTTCAGGAAGCTATGGAACAAATGATTGAACAGCCACAACCACCTGAAGGTGACGAGGCTACTACAGGCTCAATGTCACCTCTTGCTGCATTGCGTCAGTATCTCTCCACTAATAGTGCAAAAAGCACCTTCCTGCGTAATTCTGGGTTGGTTGTCAAGGTAACCTCGTCCAAATCGCCTACTGAAAAAAATCTTCCTGCTAGACAGAGTGATATATCTGTGCTCCAGACACAAGTCCAATCCCTAATGGACGTTGTTTCAGAAACAAGAATAGTGGTTGAGAAATGTCATCAAGATATGAATGTTTTTGAAACCAGACTATTAGACATTCGCTTCGTTGTTCAAGAGCAATGGCGGAAAAAAAGGTGGAGATCGTGCTGCTCCATCAGATTCTACAACCTGAAACATTAGCACTCAGGTCAAATGATCTGTGCTTCTATACATCTGATGGTGCTTTTATCTGGAATGACTGTAAACTTTATGCCAACATGCCTTTTGTTGTATGGTTGGAATTTATTTTGTTGTGATACAACATTTATGATGCTGCCTCAGGCTGCAGTAATTACGACGCTATTTTTGTATAGTGTAGGTTTATCTTAGTAATGTATTCGGCCGAAACCTTCGTAGGAGCCCAACATGCCAACATTCGTCGGGCCCATTCCAATTGGGCTAAAAACGATTACGGGCCGAAATTGGCATGTAGCCTACTAAAAATATCTAGGCCTAAATCAGCATACGCTTTCATATTTTTCTGGTAGGCCTGTGCCCATAGTGGGCCTTTAATAGGCCTAAACATAATTTGGGCCCTCAGTATAAATAGGCCGTTTACAGGATTAAATATTTCGAACCCGTAAAATACATGGGCCTTTAATAGACAGAAAGTGAGATTGGGCCCTGATTATGCCAACTAACCCACTGGACTTTAACAGGCCGAAATTCGGACGGGCCATAAATGCGCCGACCTAATACACGGGCCTTTAACAGGCCGGAACTTCGGTCAGGCTAGATTATTGTCATTTTTATATGGGCCGTTAATGGGCCCGATATGACGTTGGGCCACATATGGCCCATGGTTTACGTCTGGCGTTAACAGGCCGAAAATGACAACAGGCCGAAAGTGGCCCAAAGCTATAGTGGGCCTCTAACAGGCCGAATGTCAGACATGGCCGAATATGACCCAAATCCTTCATGGTCGTTTATGGGCCGAAAGTATTGATGGCCTATAAATGGGCCCAAATGAAGCCAGACCTATAACAGGCCAGAAATACACCAGGCCGTAATTCGGCCCAATTACTCAGCGGACTGTTAACGGGCCAGAAGTGACCATGGGCTGCGTTGATGACAAGTTTAGGACAGGCCGTTGACGGGCCGATTTGACAGAGAATGTTGGGCCTTTAGCTGGGCCGGCCCATTATGGTCGACATAATCTTGTGGGCCTTTAGCTGGGCCGACCCAATGTGGTCCGCAAAATCTTGTGGGCCTTTAGCTGGGCCGGCCCATTATGGTCTGCAAAATCGTGTGGGCCTTTAGGTGGGCCGGCCCATTATGGTCCGCTAAATTTTGTGGGGCTTTAGCAGGGCCGGCCCATTATGGTCCGCTAAATCTTATGGGCCTTCGGTTGGGCCGGCCCATTTAATCTTTGTGGGCCACTTTTGGGCTGGTCCACGTGTCAACATATCATAGGCCCATCTCGACTGTTGGATGAGTGATACCTGTGCCAACGCGTGGATCCGTCAGCCAATGAGAATTTTACACGTGGAAAATCGGCATTGGTCGTGGCTGTTAACGGGTTATCGGATCCAAAATCCGACCCGATAGCTTAACGATGTTCCGTTACGGTGGATGCCACGTGTCGGTCACCCTTGACGGAAGCACTTCTGTGAAGCGCGATTTATCATCATGGAAGTGGACACTTTCGTGATGATAATTTTGGCAATGTCATGGAACACTTCTATGACAGCACATGTATGACTATCTTGATTCTGTCATAAATTTGTCATGGATGTACATGCATGACAGAAAACGTGACCTACTGTGACAAACATGTATCATCATGGAAGTGTATTTTTTTGTAGTGGTGGGGTAGATAACGGAGGCGCGTGGTGTGGGAGAACATCAAAGCAAGGGCCCGGTTGTCTTGGATTGGTGGAGGAGGACGGTGGTTACCCGTCGTGAATCAGCCCCCGGCCCCAACTCGCCTATAAAAGAAGGAGCGGGGGAAGAAGCAGAGGCATTCACCCGCATTCCTCTCTTTCTCCATACTTTGTTTTCTTCTGGCCATGTTGATGAGAGGAGCCCGGGGCCAAGCTCCGGGTTCCAGCTTGGAGTTGTTGAAGATGATAATAAGAGCTCGTGCCAGCACCTGGGGAGTGAGTCTGGTCCTTGGCCCAAAAGGACACTATGGATGCGGTCGAGGTGGCCGAGCTACTCGTGGGCCATGGAGCGGTGCGCACAAGGCCCCTGGTAAACCCAGCATTGCCCCTCCCGGAGTAACCGGGATCATTGCTGAAGATGGCGGTGTCACCCCGTCCCTCGAGGAGGGGAGTGGTGCCCCTCATGCGCCTCAGATGCAGCCATCGCCCGCAGCTTCTCCGAGGTGACGGCCCAAGGGGTCGGCGTCTCCTTGGAGTGGAGGTGGTGAAGAATGAATGAGGGAGGACGGAGAAGGTGGGTGGCAGGCCACCAGGTCGGAGTATGAAGGCACCGACGCCTTCATCTCCTACTGTTGGACCACTGCCTCATCTTTCCGCTCCTCCCGTAACGCCCTCGATGCGGCTATATCTCCTACGTGTTGAAGCACGACTTAGAGGCATAACCACATTGAAAGCAATGTCGCAAGTGAGGTAATCTTCGCAAACAACCCATGTAATATAAATAGAAGGGGAAAGGATACATAGTTGGCTTACACTCACCGCGTCACACAAATATTATAAATAACATTAAATTCATTCAATACAATCAGGGCCCGACTACGGTACCAAAATGAAGAACAACCCCCAAATGCGACAAAATCCCCGATCACCCCAACTGGGCACCACTATTGATCATCTGGGAAAGACACGTAGTAACGGCGAGAGTCTTCATCAAACTCCCATTTGAGCTCGGTCATGTCATGTGGAACGGTATCATCGGTCCCTGCATCTGGTTTGGAAGTAATCTGTGAGTCACGGGGACTCAGCAATCTCACACCCTCGCGATCAAGACTATTTAAGCTTACAGGTAAGGCAAAGGTATGAGGTGGAGCTGCAGCAAGCGACTAGCTTATATGGTGGCTAACATAATCGCAAAAGAGAGCGAGAAGAGAAGGCAAAAGCATGGTCGAACAACTATGATCAAGAAGTGATCCTAGAACAACCTACGTCAAGCATTACTCCAACACCGTGTTCACTTCCCGGACTCCGCCGAGAAGAGACCATCACGGTTACACACGCGGTTGGTGCATTTTATTTAAGTTAAGTTTCATGTAATCTACAACCGGACATTAACAAATTCCCATCTGCCCATAACCGCAGGCACGGCTTTCGAAAGTTCAAATCCCTGCAGGGGAGTCCCAACTTAGCCCATCACAAGCTCTCACAGGCAACGAAGGATATTCCTTCTCCCAAGACAATCCGATCAGACTCGGCATCTCGGTTACAAGACATGCTCGACAATGGTAAAACAAGTCCAGCAACACCGCCCGAATGTGCTGACAAATCCCGATAGGAGCTGCACATATCTCGTTCTTAGGGCACACTCAGATTGTCCAAACGTCCGGTAGGCCAGCCCAGAGTTGCCCCTTGTGGCCACCGGCGGCAGACGAGGTGGACCAACACTCAGAGGAGCACTGGCCCCGGGGGGGGGGGGGGGTTAAATAAGATGACCCTTGGGCTCCGGAAACCAAAGGGAAAAAGAGGCTAGGTGGCAAATGGTAAAACCAAGGTTGGGCATTGCTGGAGGAGTTTTATTCAAGGCGAACTGTCAAGGGGTTCCCATTATAACCCAACCGTGTAAGGAACGCAAAATCCGGGAACGTAACACCGATATGACGGAAACTAGGGCGGCAAGAGTGGAACAAAACACTAGGCATAAGGCCGAGCCTTCCACCCTTTACCAAGTATATAGCTGCATTAAGATGAACAAGATAATATTGTGATATCCCAACAATAAACAAAGTTCCAACAAGGAACGAACTCCAATCTTCACCTACAACTAGCAACGCTATAAGAGGGGTTGAGCAAAGCGGTAACATAGCCAAACCATGGTTTGCTAGGACATGGTGGGTTAGAGGTTTGACATGGCAATATGGGAGGCATGATAAGCAAGTGGTAGGTATCGTAGGATAGGCATAGCAAAAGAGCGAGCATCTAGCAAGCAAAGATAGAAGTGATTTCGAGGGTATGGTCATCTTTCCTGCAAAGTTCTCAGAGTTGACTTGATCCTCGTAAACGAACTCAACGGGCTCCTCGTTCATGAACTCGTCTCCCGGCTCTACCCAAACAAGAACAACAAGCAAAAGGAGCACAATCAACCACGTGCAATGCTCAAGCAACATGATGCAAACATGGTATGATATGCGGGATGCGGTATGTGATGCATATGCAAGATTTGCAAAGGAATGATTGAAACTGGCCTCAACTTGGAAATCCAAGAGTTCCACTGAAAAGGTGAGTTGATTTCGGTAGAAATCGATATAAAGATCACCAGAATCGGATGCACGGTTTGGAAATGGAAAGCAAAACAAATATGGCACCGGTCTGCGAAAATCAGTAAGTGGCCATTTAAATGCATCAAGTAAAATATGCTACAGCACTCAAACATGGCAAAAAAATACATGGCAGGGATCCACTCATGAATCTTGACAAAAGATGAACAATGAGCTACGGCTAATTCACCCATTAACTGGTTCAAACAAGCATGGCAAAAGTGCAAATGATAACAGGTTTCAGACTTAGTGAAATTAACACAAGCCTGGAATTTATCAGCAGGAAGCAATCTTTAGAGCATGAAAACTACATGCTACAGGAACATATCATGGCAAAGCAAGGCATGGCATGAAGCTACTCTAAGGACATAGCAAAATTCCCTTAGTGACCTTGAGCCAAAAGGGATCAGAAAATTCAATTGCAAGCATGTGAACACAGCAAAAACATAAACAGATTCAGACTTAGTGAAAAACTGGAGCATGCGAAACAGTTAACGGGTAGGCATGTTTACGAGCTCGATGCACTCACTAAAGAGCATGTCATGACAAACTAAGCATACACCCATCAAGAAGACATGGCATAGAAGCTAGACATGGCAAGAACAACATCATGGCATGCACGGATCAACAACAACACCCTCGGCAAAATCGCTAAACATGTCAACAATCTGCCGGGATCATTTTATAGCAAAAGTAGAGCTCGATTGACTCAAGCTAGGATGCTCCATAATTTCAAACAAAGACATGGATGGATAGAGCACCACAATGTTAACAAAACATCCTTATTGGTCATCCTCAAAAGAGGGACGGATCACTAGGAAACAACAAGAACATATGGCATAAAAACAATATCAGGACAAGGGCTTAGTGAAATTCTAAGTCCCTGAAATTAGCATTACCGATTACGCTAGTTTGCAAGCTTGTGCTAGTCACCACAAAGATCAAAAAAATACATGATATACAACCCTGTAAATATGTCATGGCATATAACAAAGCACATGTAGAGCTCAGGATCATAGCATGCACACATTAATCATGGCAAAAATGACGAAATGCCATTTGCTGAAACAGATCTGACAAATTCATCACATAGCCCTCTTCCAACAGCATTTCGGGCATCCAGATGAGCTCAAATGAAAATGATGCAATGAGATGAAATGATGTACTCATCGAGACGAACATGTTGATATGCTACACGCACAAATCGGAGCTACGGATGCAGAGTTATGGCATGCGGAAAAAGATAAAAATTAGGGTTACGGGATGAAAAAGTCAACCCTCACATTTTTGGATCTGGATCTGGTCGATCTACTGTAGTAGCAGGGCGCACGACCTGAGGATGACCGGCCGGAGTTGTGGTCGCCGGAGAGAGGAAACCGGCCGGACGGCGAGGACTTGGGCGGCGCGGCCGGATCCCTCCCGCGGCGGCAGCGGTGAGGACTAGCGGCGAGGCGACGGTGGCCGGAGCGGCGAGCTTCGCCGGAGACGCGTGGCGGCGGGTCGGACTCGAGGCGGAGCGGGGCGGCTCCGACGATGGCGCGCGGCGGCGCCGGGCGGAGAAGCAGGCCGGCGCGGGCGCAGTTCCCTAGCGCGGGCGCGGACGGCGGACGATGCGGGCCGGGGAGGGCCCGCCCTGGGCCTTGCGGGCTGGCGGCAGAGGAGGCCGGGCGGTGCCACATGGCACTTCCCGATTGGGCGCGGGGGCGGCGGCGGCTTTGTCCGGCGGCGGCGGACGTGTCCGGCCGCACGGAGAGGAGCGGGGCTAGGGTTAGGGTGCGAATGGACCCGGAATTTCGGGGGAGAAGGCCTTTTTATAGGTAGGAGGAGCTAGGAGGCTCCAAATGGAGTGCGGTTTTCGGCCACGCGATCATGATCGAACGCTCTAGACGATAGGAGAGGTTTAGGTGGGTTTTGGGCTAAATTGGAAGGGTGTTGGGCTGCAACTCACATGAGGCCTTTTCGGTCCCTCGGTTAACCGTTGGAGTATCAAACGAAGTCCAAATGGCACGAAACTTGACATGCGGTCTACCGGTAGTAAACCAAGGCCGCATGACAAGTCTCGGTCCAATCCAGAAATATTTAATGCCCACACACGAAAAGAGGTAGAAAGGACCACTGAAGGACATAGGAGCGCCGGAATGCAAAACGGACAACGGGGAAAATGCTCGGATGCATGAGACGAACACGTATGCAAATGGAATGCACATGATGACATGATATGAGATGCATGACAAAGACAAAACGCACGGAGACAAAAACCCGACAACGATGAAATAAAATAACTTAGTGCCAGAAACGACAAGAGTTGGAGTACAGATAAGGTAAATTACATCCGGGGTGTTACACCTCCCCTCTCTCCTCGGCACCATCATCACCGGTCTTCCGGTAGCCGGGGAGAGGATCGCTCTCTTAGGGCTGTCTGCCTCCTCTAGCAGTCTTCCAGCTGAGCCCCGGCAGCCTCTCCTGTCGGTGCTTACGCTGGGGCTTCTCGCCGACCCTGGAGATGGTGACCATAGGAGTGTCGGGCAGCTCCTTTCGCTCCCCCTCCTTCGCAGCCTCTCCACTACAGATCTTGTCAGGATGTGCCCGGCAGGACCTGATGGGATTGATTAGGGCCTTCCCATAGGCTCTCCTTTTGCCCTCTTCCCCTTCCATCGTAGTGCCTGGGAGGAGAGGGACAAGAAAGGGATCACGGGGCACTTATCTTTTTTTAGCATAAAATCTGTAGGCACTTGCCAAACTTTAGTTCAAAAAATAATGTAATTTCTTGAATCCATGTTTATGTTCTGTGAGATTTGTACTTGTTTACCAGCATATTAATGAAAAAGATGAACTTTGTCGGGCACTTGTGCATGTAAGATAACCATGCAGAGGTGAAATGTGTGACGCCCCCAATTCGACCGTACACTAATCATACACGTAAATGTGTACGATCAAGATCAGGGACTCACAGGAAGATATCACAACACAACTCTACAAATAAAATAAGTCATACAAGCATCATATTACAAGCCAGGGGCCTCGAGGGCTCGAATACAAGAGCTCGATCATAGACGAGTCAGCGGAAGTAACAATATCTGAGTACAGACATAAGTTAAACAAGTTTGCCTTAAGAAGGCTAGCACAAACTGGGATACAGATCGAAAGAGGCACAAGCCTCCTGCCTGGGATCCTTCTAAACTACTCCTGGTCGCCGTCAGTGGGCTGCACATAGTAGTAGGCACCTACCGAGTAGTAGTAGTCGTCGTTGACAGTGGCGTCTGGCTCCTGGACTCCAACGTCTAGTCACAGCAACCGGGTAAAGGAAGGGGGAAAAGGGGGAGTAAAGCAACCGTGAGTACTCATCCAAAGTACTCGCAAGCAAGGAGCTAAACTACATATGTATGCATTGGTATCAAATGGAATAAGGGTATCATATGTGGACTGAACTGCAGAATGCCGGAATAAGAGGGGGATAGCTAGTCCTATTGAAGACTACGCTTCTGGTAACCTCCAACTTGCAGCAGGAGAAGAGAGTAGATGGTAAGTTCACCGAGTAGCATCGTGTAGCATAATCCTAACCGATGATCCTACCCTCGTCGCCCTATGAGAGAGCGATCACCGGTTGTATCTAGCCCTTGGAAGGGTGTGTTTTATTAAGTATCCGGTTGTAGTTGTCATAAGGTCAAGGTACAACTCCAAGTCGTCCTGTTACCGAAGATCACGGCTATTCGAATAGATTAACTTCCCTGCAGGGATGCACCACTTTTCCCATCACGCTCGATCCCATTTGGCCGGACACACATTCCTAGGTCATGCCCGGCCTCGGAAGATCAACACGTCGCAGCCCTACCTAGGCACAACAGAGAGGTCAGCACGCCGGTCTAAATCCTATGGCGCAGGGGTCTGGGCTCATCGCCCATTGCACACCTGCATGTTGCGTACGCGGCCGGTGAGCAGACCTAGCCTCCCTTATACAAGAGTAGGCGTTCCAGTCCAACCCGGCGCGCGCCGCTCAGTCGCTGACGTCATGAAGGCTTCGGCTGATACCACGACGTCGAGTGCCCATAACTGTCGCCGCGTAGATGGTTAGTGCGTATAGGCCAGTAGCCAGACTCAGATCAAATACCAAGATCTCATTAAGCGTGTTATTTTGAAATAACCCCGAACGCCGACCAGGGCCAGGCCCACCTCTCTCCTAGGTGGTCTCAACCTACCCTGTCGCTTCGCCACAAAGATCCACACAGAGGGCTGTTGGGAAAGTATGTCCTTCCAGCCCCCAATTCATGAATCAACCGCGGGTACTCCTCGAGCCAACCCGACTATAGTTATCACATGTAGATTGTATAAAGTATATAGTATATACCCGTGATCACCTCCCGAGTGATCACGGCCCGATAGTATAGCATGGCAGACGGACAAGAATGTATGGCCACTGATGATAAACTAGCATCCTATACTAAGCATTAGGATTGCAGGTAAAGGTAACAACAGTAGTAGCAAGGACAGGCTATGCATCAGGATAGGATTAACGGAAAGCAGTAACATGCTACACTACTCTAATGCAAGCAGTATAGAGGAGAGTAGGCGATATCTGGTGATCAAGGGGGGGCTTGCCTGGTTGCTCTGGCAAGAGAGAGGGGTCGTCAACACCGTAGTTGTACTGGGTAGCAGCGGTGTTTGTCTCGTAGTCTATCAGAGAGAAGAGGGGGAAGAAACAATAAATATTAAGCAAACAAATGCATAGCGATGCATGACATGACAAGTAGCGGTGCTAGGGGTGCGCTAACGCGGTATGAGGTGGTACCGGTGAAGGGGGAAACATCCGGGAAAATATCCCCGGTGTTTCGCATTTTCGGATAGATGAACCGGAGGGGGAAAGTTGCGTGTTCGCTATGCTAGGGATGCGTGGCGGACGAACGGCCTACATATCCGGATTCGTCTCGTCGTTCTGACCAACTTTCAAGTACAATGTTTTTTGATCCGAGCTACGGTTAATTTTCTATGATTTTTATAAATTTTAATATTATTCTGAAATTATTTTTAATTCGAAAATAAATGCTAAATTGCTAGGCGCACCCAGCACAGTGTACACAAAAGTGTACCTAGTGGCTGACAGGTGGGCCAGAGGGACCCAGCTGACGAGTCAACGTTTGACTGGTCAACAGGGGTGGGACCCCCTGTCATTGACTGTTTTAGTCTACTCTAACAGTTTAGTTAGTTTAGTTAGTTGATTAGTTTAATTAATTAAAATTAATTAAGTTAATTAATTAACTAATTAATTAATTATTTTTATTTTATATATTTTTATTCCTTTTTTAACTAGGACATGGGGCCCGCTGGGCCACCAGAGGCGAGGCAGAGGGCGCTGCCGGGGCCTCGGCTTCGGCCGGAGTGGCGCCGGAGCAAACGGCGGGGTGAGCTGCGAGCCGCGGTGGCCAGTGGCCGCGGGCGAGGTCAGGGAAGACGAGGCACGGCGCGGGAGGAGCGGCGCAGGGGAGCGCGGTGATGGTGCGCGCGGGAAGCCGGCCGGGCGAGCGGGATGCGGCAGCAGGCAACGACAGGTGCGGCTGTGGGCGGCGGGGAGCAGCTCGCGGCGCGCGGGAAGAAAGCGGGGCGGCGCGCGCGATTGAGGCGCAGGCTGGCAGCGGGGCGCCGGCGGCTAGCACGGACGGAGGCAGCGGCGTGCTTCGACGGGATTGGAGCGGCGGCGAGCGGCGCGCGGGAGGGCGGCAGCCGCGGGCGATGCAGGGAATGGCCGGGTGCAGGTCAGCACGCGTGGCAGCGGGCGCCGGGCGCGCGGGATGGATGCAGGCGATGCAGGCGTGACAAGTGGGAGCTGCAATGACGAGCGCGAGCGCGTGCGCACACGGGGTCGCGCGAGTGAGAGAGAGAGGGAGAGCTCATGATGGAAGTAGGGTTCGGGGCAGCGGGGCTCGTGGGGGTTGACGGGGACGACGGCGATGGGGAGGCAGACCGGCGGAGGAGCTCTGGCGTCGAGCGGCGGGGCGGCGTCGACAGGGGTGTGGCGTCGGGGCGGCGGGGTCAGGGCATCACGCCCCGATCCAGATCCAGCGCGCGGCGGGGGGGGGGGGGGAGTGGGTGCAAGGAGTGGGTGGGGTTTGGTCGGGGTGGGGTTAATGGGGGGAGTGGGTGGCCGGTTGGGCCGGCCAGGCGGCCTGGTGGCCAGCTAGGCCACGGCCCAGCAGGGAGGGGTTCCCTCTTTTTCTTTTTTTGTATAGTTTTATTTTTTGTTTTTATTATTTTATTTCTTTACTGTTTTCTTTTAAAGTTTCATTTAATTTTTGTTTTATAAAATACGAAGTGATCAACTAAATTAGTATTACTAATTGGTCTATTGCCACAATTATTTTGGCACACTACTAAATTAGTTATATAAATGTAACTTTATAAAGGCATTAAATTAATTATTATGTCCTCTGTTTTGGTTGTTTTAGTGCATTAGAATATTATAAGAAATGTTGGTTTCTCCAACATTACTACATAAGATTTATTTGACACAACCCGAACATTTTAGGTTTAATTTTTGAAAACTTTTGTTGTTTGCCTGACTTTTAAATTGAATTCAAATCGGTTTTGAACTAATGCGAGATTAGCCACAGTAATCGAGGTGACATGGCATCATTAGCGGAGGGTTACTGTAGCGTAACTATCCGGGCGTCACAATTCTCCTCCACTACAAGAAATCTCGTCCCGAGATTTAAGAGGTGGAATAAGGGGGAAAGGTCTGGTTACGAAATCCTAACGAATCTTCTCGGCATTGGTTGGTCTTCTCGTGGTGGTCGATCCATAGCACTGATGTCTTCATTCCTTTGCTTCAGGTCATCATGATGAAGTTGTCATCCTTCCTTCAGGATCTTCACCGTACTTACCAAAGGGTAAGAAGGGAAAGCTGGGACCTGTGGGTTATGGGCCCACCATGTGGGTCAAAAGTAGGAAGGGGGATGACGTCTTGCATGATCATGTAAGCAAGGCATGTCAAAGGATAGACTATTGATTATGTCGGCAACAACCATTGGTACCAAGGGCGAGGGACGAAGAGAACCATTTTCCTGCTCGTTGAACGAGGCAGTCCAATAGGCAAGGTTCTCGTCCATCAGTGGTTACCGGAATGTCATCAACAAAAGTAACTGGGTCTTTCTGACAGAATTGTACATCGAGAAGTTTACATAAGCAGGATAATATTACTACTTAGATCATATAGAACACCAGAAAGGTCAAACAAACCAATGGAAAGGAAAATGTGATCATCAGGTTAAACAGAACAATGGAAAGGAAAAATGTGTTTAAACACATATTTCAGGGGTATATCCTTCCCAAGGACAAGCAGAGCATGATATCCTTGACAGGATATAATGTAGAAAACTCTTTAGGTAAGGAGAGAGAAATTTCATGACTTTACCCATACAACGGTGTTTGGATAATTGAGCAGGAAACATTAAACATTAGGCTTTAAATGTTTTTGTTGATAATTGGAGTAAAATATATATGCTTCGAGATAGCATTGACATGGACTTCAGGCAAAGGTCAGACTTTTGAAACACAAAGGATCCATCATTAAGCCAAGGAGAGGATGAGGAGGTGGCTGATGGACTCAGCAATAATTCAACGAGGTATCCAAAAAGATGGATTTCCACAGTTATGTGAACAACGAGAAAACATTTGTCGGATCAAATGATATAATGAGGTATGATCAAGGAAAAACATACACAATTAAACATTAGTTGAAAAGGGTGCCCAAAGTATGGCGTTAGGTAGCATGATCAAATGTTAGAATGGTGATTCAGTGATCAATAGTCTAAGAATGAACGTTCGACCATGAACTTCAAAGCAATATGGTTGCTAGAAGGGCAGAATCCAAACAGCACCGTTCACCTGTTGGTATCCCGGTTAGAACCAACACGGGGACCAAGAAAGAAAGGTGATGGTGAGAAGTATTACCTGTATCAAGAATCCTTAAGAGGTGGTGAAATTCTCACGACATTCTTGACATATAAGATAGTAATACTCCAAGGTAAAGAAGAATAATTGCTGGATAGCAAGGATCTCAAGGAATAAGTTTGTGTTGGAGGGAAGTCAATAAAGTGGTCGATGATAACACAAATCATCGAGGGCAAGGATGGTATTTTTCATAATGAACTCAATTGACATCCTGAAAGAGCTCAGAATGCCGATGATGATCATGACACAATTGTTGAGAGATTTCATGAAGATGAAGCGAAAGGATATTGAACCCAAGGGTATGTCACAAACTCGAAACCAAGCTTGTGGTTTAAGGAGAATGATATGATGAGGAAACTCAACGTAAGCTTAGCTCATCATCGAAAATTGTGCTCCGGGAAGAAGGACCAGGTAGCACAGCTAAGAGCAGCACGATAGGGATATAGCCGATCAAGCAAGGAATGACTTGAAGGATTATTAAACTCATAAGCAACAAAAATGTTTAGGGTTATTGAATCAGAGTGCGGACTCGATTCACTATTCGGTGTTCTCGATTGACGACAACCCAGAACCTAGGAACAATTCGATCCGGTGAGTGATAATAGTTGATGAAGAACCCATAAGAAGTTATGATGTCCCATGATATTCCCGAGATACCAGGGTGTAATATTCGACGGTAGATCAAAGTAAAGGTTGGACTGGTGTATTGGTCCACACAAGACAAGTTCTTAAACTTGCCCGAGAAATGGGATCAAAGAAGAACATATGGTTGGAACCACGATTGCAAGGATCAATTCACAGATACCAAATGATATTATATCAAGGAGATAATTATTATTACAAGAAGTTTCTATGATAGGATATACATCGTGTCCATAGGCATGAACACAAGTTCAAGGTCGACTCCCACTTCTTCAATGCATAACCTTTCATTCACTGCTCAAGATAAAAATGATTTCGGTGTCAAAACCTACCTGGTGAATTACCAGAGGAGTATGACCCGTGAAAACTTTCGGGTTCACACAGATTAAGAAAGGCATAGATTCAACCCGTTAGGGTATTGTGGAAACATATACCACAAGCTTCAATCGTAAATACCACCAGCTCGAAAACAGAGCATGGTTGAGAAAACAGAGGATACAATTTACCAAAAGCATTATGTATCAGAGGAAAGGCTCATGAGGTTATTGAATAAGGAGGACACTGTCGAATAATAATCCAATAAAGGATTTGACAGTCCATAGCGGAGCTGATGTGAGCATCGGCACACAATCAGTTGAAGAAAGGATGCAAGGGCATCAGATTATAGAACACCTGAATGATTCGATGCTTAGATATCAAAGGAATTATGATTTCCAAATAGAAGGATCAGAAGCAGACGCTCTGATCAAGGGTGGATAAGTTCAATAGACCTAAGGGTACAATTGACGGCAAACAGATTGGTTGAGAACAAGCTCATGTTCAAAAATGACGTCTGAGCCAGAAAGATAATTTGAAAGGATCAACTGATGATTGCGTGCATTCGCACTCATGTTGAATCAATAGGATCAAAATGACGGTGTCTAAGGATAATAACGAATATTGCCAGACATATGGAAAGCATCCATAATGCAAGCAGACAAGTATTGCAGAGCAATAAGCTACTTAGGATTTTTGGAGGATCGAATAGTATTTCGAAGACCATTGTGAAACACATGAACAACTGGGGGATGAGTGGATACTTGATAAGTGCGAGAATTATCCATAGGGGTATTCAGGTGACAAAGAACAGCAAGGCACTAAGCTTAAAGCATTATCGAAACAACGATGACTATTTCGGGGTATCTTGTAATAACAAGACCAACTGGGGATGAATGTAAGAATAACAACTGCAAGTAGTTACCCATAAGGGTTGATGGTGGAAGGGGAATTGCAAACACGATGAGCACAAGTTCTCGGGTTATCACCGGAGAGTATCTTCAGGGTCTTCACGTGCAGCAGACGATCATCAGTAATAAGGGGCTCTCCGGGTGAAAGTGATAACGAGAACCTAATGTTAGATTTAGCAAAATTCATTTAACCCGAATAGAAGAGAGATCAAAGTCCCAGAGTATAGACAAGGAGTAAAAGATCCTAATACCACCGAATGGCGACGTGGGCCCGTAAGCCACACAGCCATGTTAGTAAAAGTTTTTCAATGACTAGACTCGACTTCAGCCAAGGAGTGTGGAAGGGGGATTCCTACAGGCAGTCGGCTCTAATACCAACTTGTGACGCCCCCAATTCGACAATACACTAATCATACACGCAAACATGTACGATCAAGATCAGGGACTCACGGGAAGATATCACAACACAACTCTACAAATAAAATAAGTCGTACAAGCATCATATTACAAGCCAGGGGCCTCGAGGGCTCGAATACAAGAGCTCAATCATAGACGAGTCAGCGGAAGCAACAATATCTGAGTACAGACATAAGTTAAACAAGTTTGCCTTAAGAAGGCTAGCACAAACTGGGATACCGATCGAAAGAGGCGCATGCCTCCTGCCTAGGATCCTCCTAAACTACTCCTGGTCGCCGTCAACGGGTTGCAGTAGTAGTAGGCACCTCCAGAGTAGTAGTAGTCATCGTCGACAGTGGTGTCTGGCTCCTGGACTCCAATGTCTGGTCGCAACAACCGGGTAAAGGAAGGGGGAAAAGGGGGAGTAAAGCAACCGTGAGTACTCATCCAAAGTACTCGCTAGCAAGGAGCTACACTACATATGTATGCATTGGTATCAAATGGAATATGGGTATCATATGTGGACTGAACTGCAGAATGCCGGAATAAGAGGGGGATAGCTAGTCCTATCGAAGACTACGCTTCTGGTAACCTCCAACTTGCAACAGGAGAAGAGAGTAGATGGTAAGTTCACCAAGTAGCATCTGTAGCATAATCCTAACGATGATCCTCCCCTCGTCGCCCTGTGAGAGAGTGATCACCGGTTGTATCTGGCCCTTGGAAGGGTGTGTTTTATTAAGTATCCGGTTGTAGTTGTCATAAGGTCAAGGTACAACTCCAAGTCGTCCTGTTACAGAAGATCACGGCTATTCGAATAGATTAACTTCCCTGCAGGGGTGCACCACATTTCCCAACACGCTTCATCCCATTTGGCCGGACACACTTTCCCGGGTCATGCCCGGCCTCGGAAGATCAACACGTCGCAGCCCTACCTAGGCACAACAGAGAGGTCAGCACACCGGTCTAAATCCTATGGCGCAGGGTTCTGGGCCCATCGCCCATTGCACACCTGCACGTTGCGTACGTGGCCGGTGAGCAGACCTAGCCTCCCTTATACAAGAGTAGGCGTTCTAGTCCAACCCGGCGCACGCCGCTCAATCGCTGACGTCACGAAGGCTTCGGCTGATACCATGACGTCGAGTGCCCATAACTGTCCCCGCATAGATGGTTAGTGCGTATAGGCCAGTAGCCAGACTCAGATCAAATAACAAGTTCTCGTTAAGCGTGTTATTTTGAAATAACCGCGAACGCCAACCAGGGCCAGGCCCAGCTCTCTCCTAGGTGGTTTCAACCTGCCCTGTCGCTTCGCCACAAAGATGCACACAGAGGGCTGTCGGGAAAGTATGTCCTTCCAGCCCCCAATTCGTGAATCAACCGCGGGTACTCCTCGAGCCAACCCGACTATAGTCATCACATGTAGCTTGTATAAAGTACATATTATATACCCGTGATCACCTCCCAAGTGATCACGACCCGATAGTATAGCATGGCAGACGGACAAGAATGTATGGCCACTGATGATAAACTAGCATCCTATACTAAGCATTAGGATTGCAGGTAAAGGTAACAACAATAGTAGCAAGGACAGGCTATGCATCAGGATAGGATTAACGGAAAGCAGTAACATGCTACACTACTCTAATGCAAGTAGTATAAAGGAGTGTAGGCGATATCTAGTGATCAAGGGGGGGGGGACTTGCCTGGTTGCTCTGGCAAGAGAGAGGGGTCGTCAACACCCCAGTCGTACTGGGTATCAGCGGCGTCGTCTCGTAGTCTATCGGAGAGAAGAGGGGGAAGAAACAATAAATATTAAGCAAACAGATGCATAGCGATGCATGACATGACAAGTAGCGGCACTAGGGGTGCCCTAATGCGGTATGAGGTGGTAACGGTGAAGGGGGAAACATCCGGGAAAATATCCCCGGTGTTTCCTGTTTTCGGACAAATGAACCGGAGGGGAAAGTTGCGTGTTCGCTATGCTAGGGATGTGTGGCGGACGAACGGGCTGCGTATCCGGATTCGTCTCGTTGTTCTGAGCAACTTTAATGTACAAAGTTTTTTTCGATCCGAGCTACGGTTAATTTTCTATGATTTTTCAAAGTTTTAATATTATTCTGAATTTTTTTAATTCGAAAATAAATGCTAAATTGCTAGGCGCACCCAGCACAGTGTACACAAAAGTGTACCCAGTGGCTGACAGGTGGGCCAGAGGGACCCAGCTGACCAGTCAACATTTGACTGGTCAACAGGGGTGGGACCCCCCTGTCATTGACTGTTTTAGTCTACTCTAACAGTTTAGTTAGTTTAGTTAGTTGATTAGTTTAATTAATTAAAATTAGTTAAGTTAATTATTTCTTCAATTAATTATTTTTATTTATATATTTTTATTCCTTTTTTAATTAGGACATGGGGCACGCTGGCAGTGACACCAGGCCAGCGGGGCGGGGCGTGTTAACGGGGCGGGTGTGGGCGCTGGCGCCCGCACACGAGGCCACCAGAGGCGAGACAAGGAGGAAAGCGGGGCGGAGCGCGCGGTTGCGGCGCAGGCTGGCAGCGGGGCACCGGCGGCTAGCATGGACGGAGGCAGCGGCCTGCTTCGACGGGATTGGAGCGGCGGCGAGCAGCGTGCGGGAGGGCGGCAGCCGCGGGCGATGCAGGGAATGGCCGGGCGCGGGTCAGCGCGTGTGGCAGCGGGCGCCGGGCGCACGGGATGGATGCAGGCGATGCAGGCGCGACGAGCGGGAGCTGCGACGACGAGCGCGAGCGCGCGCAGGCGGGGTCGCGCGAGTGAGAGATAGAGGGAGAGCTCACGGGGGAAGTAGGGTTCGGGGCAGCGGGGCTCGTGGGGGTTGACGGGGACGGCGGCGATGGGGAGTCAGACCGGCGTAGGAGCTCCGGCGTCGAGGGGCGGGGTGGCGTCGGCAGGGGTGTGGCGTCGGGCGGCGGGGTCAGGGCATCACGTCCCGATCCAGATCCAGCAGGGGGGGGGGAGTGGGTGCGAGCAGTGGGTGGGGTGTCGGTGGGGTTTGGTCGGGGTGGGGTTATTGGGGGGAGTGGTTGGCCGGTTGGGCCGGCCAGGCGGCCTGGTGACCAGCTGGGCCACGGCCCAGCAGGGAGGGTTCCCTCTTTTTCTTTTTTGTATTGTTTTATTTTCTGTTTTTATTATTTTATTTCTTTACTGTTTTCTTTTAAAGTTTCATTTAATTTTTGTTTTATAAAATATGAAGTGAGCAACTAAATTAGTATTACTAATTGGTCTATTGCCACAATTATTTTGGCACACTACTAAATTAGTTATATAAATGTAACTTTATAAAATGCATTAAATTAATTATTATGTCCTCTATTTTGGTTGTTTTAGTGCATTAAAATATTATAAGAAATGTTGGTTTCTCCAACATTACTACATAAGATTTATTTGACACAACCCGAACATTTTAGTTTTAATTTTTGAAAACTTTTGTTGTTTGCCTGACTTTTAAATTGAATTCAAATCGGTTTCGAACTAATGCAAGATTAGCCACAGTAATCGAGGTGACATGGCATCATTAGCGGAGGGTTACTGTAGCATAACTATCCGGGCGTCACAAAATGCCTCTATACTTTTTGGGTAAACAAGTAGATCCCGACAAGCTATCTTGCCGGTACCTCATTAGGACCGTTGCCGTGAGTCTGAGCCTATCGAGCACAGAATCCAAAAGAGGGACCAGCCCCCTTCAAACCCTTTCAGTCAAGGGACACTGCGAGCATCCTGACTGAAGCATCATTCGTGTCAGTAGATGGGAGCACCCTTGTTTTTGGGGCAGCAAGGTTTTCATACGCACAAGTTCTACTCACAGAACATGTATGGATAAGAGATGTAACTTATCTATTTGGCCTGCTGGGGATTGCTATGTTGCTTGCTTCTTCTTCTTCCTTTCTTCGGGATGAAATCCACGGCAAGGACCCGGCAAATTAATGCAGATGAAGATGATGCTTGATGATCCACAAGTATAAGGGATCTATCATAGTCCTTTCAATAAGTAAGAGTGTCGAACCCAACGAGAGGCAGAAGGAAATGACAAGCGGTTTTCAGTAAGGTATTCTCTGCAAGCACTGAAATTATCGGTAACAGATAGTTTTGTGATAAGGTAATTCATAACGGGTAACAAGTAACAAAAGTAAACAAGGTGCAACAAGGTGGCCCAATCCTTTTTGTAGCAAAGGATAAGCCTGGACAAACTCTTATATAAAGGAAAACGCTCCCGAGGACACATGGGAATTATCGTCAAGCTAGTTTTCATCATGCTCATATGATTCACGTTCGTTACTTTGATAATTTGATATGTGGGTGGACCGGTGCCTGGGTACTGCCCTTCCTTGGACAAGCATCCCACTTATGATTAACCCCTCTCACAAGCATCCGCAACTACGAAAGAAGAATTAAGGTAAAGCTAACCATAGCATGAAACATTTGGATCCAAATCAACCCCTTACGAAGCAACACATAAACTAGGGTTTAAGCTTCTGTCACTCTAGCAACCCATCGTCTACTTATTACTTCCCAATGCCTTCCCCTAGGCCCAAATAATGGTGAAGTGTCATGTAGTCGACGTTCACATAACACCACTAGAGGAAAGACAACATACATCTCATCAAAATATCAAACGAATACCAAATTCACATGACTACTTATAACAAGTCTTCTCCCATGTCCTCAGGAACAAATGTAACTACTCACAAATAATATCCATGTTCATAATCAGAGGGGTATTAACGTGCATAAAGGATCTGAACATATGATCTTCCACCGAATAAACCAACTAGCATCAACTACAAGGAGTAATCAACACTACTAGCAACCCACAGGTATCAATCTGAGGTTTTGAGACAAAGATCGGATACAAGAGATGAACTAGGGTTCGAGAGGAGATGGTGCTGGTGAAGATGTTGATGGAGATGGACCCCCTCCCCATGAGAGGATTGATGGTGATGATGATGGTGATGATTTTCCCCTCCCGAAGGGATGTTTCCCCGGCAGAACAGCTCCGCTGGAGCCCTAGATTGGTTCTGCCTCGAGACGGCGGCGCTTCGTCCCGAAAGCTTCGTTCCTATTTTTTCCAGGGCACAAGAAACCTTATACCATAAGATGGGCATCAGAGGGCTTCCAGCTGTCCCACGAGGCAGGGGGCGCGCCCTCCACCCCCGTGGACAGTGGGTGGCCCCCTCTGGTGCTTTCTTCGCCCAATATTTTTAATATATTCCAAAACTGACTTTCATGGAGTTTCAGGACTTTTTGAGTTGTGCAGAATAGGTCTCTAATATTTGCTCCTTTTCCAGCCCAGAATTCCAGCTGCCGGCATTCTCCCTCTTCAGGTAAACCTTGTTAAATAAGAGAGAGAAGGCATAAGTATTGTGACATAATGTGTAATAACAGCCCATAATGCAATAAATATCGACATAAAAGCATGATGCAAAATGGACGTATCAACTCCCCCAAGCTTAGACCTCGCTTTTCCTCAAGCGGAAGCCGATATCGAAAAACATGTGCACATGTTTAAAGATAGAGGTGTCGATAAAATAAAATATGGACATTAGGGCATCATGATCATTCTTAGAGCAATAACATATATATATTGTCATATGATTTCTTATGCTAAAGTAACAATCTATTCACAATGTAAAGTATGAATCAGAAACTTCATTGAAAACTAACAAACTATGATGTCAGTCATTGAAGCAACTGCAATTTATCATAACATCGGAAAGAGTCAATATAAGAGCTTTTCAGCAAGTCCACATACTCAACTATCATTTATTCTTTCACAATTTCTAACACTCACGCAATACTTATGGGTATGAAGTTTTAATCGGACACAGACAAAGATAGGGGCTTATAGTTTTGCCTCCCAACATTTTACCTCAGAGGTAATGTCAACAGCAATGCTTTATGAAAACCCACATCCAATTGGATATATATATCAGGATCTTTCCAACACATAGTGCTTGCCAAAGGATAAAGTGTAAAAAGGAAAGGTGAAGCTCACCATGACTCTTATATAAGGTATAAGACAGAAATAAAAGATAGGCCCTTCACAGAGGGAAGCAGAGGTTGTCATGTGCTTTTATGGTTGGATGCACAAAATCTTAATGCAAAAGAACGTCACTTTATATTGCCACTTGTGATAGGACCTTTATTATGCAGTCCGTCACTTTTATTTCTTCCATATCACAAGCTCGTATAAAGCTTATTTTCTCCAAACTAGTAGATCATACATATTTAGAGAAATTTTTTTATTGCTTGCAACAATGACAACTTACTTGAAGGATCTTACTCAATCCATAGGTAGATATGGTGGACTCTCATGGCAAAACTGGGTTTAAGGATATTCGGAAGCACAATTAGTATCTCTACTTGGTGCAAAGAATTTATCTAGCATCAGGGGGAAAGGCAAGCACAACATGTTGGATGATCCACAACAATATAATTTATTTCGGATATAAGAAAACATAACACATTACGTTGTCTTCCTTGTCCAACATCAACTTTTTAGCATGTCATATTTTAATGAGTGCTCACAATCATAAAAGATGTCCAAGATGGTATATTTATATGTGAAAACCTCTCTTTCTTTATTACTTCCTATTAATTGCAACGATGAGCAAAACTATGTTTGTCAACTCTCAACAGCTTTTATTCATCATACTCTTTATATGTGAAGTCATTACTCTCCATAAGATCAATATGATCTCTTTATTTCTTTTTATTCTTTCCCCTTTTCTTTTACTCCCTCGAGATCATAGCAAGATAACCAAGCCCTCGACTAAAGACTAATCTTTATTATATATAATTCACGGACTCAATTACATAGATAAGGATCAACACAAAAACTCAAAGCTAGATCATACTAAACTTTATTCTACTAGATCAAGATATAACCAAAAGGATCGAACTAAGAAAAACGGTAAAGATAGGAGTGTGATGGTGATATGATACCGGGGCACCTCCCCCAAGCTTGGCAGTTGCCAAGGGGAGTGCCCATACCCATGTATTTATGTCTCTTTCTTCTAAGGTGGTGATGTGATATTCTTGGCGATGATGCCCCTTAGGATATGATTCTCTTCCTAGAGCTTATTGACTTGCTTCTAGAGATCCATTATTTCCTTACAGAGCTTACCCATGACGGCTGAAGCTCCTTTCACCCATGGATGTTGAATAGCTGCGGGAGAACAAGTAACACTCTTCTTTATATTTTCATAAGATATCTAGCATTGGGAGGGATGACCGAGTTTGGATTTGCTGAGCTTTGAAGTTCCTCCATCGTGAATCTGGCTTGGAGACGAGAGGTAACTTCTTGATGCTCCTCCATGGCATCTATCCTTTTCAAGTCGGCCTCCATCTCCTCCTCAGTTGATGGCCCAAAGTGGTAGGCATCGTTGTTTTCTTTTGGCCACGGTGTCGGGTGAGATACTCGGCTCTCCCCGACTGACTCTTGAGAAGACATCTTGATCTAATCTGCTGCAGAAACAACTCAAAACAAAAACAGAGCGTTGTGTCGTGGTACGGTGGTCAAAACCTTCGGGAGATTATATAATGAATTTTTACCGACCAAAAGAAGTATCCTGCAAGAAAACAAAGTCCAGAGGGCACACGAGGTTCCCACGAGGCAGGGGGCGCGCCCTCCACCCTCGTGGATGCCTCGTGTCCCTTCCAGACTACTTCTTATTTTCCTATTTTCTTAAATATGCGAAAACAGAGAAAAATTGCTATTAGAACTGTTTTGGAGTCGGTTTACTTACCTTACCATTTAGAGAGGAGTTTTCCTTATGTAAAGTGTCCCTTATGTAAAATTGCTATTAGAATTGCTATTAGAAACATTCTGGAAAGTGTCCCTTATGTACTCCTCCGGGGTTACGGTGTCAATAGCATTGGTTTCAACATTTATGGGATTACCTGAGATATAATGTTTGATTCTTTGACCGTTCACCACCTTCGGATTTGTGCCTTCGAAGTTGTTGATTTTTATGGCGCCGAAACGATAGACCTCCTCGATAACGTAAGGACCTTCCCATTTAGAGAGGAGTTTTCCCGCAAAAAATCTTAAATGAGAGTTGTATAACAGAACATAATCACTTACATTAAACTCACGCTTTTGTATCCTTTTGTCATGCCATCTTTTAAATTTTTCTTTAAACAGTTCGGCATTATCATAGGCTTGGGTTCTCCACTCATCAAGTGAGCTAATGTCAAATAGTCTCTTCTCACCGGCAAGTTTGAAATCGTAATTGAGCTCTTTAATGGCCCAATATGCCTTATGTTCTAGTTTGAGAGGTAAGTGACATGCCTTTCCATAAATCATTTTATACGGAGACATACCCATACACTACAAAAAATACACTTCCGTGATGATACGTGTTTGTCACAGTAGGTCGCATTTTTTGTCATGCATGTACATCCATGACAATTTTATTACAGAATCAAGATAGTCATAGCTGTGCTGTCGTAGAAGTGTTCCATGACATTACCAAAATTATCATCACGGAAGTGTCCACTTCCATGACGATAAATCGCGCGTCACATAAGTGCTTTCGTCAAGGGTGACCGACACGTGGCATCCACCGTAACGGAACGCCGTTAAGCTATCGGGTCCGGTTTTGGATCCGATAACCCACTAATAGCCCCGACCAATAGGGATTTTCCACGTGTAAAATCATCATTGGCTGGAGGAAATACGTGTCGGCTCACCGTTGGGACAGATGTCATCCACTCATTGGACAGAAGGCACCTATGATACGTCGACACGTGGCACGGCCCAACAGAGGCCCATTCCTGTGAAAAGGCTGGCCCATTTGACTTGGTTAAAAGGTGGCGGCCCGTCCCACGGAAAGCCTGTTTACGGCTTGTTCGCATATAGCCCATTTACAGCCCGCTAACCCAGGTCCCGTTATGACCTATCCGAATTAGGCCCAGTAGCGTCATCTGGGCTGTCCAATATGATTCCATCCCATTCTAAGTTCTGTTCCATGTATGGCCCATGACGTCTTTCGGCACAGATGAGGCCCTTTATAACTCTTGGCCCATTATCGGCCCGTGGTGAAACTGGCCCGTAATGAACATTGTATCACTTTATACCCATTAACAGCCCATTAATCCATTGGGTCGTTTGCATCCCATGTTATCTTCCGGCCTTCAAAGGGCTCATTTATTCTTGGGCCCATTTCCAGCATTCGGTTACTTACGGCCCGTTACTGCCATTTTCTGCTTGTGGGCCAAATTCAGCCCGTGGTTACAGCCGACCCGTTTGTGGCCCGTTAATACGTTGGGCCGTTTTCATAGCGTCATCAAATACGACCTATTAACGACAGCCCGTTATGGTCGGCCCATGAACGGACGACACCAACTCTTGCCCGTTTACGGCCATAATGCGGTCTGTTTTTGGCCCATGTTTGGCCAATCGATCATACGGCCCATCTAAGGCCCATTGATGATACGGCCCGTAGAAGGCCCATTGTTTCTATGGCCCATAGAAGGCCCATTGTTTCTATGGACCATAGAAGGCCCATTGTTTCTGCGGCCCGTAGGAAGCTCAGTGTCACTATAGTAAATATGTATCCCATGGCATGTTAAAGGCGGGAAACTACTATAGGTTTAGACCTGCTAATGGCCCAAGATGATTATAGGCCCACGTTTTGGCCCATATGAGTAACGAGCCGGCCTCAAGACCAACAACACTGAGATCAACTGAACCTTCTGGCCTAAATTACAACATACCGACCAAAGAATAAACCTAGACTATACAACAAAGAAATTACGATATATTAGGAATCAAAGTTCGCTACCCGGTGATAATAAAGCGCAACATGACCGCATATTACATACACTCGGCATCAAAGGTCGCCACCAGTGCATACAAACGCACCGATAAAATAATATACAAAACTAAGAGCACTTCAGAAGGCACTAGACCTGGCAAGCTCGGGCCCCCGCAAGCAGCCGAACAAGCTGATGAGACCTCAGTTGTGTGAACGATAGATGCTTCATCCCTAGCTGTATGGCACCATAGTGCGCAAGGCACTCCCCTGACATCTTCATTACATCTTTGACTTCAAGTCGGAGCTGAGCTGAAGCAAGCCTTTCCGCTTTAAGTTGAGACTGAAGAAGTTGAACTGATTGAGGCAACGACTGCATAGAGGTTGTCTCACCCCTACTGGCGAGTAGCTTCAACTCACTGTCTTCATCAAGACAGGACCTTGGAGTCATCTCGCTGTCCTCAAGATGGTTTGGCTCACTATCTTTCCTAAAGTTCTGCCTGACATAAGAGATACGACTCTGAAAGAGAAACAAGGAGACACGTAACAGGTTTCACAATTATATAAGCAAATAAATGGTTTCTGTTTTGCATAAGGAACATGTTTTTACAGTTACAATTTAAAAATGGTAGTTGTTGCAAACATCCAATCAGATGTAAACAACAGTGAAGGAAATGATGCCTATCCAAATCTATACTAGAACAAAGTTTGAAGGCTTGAGAAGGATGAACTTACATTACATGTTAACACGGGCTGGACAAAGCCCTTCTCCATGTTGATGGAAAGATAATTCAATAAATTCCCCAAAGGAAATTCTTTATAAGCGTTGCCATTATTCTACATTTTACAAAGAGTAAATATAGATCAAATAATATTGGACGAAATAGAGGATAATGAAGCTCAGGTGCAGACTGATGATACATAATCAAATAGCAATTAATTAAGTACAACGTTACAAGGCAAAATGTACTGACAAGAGGAATGCAGACATCAACGTGCGCAGTGGCATTGGCTTTATTCAACATTTTGGTAAGAGTAAATGCAGATATGATAATTTGGAGAAAGTGGAGGGCAGGGCAGATAAGATGCAGACTAATGCTAGACAATCAACTATCTCGCAATGCATGTACAGTAATACCACCACCGTCCATTATTAGTTGTCCCCAAATGGATGTATCTAGCACTATTAAGTTCTAAATACATCCAATTGATCAACAATTAATTCGATACAGAGGGAGTACATGACAATAGGTACTTACATGAGCAATCCAAAACTTCATAACCGTTGTGTTAATTCTACATTTATCTAAGAGTAAATATAGACCTTATAATTTCAAGCAAAGGAAGGATAAAGAAGTGAACATTTACAGTGATGCTACATAATCAAACAGCAATGAGTGTAAGTATGCTGACAAAGGGCAAGAGGTTCTGACAAGAGCAATGCAGAGCCCAGTATTGTCGTGAGATCCTATGATCGTTTGAGCAAGGAGATTCATCTGAAATTAGTTTTCATACAAGAGAGAAGGTAAGGCACATGCATAAAATTAGGAGCTCAAATTTTGAATTGATATCATAGACAGTACCTGACGCTGGGCTGTCAGCAATTCTAATAGGGGTTTGGCCACTGGAGTAGGGGTAAAGTCTGTTACAGTTGGGCCTGTGTTTTCTGTGGCTGCTGATCTATCTGATTTAACAGGTATCACTACCTTTTACAAATACCTAGTTTGTACTCCTTGAGGATCTGCAATCACCGTCTTCCTTTTGGACATCTGTTACGAAAGAACAACATTTGACTGAAAAAACATAGAATGACGACACATGGAATAGGTACAGAAAATGGATAGGTATGGCATATACTCATATATGATGCTTAAACTAAGCAGGTGGTGTAACAAAGTAGAAGTGATGCAAGAGGTCAGATGCAAAATATGTGTGACCAATACAACCTTGCCAAGTTAGAGCATGCACCTTGATGGGTGAATAAGATAGGTCATCCTCCACCATGGCAAGTTTGTTAGCCAGTGGATCATTCCGCAATATTCCTCTCGTGCGCCCATTCTCATATTCATTTTGATAATTTTCAATACCTGACATGCATGAAAACATAAAAACAAGTGAGATCATCTTTGTAATGCAAAAGTGATTCTAATCCAATACTTCCTCCCTGTAAACCCCTTTGTGCTATCTCTGCAACTTCTAAGAGGTGCCATGCATGCTATAATTTGGTGTGTGCATTAATATAATGTGGCCTACTACTCAAAATATGAGAGCTCCAGAAGTGATGATACTTCGCAGATGACAACTTCAACATATAGTAAAGAAGAACAAGTCGACCTGACCTGACAGATTCAAAATATACTAAGGGAGAATAACTCGACCTGACTAGTCGACCGCAAGAGAAGAGGATCATCTTAAAGAAGAGCAAAAGAGCAAGCAGATTGAAGATATTACAAGTCTTTCTATACAATGTCAGTTGGCCACCCATCATGAAGTAGAGCGCATAGAGAAATACTATTCCTTCCGGTCTCTCCATATGTGGCTCACATGCATTTTGAAACTAAAATAGGAACATTTAGCTGACCAATTAAACATCTCTCAGTTTTACTAATATCAGCATAATATCAGATTTGAATTTGTACAACTAAGCTTGTTTAGCTCGATGGGTGGAGCAGTGCTATTACGACACGAACCACGTATGCTGATCGTGGTCATCATAAAATGGGGAAACCGTAAGCATGATGAGTATAGTGTTGACCGTGGTAGTGGGATGGCAGATCTGAAGCTGCAAACCGCGCAAAGGGTAGTTAGCAACCGATATTTTCTTTGAAATAACAACTAAGATTTGGTATGAACAAGAAAGTACAGTCAACAAGTGACAAAGAAATGCAATTCTGCTGTCTCTCTATATGTCATGACATGCATTTGGAAACTCAAGTGGGACCTTTAGCTAACCAATTAAATGTGTCTGTTAACTAATATCGGTATCATATTTGAACAACTAAGCTTTGGAATTTTGAGTGTTGTGTTGTTTAGCTTGAAGGGTGGAGTAATGCTAGTATGACAGAAAGCACCTACACAGATCATAGTAGAGTAGATAAAAGGGGAAAACCCTAAGCATCGAGAGTAAAATCAGGAAAGTGGAACTAGCTGGACCAGTGGGTGGCACACATGCTTTTCGAAATGAATATAGGAACATTAGGTGACCAATTAAACGTTCTATGTTTTAGTAATATGAGCATCATATCAAATTCGTATTTCAACACGTAAGCTTTGGAATTATGAGTGGCATGTTGTTTCGCTTGATGGGTTGAGGTCTTGAGGAGCAGTGCTAGCACGACACGAAGCAGGGAAGCACCTACGATGATGGTAGTGAATATAAAGGGGGGAAACCATAAGCTTTACGAGTATAGTGACCGTGACATGGCAGATCTGAAGGTGCAAACCGGACAAAGCTACTTCGCAACCAATGTTTGCATTCAGCCAGCCACTACGATTTGGTACGCACAAGAAAAGTACAGTAAACAATTTAAGATCTATTTTCCGGGTGAGATCAATAACTTAAGAACATATGGAAGAGTACCACCTCTCTTGCGACGCCGTGTAGGCCCCTGCTGATACGTTGAGGGTGCTGCCGGTGCGATGGCTGTCGGCGGCAGGGAAGAAGACTTTAGATGGCAGACGGCCGGGTTGGGGGATAAATCCTGTTGCCGTGGACGAGGCGGTCGTAGGAGCGGCAACGGCAAAGTGGACAATGGCGCCGATGAAGCGAGACGACGCGGTGAAATGATCCTGGTCCGGCGTCGTGGATGAGAGACGTCCATCTCTTGTAGTGGACGACGGGGTAGGGGTAGCGGCTCGGCAAGGTGGTGGATGGGGTGGCGGACGGAGGAGGCTGGCCGCAGTGGGGAGGACGGTAATCTCACATCTCCCAAATATTTGCCGGTAACGATTCCGGGCGAGGAGAGGGTGTTTTGCCGCCCACGGTGTATGAACGGGGCTGACAGGTAGGGCGGTTGTGTCACGTCTGAGGGAAGTTACACATATGCCCCTATTTAAAATATTAGCCCACATCGATTTCGGACGAGGAGAGTTTGTTTTGCTGCCCACCATGGATGAATGGGGAAATGGAGGGAGAGACACATGTCTTTCGGACGAGCTTGAATCAAATGTGTTTTGCCGCCCATGTTTGGCGCCCACCATGTCTGAATGGGCTCAGAGGCCATCGTGTCACGTCTGATTGAAGTTACTAGTCTACCCCTATCGACAGCAGTGTAAATCCGGTCGATAAGGATGTCAAGTGTCAGGGGTAGACAGTAATTTCCATCTCGCAAACACTTGCTTCAGGCAGGCCACAAATGATAGTGGGTGTTTAGCCGCTTCGTTCAAAACCGGGGAGAATTAGCATTCACGTTTGCCCTGGGCCCTGGCAACTAAATCCAAATCCAATTTTTATTCGATTACGAATATCCACAGATAATTATACGTTTTGTTATTTATTTCTTCAAAACCACAACAAAGATTTATTCCACCTTTATATATGATTATGATTTAGAAATGTCGTGATCTTCGAATTCAGTAGGTTGGATACACTTTGAGTCAAACAGTTATTTCATCCAATACAATACTCTCACACGAAAAACAATTGACCTTATGTAAATCCTACAAGTACTGAGGATTACCTCACCTTAAAAATTCGGATCATTACAACACATGGACAACATAGGGGGTCTTACAACATAATCCATTCAAAGACATGACACAACATGCAAGTACAATAATCTAATGACAATTTAAACTGCTATCTAAAGAAGAACTGGGATTACCATGGGCTTCAGATAGCAGAAGCAGCAGGACCTCCTCCATCTTCAAATGCAACATTCTTACTTCCTCCAATTCTTGGGTTGCTTGCATAATGCGTGCAGCTAATTGCATAATTTCCAGCTTCAAGATCGGGATTACCTCATTCATGGTAGCCACACCATCTCTTTCTCCCTCTAGTAGAGCCTCAAGAACTATAATATCTATGCTCAGTCTGCTCTCCGGCGGTGTTGCCTCTGAACTGCTACCATCTGGTAACATGGATGGCACACTGCTTCCACAAATAGATTCTGGGGTTGTACATTGTGTCCTAGTGTGAACGGCATCCTGAAAGGTTTCCGCTGGACATAAGTAAGAGATAGTTATCGCATGATCCAGGCAGTAAGCGTACATGGTAAACGACATACGAATTATTGCTGAGCATGGCAAGCTATATTTAAATGGTTCGAAGCAGCATCATCCGAAAAGAAATTAAAATAGTAAGATGAAACTAGGGATGTAAGTGGCAAATAAACGACATCCGCCAGTCCCATCTAGTTAGTTTTTGCTAGCTCCTTGGTTCATTTTCCTCAAAAAACAAAAACTCTTTTGAACTATCATACCACTAGTGGACTTTAAGCGGGATTAACCAGGACCCAGTTGACATCCCTAGTTGAAAGGGAGTGTACCACCGCTATATTTAAGTTGCCAAGGCATCTAAGCAGTTGATATAATCTGAGAAAGCACTTAACAGTGTGGCCTCATATAAACTATGAAGATAGTAGGGACTCAAATGAACTAGGAATGCATTTCTTTACGATAGTATAACAGGCACTGCTGACATATTGGCCAACTCAGGTATACTGTAACAAGTAACAAACAAGCATTCGAATCAAGCAATACAACAAAGCAGACAACTGAACTATTTGTTATTCTATAGGATTACAGGTTGAGGGCACAAGCTAAGAAAGCATCCCACATGCATTACATTTCACATGTACTAAAACACACTGGCTTACCATATGTTGCTGTGAAGCCTCGCTACTGTTGCAATGTTCTTTGAAGATATCGTCAGCATCCCGTGGTTGCAAATCTACTTGTTGTAGTTTATTCTGCACCCTCTGTTTAGGTAAAATTAATTTTAATCGCATGCACTGGTTCGAATTGATCATCAATGGTCCATCTAAACTAATGAAAGAAGGGTGTGTGCATACACGACAATATATCCGCTTCCCTCTATTTTTATGCTTGTTCGAGGTGCCAGCCCCAAAAGAACAAATATTTTGCTTGATGGGGTTGGAAGATCCATAATTAATATAAGCATCCAATTAGTCATGCAATTTGGGAAGATCAAGAACACACAAAAAAGTAATGAACAGAGGCTCGTAGCAGTGATGTAATAGCTAGCATCAAAAAATGTAGGGTAAAACAAACAAAAACCAGCGGAACCACATGCTAGTTTGCTGATGTGTAATTAAGCATAGAGAACATGAAGCAGCCTGATGGAACCAACAGGTGGCATCAGAACAACACCATTATCATAAATCTAGCATGCAAGAAGTAAAATAGTAGGCAGTGATATCTAGGAAGTATAGTAATACTTAGGACAAAACTAAAGCATATTAACTATATGTGCACTGGTATGTAATTTAGCACATGTAACATGTTCACTGCCAGAATTATGGCCCTACAGGTGCAAGAAGAATAACGCGTCTCATGAAAAACTGAATGATGCCCTGAAGAAATTCAAAGGTGCGGTGCTTATGCTAAGAAAGTGAATGTAGGCGTCGGCCGTTGGATAATAGTACCTGTCAGTGTCAAAATCGGCGGATCTTGGGTAGGGGGTCCCGAACTATGCGTCTAAGGCGGATGGTAACAGGAGGTGGGGGACACAATGTTTACCCAGGTTCGGGCCCTCTCGATGGAGGTAATACCCTACTTCCTGCTTGATTGATCTTGATGATATGAGTATTACGAGAGTTGATCTACCACGAGATCGTAGAGGCTAAACCCTAGAAGCTAGCCTATGGTATGATTGTTGTTGTCCTACGGACTAAACCCTCCGGTTTATATAGACACCGGAGGAGGCTAGGATTACACAGAGTCGGTTACAAGGGAGGAGATCTACATATCTGTATCACTAAGCTTACCTTCCATGCTAAGGAGAGTCCCATCCGGACACGGGACGAAGTCTTCAATCTTGTATCTTCATAGTCCAACAGTCCGGCTGTCTGGAGACCCCCTAATCCAGGACTCCCTCAGTAGCCCCTGAACCAGGCTTCAATGACGATGAGTCCGGCGCGTAGATCGTCTTAAGCATTGCAAGGCGGGTTCCTCCTCCGAATAATCCATAGAAGATTTTGAACACAAGGATAGTGTCCGACTTTGCAAAACAAATTCCACATACCACCATAGAGAGAATAATATTTCCACAAATCTAATCTGCTGACATATTCGGTAGCATGACATCACACCACGGGCCAGTCATTATTCGAACCATTTTTCTCAACCAGCCTCGGCGCATATTGCGAGGCGGTTTCCTTTGCATGT
The DNA here is from genome assembly GCF_056163025.1 of Triticum urartu. NCBI lineage: Eukaryota > Viridiplantae > Streptophyta > Magnoliopsida > Poales > Poaceae > Triticum > Triticum urartu. The sequence goes on along the minus strand of NC_141878.1, from coordinate 378,495,796 downwards.
CTTGTCGAAGCAAAGATCGTGTCCCCTTATCACGGGATTCTCATAAATACGGGTGTGGATAACCCAACGGCGCCATCAATTACGACGCTTGGGGAATAAGCGAGTTTACTAGGCAGGTGGGGGCGTAAAGTTTTGTCCGCCCTTATAAAGGGATAAGGGTTCACCTTTTTCACCCATGCCTTCTTCCTTCTTGCCCATCCATTCTTGCGCACTCGAGCTCCAACACCCAAGTTTGCGTCTTTCTCCTCAAACCGCTCCAAGCATGTCCAGAGCGGGAGGCAAATGGATGAAATCCTCCGTCATGGAGGAGGACATAAAAAAGCTGCGGGGAGCCGGATACTTGGCCGCGGATATCGCGCACCGTCTGCCCAACGCGGGGCAGATCATCCCTACTCCAGAATCCCATGAGAGGGTAGTTTTCCTCACCCACTTCGTCAGCGGACTGGGATTTCCCCTCCACCCGTTTGTCCACGGCCTCATGTTCTACTACGGGCTGGACTTTCATGATCTGGCCCCAAACTTCATCCTCAACACCTTGGCGTTTATCGTCATGTGCGAGGCCTTCCTCCGCATCCGGCCCCACTTCGACCTGTGGCTGAAGACCTTCAATGTTAAACCGAAGGTGGTGGGCGGCCAGCAAGCGGAATGCAGAGGCGCCATGGTGGGCAAAATGCTGAAAGTCACATGGCTCGAGGGCTCCTATGTGGAGACCATGAAGGGGTGGCAATCGGGGTGGTTCTACATCACCAAGCTGCGCGACACCAACTGGGTGGCGGCCCCCGAATTCCGATCTGGAATCCCCACGCGGCTCACCTCCTGGAAAGAGAAGGGCCTGTCCTGGGGCAGATCGGTGGAGCTGACCGGACTCCAGAAATGCATCCAGAACATGATAAACAAGAAAATCAAGCTTGTCAACGTGGTCCAGGTCATGCTCTTCCGCCGGATCCTCCCGTGTCAACGACGTGCATTCTATTTGTGGGAGTCCGACCCGGCCAAGCACCAGACACTGCGAGAGCTCTTCGACATGACGCACAAGGACATCTGGAGGGTGCTGTCCAAGGGGGCCGAGGTACCTCCTCCCCTTACCGAGGATCGTGGACTTAGCATGGACCACCCTGCGAATCCGGCAAGTCTTTTATAAGATGTTCATTTTCCCCAGTTTGACCATGTGCGGGATCTAAACCCCCACGCCATTTTCCAGGACTGGGTCGAGGCAGCGGAGCGGATTGACTGTCCAGCCCCCCTGCCCGAAGATCCAGCATATGCTCTCCTAACGGAGATGCTAGCCCCGGCACCTTATGAGGTGCCAGAGAAGAAGGCCAAGAAGAAGGCCACGGGGACCCGAAAGGGTCTCCGGCGTCAGGTGATATCGGACTCATCGTCGATAACTCTGAGGTGCTCCTCCCATGAAGACGAGGAGGAGGAAGAGGAAAGTTCTCCCCCCCCCCAGACGGGGGGGGGGGGGGGGGGGGACAGGAAAAGGAAGGCCGCCCCAATCGGGGAGGCCGAAGGGTCCAAGAAGGGAAGGACCCTCCTCCCGGACTGCTCCACGACAGCCGCCCACAGCGACGACGAGTGGTTGCTCAGGGACAAGCCCCTGGCGAAGTCGTAAGTATCCGGATTCCATTGTAATTCATGGTATGTTTTATTGCGCTGCTTCTCATCACGCCGAACATGATTATGCAGTCCGCCCCGAGCCCGCATTGACGTATCTTCGTCGAATGGCTCTTTGGACCCGTCAGATATGAATAGCGATTAACTTCCGACCGCCTCTTCCCCTCGCCCCACGGACAACGTCGAGGTGTTGTCCCAAAGGGCACCGAGCCGAGGGGAGGTAGTCCCGGAGGCGCCTCGAGGCGACCTTCCGGACCTTGGGCGTAAAGGGAGCAAGACTCCAATGGGCTCCAAGTTGGGCCCCTGGCCGAACACTGCGCCGGAATCTCCAATGGTTCCGGACTCCGGCAGGCGACCCCCTGTTAAAAGGGGCAAGCTACCCGTGCCGGTGGCCTCTGTCCATCCAGAGGCACCGGACAACTTGCTGGAAGCGCTTCGCGGCACTTCCATTGACGAAGAGCACCGTACTATCATGAGTGCAGTGATCGAGAAGGTTCAGTCCACCAAAAACGGACTAACTGAAGCTTGTGCCAGCCTCCTAACAGGCTTTCAGGTAAGTAGTTTGAAGGATAGGAAAATATTACCGTATAGACAGTAGCCCCTGATGCTCAGTTTGGCGTTTGTGAAGAAAAGCCGAATAGAGGATCGAAAAATAATCACAGGAATCAAATCATAATATGTCTTATGTGAATATGCAGGCTTCACTGCTGGCCGCTGCCGCGTGTACTGCGGAGGTCGCTGCACTGAAGCAGGACCTTGAGCGGTCCGAGGAAGAGCTCGGCCTTGCCAAGAGGCAGGTCGAGGAGAGTGAAGGTAAGAAATACCTTGTGTATATATAAAAAAGAGATTTGGTTGCAAGATAATAGGATCATCATGAATGGACCAGGGGCCACGACCGAAGTGGCGACCCTGAAGAAGGCGCTGTCCGAGGCCGAATACAAAGCGGCCAAGGAGCGCATCGAGCGAGAAAAACAAGAGGCCCGAGTAGCGAGGTGCAACAAGAGCTCCAGGCTCTCATCAAGAAGCACGAGTCCTTGGAGCTTGACTCTAAGACGCGAGAGTCTGAGCTTGCGGAGGCCCTCGAAAGCACAAAACATGCCAAGGCCGAAGCCCAAAAGGCCCTCCAGGAAATTGAGGCGGTTAAGAAGATAACGGCGGGTAAGGCATTTATTATTCAAAGCAAGCACGTGAAAGAAAATTTCTTTTTACTTACCGAGTTCGGAGCTCTCCAGGAGCGTTCGCAGATCTGCCCCGCAGTGTGTCGGATGCCACGGAGTTCTACCGGGCCAAAGAGGGGAGCTCGACGGAGAAGTTGTTCTGGTCTCAGTATACTAGGACCGAACACCCGATGCCCTTGAGCGACCAGCTGAAGCAACTGGCCGAGCTCCATAAGGCGGCCGAACAGGCCCTGAAGGGCCTTATAGTCCGGATGTGGCCTAACGATCCCCTTCCTAGCAGCTACTTCGGTTTGGTGAGGCGGCTTGTGAATGCCTGCCCCCGGTTTGAAGTCATCAAGCGGTCCGTTTGTATCGAAGGTGCACTGTAACACCCTCGATGCGGCTCTATCTCCCACGTGTCGGAGCACGACTTAGAGGCATAACCGCATTGAAGGCAATGTCGCAAGAGGGGTAATGTTTACACATCCCATGTACTGAATAAGAAAGAGGTACAGAGTTGGCTTAAGATCGCCACTTCACACAATACATGGAAATAGCATTACATCATCCAGATACAATCAAGGTCCTACTACGGAACAAAAATAAAAGAAAGACTGCCCCTAATGCTACAGATCCCCGATCGCCCCGACAGGGCTCTACTACTGATCAACGGAAAATGAAATAACACGATGAACAAGATCTTCATCGAGCTCCTCCTTGAGCTCGGTTGCGTTACCTGCACGGTTCAACGGCACCTGGAAGCTGGTTTTGGAAGTAATCTGTGAGTCATGGGGACTCAGCAATCTCGCACCCTCGCGATCAAGACTATTTAAGCTTATGGGTAGGTAAAAGGTATGAGGTGGAGCTGCAACAAGCACTAGCATATATGGTGGCTAACATACGCAAATGAGAGCAAGAAGAGAAGGCAAAGCATGGTCGAGAATCTATGATCAAGAAGTGATCCTAGACTACTTACGTTCAAGCATAACTCCAACACCGTGTTCACTTCCCGGACTCCACCGAAAAGAGACCATTACGGCTACACACGCAGTTGATGCATTTTAATTAAGTTAAGTTTCAGGTTCTCTACAACCGGACATTAACAAATTCCCATCTACCCATAACCGCGGGCACGGCTTTCGAAAGTTCAAAACACTGCAGGGGTGTCCCAACTTAGCCCATCACAAGCTCTCACGGTCAACGAAGGATATTCCTTCTCCCAGGAAGACCCGATCAGACTCATCTCTTGGCTCTACTCAAAGCAAGAACACAAGCAAAGGGAGACACAATCAACCACGTGCAATGCACAAACAACGTGATGCAAAGTATGGCATGATATGCGGGATGTGATATGCCATGCATATGCATGTTTCGAAAAGGAAATATTGAACCTGGCCTCAACTTGGAAAACCAAGAGTGCCACTAGAAAGAGGAATTGATTTCGGTTGAAATCAATATAAAGATCACCGGAATCGGATGCATGGTTTGCAAAGGACAAGCAAAACAAATATGGTACCGATCTGCGATTAATAGCACGAGGCCATCTAAATGCATCAAGAACAAAAAGCTACTGCACTCTAACTTGACAACAAAACACATGGCAGGGATCCACTCAAGATGCTTGAAAAAATATGAACACTGAGCTATGGCCAATTCACTCAATAGCAGGTTCAAACAAGCATGGCAAAAGTGCAAAAGATATCAGGTTACAAACTTGGTGAAAATAACAACATGGCAGGAACATTTTGTAGCAAAAGTAGAGCAAGATCTAGTCATGCTAGAGTGCTCCATAATTGCAAACAAAGACATGGATGGAAAGATCACAACAATATCTACAAAACAACATTACTGATCATGCTCAAAAGAGGCATGGATCACTTTGTAGCAACAAGAATACATGGCATAAAATTATTAACAGGGCAAAGACTTAGAAGATTTCTATGTCCCTAAAATCAGCAACATTACAAGAGCTAATTTGCGTGCTTGTGCTAATCACCACAGAGATCACAAAAATACATGGCATACACCCCTGTAAAGATGGCATGGCATACTTCAAAACACATGTAGGGCTCAAGTTCATAGGAGGCACACATTAATCATGGCAAAAAATAACAAAAGTCCAATTACTGATAAAAATCTGAAACTAATATAAACTAGCACTCTTGTAACAGCATTTAGGGCATCAAGATGAGCTCAAATGAACATGGTGCAATGTAATGAAATTAAGTACTCGTCGAGACGAACAATTTGATATGCTACACGCCCAAAACGGAGCCACGGATGCAGAGTTATGATGCGATGAATATGCCCAAAAATACTGAAAACTGGGGGACTTAATGAAATTTAGACCTCTCGGGGATAATGGACGGAGTGGTACGGGATTGGTCGGTGCAGATCTGAGACAGGGCATTTGGATGTCCGCGCGGGGGGATCTCGTCCACCCCGCGGTGGATCCGGCCGGGCTCGCTCCGGCGAGCAGCTCCGGCGAAGCGCGAGGAGGAAGCGATGGCGTACGGTGACCGAACGAAGGATGGAGGCGCACTCACCGGCGTTGCCTCGGCGGCTCCTCTCGGTGAGGCCGGTGGAGCAAGGCGGCAATGGTCGGCGCCGGCGATGAGGGTCGGTGGCGGCGGGGCGACGGCGACCAAACGACGAGGCAGCGCGGAGCCGCGCCAGCGAGGCGGCGGACACCCACAGGCAGCGAAGCAAGGCTCTAGGCGGTGGTGCGTGCCTCGGTTGGCAGCGCGCGGATCCAGGCCCGGGCAGGCCTGCCTCGGGTCACACGGGCCCCGGCGGGGAGGAGAGAGAGGAGCGGTGAGGATGGATGAAGAACTTGGGTCATTTATGAGCACCATAAATAGCACTAATCCTTAGGGAAAGCTTTAGGTGAAATATAACCCAAGATAATTCCAATGAATAGGTTGATGGATTGAGAAGAGCTCATGCTCAAAGAAATTGATGGGTTTAACTATCTCATTCCTGACAACTTGCGAATCATGAAACACGAAAGAAGTTGTCAAAATGACATAACACCACCTCAAAAGATATACGTGAAAGAATTGCACTCCGGTATTGCAAGATGAAGAATACTTAAGCTCCTTAGAAAAGAATCTCGATGAAAAATTCAAGAAGGAATTTAATCCTTGATGAACCATCATGTAGAACCTCCATGAAGAACTCCGGTGAAAAAAAATGATCAAGCGAAAGGGAAGAGAGGTTGAAAAACACAAGGTGAAGCCTTGCGATGATTAGATGGATCTTCATGATGATATAATTGATAGATCTTGGAACTCCAGGAAAGAAATATAAAGCGTCTCAAACCATGAATGTGATATGATGAACCACTCCGGAAAGCAGGAAATGAATTCACTCGATGAAACAAGAATAAGAATTACATTAAGCTTATCCTTCACCAATTAAATTGATGACAAGCAACGGATTTGGCATACTACTTATTCTAGTAGAAAGGATTAAGATAGATATAGCATAAACTTGGGAAGGTCTTCAACGAACCACCGGTAGGATTGAAACAACGTAAAGAATTGATATGATAAAGAAAGAAGAGAAATCTTGAACGAACCACCGTACGAATTGAAAATGAATGAAGAAAAGATAAGGAAACACCAAGAAGAATTAGAAAATTAATGACGATACTTGATGGAATTTGATACATGAGAACGAAGAGGTCACAAGCTGATAAGAGAATATTTGAACGAAGCACCGGTAAGATTGGAGAACGAGAGCTGAAAGCTGGAACGAATAAGTTTTGATTTGATGGACTCCGAAGAATCAGACTGAAAAGACTCCTGATTGCTTCAGAAGGATGAAAAGAATTTTCAAAATCAAAACAATTATGAGAGGATGGCATCACGCTAGCACCACGAATCTCTGAGAGAACGGATAAGATATGAAGGGAAAACTCTTCTTCGGTCTTCAAATCTGAGAATGATGACGAGAAACACGACCGAGAATTGTTGAGGCACTCCGGAATGAAGAATAGAAAAGGTTGAGTCAATGATGAAAATAATTTGAAAGATCTTGGAGAGAAGCATTTGACTGATGAAAAATTCATTCTTACGTCAAACTCTAAAAAAAAATTAGGATAGCTCCGGGAAAATTAGAAGAGTCAGGTAAGATCCTGGAAAAAGACCTGTGGGTTAGGACCCACTCAAAACAAACACCGTTGAAGAATTTAAAAGGAAGATTACACCAGTTGAATTAGATGGCTCCAAAGGGATAACATCCTCGAAAGAGCTTGAATGAAAGCAGAGTGGAAACACGATCCTTCGAGATATCTTCAGCACTCCGGAATAATTGAATAGTAAGCGGGAAATGATTATGAGGTGCACCGGTATGGGAAAATATTTGGAACAAGGAAAAGGGATATGATCATCAAAGCTTGACTTGAATCCACCAGAGAAGAAAACGAATGATGAATGATGATCTTGAAACTCCGTTAGAATCTTCCTGAGAATCACCGGATAAGAACATTGACGAAAAAGAATGGAGAGACTTCACATCAATAAGCTGGATACTTGATTAAGAAATCTTAGCCCTTGAAGAAAATGGGTGGGAAGGCGGGGAAACAAAAGCAACTTGGAGACGGATGAAGCCAACACCGTTGAGAAGAACTGATAATTGATCTTGCAGATGTTGAAATGATCGGATCCACTTGACGAGAAGCGCGCTGGTTGAAAAGGATTGACATGACAATCTCGATTATCATGAAGGATTAGTATTCACATGGAAATATGAGAACACCATTTAGGAAAGGTATGGAATCAACACTTGACTTCGAAGCAACTCGAATACCACAGCTCAAAAACAAAACAAAGGATTGGCTTGCAGAATAACCCGGAACAAACATATGATAGAGATTTCGTCCGAAGTTTTTGTGGTGGGGCCTACACGGGCTCGATCATACAGCACCATCATGTACAAGGCAGTGCACATGACATACGAAGCGGCCCCGAGTCAGCATAGCCAAGGACTCTTTAAGACACAACGATACCACTGTAAAACCAACTGTGGATAGGCGGACCACTACACGTCGAACCCCAATTTCATATCATACATCTGTCGGAAAGATATCCTAGGAGCTACTTGAAATGCCACTTATAAACTCCCGAAACTTTCTGGTTATGCAATTAGGTGTTGGGGATACAGGGGAAGCATAATATCTCACGCAAAACTAGCAAATCCTACATCCAGCTGTATCCATCCTTCAACACATAACCAAGAAACCTTTGGAAATCATTTACCTCAACCTTCGAAAAGCATCCGTTATACGAGTTACGGCAATACTCCTGAACTCCCGCCCCAGTACTGGGTGGCGTCGAGGTTATCTCACCAACAACTGCATAAAAGAGATTTTTGATATTGGCGAAACTCAGGTATTCCAGAACTGCAATGATAAAATTGTGATGACAACACCTCGGAGCTCAACTCCCCGAGACACTGCCACAACCCCTAAATGTCAGGAGGCACCAAGAACAATGTTCTAGTCACAAAACCATCAGAACCATTCCAAGATACCCGCGTGATCCTAATTCTTTTTAGTGAAATTTGAGAAGAGAAGAGTCAAAACTCTACGCCAGGATGCCTCACCAGAGCGACGAAGGGACTGAGGAGTAAAAAGAATCCTACTCTCCGATATATATAATCCTATAAGACTCAAAACATTTTTCTAGACTCGACAACGCCAGCGATTCGATCAAGCAGGGGGCTCCTAAGTCGGGGAAGGCTCTTATTACCAACTTGTAACACCCTCGATGCGGCTATATCTCCCACGTGTCGGAGCACGACTTAGAGTCATAACCGCATTGAAGGCAATGTCGCAAGAGGGGTAATCTTTACACATCCCATGTACTGAATAAGAAAGAGGTACAGAGTTGGCTTACAATCGCCACTTCACACAATACATGAAAATAGCACTACATCATCAAGATACAATCAAGGTCCGACTACGGAACCAAAATAAAAGAAAGAATGCCCCTGATGCTATAGATCCCCGATCGCCCCGACTGGGCTCTGCTAATGATCAACGGAAAATGAAACAACATGATGAACAAGATCTTCATCGAGCTCCTCCTTGAGCTCGGTTGCATCACCTGCACGGTTCAACGGCACCTGCAAGCTGGTTTTGGAAGTAATCTGTGAGTCACGGGGACTCAGCAATCTCGCACCCTCGCGATCAAGACTATTTAAGCTTATGGGTAGGTAAAAGGTATGAGGTGGAGCTGCAGCAAGCACTAGCATATATGGTGGCTAACATACGCAAATGAGAGCGAGAAGAGAAGGCAAAGCATGGTCGAGAATCTATCATCAAGAAGTGATCCTAGACTACTTACGTTCAAGCATAACTCCAACACCATGTTCACTTCCCGGACTCCAGTGGAAAGAGACCATCACGGCTACACACGCGGTTGATGCATATTAATTAAGTTATGTTTCAGGTTCTCTACAACTGGACGTTAACAAATTCCCATCTGCCCATAACCGCGGGCACGGCTTTCGAAAGTTCAAAACCCTGCAGGGGTGTCCCAACTTAGCCGATCACAAGCTCTCACGGTCAACGAAGGATATTCCTTCTCCCAGGAAGACCCGATCAGGCTCGGAATCCCGGTTACAAGACATCTCGACAATGGTAAAACAAGACCAGCAAAGCCACCCGAATGTGCCGACAAATCCCTATAGGAGCTGCACATATCTCGTTCTGAGGGCACACCGGATTGTCCAAGGTTCCGGTAGGCTAGCCCAGAGTTGCCCCTGGTGGCCACCGGCAGCTGATAGGTTGGACCAACACTCAGAGGAGCACTGGCCCGGGGGTTCAAATAAAAATGACCCTTGAGTCTGCAGAACCCAAGGGAAAGAAAAGGCTAGGTGGCAAATGATAAAACCAATGTTGGGCCTTGCTGGAGGAGTTTTATTCAAGGCGAACTGTCAAGGGGTTCCCATTATAACCCAATCGTGTAAGGAACGCAAAAATCAAGGAACATAACACCGGTATGATGGAAACAAGGGCCGCAAGAGTGGAACAAAACACTAGGCATAAGGCCGAGCCTTCCACCCTTTACCAAGTATATAGATGCATTAATTAAATAAGAGATATTGTGATATCCCAATCAAAATATCCATGTTCCAACAAGGAACAAACTCCATCTTCTCCTGCAACTAACAACGCTATAAGAGGGGCTGAGCAAAGCGGTAACATAGCCAAACAACGGTTTCCTAGGAAAGATGGGTTAGAGGCTCATGGCAATATCGGAGGCATGATAAAGCAAGTGGTAGGTATCACAGCATAGGCATAGCAAAATAGCGAGCATCTAGCAAGAAAAGATAGAAGTGATTTCGAGGGTATGGTCATCTTGCCTGCAAAGTTCTCCGAGAAGACGAAAGCTTGATCCTCGAAAACGTACTCAACGGGTACCTCGATCACAAACTCGTCTCCCGGCTCTACCCAAATCAAGAACACAAGCAAAGGGAGACACAATCAACCACGCGCAATGCACAAGCAACATGATGCAAAGTATGGCATGATATGCGGGATGTGATATGCCATGCATATGCATGTTTCGAAAAGGAAAGATTGAACCTGGCCTCAACTTGGAAAACCAAGAGTGCCACTAGAAAGATGAGTTGATTTCGGTCAAAATCGATATAAAGATCACCGGAATCGGATGCACGGTTTGCAAATGACAACCAAAACAAATATGGTACCGATCTGCGATTAACAGCACGAGGCCATCTAAATGCATCAAGAACAACAAGCTCATGCACTCTAACATGACAACAAAACACATGGCAGGGATCCACTCAAGATGCTTGACAAAATATGAACACTGAGCTACGGCCAATTCACTTAATAGCAGGTTCAAACAAGCATGGCAAAAGTGCAAAAGATATCAGGTTACGGACTTAGTGAAAATAACAACATGGCAGGAATGTAACATCAGGAAGCAATGTTTAGAGCAAGATAACAACATGCTACAGGAACATATCATGGCAAGGCAAGGCATGGCATGAAGCTACTCAAAGCATACAACAAAAGTCCCTTACTGACCATAAGCTAAAAAGGACCAGAAAATACAATGGCAACCATGTGAACATAGCAATTATCGTTAACAGATTCAGACTTAGTAGAAAACTGGAACATGGAAAAACAGATATTAAGTAGGCATGTTTACAAGCTCGATGCACTCACCACGAGGCATTGCATGACAAACTAAGCATACACCCAGCAAGTAGACACGGCATAGAAGCTAAACATGGCAAGAACAACCTCATAGCATGCATGGATCAACTACAACAACCTCGGCAAAATTGCTTAACACGTAAACAATCTGCCAGGAACATTTTATAGAAAAAGTAGAGCAAGATCTAGTCATGCTAGGGTGCTCCATAATTGCAAACAAAGACATGGATGGAAAGAGCACAACAATATCTACAAAACATCCTTACTGATCATGCTCACAAGAGGCATGGATCACTCTGTAGCAACAAGAATACATGGCATAAAAATATTAACAGGGCAAAGACTTGGAAGATTTCTAAGTCCCTGAAATCAGCAACATTATGAGAGCTACTTTGCGTTCTTGTGCTAATCACCACAGAGATCACAAAAATACATGGCATACACCCCTGTAAAGATGGCATGGCATACTTCAAAACACATGTAGGGCTCAAGTTCATAGGAGGCACACATTAATCATGCCAAAAAATGACAAAAATCCAATTACTGTTAAAAATCTGAAACTAATATAAACTAGCACTCTTGCAACAGCATTTAGGGCATCAAGATGAGCTCAAATGAACATGGTGCAATGTAATGTAATTAATTACTCATCGAGACGAACAATTTGATATGCTACACGCCCAAAACGGAGCCACGGATGCAGAGTTATGATGCAATGAATATGCCCAAAAATACTGAAAACTGGGGGACTTAATGAAATTTAGACCTCTCGGGGATAATGGATGGAGTGGTACGGGATGGCTCGGTGCAGATCTGAGACAGGCCGTTTGGATTGCCGCGCGGGTGGATCTCGTCCACCCCGCGGTGGATCCGGCCGGGCTCGCTCCGGCGAGGAGCTCCAGTGAAGTGCGAGGAGGAGGCGATGGCGTACGGTGACCGGACGGAGGACGGCGGCACGCTCACCGGCGTTGCCTCTCCGGTCCTCTTGGTGAGGCCGGCGGAGCAAGGCGGCAATGGTCGGCGCCGGCGACGAGGGTCGGTGGCGGCGGGGCGACGGCGACCGAACGACGAGGCGGCAGACGCCGACAGGCGGTGGAGAAAGGATCTAGGCGGCGGCGCGTTCCTCGGGTGGCGGCATGCGGATCCGGGCCCGGGCGGGCCTGCCTTGAGTCCCACGGGCCGCGGTGGGGAGGAGAGAGAGGCGCGGTGAGGTTGCACGGCGTGGTTGGGCGAGGTGGCGGCGAGGCTGACGTGGCACGATGCGATTCGCCGGAGTGAGGTGGCTGCAGGGCGGCAGACATGTCCGGCGCAGTGGGGAGTTTTGTCCGGCCGCGCGAGGAGCGGGGCTAGGGTTTCGTCTGCGCGAGAATTTCGGAGGAGAGCACATATTTATAGGTAGAGGGAGCTAGGAGACTCCAAATGAGGTGCGGTTTTCGGCCACGCGATCGTGATCGAACGACCGAGATGATGGAGGGGGTTTTGGTGGGTTTTGGGCAACTTTGGAAGGGTGTTGGGCTGCAACACACACGAGGCCTTTACGGTTCCTCGGTTAACCATTGGAGTATCAAACGAAGTCCGAATGGCATGAAAATTGACACGCGGTCTACCGGTTGTAAACCAAGGCCGCTTGGAAAGTCTCGGTCCAATCCGAGAACGTTTAATGCCCACACATGAAAAGAGGTAGAAAGGGACACCGGAGGACATAGGAGGATCGGAATGCAAAACGGACAACGGGGAAAATGCTCGGATGCATGAGACGAACACGTATGCAAATGCGATGCACATGATGACATGATATGAAATGCATGACACGCAATCAAAAGACAAGGCAACAAAAGCGAATAACTGGAAGACACCTGGCACATCGGTCTCGGGGTGTTACATGCACCCAGGGCTTTTACCCGTGCGAAAGTGCACTAGGCGAAGATGGACGCCGAGAAGCTGGTGAAGGAGGGGCCACCGCATGGCAAGGAGCATCGCCACCCCGAAATGTATTATGACAGTGTCCTGAAGGGTGCCCGCCTTGTGGCGGAGGAGTGTGCCAAAGAATTAATTTTTGAATGAACTTGCTCATGTGATCTCGTAATGTGAAAACTAGTTCATTTGCGCTATGCAACGCTTTTTGAATTTAAAATATTACCTTTTGTGCGGCGTTTTATCAAATCTGAGAGTTGGCCAGTCGTCGGCTTCTGCAATGTTCGGGATAATCTGAGCACTCTTTTTCCCATTTTTTGGTCCTTCGGGGGAGGTGCTCAGCACAACGAACCAGGCAATCAGACTATAATGCTTTATCACTCTCACTTAGCCATAGAAGTCTACAATTTTAAATTTTGGCGAAGCCCCTAGTATTTGGAAGGCCGAATTTGGGGCGCTATATACGCCTAAGTCGGACAAGGCCGACTCCTCGCCCGAAGAGGAAAAATTCTTTAAAGACTTGAGACCTCTCGAACAGCGACCAGCTCTCGCCTTATCATGACAGTCAGTTTTGGCTTTCTCTACTGAGGTGCTCGTCCGGAAGAACCGGGACTAGGGATGGCAATTTTATCCATGGATCTGGATACCCATGGATACCCGAACCGGTTGGGCAAGGGTATGGAGCACATTTCTCCCCATGGGTCCGTGGATATGGATACCCACGAACAACCGGGTTGGGCATGGTTATAGTTTGTGCTCCATGGATATCCAATGGATACCCGTATGACATGTGGCTTCATATGCCAGTGACAGTAGAAAGAGCGAATCAATGGGAAATGGCAAGAAATATGCAACTTGTGCCATGAGCTATATGCTACAGAATCAACCTCTGGTATGTCACACTTAAGGACATCTTATTACTTGTTACCTACTTATGCATGTAGCTTATGTTGTCATTTGTGAGTAAATGATGATGAGTTGATTTGATATTTGGGAAGGCTTCATGCTGACTTTTCTATGCCCATGGAGCTCCATGGGTATGTGGGTATCCAACGGGTTTAGGGTTTAGGCATGGGCACAAGTTGTGCCCATGGATCATTTGGTGGATGGGCAGAGGGTAGGAATATGGGTCATGGGTTGGATTTGGACCAGCTCCACCCGCCCCAAACCTGACCCATTGCCATCCCTAACCGGGACACAATCGCAGTAGTTCTCCCAGTGCTACCTTAGCCGATATTGCGGAACGTAAGGTACCAAAACATGGGAGCCGGGCAAACCCAACTATTGACCCAAGACATGATTCGGAGCTGGTGCATATAATGCTATAAGTTCGGGGTGCCGCACCGTCGAAAGTGTTCGGACTTCTCACGCCGTATTATGGGGTATACAAAAGCCCCTGGCGTGTTGGTCGTACCAGAATGTACCGGTGCTTATTGTCGTAAATAAACATATAAGAAAAAGAATAGATAATGCTATAATAGACTAATGATATGCATTGTTATTTAAAGAATACGTCAAAGCGTATTGATAAAAGTAGTGCAATAAGCAAAAATAGGACTATTTGACATGTCCTATCCAAGGGCAAGCTGCGGACTAGTATTTAAAGCAAGTATTTCGCTCGTTATTAGAGACCACCTGGGGATTCCATTGTACGACGTAGCTTCCTGCCTCCTTGGTTGTTGTATTATGTGTCCGGCAATCGTACTGCCGGATAAGGCTTCCAGAGAGTAAGGTCCTGAAAGAGAAAAAATGATGAAGGTAGGCAGCCCCTAGGGCGGTTGAGCCGCATTGTGGGGCATGTCCTGATTGTGCCCCCGCCTATGCCCAAGGTATTTTCAGTGCATAATTATGTACGCGCGGCATGGATTTCATCGCTTGACTGGGACTAGGACAGGGGCCGAATTGCTAGGCGAGCTATGAACATGCCAGGCGATCCTGCTGCAGGTTACTCCAGACTCGCTTGACGGTGTCCGGGGGCTGTATCACCGAATTGGCAGTTTACCCTAAAAGGCTGTTTTGTGCTTCTGCTGCGAGGTTCGCGGTGTGCTCCTCGGTGCGGAGCGAGCGCTCTGTGTTGCCATTGACTGTTATGACCCCCCTAGGTCCTGGCATCTTGAGCTTGAGGTATGCGTAATGCGGTACCGCATTGAATTTTGCAAATGCGGTTCGCCCGAGCAGTGCGTGATAGCCACTCCGGAACGGGACGATATCAAAGATTAACTCCTCGCTTCGGAAGTTGTCCGGAGATCCGAAGACCACTTCCAGTGTGATTGAGCCCGTGCAATGGGCCTCTACACCTGGGATGACACCCTTAAAGGTGGTTTCGTGGGTTTGATCCTCGAGGGATCTATACCCATTTTGCGCACTGTATCCTGATAGAGCAGGTTTAGGCTGCCGCCGCCGTCCATGAGGACTCAAGTGAGGTGAAATCCATCAATGATGGGGTCTAGGACCAATGCGACGGATCCGCCATGACGGATACTAGTGGGGTGGTCCCTGCGATCGAAGGTGATCGGACAAGAGGACCACGGATTGAACTTTGGGGCAATAGGCTCCATCGCATAGACATCCCTTAGTGCATGCTTCCATTCCATCTTGGGAATGTGGGTTGCGTATATCATATTCACAATCTTCACTTTTGGGGGGAATCTCTTCTATCCTCCCGTGTTCGGTGGCCTGGGCTCCTCCTCGTCATCGCTATGCAGCCCTTGTCCTTGTTTTTGGCGTTCAACTTGCCGGCCTGCTTGAACACCCAGCATCCTCTGTTGGTGTGATTGGCTGGCTTATCGAGGGTGCCGTGAATTTGACACAAGCGATCGAGCATGCGGTCCAAATTGGACGGGCCCAGAGTACTTCTTTTGAATGCCTTTTTCCGCTGACCGGATCTAGGGCCTCTGAATCCGGCATTGACTGCCATATCTTCAGTGCTATCACCGTTGTTGCGGCGCTTGTGTCTGTTACGACGTGGTCTGCCGTTAGAATCTTTAGTAACTGAAGTGCCCGGATTCCTTGATGTGTTGTTGCTGCGAGCCAGCCAGCTATCCTCGACCGCGCAAAAGAGGGTCATGAGTGTTGTGAGGGCTGCCATAGATTTCGTCTTCTCCTGGCCGAGGTGCCGGGCAAGCCACTCGTCACGGATTTTATGCTTAAATGCCGCTAAGGCCTCAGCATCCGGACAGTCGACAATTTGGTTTTTCTTGGTTAAGAACCACGTCCAGAATTGCCTGGCTGATTCCCCTAACTGCTGAGTTATATGGCTCAAGTCGTCAGCATCCGGTGGTCGCACATAAGTGCCCTGGAAGTTGTCAAGGAATGCATCTTCCAAATCCTCCCAACTGCCGACGGAGTCTGCAGGCAAGCTATTCAGCCAATGCCGAGCTGGTCCTTTGAGTTTTAGTGGGAGGTACTTGATGGCATGTAGATCATCACCGCGAGCCATGTGGATATGGAGGAGGAAATCCTCAATCCATACTGCAGGATCTGTTGTACCATCGTACGATTCGATATTTACGGGTTTAAAACCCTCTGGGAATTCGTGATCCATAACTTTGTCAGTGAAGCATAGGGGGTGTGCGGTGCCTCTGTGCCGGCCTATATCACGACGTAGTTCATATGAGTCTTGTCTGCTGTATTTGGCCCAACCGGATTACTTTTAGTGTATCGGGCGTGATGGTCATCGTCCTGCGTTGGTGCGTGCCCCCATGACACGTATATCGATGTTGCATGTTTTGCCCTGCTTTCCAATTCATCTCGCAGGTCCTGCGTGTTGCCTCGGGCCTTGGTATTTTTGTTTGAGTGGCGGCGGGGTGCAGGCTGAACTTCAGGCTGAAATGCCTCTCTATCTCGGCCAGGCGGTGGCCGGTCAGCCGCATCGTACGCTGGTGAAGTAGGTTTCACTGCTTCCTCCTCGAGTAGCGACCTGTGTTTTGGGTAACTCTTGGAGGGGCGTCCGAGTTCGTATTCCTCGGCCGCAAGGACTTCGGTCCATCTGTCTGCTAGCAAATCTTGATCAGCTCGAAGCTATTGTTGCTTTTTCTTCAGGCTATTTGCCATGTCTATAAGCCGGCGCTTGAAGCACTCCTGCTCGATGGGATCCTCGGGCACGATAAATTCTTCGTCGCCGAGGCTCACCTCGTCTTCGGAGAGAGGCATGTAATTGTCATCCTCCATTTCTCCATCTGCCGCCTGTTCTGGAGGGCTAGCTTGTTCATCCTCCTGCTCTAAATCTGGCTGGAGGGGATTGTCATCGTCTTCGGCACTATCCGGAGTGTTGTTGTCTCTTGTGCCGGTATCGTTGATTTTGCTATGGCGGGACTTAGAGCGGCGCCACTGACGTTGGTGCTCGGGTTGCTTCTTGGAGGGGTCATCCTCCGTTGTCTTGTCGCCATTGCCTTCTTTGGGGGTATCCACCATGTATATATCGTATGATTAGGTGGCGGTCCAGCGCCCTGTGGGCGATGGTTCCTGTTCTTCTCCTACATCGTCGTCCATACCGTCGATGTCTTCGGAGTCAAAGTCGAGCATGTCGGTTAAATCATTGACAGTGGCTACTAAGTGGGTGGTGGGTGGGCAGCGAATTTCCTCGTCGTCCGCATCCCATTCTAGCCGGATGTAGTTCAACCAAGGTTCCCCTGACAAGGAGAGAGACCTTAACGAATTTAGCACATCGTTGAAGGGCGAGTGCTGAAAGATATCCGCGGAGGTAAACTCCATGATCGGCGCCCAATCGGATTCGATAGGCACGGGCGCAGGCAGCTCGGAGTCCGTGGCCGGAGATGAATCCAGTGGTTCGGCATCACGGCTCTCATGAGGGGTGAAGTCTGTATCTGGCTCTATCACTGCTGAGAGTACTACCTCCATGGCAGGGTCTATCCACCTGTCCTTGGATGGCGCAATTTGCTCCGGATTGAAGGCCGGAGTAGTTGCAGGTGCGATCTCCCAAACACTGTCCGACAGCAGAGCTAAATCATGCTCGTCGTGATCGTGCGACGCACCTGGCATGGGCTCGAATCCGTCGAAGATTAACTCCGCAAATTTTGGTAGTGTAATTCAGGTTCCCAAACTGACTTGGTGGCCAGGGGCGTAGCTCTCGATCTGCTCCAGATGGCCAAGCGAGTTAGCCCACAGAGCGAAGCCTCCGAATATGAAGATCTGTCCAGGGAGGAAAACCTCACCCTGGACCGCATCGTTACCTATGATCGAAGGAGCCATCAGGCGTTATGGTGACGACATAGTGGAACTCTCAATGAAAGCACCAATGTCAGTGTCAAAACCGGCGGATCTCGGGTAGGGGGTCCCGAACTATGCGTCTAAGGCGGATGGTAACAGGAGGCGGGGGACACAATGTTTACCTAGGTTCAGGCCCTCTTGATGGAGGTAATACCCTACTTCCTGCTTGATTGATCTTGATGATATGAGTATTACAAGAGTTGATCTACCACAAGATCGTAGAGGCAAAACCCTAGAAGCTAGCCTATGGTATGATTTTTGTTGTCCTATGGACTAAACCCTCCGGTTTATATAGACACCGGAGGGGCTAGGGTTACACAGAGTCGGTTACAAGGGAGGAGATCTACATATCCGTATCGCTAAGCTTGCCTTCCACGCCAAGGAGAGTCCCATCCGGACACGGGACGAAGTCTTCAATCTTGTATCTTCATAGTCCAACAGTCCGGCCAAAGCATATAGTCCGGCTGGAGACCCCCTAATCCAGGACTCCCTCAGTACCTGATTCTTGGCGGCGTATGGGTATCGTTGGCATACTTGATAGATAAGGATCGTCAATGGTGCTCATGTTGCGGTTGAGTTTGGGCCGGCTGTCGCCGTCGCTGAAGCGGCTCCGGTGCTACGGTTGCGGCGCCTATCAACATACAAGAAAGCTCATCTGTGGTAAGTGAACAGTTGCACTATAAAGAGAAAAACCGAAGGAGTACAGATTGAAATAACCTGATGAGGCTGCAGCGTCGGTAAAGCAGGGCCGATGGAGTTGAATATGGCGTCCGTGGAGCGGGTCCGGTGCAGTGGACGAAGGCTTTGGTAGGCGCGTTGTACAATGCTTTCGGTGAGGCGGATCTATTGCGGCGGACGAGGGCTTGTATGAAGGGCCAGCGAAGGGACGGACGAGGGAGTCAGTGTGGGCCTACACTGTGGTGGACGAGGGCGCCGGTTAAGCAGATTCGGTGCGGTGGACAATGATGGCGGTCAAGGAGATCTGGAGCGATGTACAAGCCACTCGCTGAAGCGGCTTCGGTGAAGTGGTGAGTTGGCAGTTGGGGGTTCCAAGGTGCGGAAGGTAGATCTGTCGGGGTGTGAGGTCAACCGTTGCGGCGGAGGACTAGATTCGGCGGCTTGCCGTGATTGGGGGCAGGTCGGGGAGGGGAAGGGGAGGGGCTCTAGGGAAGAATGTTGGGGGCAAAGAGGGGAAAACAATGGAGTTACCAAAGCAGCCCTTTTCCATTCATGTGGCAGGGGTAAAATAGGAATATCGCAGGGCTAAACTTTCGGGCACGAGATATTTCGATGTGAGCAGGAAGTTTGAAAGCTTTTGGCGCCTGAAATTATATTCTGCTCTTGTACGGCCGACTAAGATATCATGGCCGAGAATTTGTTTGTTTTGCACGCAAAAAAAAGTGCAAGTTTTGAAAATCAATGTCTCCGACTCAAAACTTAGATTGTCCATTCAATTCAAATATGGATCATTGAGCTACTACAAGCAAATACCATCATATGGTCCAATTCAAATGAAATTCCAAATGTGTTTATCCTAAATATGATGACAAAAGCAAAAATGTGTATGTGTATGAATAAAGTGGATGATTATAAAGTTTGAACATGCCCGTATGTGTATATCTCTAGGTTTGATATATGAATTTGAAATCACGAAATCCCGGCTTAAAAATGTACCTCTGTTTAAATGAATTACAAAAGCTAATGATGGAGTCGAATTCCAAAATTTCAATCTTAGGTTTGTAATTCTGGTACACCAAAGTATATCACACATGTTCAAAAGTATTGTTATCTCATGGTCCAAGCTGTGAAACAAATTGATCAACCTTGAGTGCACACAATATTGACCATGTATATCTCAATTATGCTAAAGTCCCTCAAATATAGACACCTCACTCTTTATCTGAAGCAACCCCCCCCCCTCGTCGCCTCCCTCAAACATTGCTAGTATTTCCAACCATGCAAAAAAAATTCCCTAGTATTCCATAGTTTCGAGTTTTCCATCAAGATATTAGTCACTCATGGTTGATCTTTACTTTCAATCATGTACACATATGCACTATGTAACTAGCCTTGGTTATTGGGTACCAAAGCTTAACTTTCACTCCTACTTACAATATGTAGAGTATTTAACAAAAAACTACCACTTTCAACCAGCCCTAGGAAGAATCTATTGTACAAAAAATAGCAAAAACATACCCTAAATTTCTTAATCCACACCAAAAACTACTACCTAGCGATTAGGTTAGTTTAAACCCATTTATGACAGGGTTGGCCCACATGTCCGTGCTGACGAGGCAGCTTAAACCAACACATTTTGTTTGACCGTTGACACGAGGGACCCACATCTAACCTTCTATCCTATTATTCCCCCTCAAATCATTATTTTTCCTGAACATTACTTTAAACAGTGCTGATGCATGTTCGTCGGTGGCGCCGGTGATGACCGAGTTGGCCGCCGCTCTGTAGAACATTACTTTTACCGAGTTTTTGTGTACCAAATTGCACATCTAGAATACCATGTATATATTATTTCATTCATCTTCGAGAGGTAACTATAAAGTTGGGTGAGGAGTCTACAAAGAAAGACCATCATATCACTCGCAACAATTTCAAGCATCCTTTAGTGTCGAGGAATATCATAGGAACTCTATATGATATGATTTTTATAGGATTTTTTACTTTAGAGCCAATTGGTTCATAGGAATAGATTCATATACTCCACATTTCAAAGGAAATAAACATGATATCATTTCTATAGCTTTAGAGCCACTTGGTTCATATGAATGGATTCCTATACTCCCTTAATTTCAAAGGAAAATAAACATTAGCGTATATTCGATAGAAAAGTTCCTATGATATGAACCAAATTACATATCTTTTCTAATCCCTCCTCATAGGAATTGAGAAACATGTCATCTCTATATTCAATAGAAAAGTTCCTATGATGTGAACCAAATGACATCTCTTTTCCAATCCCTACTCATAGGAATTAAGATGCTCCATGTCATCTCTTTCCCTACAACTTCCATGTATACATCTTCTATTCCTAAATAGATAGTACAACCCACTAGTAGCTTTTTTTTCCAAAACATGCAACTATGGCACAAGAACTATATAGTGTGCCAATAACTTTGAAAGATGGTCGCTGGATGAAGCTAACCCAACAGTGCAGATATAGGCAAATCCAAGCACTACTGGCTGTTGGATATCATCAACATTCCACCAGATCTGCCACATGTACAATTTAGAAGACTCCATGGTTGAACTTAAGCATAATACACAAACCTCAAAACACAAGCACTTCTCCTTTGTTCTAGAATCTTCTGTATCATAATTGATTATTTTTTCTAAATGAATTGCCATTATTTGTTTTTTACTTTATGATTTACTCCCTCCTTTCCAAAATAGATGACCCAACTTTGCACTAACTTTGTACGTTCCCGTAAAACCAAGCGGCCCACACATATTTAAGGCGTCGGCTCGAACCGTTTACTACGACGTGGCCCCGCACGCCGTAGTACTCCTACAAACCCTACCGCCGCACTCATCATCAGTTTTCTTCAAGAGGACGAGGGAGAAGCCGATTTGTAGTGGAGGCGCTTTCAAAAAAAAGGATCTGTAGTGGAGACCCCTACCCCAGGGTGCCCTAGGTAGCCGCTGCACGCATCATTGTTTTCTCTTTTCTTTATGCTCTTGCACCCTAGAGTGAAATGATGGTTGCTTCGTCCATCCAGCTTAATGCAGGAAAGATGGGGCTTTGTGATTTGACCCCTCGTCGCTCATTTTCTACTACTGCGGCGCTACGACCGGGGTGCCTCCAATTCCAACCGCTGCTCCAAACTGTAATTTGGTGCATCGCACGTGGAACAAGACGGTGAATGAGCCACATGTCGGCCAAAGGGGTCCTGCTAAGTGTGTCGCCATTTCGTGTGTGGGCTGACCCTGCTTGAGTTGCTACGCCAACAAGACAGGAGCAACCTACCACTTGGTTTTGCTCCTTGGTGAATCCCGACAATATTAATCTAAAAAGATACGTGCTGAACTACCCTCTTCGTCTCAGTTTTTTTATTTTTAGGCGTCTTGGTTTATAGGGCCTGCACGTAGTTCTAGGTCATCCATTTGACTAACTAAATATGAGTTACTATGTCACAAAAAGTATATCATTGGATTCTTAAGCGGATGCAGTTGTATTTAAAAGTCGAGGGCGGGGCTTTTCCTGCGCAGTAGGCGGCGGGGCAGTTCTGCCTAGTCGGTTCGACAGAGACGCGAGAAGATGAGGGAGTAGGCTGCTACAAACGTAGGGCTGTGTGATTTGACAGCGAGTTACTGCTGGACAGGTGGGGCCCCGTGATTTGACTTGCCATTATCATTTTAACTGCGGCGCTACGACCGGCGTGAGTCTCCCAGATTCCTGACCACCTCCATACAGGTGCCTCTCCCAATGCTCCACCATGTAGTAGAGGCTGGCTCTTGCATGAGAGCCCACTTCGCCACTTTTTCCTTGCCTCTCTTTCCTCCACATATGCAAAAAGCCATGTAAAGCGCACTATTGTACTTACTTTTACTTGCTCCTACAGGTGCTTATGCTTGCCACATAGGCATAAAGTCTGATGTGGCAAGTTAATCAAGAAGAGAGAGACTAGTTTGGTGACCCAAGGAAGAAACGGTGCTAAGCGCGTGTACCTAGGTGAAAAGACAATTTTTAGTCTGTAGCTAATTAAATGAAGCAAACTTAGCAACACCATTTCATTGGAAGAGGTCACTCCTTGGCAAATGCAATAAATACACGTGCTCAGCACCGTTTCTTCCTTGAGTACGAAGAAAGAGATAGAGAGGAGTAAAAAAATACACTTATAGCCAACCTTGTTGTAGTATGAGTGACTAAGTGATGACTATGTATGACATGCCAACATCAGATAGCCTAACGCACCATGTTAAATCTCCAAGGGCGCGACCGCGCGAGCGATGCGATGGTCGTGGTAGGTGCGACCATGATACGGGCTGCTGGCAGCCCTTGGATCTGAGATCAAACGGTCGCATGCTAAGTTGCTGAAAATTTGCAGAATAACCCTCCAGGATAGGATATTCACCCATAGGTCTAGAATCACGCCATGCAACCGTTCGATCTCAGATCCAAGGGCTCTCGGAAGCCTGTATCATGGTAGAATGGAAAGCCACTACCCTGTCGTTCGCACGCTGGCAGTTCACTCCTACTCGTCCCCGCACGTCCTTCAATATTATGTTGGTTCGCTCCAAGTCGTCCCGTCCATTCACATTACGGCAGTTCCACTAATCCTAACCCTCCTCCCAAATCCATGGCGTCCCAAATCTCCATGATTGGCGGTGAGTACAAGGTTAGAATCATCACCGGTGATGAGTTCGACGTCATCTACACCCGTTCTTCCGCGACGGTGAAAGGATGCCTTTCTTTCTTCAGCCGCATGTTCGAAAACTCAGAGGATGAGTGGGTCGCTGGGCTAGATGTCGAGTACACCATAGTCCTAGGACGAGAGAAGGATCGAAAGGACGAAGAGAGGAAGAAGCCCGCTGTGATCCAGGTTTGCATACATAACGTTTGCTTGGTCTACCACATATGCCATGCCGGCGTTGAGTGCCAGGATTTTAAGAACTTCCTCTAGGACAAAACAGTGAAATTCGTTACTGTAGACTTTGGTAACAACAAGGAAGTCCTGCATTGGATAGGCCTCGTTGTAGGCAACACCTTCGACCTCCAGAAGAATCGGCTGGT
Source organism: Triticum urartu (assembly GCF_056163025.1). Taxonomy (NCBI): domain Eukaryota; kingdom Viridiplantae; phylum Streptophyta; class Magnoliopsida; order Poales; family Poaceae; genus Triticum; species Triticum urartu. The sequence continues at coordinate 378,471,939 of NC_141878.1, read as the reverse complement.
GTCCTCTCGTCAGCCTTCAATGCTGACCCTGGCAGGAGCCATGGTTCATCCTGCGTACGGTAAACTGGAGAAACCTCATTACCCGTTTCATCGTCATGCATGGCAGCGGAATGTACTAGATATAGACCACATCCACTACGCTGCAATGGATGGCTACCTTTGCTTCAATATCTACAACGGTTGGATGAAGAGCAACAGCCAAGTTTGCGGTTCAAGCAAAGAAGTATCGGCCAAGAGGAAGAGGGACAAGGACGAAGTCGAGGACATGGACGGGGACTCCGAGTAAGGTGGCGGTGTCGTTGCTCATGGTGGTTCTAATGCAGTGTCTACCAGAATAGTTGCAAAGTTTAATTTCAGGTGTGCTTAATTTAATTTGAGGGGTGTGTTGTGCTGAGCCCCCAGCAGAACTATGTTATGTTTCTTCTCGTTACTTTAACTCTTCAGTACGTACATACTACTATTTCTTACATTTCATCTTTTAGTTGGTATAGTACTACCACTCGTTTCTTCACATTATATACGTACAATATATATGGCCAACATCATATAGCCAGCAGTTTAGTTGTCAAAGAATTTCAGGGTGCTTAGTTTTGTCAAAGAATTCCAGGATGCTTAGAGGGTGCTTGGATCCAAGGGACTTATTTTAGTCTGACTAAAAATAGTCTCTTTAAGAGGCTAAAGTTCCAAGCACCCCTGACTAAAGAGGGGCTAAAACTAGTCTTGAGACTAAATTTTTTTAGTCAGGGGTACCCCTACAAAAAGTTGGATTAGTCCTCTCTCTACTCATTTAACTCCTCTCCTTTAACACAGGCGAGTTCTGGATTGGAGGGTTTGGAGGATAATAAATGCTAATTAACTTTAGCCTTTTTAGTATTTGGATCCAAGCATGGGTGAGGCTAGCATGTTTTAGTCCCACTACTTTTAGTCATGGGACTAAAACGTATCCAAGCACCCTCTTAGTTTTATTTGAGGGGTGGGTTGTGCTGGACACCATTATTGTGACTAGCCTTTTTAATAGTAGTATATGCATAATTTGGCGACGAGCACTCTCTATATGTACCACCTTTTTTTAATTTCAATTTTTGCTCCATGGTGCAATCCATCGATAGTACTACTGTACAAAAGTATACATTTTTTAAAAAGCTAGAGTACTATTCATCACATATATAGCCAGTTAAATTCTCAACCTAGAACGACGTGCATGCCATGTAGTAAACCGATATGGAAGAAGTATAGTAAAAATGAGGTGATTTTACCGAGCGATCGGCGGGGGAGCATGGCCTGTCATGCGGTCCCTCGTGTCATGATGTACCAAGGCGATGCGCATGTCCCTCTTGAGGCAGAAGCAATATTAGTACGTGGTTTGAGATGGTGGCGAACTGAAGTGTGAAATAATGGTTGCTTCATTCGTCTGGGAAAGTGCGACATTGTGATTTGACGTCTCATTACTCATTACTACTACTGGGCCGGTACGAGTGGGGTGCGTCCCCCCTGCTGTTCTACACTGTTATTTGGTGCTTGACACATCGACCCGGTTGCTATATGTCCCACATGTCGGCGATAGGAAGTACAGAATTCATGAAAGGGAGCGCCGATGGAGGAGTATACTACAGAATTCATGAAAGGGAGCGACTTAGTTTTGGAAAAAATATGTTTTTACGGAGTACGTACCCACTAGGGTTTATAGGGCTCATCTAAAAAACATTCGTTTTTCCGTTTGATATGTCTCAATTCTACTATACTAGTAGTAGTACCATTGCATGTTGGATTTCGAGGTGCGTTAGATCACCCGACGCAAGCAGTGTCAAGAGGAAACTAACCAATGCATGTACAAGTTCATGGAGATTTAGTGGTCATTCATGCATTCGTTCTAATTAATGCCTCGGTAAACATAACTTCTTGAGAAAAACGAGCGTACTAATTACTTGTGCAAAATACGAAATTAATTTGACCACTCATCGTCTACCTTGGTTGGAGAGATTTTGAAATTGAGCCATAAACTGGAAAGGAGGGAGTAGTAACTTCTGTCTCGATTACTATTTGTGGCCTTGTATAGATGCAAAATGTATTTTTTTATAGTGGCCTTGTATAAGTAAATGGAGGGAGTACTAACCAAAGTACATAGTAGGGACGAGGAGTAAACGGAGGGTGTAGTAAAATTTTATCCTCGTGCTGCGAGCCACCACGCGCGTGGGCGAGATAGCGGGCGTAAGGCGTAGTAAGAAAGCTTCACCTCATCCTGCGAGCCACCGCGCCCATGGGCGGGGGAGACGGCGTACTAAGCAAGCTTCTCCTCGTTCTGCGAGTTGACGGGACACATCAAAAGTACTCCAGTGTATAGAGCCTTGCCTCTAAGGTAGGCCCCACATGGTTTGCCTCTTTTTTTAATTTAACATAACGCGTCAAGTCGCAATTTGTTTGTTCACCCGTGGTAGACGATCCTCCCTCCACCAAGTGGACAACCAGTACACGTACCAAATTACCACGTGGGCTGCCTTTTTCGTACAGAAATGAGCTCCATCGTGTACCCGCGTGGGTGTGGTTGGGAAAGAGACGGGAGTACGTGCGTCGTGCATGCACCTCTTCTCTTCGTGCACGTCCCCCACCTACGTGGGTGTGTGTGAGAGAGATACAAACCTAGACATAATGCGCTGTCCATCCCCATGCCTCCGCCCAGTCCGACCACCAGTCACCACCACGCCCCACTCCTCCTAACCTTATCTCTCATCTTTCTCCCTCCATTTTTATATACAAGGGGCCACTATCAAAATTACAATTTGCAGATATACAGGGCCACTAACACTAATCGATGCAATATTAATGGTGTTTGCCTCGTGGTACTAGCAAAGGAGGACATTAATTATCCCTTGCATGCATGCGGGAGTTTGTAAAAAAATGCATCTTGATGTTTCGTGCAATGCACGGGCATCTTGCTAGTCCATGAAAACAACACATGGAAAAATTCCACGGCGAACGAGGGAATTGAATCTATTGGGAGGGGCTGTTTGGATCTTGCCTGGGGTAGCCAAAATATTGGCGACCCTTTTGTCCACCGGTGCCTTTGCCACCGATGAACGAGGAATGGCTCGGGTGCTCATGCTATCATGCATCCTCCAGCGCGCACGTTGGAGACGAGCTCGCATGAGCTGTGATTTTTGTCCCACAACGCCGCCCGAGCCGCCCGCAGACTGACCGGCGACCCGCAAATTACGCCATCCAACCGTAGCCGCACACATTATGACAGCAACTCAACCAACCGGACGAAATTCACGCAAACACGTAGATAAACTGATATTTCATATAAACAACGATGGAAATCATATAAAATACCGGATTTTCATACAAACATGACGGATTTCATTACATTCAAATGAACTACGCGATGCTAGTTCTGGACAGCACAGGTATATAATACCTGGCCTAAATGGTCGCCCGCCGATCGATTTGTGTTGCTCATGTCCGGCAGCACGATCACCGGACTGTCGGGAGCCCCGGAGGTATATGCTTCAGCGCAAAGGACGGCTCGCTTCCCCACTGCCCAACTGATATAATTGGCTGGTGCCGAAGATGATGGTGGCCAGCACCGGTTCGAGTTCATCACCGTCCACTACTTCGCCATGGCCGGCACTGGCTCGAGTTCATCCTAACATTCCCCTCTTCCGTGGATCCCATGCGGGGTCGACGAAGGTCCTCACAAAAAAAGGATCCGGCAAGACACTTGCTGTGTACGCCGGCGTCGCCTCCGCGGTGGCCTTCATGGGACCCAAGCGGCGGCGGCCTCCCGTGTTCTACTTCTCCTCGATGATGGCGGCGGACGTGGAGGCGCTGGCCACCGACTCGTCGCTCTCCGTGCACCCGGCTACTGTCGCTGCTTGCATGGTGCAGCCGCCGGCATGGGAGTCTCGGCCACAGAAACGGGAGAAGCGGTACGAGGCGGCGGCGTGGACGGAAGCAACGACGCGCGTGCGCCGCTCCTCGTCGAGCTGGCCTGGAGCAGCGAGTTGCTGAACCGCGCGCCGGCTTGGAGCGGCAACTGGCTCCGTCGTGCGAGGGGAGGGATGTGGATCAGCAAGCTGCATAGCTCGTATCCAGCGGGCTACCCAGCCGGCTTGGATGCGGAATAACTACTCTTCATAAGCCATTGTAAGAGTGGACAAAATGGTGGAGGAGATGGGGGAGCGGCCCGGTCATGAACGGACGTGTGTCCAGAGTGGGTTTCTCGGCTTCCACACGGGCGGGTTTCATGGAGGCATTTGAATGCGGCACGGAGGCGTGTTCAGCCGGGCGTGCCGCGAGTGGCGCCCTCGACTCTGACCTAGGACACCGCGCCGTTCTTTCACTGACACGTGGGCTCTTTGGGTGCATGGCATGCATGTTAGTGACCCAACGCAGGCAGCGCACATTAGAGGAACCTTTGGTGGGTCAGGGCGGTCAGAAGCGGGCATTTCATAAACCGATGATTGTTCATTGAGTGTGACGTCATCTTTTTTCATGTAGATAAGCCTACTATGTTGATAGCCCGTTCGATACGTTGTGATTCATAAAGACCGCTGCAAACATCAATGTTCTGCTTATCACAGATAATATAGATTAATACCCGTAACAATCCATGTCCTTAACAAAAGGTGCATGCACGTATAGGTTGAACGTGTGTCTTGCGTCGTGTGCTGTGTGCATGTAGGCGTGCGAGTGTTGCGTGCGTGCAAGGGTGCGTTTCAGTGTTGCATGCATGGGTGCGTATGTGCGTGTGTTCGTGAGTGCATGTGTACGTGTCAGTGTTGCACACCAGCATGCGTGCGTGTGTACGTGCCAGTGTTGCACGCCTACATGCGTGCGTGTCTTGTGTGCATGTCTTGCGTGCGTGCATGTGTACGTGCGGGGTGAGGCTACACGTAAGTCGACTGACTTTTTCATCTCTGGTCATTTGATTTTCCAGCCGTTGGATACGAAATCAAGGGCCTCCAGTTTATCATCAAACTCCACCCCCCCTGAGCCGCCAGCCACCACCGGCCGAACCGCCAGCCCCCGCCGCCCGCGGCCAGCCCGCCCTCCCCGAAACTACTCCCCACCGCCGGTCCGCCGCCGCACCGGCCATCCCTCTAGCCCCCCCCCCCCCCCTGCCAAGCTTTTTCTCCGGGGATCCCCACCCCATCGCCCAATGAATGCCCCCAACCGCCGGTGACTGCCAACCAGAGGTCTCACGACTTCGAATACCCACCGACCACTAATTTATTACCATTTCTGTCCTTCATATACGCGCTGACGGGTGGGCCCTATGGTAATGTGCGCTGCTGAATGTGGACCATTTGACTGGTCAATTGATCGTGTTATCAACAAATTACGGAGCTGTATGGTGAGCCAGTGACCATATGATCACCCTAAAATGTACTCCTATTTTATTAACACAGTAAAGACTCAAACTACCATTTCTTTCTTTCATATACGGGCTGACAGGTGGGCCCCACGGTTACGCGCCCCGATGGTGCAACACTAGTTGCATCGCGTGGAACGTTTGACTGGTCAATTGATTGTGTCATCAACAAAATACGGAGTTGTACGGGTGAGCCAGTGACCGTATAATCATGATATGTATTTGTTTAACACGGTACAGACGCAAGGGCTCATATATATGCGCAAGCACTCACCGCTATAAGCGCACACACGCGAACCCTACCCCTATGAGCACCTTCGAGAGAGTGGGCCAGCATATATGATCTTGAGATTTTACGAAGTCACCATAGGTGCCTCGTAGTCAAGTGGAACGTCTCCTCCCACTGAACGTACGTCGCCGGAAAATACTGAAATTAACACAAGATAAATGCGAGCACCAGGACTTTAACCTTGGTGGGCTCGAGAAACCACTGTCCTCTAACCATCCAACCACATGTTGGTTAGCACGACAAAATGTATGTGGTGACCGTGATGAGCTTATTCTGAAGTCCAGTGACCATATCGTGCTTTCGCTTCAAATACTATGACCGTAAGTGTCGTCAACAAAATACGGAGCACGCATCAAATGCAAAGTCCGTCAGTGTCATCAACAAAATATGGAGACGTATCATGAGCTAGATACCGTTGTACTATTGTATATGCTTATTTTCTTAGTGGCCGATTGCGTGTGTGGTGTGGTGGACACATCATTTCTAGTTGCAGTGGGTCAACATGAAGACTCATGGGTCGGTTCCATCCCGCGCCACATATAGGTTGGACCGAGACGTGTTATACGAAGACCCATGTGGAGGACTCGGCATACAACACGAAGCTACCATAGTCGTGGAGGACTCTATCCCCACTGGTGATAAGCCGACTATATATGATTTGTAACCCTAGGCCCTTAGTATGTTATACAAGCTTGGGGGCTAGTTCGTCGATAGTATACACACACGCACAATCCCTGGTATTCACGTGTACTTGGTGGCCGCCGCGTCCCTCACCCGCCGCCGGCCCGGGAGGCCCAGGAGGGGCCCCCGCGAGCCCATCCACGCGCCGCTGCCCTTCGCTGCCATCCCCGCCGCCTCTTCCAACTCCGGCGGCCAGAGCCGCCATCGCCGCCGCCGCCCGGCTCCCGACGCCGCCCTTCGTCGCCTTCGTCGCCGGGCCGCCGCAGCCGCCGTCGCCGCCCCAAGCCACCGCGGAGCTCACCGGCGTCGCCCGGCCCACAGCCGGCCCCGGCTCCGGCCACCGCGGCCCCCGGCGCCGCCGCCCCGGCCACCGGACATCGCCCCCGCCGGCCGCCGTCCTCGTCTTCGCCGGAGTTGCCTCGGGAGGCGCGCCCCGACCCGGTTGCTATAGTGATCCGAAACCCTAGATCCATATCTGGGTAGTTTTTTTTTTCACTGTCCTCAGAATTTTTACTCCATATGCCCATGTTCGCGGCTCCATAACTTTGCATCCGTAGCTCCGATTCATGCATATAGCATATCAGAATGTTCGTCTCGACGAGTACATCATTTCACTCCATTGCATCATTTTCATTTGAGCTCATCTTGATGCCCGAAATGCTGTTAGAAGGTGGCTTCATCAGTTAATTGTCAGATCTGCTAGTTCATCTTAGACTTTTGTCATTTTTGCCATGATTATTGTGTGCATGCTATGCCTGTGAGTCCTTCATATGTTTTGTTTAGGATTTTGTCTTCTTTCCAGAGGTGCAACCCATGCATTTTTAGGATGTGTGTGGTGACTTGTGCAAGCTTGCAAAGTGAGACACCCGGTAAATCTGTTTTCAGGGACTTAGTAGTTTTCACTAAGTCTGGGATTGTTTAGTTCATGATGCCTTATGTTCTTGTTGTTTTCTAGTGATCCGTGCCTCTTTTGAGGATGATCAGTAAAGGAGTTTTGTTAATCTTGTTATGCTCTATCCATCCATGTATTTTCTTTCAATTATGGAGCACCCTAGCTTGAGTCAATCGAGCTCTACTTTTGCTTCGTGGTGAATCTGGGCAGATCGTCAACTTGTTTGCGATTTTGCCGATGCTATTGTAGTTGACCCGTGCATGCTATGCCATTGTTCTTGCCATGTCTAGCTTGAATTTTGTGCCTTCTTAAAGGATGTATGCTTGCCTTGCCATGACTTGCACCGTAGTGAGTGCACCGAGCTCGTTTACATGCCTTCGTGAGTTAAATTTCAGCATGTCCCAGTTTTCACTCAGTCTGAAAACTGATTGTGTTTTTGCTATGTTCGTGTGCTTGTTAGTATATTTTGTGAACCCTTTTGGCCCCAGGTCACTTTGGGTCTTTTGTTAAGCTTGTTAAGAAGCTCCATTCCATGTCTTTGTTTGTCATAATCAGGTCCTTTAACATGTTGTTTTGTTGCTCCGAAGAGGGCTTCATGATCTGAAATTTTAGACAAGTGTTAATTTCACTAAGTCTGAAATCTGTTTTGCATTTGCGTTTTGGCCATGCTTGTTTGAACCTCATAATGGATGAATTGGCCGTAGCTCAGTGCTAGACTTTTGTTAAGCATCTTGTGTGCATCCCTTCCATGTATTTTGTTGTCATGTTTGGTGGCTGTAGAATGTTCATTTCGTTGCATTTAGATGCCTACTTGCTGTAAATCACAGACCGGAGTCATTTTTGAAACGCTTGCCATTTCCAAACCGTAACTCCGATTCCAATGATCTTTATATCGTTTTCAAGCGATTTCATCCCCTCTTTCTAGTGGAACACTTGGTTTTCCAAGTTGAGGCCAGGTTCATGCATTTCCTGTCATATCTTGCATTTTGCATTCCGCATCACATCCCGCATAGCATATCATCGTTTCATCATGTTGCTTGTTCTTGCATGTGGTTGATTGTATCCTTATTGCTTGTTTGTCTTGTTTGGGTATAGCCGGGAGACGAGTTCGCTAACGAGGAGCCGGTTGAGTTTGCTTTTGAGGATCCAGTCAACTCTGACAGCTTTGCAGGCAAGATGATCATACCCTCGAAATCACTACTATCTTTGCTATGCTAGTTTGCTCGCTCTTTGCTATGCCAATGCTACGATGCCTACCATTTGCTTGTCAGCCTCCTAAATTTCCATGTCAAACCTCTAACCCACCTTGTCCTAGCAAACCGTTGATTGGCTATGTTACCGCTTTGCTCAGCCCCTCTTATAGCGTTGCTAGTTGCAGGTGAAGATTGGAGGCCGTTCCTTGTTGGAACATCTTTTATTTACTTGTTGGGATATCATTATGCTGCCGTGTTATCTAAATGCATCTATATACTTGGTAAAGGTTGGAAGGCTCGGCCTCTCGCCTAGTGTTTTGTTCCACTCTTGCCGCCCTAGTTTCCGTATTATCGGTGTTATCTTCCCGGATTTTGCGTTCCTTACGCGGTTGGGTTATAATGGGAACCCCTTGATAGTTCGCCTTGATTAAAGCTTTTCCAGCAATGCCCAACATTGGTCTTACCATTTGCCACCTAGCCCTTTTCTTTCCCTTGGGTTCTGCAGACTCAAAGGTCATCTTATTTTAACCCCCCCGGGCCAGTGCTCCTCTGAGTGTTGGTCCAAACTAGAGCCCCTTGCAGCGCCACCTCGGGGAAACTCGAGGGCTGGTTTTAGTTGTACGGATTGCTTATCTGAGTGTGCCCTGAGAAAGAGATATGTGCAGCTCCTATCAGGATTTGTCGGCACATTCGGGCGGTGTTGCTGGTCTTGTTTTAACCTGTCGAAGTGTCTTGAGTTACCGAGATACCGAGTCTGATCGGAACTTCTTGGGAGGAGGTCTATTCCTTCGTTGACCGTGAGAGCTTGTCATGGGCTAAGTTGGGACTCCCCTGCAGGGATTGAACTTTCGAAAGTCGTGCCCGTGGTTATGGGCAGATGGGAATTTGTTAATGTCCGGTTGTAGATAACTTGAACCTTAATTAATTAAATGAATCAACTGAGTGTGTTACCGTGATGGCCTCTTCTCGGCGGAGTCCAGGAAGTGGACACGGTGTTGGAGTAATGTTTGTGCAGGTTGCTCTCTAGTTTCTCGCTCGTGCTTTGCCTCCTCTTCTCGCTCTCTTTTGCGAATAAGATAGCCACCATATATGCTAGTCGCTTGCTGCAGCTCCACATATATTTGCCTTACCCTTCCTATAAGCTTAAATAGTATTGATCGCGAGGGTGCGAGATTGCTGAGTCCCGGTGGCTCACAGATACTATAACTCCAGATACAGGTCCAGGTGATTCCTCTCCAGGTGACGAGTACGAGCTCAAGTGGGAGTTCGACAAAGACTCTCAGCGTTACTACGTGTCTTTTCTTGATGATCAGTAGTGGTGCCTAGTTGGGGTTTGATTCGGGGCCTTGTCGCATGTTGGGTTCTTTTCTATTTTGGCGCCGTAGTCGGGCCATGAGTGTTTGAATGATGGATGTTATTTATGTATTTTGATGTGACGTGGCGAGTGTAAGCCAACTATGTATTCTCCCCTTTATTATTCATATTACATGGGATGTTGTGAAGATTGCCTAACTTGCGACATATGCCTTCAATGCGATTATGTCTCTAAGTCGTGCCTCGACACGTGGGAGCTATAGTCGCATCGAGGGTGTTACAAAACATCAAGGCTAAATGAAGATAGTCAATGTAGCTCTCTAGTTGATCACCGCAATTCCCCCACACCACCATCGCAGGTGCTTGCTCTTACTTGGCAGTGTGATATGTAGTGTTCATCTTACATGAAAGTAGTGTTCGTCAGTATCATGCATCAATGAGTTCTGAAGAGCAAATTTTATTCCTTTTTCTTGTGGTTTGACTTGACAAGGCAAAATCAAGAAAGAGGAAGGAAAAGAGTAAGGAAGGCGATGATGGTGGTCCTCTGTAGCAACGTAAACGGAGCATCTGTACCGATTCTCCTTGTACTGATAGTGCATTACAAGGTCGAAGTCTCCGCTCCCCTACTCCACCATCCAAGGTGCTTGCTCTAACTTGGCAGTGTGATATCTATTTGCATGTTGCATATGGTGTCTAGCTCGTATAGCTATTAATTAGTGTAAACTGCATCTGCTTAGCTTAGACATGATACATGTGAATATGACACACTTTCCTATTTTTGGTACATACTATATCTTATGATAAGGCACCTTTAAGTCGCCACTGTGATATTGGTTGTGTCTTGCATATGATTTCTAGCATGTACTGCTTCTAATTTGTTGAAACGCCATATAGTTTGAACTTGGCATAGTGATATTGGTTGCATCATTCATATGGTGTCTAGCTTGCAGTGCTTCTAATTTATTGAAATGCCTTCTTCTTAGTTACCACATCATAGGTGTGAATATGTCACACCATCCTGTTTTTCATACAAATTCCATCCTCGCATCATGTGTTTGCCTTTCACCCGAGTGGTGTTCGTCAGTATCATGCATGAATGAGTTCTGAAGAGCGAATTTTATTCCTTTTTCTTATCGGTTTGACTTCACAATGCAAAATCATTACAACTGAAGGAAATTAGTCCGACAGTGGATGATGGTGGTCCTTCGGAGCAACTCAAACAGGGGGTCTCTACAGATTCTACTCCGCCATCCTCCCAATAAGATTCGCAAGACAACACAAGGCTGGACAGTCAACGTAGCTGTGTAGATGATGAGCACATCTCCCCTACTCCACCATCACAGGTGCTTGCTCTAACTTGACACTATTATATGTGGTTGCATGTTGCATATGATGTCTAGCTTGTATTGCTTCTAACTTGAATTGCATCTGCTTACTCTACACATAATACCTATGAATATGACACGTGTTCCTGTTTCTAGAACATACGTGTACACGATGAGCACATCTCCCCTACTCCACCATCACAGGTGCTTGCTCTTACTTGGAACTGTTATACGTGGTTGCGTTTTCCGTATGATGTCTAGTTTGTATTGCTTCTGATTATGTTGAATTGCATCTGCGTAGCTTACAACTTATACCTGCAACGATCACTTACCCATAAGACACATTTAACTTGGGACTGTGATGTAGGTTGCATCTTGCATTGTCCTCTAGCTTGTACTGCTTCTAATTTCTTGAAATGGCACTTACGACGAGACACTTTTTACCTGATAGGGTGATATTGGTTGCATGTTCATATGGTGCCTAGCTTTCATTTCTTCTAATTTTGTTGAAATGCCTTCCGCTTACTGTTTTTTCATACGTATTCCATCCTCCTATCGTACGTGTGAGTATGAAACACTATCTTTTTGTATATATTCCATCCTCCTATCCCGCGCTTGCCTTACATCAAAGTAGTGTTCGTCTGTATCATGCATCAACCAGTTATGCAGAGCTAATTTTATTCATCTTCTTGTGGTTTGGACTTCATAATGAAATATTAGAAAATAGGAAGGAAAAGAGTAAGTTAGGGGATGTTGGTGGTCCTCCGCACCGACGCAAACAGAGACTCTCTAGATTTGCCACTGCTACTGCTAATGAAGTTGAAGTCCCAAGTCTACATGATGAGTTCATCTCCCGTACTCCACCATCACAGGTGCTTGCTCTAAGTTGACAGTGTGATAATTGGTTTCGTGTTGCATATGTTGTCTAGCCTGTATTTCTTGTATTTTGATTAAATTGCACCTGCTGAGTTTATACGTTATACATGTGCATATGACATGGCTTTCTGTGTCTAGAATACACTTCATCTATCTATCATACCATGTTCTTACATCAAAGTACTGCTGTTGTGTATCCCGCATCAGTCACTCATGATTGGACGCTTTTAACATGGCAGTTTGATAGTGGTTGCATCTTGCATTAATTTCTACGTTGTACTGCTTCTAATTTTTCGAATTGCCACTTATGACAAGACACTTTTAACTTGGCAGAGTAATATTGGTTGCATCTTTCATATGGTGTCTAGCTTGCATTACTTCTATTTTCTTGAAAATCCTTCTGCTTAGTTTGCACATCGTAGCTGTGAATATGTCATGCCGTCCTGTTTTTCTTACATATTCCATCCTCATACGGTTGTCTTACATCGAAGTATTGCTTGTCTGTATCATGCATCAATGAGTTCTGAAGAGTGATTTTATTCTTTTGTGTTGTGGGTACAGCTTGACATGGCAAAGTCAAAAAAGAGCAAGGAAAATAATATAGTAGGGAGTGCTGTTACTCGTCTGGTGAAACGGAAAAGGTTCTGCCATCGAGATTCTGCTAGTACTTATAGTGCAGTAGAAGGTCCAAGTCCACCGGCTAAATCTACAAACACAGTATCACCTGCTCCACCAGCTGCAGCATCCGCTTCAACTATACCAGCATCTCAACCAGTTACTCGTTCGTTTGCTCCGGAACTGGCCAGTTCACAAGCTGCCTTCACACCTAACACTACTTCCGAAGCACTGCTGACACAACAGGACTTGGCAAGATCAGATGAACCTCATGAGCATCAACACCAAGACGGTACCTGATCGAGTCAAGTTGCAGTTGCATGCTCCTTTATATGTACTCTCACAGTTTGATGTACACTAACACTTTCCATATTCATTGTTGAACTAGCCCCACGGCGCAAGCGGAAACAGACATCAGGGATAATGCTTGACAGATTAACAAAATCTAAAGGAGGAAGAATGGAGATCCATTTTGAGGCAGGTTTAAAAAGGCCATGTGATGCTACAGAGTCAGCCAAGTTAGTATCAAAGACAGCCGTTGCCGTTAGGTGTCATGCATGTATCCTCCCAACGTGGATCCAGTACAGGAATGAGAAAGACAATACCCAGTTTAACACCTTCCTTGACCATTTATCCATAAGTAATGTTATTCATTGCAATTAGTAATATTGTCTTGCTCTGTCCCATACTTTCTAGCTTCCTCCTAATAAGACTCACATTCTTTTTTCAACAGATGAGGTTCAAGTTGGATCCGAAAGATGATGCAACTAGACAAGCATGCACTCATGTTTTCCAGTCTTCTCTGCGACAGTATCAGTACCACCTTAGAAAGTCTCGCTTTGAAGGCAAGGCTAACAATGAAATCGCCCAAACATCTCTAGTGGAATATATTATAGATGAAGACTGGAAAGCCCTCGTTAAACACTGGTCTGATCCAAAGTATCAGGTAGGCTATATGTATTTGATCAGACCACATATTGAACTTATATTTATGTATGTGCCTTACAAGTGTATCTTCTTATAGGCAAACTATTTGAAGAACAAAACCAACCGTTCTAAAGTGAAATTCCAACAGACCACAAGATCTCGTAGCTATATGGCACACTGCGAGGCTCTTGTAAATACCTGCTACTTCCTTCTTTTTTTTGTGCCATATTATCGTATCTATATTGACTTGTTCCAAATACAGAGGAAATCCTGTGTGGACCAAAAAGAACCTTAATCGAATGCAGTGCAAATCTTCAAGGATTGCCACACCAGCAAGATGAAGGGCATGAGCACACCAGTTCAAGCCGCTGTTGTAAGTCCTTACTCCTCCTGCCTTGAACTGATTGGTACTGTGATGTGTTCATTTAACTACTTGGTTTGCAGCCAATGTCAGTTACTCTGTTCACTTTTATTCACAGTTGTCTTAACGTATCATTTCACCTTACATGGTTTAAAAGAGATGAAGGATATTCTTTTGGTCTTGATCCGTAATCTAGTTGTTATGTTCACGTGCGCACACAATGATAAAATAGCCTGTTTGTTTTATATCTTTTTTCCCATGATATGAATGGTGTCATACTATGTTCATCCTACTTTAAACCATGTCTCTTTATCCTTAGATGTCAACGAATGTGAGGAAATAGACAATACAGTAGGCATGCTACATGGACATATGTTCTGAGAGTGATTTTATTATGTAGTTGGCACTACAATACATGCTAATGTATTACAGTAGTTCACCAAAATATGTTATGTATAAACGTTTAACCTACTTTGTTTGTTTTTATCTCATTAGTAACTTATCTGGTACACTAATCTACAAGTTCAAACTTTCAGGAAGCTATGGAACAAATGATTGAACAGCCACAACCACCTGAAGGTGACAAGGCTACTACAGGAACAATGTCACCTCTTGCTGCATTGCGTCAGTATCTCTCCACTAATAGTGCAAAAAGCACCTTCCTGCATAATTCTGGGTTGGTTGTCAAGGTAACCTCGTCCAAATCGCCTACTGAACAAAATCTTCCTGCTAGACAGAGTGATATATCTATGCTCCAGACACAAGTCCAATCCCTAATGGACGTTGTTTCAGAAACAAGAATAGTGGTTGAGAAATGTCGTCAAGATATGAATGTTTTTGAAACCAGACTATTAGACATTCGCTTCGTTGTTCAAGAGCAATGGCGGAAAAAGGTGGGGATCGTGCTGCTCCATCAGATTCTACAACCTGAAACATTAGCACTCAGGTCAAATGATCTATGCTTCTATACATCTGATGGTGCTTTTATCTGGAAGGACTGTAAACTTTATGCCAACATGCCTTTTGTTGTATGGTTGGAATTTATTTTGTTGTGAGACAACATTTATGATGCTGCCTCAGGCTGCAGTAATTACGACGCTATTTTTGTATAGTGTAGGTTTATCTTAGTAATGTATTCGGCCAAAACCTTCGTAGGAGCCCAACATGCCAACATTCGTCGGGCCCATTCCAACTGGGCTAAAAACGATTACAGGCCAAAATTGGCATGTAGCCCACTAAAAATATCTGGGCCTAAATCAGCATAAGCTTTCATATTTTTCTGGTAGGCCTGTGCCCATAGTGGGCCTTTAACAGGCCTAAACATAATTTGGGCCCTCAGTAAAAATAGGCCGTTTACAAGTTTAAATATTTCGAGCCCATAAAATACATGGGCCTTTAATAGACCGAAAGTCAGATTGGGCCCTGATTATGCCAAATAACCCACTGGACTTTAACAGGCCGAAATTCGGTCAGGCCGTAAATGCACCGACCTAATACACGGGCCTTTAACAGGCCGGAACTTCGGTCGGGCTAGATTATCGTCATTTTTATATGGGCCGTTAATGGGCCCGATATGACGTTGGGCCACATATGGCCCATGGTTTACGTCTGGCGTTAACAGGCCGAAAATGACAACAGGCCGAAAGTGGCCCAAAGCTATAGTGGGCCTCTAACAGGCCGAATGTCATACATGGGCGAATATGACCCAAATCCTTCATGGTCGTTTATGGGCCGAAATTTTTGATGGCCTGTAAATGGGCCCAAATGAAGCCGGACCTATAACAGGCCAGAAATACACGAGGCCGTAATTCGGCCCAATTACTCAGCGGACTGTTAACGGGCCTGAAGTGACCATGGGCCGCGTTGATGACAAGTTTAGGACAGGCCGTTGACGGGCCGATTTGACAGAGAATGTTGGGCCTTTAGATGGGCCGGCCATTATGGTCGACATAATCTTGTGGGCCTTTAGCTGGGCCGGCCCATTGTGGTCCGCAAAATCTTGTGGGCCTTTAGCTGGGCCGTCCCATTATGGTCTGCAAAATCGTGTGGCCCTTTAGGTGGGCCGGCCCATTATGGTCCGCTAAATTTTGTGGGCCTTTAGCAGGGCCGGCCCATTATGGTCCGCTAAATCTTATGGGCCTTCGGTTGGGCCGGCCCATTTAATCTTTGTGGGCCACTTTTGGGCCGGTCCACGTTTCAACATATCATAGGCCCATCTCGACCGTTGGATGAGTGATACCTGTGCCAACGCGTGGATCCGTCAGCCAATGAGAATTTTACACGTGGAAAATCGGCATTGGTTGTGGCTGTTAACGGGTTATCGGATCCAAAATCCGACCCGATAGCTTAACGACGTTCCGTTACGGTGGATGCCACGTGTCGGTCACCCTTGACGAAAGCACTTCTGTGAAGCGCGATTTATCATCATGCAAGTGGACACTTTCGTGATGATAATTTTGGCAATGTCATGGAACACTTCTATGACAGCACATGTATGACTATCTTGATTCTGTCATAAATTTGTCATGGATGTACATGCATGACAAAAAATGCGACCTACTGTGACAAACATGTATCATCATGGAAGTGTATTTTTTGTAGTGGTGGGGTAGATACCGGAGGCGCGTGGTGCAGGAGAACATCAAAGTAGGGGCCCGGCTGTCTTGGATTGGTGGAGGAGGACGGTGGTTACCCGTCGTGAATCAGCCCCCGACCCCCAACTCGCCTATAAAAGAAGGAGCGGGGGAAGAAGCAGAGGCATTCACCCACATTCCTCTCTTTCTCCATACTTTGTTTTCTTCTGGCCATGTTGATGAGAGGAGCTCGGGGCCAAGCTCCGGGTTCCAGCTTGGAGTTGTTGAAGATGATAATAAGAGCTCGTGCCAGCACCTGGGGAGTGAGTCTGGTCCTTGGCCTGAAAGGACATAGTGGATGCGGTCGAGGTGGCCGAGCTACTCGTGGGCCATGGAGCGGTGCGCACAGGGCCCCTGGTAAACCCAGCACTGCCCCTCCCGGAGTAACCGGGATCGTTGCTGAAGATGGCGGTGTCACCCTGTCCCTCGAGGAGGGGAGTGGTGCCCCTCATGCGCCTCGGATGCCGCCATCGCCCGCAGCTTCTCCGAGGTGACGACCCAAGGGGTCGGCGTCTCCTTGGAGTGGAGGTGGTGAAGAAGGAATGAGGGAGGACGGAGAAGGTGGTTGGCAGGCCGCCAGGTCGGAGTATGAAGGCACCGACGCCTTCATATCCTACTTTCGGCCCACTGCCTCATCTTTCCGCTCCTCCTGTAACGCCCTCGATGCAGCTATATCTCCTACGTGTCGAAGCACGACTTAGAGGCATGACCGCATTGAAAGCAATGTCACAAGTGAGGTAATCTTCGCAAACAACCCATGTAATATAAATAAAAGGGGAAAGGATACATAGTTGGCTTACACTCGCCACGTCACACAAATATCATAAATAACATTACATTCATTCAATACAATCAGGGCCCGACTATGGTACCAAAATGAAGAACAACCCCCAAATGCGACAAAATCCCCGATCACCCCAACTGGGCACCACTACTGATCATCTGGGAAAGACACGTAGTAACGGCGAGAGTATTCATTGAACTCCCATTTGAGCTCGTTCATGTCATGTGGAACGGTATCATCGGTCCCTGCATCTGGTTTGGAAGTAATCTGTGAGTCACGGGGACTCAGCAATCTCACACCCTCACGATCAAGACTATTTAAGCTTACAGGTAAGGCAAAGGTATGAGGTGGAGCTGCAGCAAGCGACTAGCTTATATGGTGGATAACATAATCGCAAAAGAGAGCGAGAAGAGAAGGCAAAAGCACGGTCGAAAAACTATGATCAAGAAGTGATCCTAGAACAACCTACGTCAAGCATTACTCCAACACCGTGTTCACTTCCCGGACTCCGCCGAGAGGAGACCATCACGGTTACACACGCGGTTGGTGCATTTTAATTAAGTTAAGTTTCATGTAATCTACAACCGGACATTAACAAATTCCCATCTGCCCATAACCGCGGGCACGGCTTTCGAAAGTTCAAATCCCTGCAGGGGAGTCCCAACTTAGCCCATCACAAGCTCTCACGGTCAACGAAGGATATTCCTTCTCCCAAGACAATCCGATCAGACTCGGCATCCCGGTTACAAGACATCCTCGACAATGGTAAAACAAGTCCAGCAACACCGCCCGAATGTGCTGACAAATCCCGATAGGAGCTGCACATATCTCGTTCTCAGGGCACACTCAGATTGTCCAAACTTCTGGTAGGCCAGCCCAGAGTTGCCCCTTGTGGCCACCGGCGGCAGACGAGGTGGACCAACACTCATAGGAGCACTGGCCCGGAGGGTTTAAATAAGATGACCCTTGGGCTCCGGAAACCAAAGGGAAAAAGAGGCTAGGTGGAAAATGGTAAAACCGAGGTTGGGCATTGCTGGAGGAGTTTTATTCAAGGCGAACTGTCAAGGGGTTCCCATTATAACCCAACCGTGTAAGGAACGCAAAATCCGGGAACATACCACCGATATGACGGAAACTAGGGCGACAAGAGTGGAACAAAACACTAGGCATAAGGCCGAGCCTTCCACCCTTTACCAAGTATATAGGTGCATTAAGATGAACAAGATAATATTGTGATATCCCAACAATAAACAAAGTTCCAACAAGGAACAAACTCCAATCTTCACCTACAACTAGCAATGCTATAAGAGGGGCTGAGCAAAGCGGTAACATAGCCAAACAATGGTTTGCTAGGACATGGTGGGTTAGAGGTTTGACATGCCAATATGGGAGGCATGATAAGCAAGTGGTAGGTATCGTAGGATAGGCATAGCAAAAGAGCGAGCATCTAGCAAGCAAAGCTAGAAGTGATTTCGAGGGTATGGTCATCTTTCCTGCAAAGTTCTCTGAGTTGACTTGATCCTCGTAAACGAACTCAACGGGTTCCTCATTCACGAACTCGTCTCCCGGCTCTACCCAAACAAGAACAACAAGCAAAAGGAGCACAATCAACCACGTGCCATGCTCAAGCAACATGATGCAAACATGGTATGATATGTGGGATGCGGTATGTGATGCATATGCAAGATTTGCAAAGGAATGATTGAAACTGGCCTCAACTTGGAAATACAAAAGTTCCACTGGAAAGGTGAGTTGATTTCGGTAGAAATCGATATAAAGATCACCGGAATCGGATGCACGGTTTGGAAATGGAAAGCAAAACAAATATGGCACTGGTCTGCGAAAATCAGTAAGTAGCCATTTAAATGCATCAAGTGAAATATGCTACAGCACTCAAACATGGCAACAAAATACATGGCAAGGATCCACTCATGAATCTTGACAAAAGATGAACACTGAGCTACGGCTAATTCACCCATTAACAGGTTCAAACAAGCATGGCAAAAGTGCAAATGATAACATGTTTCAGACTTAGTGAAATTAACACAAGCCTGAAATTTATCAGCAGGAAGCAATCTTTAGAGCATGAAAACTACATGCTACAGGAACATATCATGGAAAATCAAGGCATGGCATGAAGCTACTCTAAGCACATAACAAAAGTACCTTAGTGACCTTGAGCCAAAAGGGATCAGAAAATTCAATTGCAAGCATGTGAACATAGCAAAAACATAAACAGATTCAGACTTAGTGAAAAACTGGAGCATGCGAAACAGTTAACGGGTAGGCATGTTTACGAGCTCGATGCACTCACTACAGAGCATGGCATGACAAACTAAGCATACACCCATCAAGAAGACATGGCATAGAAGCTAGACATGGGAAGAACAACATCATAGCTTGCACGGATCAACAACAACACCCTCGGCAAAATCGCTAAACATGTCAACAATCTGCCAGGATCATTTTATAGCAAAAGTAGAGCTCGATTGACTCAAGCTAGGGTGTTACATAATTTCGAAAAAATACATGGATGGATAGAGAACCACAATTTTAACTAAACATCCTTATTGATCGTCCTCAAAAGAGGGACAAATCACTAGGAAATAACATGAACATATGGCATAAAAACAATATCAGGACAAGGGCTTAGTGAAATTCTAAGTCCCTGAAATCAGCATTACCGATTACGCTACTTTGCAAGCTTGTGCTAGTCACCACAAAGATCACAAAAATACATGGCATACAACCCTGTAAATATGGCATGGCATATAACAAAACACACGTAGAGCTTAGGATCATAGCATGCACACATTAATCATGGAAAAAATGACAAAATGCCATTTGCTGAAACAGATCTGACAAATTCATCACATAGCCCTCTTCCAACAGCATTTCGGGCATCCAGATGAGCTCAAATGAAAATGATGCAATGAGATGAAATGATGTACTCATCGAGACGAACATGTTGATATGCTACACGCACGAATAGGAGCTACGGATGCAGAGTTATGGCATGCGGAAAAAGATAAAAATTAGGGTTATGGGATGAAAAAGTCAACCCTCGCGTTTTTGGATCTGGATCTGGTCGATCTACTGTAGCAGCAGGGCGCGCGACCTAAGGATGACCGACCGGAGTTGTGGTCCCGGAGAGAGGAAACCGGCCGGACGGTGAGGACTTGGGCGGCGCGGCCGGGTCCCTCCCGCGGCGGCAGCGGCGAGGACTAGCAGCGAGGCGACGGTGGCCGGAGCGGCGAGCTTTGCCGGAGACGCGTGGCGACAGGCCGGACTCGAGGCGGAGCGGGGCGGCGCCGGGCGGAGAAGCAGGCCGGCGCGGGCGCAGCTCCCTAGCGCGGGCGCGGACGGCGGACGACGCGGGCCGGGGAGGGCCCGCCCCGGGCCTTGCGGGCTGGCGGCAGAGGAGGCCGGGCAGTGCCACGTGGCACGTCCCGATTGGGCGCGGGGGCGGCGGCGGCTTTGTCCTGCGGAGGCGGACGTGTCCGGCCGCACGGAGAGGAGCGGGGCTAGGGTTAGGGTGCGAATTGACCCGGAATTTCAGGGGAGAAGGCCTTTTTATAGGTAGGAGGAGCTAGGAGGCTCCAAATGGAGTGCGGTTTTCGGCCACATGATCATGATCGAACGCTCTAGACGATAGGAGAGGTTTAGGTGGGTTTTGGGCCAAATTGGAAGGGTGTTGGGATGCAACTCACATGAGGCCTTTTCGGTCCCTCGGTTAACTGTTGGAGTATCAAACGAAG
Source organism: Triticum urartu (assembly GCF_056163025.1). Lineage (NCBI taxonomy): Eukaryota > Viridiplantae > Streptophyta > Magnoliopsida > Poales > Poaceae > Triticum > Triticum urartu. Next base: position 378,450,920 of record NC_141878.1, on the reverse strand, counting down.
TCCAAATGGCACGAAACTTGACAGGCGGTCTACCGGTAGTAAACCAAGGCCGCATGACAAGTCTCGGTCCAATCCAGAAATATTTAATGCCCACACATGAAAAGAGGTAGAAAGGACCACCGGAGGACATAGGAGCGTCGGAATGCAAAACGGACAACGGGGAAAATGCTCGGATGCATGAGACGAACACGTATGCAAATGCAATGCACATGATGACATGATATGAGATGCATGACAAAGACAAAACACACGGAGACAAAAACCCGACAACGATGAAATAAAATAACTTAGTGCCGGAAACGGCAAGAGTTGGAGTACAGAGAAGGTAAATTACATCCAGGGTGTTACACCTCCCCTCTCTACCCGGCACCATCATCACCGGTCTTCCGGTAGCCGGGGAGAGGATCGCTCTCTTGGGGCCGTCTGCCTCCTCTAGCAGTCTTCCAGCTGAGCCCCGGCAGCCTCTCCTGTCGGTGCTTACGCTGGGGCTTCTCGCCGACCCTGGAGATGGTGACCATAGGAGTGTCGGGCAGCTCCTTTCGCTCCCCCTCCTTCGCAGCCTCTCCACTACAGATCTTGTCAGGATGTGCCCGGCAGGACCTGATGGGATTGATTAGGGCCTTCCCGTAGGCTCTCCTTTTGCCCTCTTCCCCTTCCATCGTAGTGCCTGGGAGGAGAGGGACAAGAAAGGGATCATGGGGCACTTATCTTTGTTAGCTTAAAATCTGTAAGCACTTGCCAAACTTTAGTTCAAAAAATAATGTAATTTTTGAATCCATGTTTATGTTCTGTGAGATTTGTACTTGTTTACCAGCATATTAATGAAAAAGATGAACTTTGCCGGGCACTTGTGCATGTAAGATAACCATGCAGAGGTGAAATGTGTGACGCCCCCAATTCGACCATACACTAATCATACACGCAAACGTGTATGATCAAGATCAGGGACTCACGGAAGATATCACAACACAACTCTACAAATAAAATAAGTCGTACAAGCATCATATTACAAGCCAGGGGCCGCGAGGGCTCGAATACAAGAGCTCGATCATAGACGAGTCAGCGGAAGCAACAATATCTGAGTACAGACATAAGTTAAACAAGTTTGCCTTAAGAAGGCTAGCACAAACTGGGATATAGATCGAAAGAGGCGCAAGCCTCCTGCCTGGGATCCTCCTAAACTACTCCTGGTCACCGTCAGCGGGTTCCACGTAGTAGTAGGCACCTCCCGAGTAGTAGTAGTCGTCGTTGACAGTGGCGTCTGGCTCCTGGACTCCAACGTCTAGTCACAGCAACCGGGTAAAGGAAGGGGGAAAAGGGGGAGTAAAGCAACCGTGAGTACTCATCCAAAGTACTCGCAAGCAAGGAGCTACACTACATATGTATGCATTGGTATCAAATGGAATAAGGGTATCATATGTGGACTGGACTGCAGAATGCCGGAATAAGAGGGGGATAGCTAGTCCTATCGAAGACTACGCTTCTGGTAACCTCCAACTTGCAGCAGGAGAAGAGAGTAGATGGTAAGTTCACCAAGTAGCATCGTGTAGCATAATCCTAACCGATGATCCTACCCTCGTCGCCCTATGAGAGAGCGATCACCGGTTGTATCTGGCCCTTGGAAGGGTGTGTTTTATTAAGTATCCGGTTCTAGTTGTCATAAGGTCAAGGTACAACTCCAAGTCATCCTGTTATCGAAGATCACGGCTATTCGAATAGATTAACTTCCTTGCAGGGGTGCACCACATTTCCCAACACGCTCGATCCCATTTGGCCGGACACACTTTCCTGGGTCATGCCCGGCCTCGGAAGATCAACACGTCGCAGCCCTACCTAGGCACAACAGAGAGGTCAGCACGCTGGTCAAATCCTATGGCGCAGGGGTCTGGGCTCATCGCCCATTGCACACCTGCACGTTGCGTACACGGCTGGTGAGCAGACTTAGCCTCCCTTATACAAGAGTAGGCGTTCCAGTCCAACCCGGCGCGCGCCGCTCAGTCGCTGACGTCACGAAGGCTTCGGCTGATACCACGACGTCGAGTGCCCATAACTGTCCCCGTGTAGATGGTTAGTGCATATAGGCCAGTAGCCAGACTCAGATCAAATACCAAGATCTCGTTAAGCGTGTTATTTTGAAATAACCACGAATGCCGACCAGGGCCAGGCCCACCTCTCTCCTAGGTGGTCTCAACCTGCCCTGTCACTTCGCCACAAAGATCCACACAGAGGGCTGTTGGGAAAGTATGTCCTTCCAGCCCCCAATTCGTGAATCAACCGCGGGTACTCCTCGAGCCAACCCGACTATAGTTATCACATGTAGATTGTATAAAGTATATAGTATATACCCGTGATCACCTCCCGAGTGATCACGGCCCGATAGTATAGCATGGCAGACGGACAAGAATGTATGGCCACTGATGATAAACTAGCATCCTATACTAAGCATTAGGATTGCGGTAAAGGTAACAACAGTAGTAGTAAGGACAGGCTATGCATCAGGATTGGATTAATAGAAAGCAGTAACATGCTACACTACTCTAATGCAAGCACTATAGAGGAGAGTAGGCGATATCTGGTGATCAAGGGGGGGGGGCTTGCCTGGTTGCTCTGGCAAGAGAGAGGGGTCGTCAACACCACAGTCGTACTGGGTAGCAGCGGCGTCTGTCTCGTAGTCTATCAGAGAGAAGAGGGGGAAGAAACAATAAATATTAAGCAAACAAATGCATAGCGATGCATGACATGACAAGTAGCGGTGCTAGGGGTGCCCTAACGCGGTATGAGGTGGTACCGGTGAAGGGGGAAACATCCGGGAAAATATCTCCGGTGTTTCGCGTTTTCGGACATATGAACCGGAGGGGGAAAGTTGCGTGTTCGCTATGCTAGGGATGCATGGCGGACGAACGGGCTGCGTATCCGAATTCGTCTCGTCGTTCTGAGCAACTTTCAAGTACAAAGTTTTTTGATCCGAGCTACGGTTAACTTTCTATGATTTTTCAAAGTTTTAATATTATTCTGAAATTATTTTTAATTCGAAAATAAATGCTAAATTGCTAGGCACACCCAGCAGAGTATACACAAAAGTGTACCTAGTGGCTGACAGGTGGGCCAGAGGGACCCAGCCGACGAGTCAACGTTTGACTGGTCAACACGGGTGGGACCCCCTGTCATTGACTGTTTTAGTCTACTCTAACAGTTTAGTTAGTTTAGTTAGTTGATTAGTTTAATTAATTAAAATTAATTAAGTTAATTATTTATTTAATTATTTTTATTTTTATTTTTATTTTATATATTTTTATTCCTTTTTTTAACTAGGACATGGGCCCGCTGGCAGTGACACCAGGCCAGCGGGGCGGGGCGTGTTAACGGGGCGGGTGTGGGCGCTGGCGCCCACACTCGAGGCCACCAGAGGCGAGGCAGAGGGCCCTGCCGGGGCCTCGGCTTCGGCCGGAGTGGCGCTGGAGCGAACGGCGGGGTGAGCTGCGAACCGCGGTGGCCAGTGGCCGTGGGCGAGGTCAGGGAAGACGAGGCACGGCGCGGGAGGAGCGGCGCGGGGGAGCGCGGTGATGGTGCGCACGGGAAGCCGGCCGGGCGAGCGGGATGCGGCAGCAGGCAACGACAGGTGCGGCTGTGGGTGGCGGGGAGTAGCTCGCTGCGCGCGGGAGGAAAGCGGGGCGGCGCGCGCGGTTGCGGCGCAGGCTGGCAGCGGGGCGCCGGCGGCTAGCACGGACGGAGGTAGCGGCGTGCTTCGACGTGATTGGAGCGGCGGCGAGCGGCACGCGGGATTGCGGCAGCCGCGGGCGATGCAGGGAATGGCCGGGCGCGGGTCAGCACACGTGGCAGCGGGCGCCGGGCGCGCGGGATGGATGCAGGCGATGTGGGGGCGACGAGCGGGAGCTGCGACGACGAGCGCGAGCGCGCGCGCAGGCGGGGTCGCGCGAGTGAGAGAGAGAGGGAGAGCTCATGGGGGAAGTAGGGTTCGGGGCAGCGGGGATCGTGGGGGTTGATGGGGACGACGGCGATGGGGAGGCAGATCGGCGGAGGAGCTCCGGCGTCGAGCGGTGGGGCAGCGTCGACAGGGGTGTGGCGTCAGGGCGGCAGGGTCAGGGCATCACGCCCCGATACAGATCCAGCGCGCGGGGGGGGGGGGGGGGGTGGGTGGGTGCGAGGAGTGGGCGGGGTTTGGTCGGGGTGGGGTTAATGGGGGGAGTGGGTGGCCGGTTGGGCCGGCCAGGCGGCCTGGTGGCCAGCTGGGCCATGGTCCAGCAGGGAGGGGTTCCCTCTTTTTCTTTTTTTGTATTGTTTATTTTTTGTTTTTATTATTTTATTTCTTTACTGTTTTCTTTTAAAGTTTCATTTAATTTTTGTTTTATAAAATACGAAGTGAGCAACTAAATTAGTATTACTAATTGGTCTATTGCCACAATTATTTTGGCACACTACTAAATTAGTTATATAAATGTAACTTTATAAAGGCATTAAATTAATTATTATGTCCTTTGTTTTGGTTGTTTTAGTGCATTAAAATATTATAAGAAATGTTGGTTTCTCCAACATTACTACATAAGATTTATTTGACACAACCCGAACATTTTAGTTTTAATTTTTGAAAACTTTTGTTGTTTGCCTGACTTTTAAATTGAATTCAAATCGGTTTCGAACTAATGTGGGATTAGCCACAGTAATCGAGGTGACATGGCATCATTAGCGGAGGGTTACTGTAGCGTAACTATCCGGGCGTCACAATTCTCCTCCACTACAAGAAATCTCGTCCCGAGATTTAAGAGGTGGAATAAGGGGGAAAGGTCTGGTTACGAAATCCTAACGAATCTTCTCGGCGTTGGTTGGTCTTCTCGAGGTGGTCGATCCATAGCGCTGATGTCTTCATTCCTCTGCTTCAGGTCATCATGATGAAGTTGTCATCCTTCCTTCAGGATCTTCACCGTACTTACGAAAGGGTAAGAAGGGAAAACTGGGACCTGTGGGTTATGGGCCCACCATGTGGGTCAAAAGTAGGAAGGGGGATGACGTCTTGCATGATCATGTAAGCAAGGCATGTCAAAGGATAGACTATCGATTATGTCGGCAACAACCATTGGTACCAAGGGCGAGGGACGAAGAGAACCATTTTCCTGCTCGTTGAACGAGGCGGGCCAATAGGCAAGGTTCTCGTCCATCGGTGGTTACCGGAATGTCATCAACAAAAGTAACAGGGTCTTTCTGACAGAATTGTACATCGAGAAGTTTACATAAGCAGGATAATATTACTGCTTAGATCATATAGAACACCAGAAAGGTCAAACAAACCAATGGAAAGGAAAATGTGATCATCAGGTTAAACAGAACAATGGAAAGGAAAAATGTGTTTAAACACATATTTCAAGGGTATATCCTTCCCAAGGACAAGCAGAGCATGATATCCTTGACAGGATATAATGTAGAAAACTCTTTAGGTAAGGAGAGAGAAATTTCATGACTTTACCCATACAGCGGTGTTTGGATAATTGAGTAGGAAATATTTAACATTAGAATTTAAATGTTTTTGTTGATAATTGGAGTAAAATATATATGCTTCGAGATAGCATTGACATGGACTTCAGGCAAAGGTCAGACTTTTGAAACACAAAGGATCCATCATTAGAGAAGGAGAGGAAGAGGAGGTGGCTGATGGACTCAGCAATAATTCAACGAGGTATCCAAAAAGATGGATTTCCAAAGTTATGTGAACAACAAGAAAACATTTGTCGGATCAAATGATATAATGAGGTATGCTCAAGGAAAAACATACACAATTAAACATTAGTTGAAAAGGGTGCCCAAAGTATGGCGTTAGGTAGCATGATCAAATGTTAGAATGGTGATTCAGTGATCAATAGTCTAAGAATGAACGTTCGACCATGAACTTCAAAGCAATATGGTTGCTAGAAGGGCAGAATCCAAACATCACCGTTCACCTGTTGGTATCCCGGTTAGAACCAACACGGGGACCATGAAAGAAAGGTGATGGTGAGAAGTATTACCTGTATCAAGAATCCTTAAGATGTGGTGAAATTCTCACGACATTCTTGACATATAAGATAGTAATACTCCAAGGTAAAGAAGAATAATTGCTGGATAGAAAGGATCTCAAGGAATAAGTTTGTGTTGGAGGGAAGTCAAAAAAAGTGGTCGATGATAACACAAATCATCAAGGGCAAGGATAGTATTTTTCATAATGAACTCAATTGACATCCTGAAAGAGCTCAGAATGCCGATGATGATCATGACACAATTGTTGAGAGATTTCGTGAAGAGGAAGCGAAAGGTTATTGAACCCAAGGGTATGTCACAAACTCGAAACCAAGCTTGTGGTTTAAGGAGAATGATATGATGAGGAAACTCGACGTAAGCTTAGCTCATCATCGAAAATTGTGCTCCGGGAAGAAGGACCAGGTAGCACAGTTAAGAGCAGCACGATAGGGATATAGCCGATCAAGCAAGGAATGACTTGAAGGATTATTAAACTCATAAGCAACAAAAATATTTAGGGTTATTAAATCGGAGTGCGGACTCGATTCACTATTCGGTGTTCTCGATTGACGACAACCCAGAACCTAGGAACAATTGGATCCGGTGAGTGATAATAGTTGATGAAGAACCCATAAGAAGTTATGATGTCCCATGATATTCCCGAGATACCAGGGTGTAATATTCGACGGAAGATCAAAGTAAAGGTTGGACTGGTGTATTGGTCCACACAAAACAAGTGCTTAAACTTGCCCAAGAAATGGGATCAAAGAAGAACATATGGTTGGAACCATGATTGCAAGGATCAATTCACAGATACCAAATGATATTATATCAAGGAGATAATTATTATTACAAGAAGCTTCCATGATAGGATATACATCGTGTCCATGGGCATGAACACAAGTTCAAGGTCGACTCCCACTTCTTCAATGCATAACCTTTCATTCACTGCTCAAGATAAAAATGATTTCGGTGTCAAAACCTACCTGGTGAATTACCAGAGGAGTATGACCCGTGAAAACTTTCGGGTTCACACAGATTAAGAAAGGCATAGGTTCAACCCGTTAGGGTATCGTGGAAACATATACCACAAGCTTCAATCGTAAATACCACCAGCTCGAAAATAGAGCATGGTTGAGAAAACAAAGGATACAATTTACCAAAAGCATTATGTATCAGAGGAAAGGCTCATGAGGTTATTGAATAAGGAGGACACTATCGAATAATAATCCAATAAAGGATCTGACGGTCCATAACGGAGCTGATGTGAGCATCGGCACACAATCAGTTGAAGAAAGGATGCAAGGGCATCAGATTATAGAACACCTGAATGATTCGATGCTTAGATATCAAAGGAATTATGATTTCCAAATAGAAGGATCAGAAGCAGACGCTCTGATCAAGGGTGGATAAGTTCAATAGACAAAAGGGTACAATTGACGGCAAACAGATTGGTTGAGAACAAGCTCATGTTCAAAAATGACGTCTGAGCCAGAAAGATAATTTGAAAGAATCAACTAATGATTGCATGCATTCGCACTCATGTTGAGTCAATAGTATCAAAATGACGGTGTCTAAGGATACTAACGAATATTGCCAGACATATGGAAAACATCCATAATGCAAGCAGACAAGTATTGCAGAGCAATAAGCTACAAAGGATTTTTGGAGGATCGAATAGTATTTCGAAGACCATTGTGAAACACATGAACAACTCGGGGATGAGCGGATACTTGATAAGTGCGAGAATTATCCATAGGGGTATTCAGGTGACAAAGAACAGCAAGGCAGTAAGCTTAAAGCATTATCGAAACAACGATGAGTATTTTGGGGTATCTTGTAATAACAAGACCAACTGGGGATGAATGTAAGAATAACAACTGCAAGTAGTTACCCGTAAGGGTTGACGGTGGAAGGGGAATTGCAAACACGATGAGCACAAGTTCTCGGGATATCACCGGAGAGTATCTTCAGGGTCTTCACGTGCAGCAGACGATCATCAGTAATAAGGGGCTCTCCGGGTGAAAGTGATAACGAGATCCTAATGTTAGATTTAGCAAAATTCATTTAACCCGAATAGAAGAGAGATTAGAGTCCCAGAGTATAGACAAGGAGTAAAAGATCCTAATACCACCGAATGGCGATGTGGGCCCGTAAGCCACACAGCCATGTTAGTAAAAGTTTTTCAACGACTAGACTCGACTTCGTCCAAGGAGTGTGGAAGGGAGATTCCTACAGGCAGTCGGCTCTATACCAACTTGTGATGCCCCCAATTCGACCGTACACTAATCATACACGCAAACATGTACGATCAAGATCAGGGACTCACGGGAAGATATCACAACACAACTCTACAAATAAAATAAGTCGTACAAGCATCATATTACAAGCTAGGGGCCTCGAGGGCTCGAATACAAGAGCTCAATCATAGACGAGTCAGCGGAAGCAACAATATCGGAGTACAGACATAAGTTAAACAAGTTTTCCTTAAGAAGGCTAGCACAAACTGGGATACAGATCGAAAGAGGCACAGGCCTCCTGCCTGGGATCCTCCTAAACTACTCCTGGTCGCCGTCAACGGGTTGCAGTAGTAGTAGGCACCTCCCGAGTAGTAGTAGTCATCGTCGACAGTGGCGTATGGCTCCTGGACTCCAACGTCTGGTCGCAACAACCGGGTAAAGGAAGGGGGAAATGGGGGAGTAAAGCAACCGTGAGTACTCATCCAAAGTACTCGCAAGCAAGGAGCTACACTACATATGTATGCATTGGTATCAAATGGAATAAGGGTATCATATGTGGACTGAATTGTAGAATGCCAGAATAAGAGGGGGATAGCTAGTCCTATCAAAGACTACGCTTCTGGTAACCTCCAACTTGCAACAGGAGAAGAGAGTAGATGGTAAGTTCACCAAGTAGCATCGTGTAGCATAATCCTAACCGATGATCCTCCCCTCGTCGCCCTGTGAGAGAGCGATCACCAGTTGTATCTGGCCCTTGGAAGGGTGTGTTTTATTAAGTATCCGGTTGTAGTTGTCATAAGGTCAAGGTACAACTCCAAGTCGTCCTATTACTGAAGATCACGGCTATTCGAATAGATTAACTTCCCTGCAGGGGTGCACCACATTTCCCAACACGCTTGATCCCATTTGGCCGGACACACTTTCCTGGGTCATGCCCGGCCTCGGAAGATCAACACGTCGCAGCCCTACCTAGGCACAACAGAGAGGTCAGCACACCGGTCTAAATCCTATGGTGCAGGGGTCTGGGCCGATCGCCCATTGCACACCTGCACGTTGTGTATGTGGCCGGTGAGCAGACCTAGCCTCCCTTATACAAGAGTAGGCGTTCCAGTCCAACCCGGCGCACGCCGCTCAGTCGCTGACGTCACGAAGGCTTCGGCTGATACCACGACGTCGAGTGCCCATAACTGTCCCCGCGTAGATGGTTAGTGCGTATAGGCCAGTAGCCAGACTCAGATCAAATACCAAGTTCTCATTAAGCGTGTTATTTTGAAATAACCGCAAACGCCGACCAGGGCCAGGCCCACCTCTCTCCTAGGTGGTTTCAACCTGCCCTGTCGCTTCGCCACAAAGATCCACAAAGAGGGTTGTCGGGAAAGTATGTCCTTCCAGCCCCCACTTCATGAATCAACCGCGGGTACTCCTCGAGCCAACCCGACTATAGTCATCACATGTAGCTTGTATAAAGTATATAGTATATACCCATGATCACCTCCCGAGTGATCACGGCCCGATAGTATAGCATGGCAGACGGACAAGAATGTATGGCCACTAATGATAAACTAGCATCCTATACTAAGCATTAGGATTGCAGGTAAAGGTAACAACAGTAGTAGCAAGGACAGGCTATGCATCAGGATAGGATTAACGGAAAGCAGTAACATGCTACACTACTCTAATGCAAGCAGCATAGAGGAGAGTAGGCGATATCTGGTTATCAAGGGGGGGGGCTTGCCTGGTTGCTCTGGCAAGAGAGAGGGGTCGTCAACACCGCAGTCATACTGGGTAGCAGCGGCGTCGTCTCGTAGTCTATCGGAGAGAAGAGGGGGAAGAAACAATGAATATTAAGCAAACAGATGCATAGCCATGCATGACATGGCAAGTAGCGGTGCTAGGGGTGCCCTAACGCGGTATGAGGTGGTACCGGTGAAGGGGGAAACATCCGGGAAAATATCCCCGGTGTTTCGCGTTTTCGGACAAATGAACCGGAGGGCGAAAGTTGCGTGTTCGCTATGCTAGGGATGTGTGGCGGACGAATGGGCTGCGTATCCGGATTCGTCTCGTCGTTCTGAGCAACTTTAATGTACAAAGTTTTTTTCGATCCGAGCTACGGTTAATTTTCTATGATTTTTCAAAGTTTTAATATTATTCTGAATTATTTTTAATTCGAAAATAAATTCTAAATTGCTAGGCGCACCCAACACAGTGTACACAAAAGTGTACGCAGTGGCTGACAGGTGGGCCAGTGGGACCCAGCTGACCAGTCAACGTTTGACTGGTCAACAGGGGTGGGACCCCCCTGTCATTGACTGTTTTAGTCTACTCTAACAGTTTAGTTAGTTGATTAGTTTAATTAATTAAAATTAATTAAGTTAATTAAGTTAATTAATTAATTAATTATTTTTATTTTATATACTTTTATTCCTTTTTTTAATTAGGACATGGGGCACGCTGGCAGTGACACCAGGCTAGCGGGGCGGGGCGTGTTAACAGGCCGGGTGTGGGCGCTGGTGCCCGCACGCGAGGCCACCAGAGGCCAGGCAAAGGGCGCTGCCGGGGCCTCGGCTTCGGCCGGAGTGGCCGGAGCGAACAGCGGGGTGAGCTGCGAGCCGCGATGGCCAGTGGCCGCGGGCGAGGTCAGGGGAGACGAGGCACAGCGCGGGAGGAGCGGCGCGGGGGGAGCGCGGTGATGGTGCGCGCGGGAAGCCGGCCGGGCGAGTGGGATGCGGCAGCAGGCAACGACAGGCACGGCCGTTGGCGGCGGGGAGCAGCTCGCGGCGCGCAGGAGGAAACCAGGGCGGCGCGCGCGGTTGCGGCATAGGCTGGCAGCGGGGCGCCAGTGGCTAGCACGGACGGAGGCATCGGCGTGCTTCGACGGGATTGGAGCGGCGGCGAGCGGCGCACGGGAGGGCGGCAGCCGCGGGCGATGCAGGGAATGGCCGGGCGCGGGTCAGCGCGCGTGGCAGCGGGCGCCGGGCGCGCGGGATGGATGCAGGCGATGCGGGCGCGACGAGCGGGAGCTGTGACGACAAGCGCGAGCGCGCGCAGGCGGGTCGCGCGAGTGAGAGAGAGAGGAAGAGCTCATGGGGGAAGTAGGGTTCGGGGCAGCGGGGCTCGTGGGGTTGACGGGGACGGCGGCGATGGGGAGGCAGACCGGCGGAGGAGCTCCGGCGTCGAGCGGCGGGGCGGCGTCGGCAGGGGTGTGGCGGCGGGCGGCGGGGTCAGGGCATCACGTCCCGATCCAGATCCAGTGGAGGGGGGAGTGGGTGCGAGGAGTGGGTGGGGTGTCGGTGGGGTTTGGTCGGGGTGGGGTTAATGGGGGGAGTGGGTGGCCGGTTGGGCCGGCCAGGCGGCCTGGTGGCCAGCTGGGCCACGGCCCAGCAGGGAGGGGTTCCCTCTTTTTCTTTTTTTGTATTGTTTTATTTTCTGTTTTTATTATTTTATTTCTTTACCATTTTCTGTTAAAGTTTCATTTAATTTTTGTTTTATAAAATACGAAGTGAGCAACTAAATTAGTATTACTAATTGGTCTATTTCCACAATTATTTTGGCACACTACTAAATTAGTTATATAAATTTAACTTTATAAAAGGCATTTAATTAATTATTATGTCCTCTGTTTTGGTTGTTTTAATGCGTTAAAATATTATAAGAAATGTTGGTTTCTCCAACATTACTACATAAGATTTATCTGACACTACCCGAACATTTTAGTTTTAATTTTTGAAAACTTTTGTTGTTTGCCTGACGTTTAAATTGAATTCAAATCGGTTTCGAACTAATGCGAGATTAGCCATAGTAATCGATGTGACGTGGCATCATTAGCGGAGGGTTACTATAGCGTAACTATCCGGGCGTCACAAAATGCCTCTATACTTTTCGGGTAAACAAGTAGATCCCGACAAGCTATCTTGCCGGTACCTCATTAGGACCGTTGCCGTGAGTCTGAGCCTATCAGGCACAGAATCCAAAAGAGGGACCAGCCCCCCTTCAAACCCTTTCAGTCAAGGGACACTGCGAGCATCCTGACTGAAGCATCATTCGTGTCAGTAGATGGGAGCACCCTTGTTTTTGGGGGAACAAGGTTTTCATACGCACAAGTTTTACTCACAGAACATGTATGGATAAGAGATGTTACTTATCTATTTGGCCTGCTGGGGATTGCTATGTTGCTTTCTTCTTCTTCTTCCTTTCTTCGGGATGAAATCCACGGCAAGGACCCTGCAAATTAATGCAGATGAATATGATGCTTGATGATCCACAAGTATAAGGGATCTATCATAGTCCTTTCAATAAGTAAGAGTGTCGAACCCAACGAGAAGTAGAAGGAAATGACAAGCGGTTTTCAGTAATGTATTCTCTGCAAGCACTGAAATTATCGGTAACAGATAGTTTTGTGATAAGGTAATTCGTAACAGGTAACAAGTAACAAAAGTAAACAAGGTGCAACAAGGTGGCCCAATCCTTTTTGTAGCAAAGGATAAGCCTGGACAAACTCTTATATAAAGGAAAACGCTCCCGAGGACACATGGGAATTATCGTCAAGCTAGTTTTCATCATGCTGATATGATTCACGTTCGTTACTTTGATAATTTGATATGTGGGTGGACCGGTGCCTGGGTACTGCCCTTCCTTGGACAAGCATCCCACTTATGATTAACCCCTCTCACAAGCATCCGCAACTACGAAAGAGGAATTAAGGTAAACCTAACCATAGCATGAAACATATGGATCCAAATCAGCCCCTTACGAAGCAACGCATAAACTAGGGTTTAAGCTTCTGTCACTCTAGCAACCCATCATCTACTTATTACTTCCCAATGCCTTCCCCTAGGCCCAAATAATGGTGAAGTATCATGTAGTCGACGTTCACATAACACCATTAGAGGAAAGACAACATACATCTCATCAAAATATTGAACGAATACCAAATTCACATGACTACTTATAACAAGTCTTCTCCCATGTCCTCAGGAACAAATGTAACTACTCACAAATCATATCCATGTTCATAATCAGAGGGGTATTAATGTGCATAAAGGATCTGAACATATGATCTTCCACCGAATAAACAAACTAGCATCAACTACAAGGAGTAATCAACACTACTAGCAACCCACAGGTATCAATCTGAGGTTTTGAGACAAAGATTGGATACAAGAGATGAACTACGGTTCGAGAGGAGATGGTGCTAGTGAAGATGTTGATGGAGATGGACCCCCTCCCCATGAGAGGATTGATGGTGATGATGATGGTGATGATTTTCCCCTCCCGGAGGGATGTTTCCCTGGCAGAACAGCTCTGCTGGAGCCCTAGATTGGTTCCGCCTCGAGATGGCGGCGCTTCGTCCCGAAAGCTTCGTTCCTATTTTTTCCAGGGCAAAAGAAACCTTATACCATAAGATGGGCATCAAGGGGCTTCCAGCTGTCCCACGAGGTAGGGGGCGCGCCCTCCACCCTCGTGGACTGTGGGTGGCCCCCCTCTGGTGCTTTCTTCGCCCAATATTTTTAATATATTCCAAAACTGACTTTCATGGAGTTTCAGGACTTTTTGAGTTGTGCAAAATAGGTCTCTAATATTTCTCCTTTTCCAGCCTAGAATTCCAGCTGCCGGCATTCTCCCTCTTCACGTAAACCTTGTTAAATAAGAGAGAAAAGGCATAAGTATTGTGACATAATGTGTAATAACAGCCCATAATGCAATAAACATCGACATAAAAGCATGATGCAAAATGGACATATCAACTCCCCCAAGCTTAGACCTCGCTTGTCCTCAAGCGGAAGCCGATATCGAAAAACATGTGCACATGTTTAAACATAGAGGTGTCGATAAAATAAAATATGGACATCAGGGCGTCATGATCATTCTTAGAGCAATAACATATATATATATATATTGTCATACGATTTCTTATGCTAAAGTAACAATATATTCACAATGTAAAGTATGAATCAGAAACTTCATTGAAAACTAACAAACTATGATGTCAGTCATTGAAGCAACTGCAATTTATCATAACATCGGAAAGAGTCAATATAAGAGCTTTTCAGCAAGTCCACATACTCAACTATCATTTATTCTTTCACAATTTCTAACACTCACGCAATACTTATGGGTATGAAGTTTTAATCGGACACAGACAAAGATAGGGGCTTATAGTTTTGCCTCCCAACATTTTACCTTAGAGGTAATGTCAACAGCAATGCTCTATGAAAACCCACATCCAATTGGATATATATATCAGGATCTTTCCAACACATAGTGCTTGCCGAAGGATAAAGTGTAAAAAGGAAAGGTGAAGCTCACCATGACTCTTATATAAGGTATAAGACATAAATAAAAGATAGGCCCTTCACAGAGGGAAGCAGAGGTTGTCATGTGCTTTTATGGTTGGATGCACAAAATCTTAATACAAAAGAACGTCACTTTATATTGCCACTTGTGATAGGACCTTTATTATGCAGTCTGTCGCTTTTATTTCTTCCATATCACAAGCTCGTATAAAGCTTATTTTCTCCACACTAGTTGATCATACATATTTAGAGAGAAATTTTTATTGCTTGCAACAATGACAACTTACTTGAAGGATCTTACTCAATCCATAGGTAGATATGGTGGACTCTCATGGCAAAACTGGGTTTAAGGATATTTGGAAGCACAATTAGTATCTCTACTTGGTGTAAAGAATTTGGCTAGCATGAGGGGGAAACGCAAGCTCAACATGTTGGATGATCCACAACAATATAATTTATTTCGGATATAAGAAAGCATAACACATTACGTTGTCTTCCTTGTCCAACATCAACTTTTTAGCATGTCATATTTTAATGAGTGCTCACAATCATAAAAGATGTCCAAGATGGTATATTTATATGTGAAAACCTCTCTTTCTTTATTACTTCCTATTAATTGCAATGATGAGCAAAACTATGTTTGTCAACTCTCAACAACTTTTATTCATCATACTCTTTATATGTGAAGTCATTACTCTCCATAAGATCAATATGATCTCTTTATTTCTTTTTATTCTTTCCCCTTTTCTTTTACTCCCTCGAGATCATAGCAAGATAACCAAGCCCTCGACTAAAGACTAATCTTTATTATATATAATTCACGGACTCAATTACATAGATCAATGTTGGGGATATCGCTTATCGGGAACTTATCGGTCGACCCATGATAAGGGGTAAATCGGCCAGTTTATCGGCATATCGGCCGATTTATCGCCATATCGGCTAATTTATCGGCCGATTTATCTTATCGGTTTGACAGCGGTAAGCGATAAATCGGCCGATTTATTGGCATATCAGAAGATGTCTTGAACAGTGACATAGATAAGGATCAACACAAAAACTCAAAGCTAGATCATACTAAAGTTTATTCTACTAGATCAAGATATAACCAAAAGGATCAAACTAAGAAAAACGGTAAAGATAGGAGTGTGATGGTGATATGATACCGGGGCACCTCCCCCAAGCTTGGAAGTTGCCAAGGGGAGTGCCCATACCCATGTATTTATGTCTCTTTCTTCTGAGGTGGTGATGTGATATTCTTGGCGATGATGCCCCTTAGGATATGATTCTCTTCCTAGAGCTTATTGACTTGCTGCTAGAGATCCATTATTTCCTTACAGAGCTTACCCGTGACGGCTGAAGCTCCTTTCACCCATGGATGTTGAATAGCTGCGGGAGAACAAGTAACACTCTTCTTCATATTTTCATAAGAAAGAAATCTAGCATTGGGAGGGATGGCCGAGTTTGGAATTGCTGAGCTCTGAAGTTCCTCCATCGTGAATCTGGCTTGGAGACGAGAGGCAACTTCTTGATGCTCCTCCATGGCATCTATCCTTTTCAAGTCGTCCTCCATCTCCTCCTCAGTTGATGGCCCAAAGTGGTAGGCATCATTTTTTTCTTTTGGCCACGGTGTCGGGTGAGATACTCGGCTCTCCCCGACTGACTCTTGAGAAGACATCTTGATCTAATCTGCGGCAGAAACAACTCAAAACAAAAATAGAGGGTTGTGTCGTGGTACAGTGGTCAAAACCTTCGGGAGATTATATAATGAATTTTTACCGACTAAAAGAAGTATCGTGCAAGAAAACGAAGTCCAGAGGGCACACGAGGTGCCCACGAGGCAGGGGGCACGCCCTCCACCCTCGTGGATGCCTCGTGTCCCTTCCAGACTACTTCTTATTTTCCTATTTTCTTAAATATGCAAAAACGGAGAAAAATTGCTATTAGAACTGTTTTGGAGTCGGTTTACTTACCTTACCACATACCTATTCCTTTTCGGATTCTGAAATGTTCTGGAAAGTGTCCCTTATGTACTCCTCCGGGGTTACGGTGTCAATAACATTGGTTTCAACATTTATGGGATTACCCGAGATATAATGTTTGATTCTTTGACCGTTCACCACCTTCGGATTTGTGCCTTCGAAGTTGTTGATTTTTATGGCGCCGGAACGATAGACCTCCTCGATAACGTAAGGACCTTCCCATTTAGAGAGGAGTTTTCCTGCAAAAAATCTTAAATGAGAGATGTATAACAGAACATAATCACTTACATTAAACTCATGCTTTTGTATCCTTTTGTCATGCCATCTTTTAAATTTTTCTTTAAACAGTTTGGCATTCTCATAGGCCTTGGTTCTCCACTCATCAAGTGAGCTAATGTCAAATAGTCTCTTCTCACCGGCAAGTTTGAAATCGTAATCGAGCTCTTTAATGGCCCAATATGCCTTATGTTCTAGTTTGAGAGGTAAGTGACATGCCTTTCCATAAACCATTTTATACGGAGACATACCCATACACTACAAAAAAATACACTTCCGTGATGATACGTGTTTGTCACAGTAGGTCGCATTTGGATCCGATAACCCGCTAATAGCCCCGACCAATAGGGCTTTTCCACGTGTAAAATCATCATTGGCTGGAGGAAACACGTGTCGGCTCACCGTTGGGACAGATGTCATCCACTCATTGGACAGAAGGCACCTATGATACGTCGACATGTGGCACGGCCCAACAGAGGCCCATTCCTGTGAAAAGGCCGGCCCATTTGACTTGGTTAAAAGGTGGCGGCCCATCCCACGGAAAGCCTGTTAACGGCTTGTTCGCATATAGCCCATTTACAGCCCGCTAACCCAGGTCCCGTTATGACCTATCCGAATTAGGCCCAGTAGCGTCATCTGGGCTGTCCAATATGATTCCATCCCATTTTAAGTTCTGGCCCATGTATGGCCCATGACGTCTTTTGGCACAGATGAGGCCCTTTGTAACTCTTGGCCCATTATCGGCCCGTGGTGAAACTGGCCCGTAATGAACAGTGTATCACTTTATACCCATTAATGGCCCATTAATCCATTGGGCCATTGCATCCCATGTTATCTTCCGGCCTTCTCAGGGCCCATTCATTCTTGGGCCCATTTCCAGCATTCGGTTACTTACGGCCCGTTATTGCCATTTTCTGCTTGTGGGCCAAATTCAGCCCGAGGTTACAGCCGACCCATTTGTGGCCCGTTAATACGTTGGGCCGTTTTCATAGCGTCATCAAATACGGCCTATTAATGACGGCCCGTTATGGTCGGCCCATGAACGGATGACACCAACTCTTGCCCGTTTACGGCCATAATGCGGTCTGTTTTTGGCCCATGTTTGGCCAATCGATCATACGGCCCGTCTAAGGCCCATTGATGATACAGCCCGTAGAAGGCCCATTGTTTCTATGGACCATAGAAGGCCCATTGTTTCTATGGACCATAGAAGGCCCATTGTTTCTGCGGCCCGTAGGAAGCTCAGTGTCACTATAGTAAATATGTATCCCATGGCATGTTAAAGGCGGGAAACTACTATAGGTTTAGACCTGCTAATGGCCCAAGATGATTATAGGCCCACGTTTTGGCCCATAAGAGTAACGAGCCGGCCTGAAGACCAACAACACTGAGATCAACTGAACCTTCTGGCCTAAATTACAACATACCGACCAAAGAATAAACCTAGACTATACAACAAACAAATTACGAAATATTAGGAGTCAAAGTTCGCTACCTGGTGATAATAAAGCGCAACATGACTGCAGATTACATACGCTCGGCATCAAAGGTCGCCACCAGTGCATATAAACGCACCGACAAAATAATATACAAAACCGAGAGCACTTCAGAAGGCACTAGACCTGGCAAGCTCGGGCCCCCGCAAGCAGCCGAACAAGCTGATGAGACCTCAGTTGTGTGAACGATAGATGCTTCATCCCTAGCTGTGTGGCACCATAGTGCGCAAGGCAGTCCCCTGACATCTTCATTACATCTTTGACTTCAAGTCGGAGCTGAGTTGAAGCAAGCCTTTCCGCTTTAAGTTGAGACTGAAGAAGTCGAACTGATTGAGGCAGCGACTACACAGAGGTTGTCTCACCCCTACTGGTGAGTAGCTTCAACTCACTGTCTTCATCAAGACAGGACCTTGGAGTCATCTCGCTGTCCTCAAGATGGTTTGGCTCACTATCTTTCCTAAAGTTCTGCCTGACATAAGAGATACGACTCTGAAAGAGAAACAAGGAGACATGTAACAGGTTTCACAATTATATAAGCAAATAAATGGATCTGTTTTGCATAAGGAACATGTTTTTACAGCTACAATTTAAAAATGGTAGTTGTTGCAAACATCCAATCAGATGTAAACAGCAGTGAAGGAAATGATGCCTATCCAAATCTATACTAGAACAAAGTTTGAAGGCTTGAGAAGGATGAACTTACATTACATGTTAACACGGGCTGGACAAAGCCCTTCTCCATGTTGATGGAAAGATAATTCAATAAATTCCCCAAAGGAAATTCTTTATAAGCGTTGCCATTATTCTACATTTTACAAAGAGTAAATATAGATCAAATAATATTGGAAGAAATAGAGGATAATGAAGCTCAGGTGCAGACTGATGATACATAATCAAATAGCAATTAATTAAGTACAATGTTACAAGGCAAAATGTACTGACAAGAGGAATGCAGACATCAACGTGCGCAGTGGCATTGGCTTTATTCAACATTTTGGTAGAGTAAATGCAGATATGATAATTTGGAGAAAGTGGAGGGCAGGGCACATAAGATGCAGACTAATGCTAGACAATCAACTATCTCGCGATGCATGTACAGTAATACCACCACCGTCCGTTATTAGTTGTCGCTCAAATGGATGTATCTAGCACTATTAAGTTCTAAATACATCCAATTGATCAACAATTAATTCAATACAGAGGGAGTACATGAAAATAGGTACTTACACGAGCAATCCAAAACTTCATAACCGTTGTGTTAAGTCTACATTTATCTAAGAGTAAATATAGATCTTATAATTTCAAGCGAAGGAAGGATAAAGAAGTGAACATTTACAATGATGCTACATAATCAAACAACAATGAGTGTAAGTATGCTGACAAAGGGCAAGAGGTACTGACAAGAGCAATGCAGAGCCCAGTATTGTCGTGAGATCCTATGACCGTTTGAGCAAGGAGATTCATCTGAAATTAGTTTTCATACAAGAGAGAAGGTAAGGCACATGCATAAATTAGGAGTTCAAATTTTGAATTGATATCATAGACAGTACTTGACGCTGGGCTGTCAGCAGTTCTAATAGGGGTGATGATGATGGTGATGATTTTCCCCTCCCGGAGGGATGTTTCCCCGGCAGAACAGCTCTGCTGGAGCCCTAGATTGGTTCCCCGGCATCAGGGGGCTTCCAGCTGTCCCACGAGGCAGGGGGCGCGCCCTCCACCCTCGTGGACTGTGGGTGGCCCCCCTCTGGTGCTTTCTTCGCCCAATATTTTTAATATATTCGAAAACTGACTTTCATGGAGTTTCAGGACTTTTTGAGTTGTGCAAAATAGGTCTCTAATATTTGCTCCTTTTCCAGCCCAGAATTCCAGCTGCCGGCATTCTCCCTCTTCACGTAAACCTTGTTAAATAAGAGAGAAAAGGCATAAGTATTGTGACATAATGTGTAATAACAGCCCATAATGCAATAAACATCGACATAAAAGCATGATGCAAAATGGACATATCAACTCCCCCAAGCTTAGACCTCGCTTGTCCTCAAGCGGAAGCCGATATCGAAAAACATGTGCACATGTTTAAACATAGAGGTGTCGATAAAATAAAATATGGACATCAGGGCGTCATGATCATTCTTAGAGCAATAACATATATATATATATATATATTGTCATACGATTTCTTATGCTAAAGTAACAATCTATTCACAATGTAAAGTATGAATCAGAAACTTCATTGAAAACTAACAAACTATGATGTCAGTCATTGAAGCAACTGCAATTTATCATAACATCGGAAAGAGTCAATATAAGAGCTTTTCAGCAAGTCCACATACTCAACTATCATTTATTCTTTCACAATTTCTAACACTCACGCAATACTTATGGGTATGAAGTTTTAATCGGACACAGACAAAGATAGGGGCTTATAGTTTTGCCTCCCAACATTTTACCTTAGAGGTAATGTCAACAGCAATGCTCTATGAAAACCCACATCCAATTGGATATATATATCAGGATCTTTCCAACACATAGTGCTTGCCGAAGGATAAAGTGTAAAAAGGAAAGGTGAAGCTCACCATGACTCTTATATAAGGTATAAGACATAAATAAAAGATAGGCCCTTCACAGAGGGAAGCAGAGGTTGTCATGTGCTTTTATGGTTGGATGCACAAAATCTTAATGCAAAAGAACGTCACTTTATATTGCCACTTGTGATAGGACCTTTATTATGCAGTCTGTCGCTTTTATTTCTTCCATATCACAAGCTCGTATAAAGCTTATTTTCTCCACACTAGTTGATCATACATATTTAGAGAGAAATTTTTATTGCTTGCAACAATGACAACTTACTTGAAGGATCTTACTCAATCCATAGGTAGATATGGTGGACTCTCATGGCAAAACTGGGTTTAAGGATATTTGGAAGCACAATTAGTATCTCTACTTGGTGTAAAGAATTTGGCTAGCATGAGGGGGAAACGCAAGCTCAACATGTTGGATGATCCACATTTCAAGCAAAGGAAGGATAAAGAAGTGAACATTTACAGTGATGCTACATAATCAAACAGCAATGAGTGTAAGTATGCTGACAAAGGGCAAGAGGTTCTAACAAGAGCAATGCAGAGCCCAGTATTGTCGTGAGATCCTATGATCGTTTGAGCAAGGAGATTCATCTGAAATTAGTTTTCATACAAGAGAGAAGGTAAGGCACATGCATAAATTAGGAGTTCAAATTTTGAATTGATATCATAGACAGTACTTGACGCTGGGCTGTCAGCAGTTCTAATAGGGGTTTGGCCACTGGAGTAGGGGTAAAGTCTGTTACAGTTGGGCCTATGTTTTCTGTGGCTGCTGATCTATCTGATTTAACAGGTATCACTACCTTTTCCAAATACCTAGTTTGTGCTCCTTGAGGATCTGCAATCACCGTCTTCCTTTTGGACATCTATTACGAAAGAACAACATTTGACTAGAAAAACATAGTATGACGACACATGGAATAGGTACAGAAAATGGATAGGTATGGCATATACTCATATATGATGCTTAAACTAAGCAGATGGGGTAACAAAGTAGAAGTGATGCAAGAGGTCAGATGCAAAATATGTGTGACCAATACAACCTTGCCAAGTTAGAGCATGCACCTTGATGGGTGAATAAGATAGGTCATCCTCCACCATGCCAAGTTTGTTAGCCAGTGGATCGTTCCGCAATATTCCTCTCGTGCACCCATTCTCATATTCATTTTGATAATTTTCAATACCTGACATGCATGAAAACATAAAAACAAGTGAGATTATCTTTGTAATGCAAAAGTGATTCTAATCCAATACTTCCTCCCTGTAAACCCCTTTGTGCTATCTCTGCAACTTCTAAGAGGTGCCATGCATGCTGTAATTTGGTGTGTGCATTAATATAATGTGGCCTACTACTCAAAATATGAGAGCTCTAGAAGTGATGATACTTCGCAGATGACAACTTCAACATATAGTAAAGAAGAACAAGTCGACCTGACCTGACAGATTCAAAATATACTAAGGGAGAATAACTTGACCTGACTTGTCGACCGCAAGAGAAGAGGATCATCTTAGAGAAGAGCAAAAGAGCAAGCAGATTGAAGATAATACAAGTCTTTCTATACTATGTCAGTTGGCCACCCATCATGAACTAGAGCGCACAGAGAAATACTATTCCTTCCGGTCTCTCCATATGTGGCTCACATGCATTTCGAAACTAAAATAGGAACATTTAGCTGAGCAATTAAACATCTCTCAGTTTTACTAATATCAACATAATATCAGATTTGAATTTGTACAACTAAGCTTGTTTAGCTCGATGGGTGGAGCAGTGCTATTACGACACGAACCACGTAGGCTGATCGTGGTCATCATAAAATGGGGAAACCGTAAGCATGATGAGTATAGTGTTGACCGTGGCAGTGGGATGGCAGATCTGAAGCTGCAAACCGCGCAAAGGGTAGTGAGCAACCGATATTTTCTTTGAAATAACAACTAAGATTTGGTATGAACAAGAAAGTACAGTCAATAAGTGACAAAGAAATGCCATTCTGCTGTCTCTCTATATGTCACGACATGCATTTGGAAACTCAAGTGGGACCTTTAGCTAACCAATTAAATGTGTCTGTTAACTAATATCAGTATCATATTTGAACAACTAAGCTTTGGAATTTTGAGTGTTGTGTTGTTTAGCTAGAAGGGTGGAGTAATGCTAGTATGACAGAAAGCACCTACGCAGATCATAGTAGAGTAGATAAAAGGGGAAAACCCTAAGCATGAAGAGTAAAATCAGGAAAGTGGAACTAGCTGGACCAGTGGGTGGCACACATGCTTTTCGAAACGAATATAGGAACATTAGGTGACCAATTATACGTTCTATGTTTTAGTAATATGAGCATCATATCAGATTCGTATTTCAACACGTAAGCTTTGGAATTATGAGTGTCATGTTATTTCGCTTGATGGGTTGAGGTCTTGAGGAGCAGTGCTAGCACGACACGAAGCAGGGAAGCACCTACGATGATGGTAGTGAATATAAAGGGGGGAAACCATAAGCTTTACGAGTATAGTGACCGTGACATGGCGGATCTGAAGGTGCAAAATGGACAAAGCTACTTCGCAACCAATGTTTGCATTCAACCAACCACTACGATTTGGTATGCACAAGAAAAGTACAGTAAACAATTTAAGATCTATTTTCCGGGTGAGATCAATAACTTAAGCACATATGGAAGAGTACCACCTCTCTTGCGACGCCGTGTAGGCACCTGCTGATACGTTGAGGGTGCTGCCGGTGCGATGGCTGTCAGCGGTGGGGAAGAAGACTTTAGATGGCAGACGGCCGGGTTGGGGGACAAATCCTGTTGTCGTGGACGAGGTGGTCGTAGGAGCGGCAACGACAAAGTGGACGACGACGCTGATGAAGCGAGACAACGAGGTGAAATGATCCTGGTCCGGTGCCGTGGATGAGAGACATCCATCTCTTGCAGTGGATGACGGGGTAGGGGTAGCGGCTCGGCAAGGTGGTGGATGGGGTGGTGGACGGGGGAGGCTGGCCGCTGTGGGGAGGTTGTCGTGGCGCAGACGATGTATGAATGGGGAAATGGAGGGTGAGGGGGGATCTCAAACTTTGGGACGCGCTTGTCTGAAATTTGGGAAAGTTACGAACTTATCCCCCGTTTAAAATTTCGGACATCACGTTGGTTGGGGATAGGACGGTAATCTCACATCTCCCAAATATTTGCCGGTAACGATTTCGGGCGAGGAGAGGGTGTTTTGCCGCCCATGGTGTATGAACGGGGCTGACAGGTAGGGCGGTTGTGTCACGTCTGAGGGAAGTTACACATATGCCCCAATTTAAAATATTAGCCCACATCGATTTCGAACGAGGAGAGTTTGTTTTGCCGCCCATGATGGATGAATGGGGAAATGGAGGGACAGACACATGTCTTTCGGACGAGCTTGAATCAAATGTGTTTTGCCGCCCATGTTTGGCGCCCACCATGTCTGAATGGGCTCAGAGGCCATCGTGTCACGTCTGATTGAAGTTACTAGTCTACCCCTATCGACATCAGTGTAAATCCGGTCGATAAGGATGTCAAGTGTCAGGGGTAGACAGTAATTTCCATCTCGCAAACACTTGCTTCGGGCAGCCCACAAATGATAGTGGGTGTTTAGCCGCTTTGTTCAAAACCTGGGAGAATTAGCATTCATGTTTTCCCTGGGCCCTGGCAACTAAATCCAAATCCAATTTTTATTAGATTATGAATATCCACAGATAATTCTACGTTTTGTTATTTATTTCTTCAAAACCACAACAAAGATTTATTCCACCTTTATATATGATTATGATTTAGAAATGTCGTGATCTTCGAATTCAGTAGGTTGGATACACTTTGAGTCAAACAGTTATTTCATCCAATATAATACTCTCACACGAAAAACAGTTCACCTTATGTCAATCATACAAGTATTGAGGATTACCACACCTTACAAATTTGGATCATTACAACACATGGACAACATAGGGGGTCTTACAACATAATCCATTCAAAGACATGACACAACATGCAAGTACAATAATCTAATGACAATTTAAACTGCTATCTAAAGAAGAACTGGGATTACCATGGGCTTCAGATAGCAGAAGCAGAAGGACCTCCTCCATCTTCAAATGCAACATTCTTACTTCCTCCAATTCTTGGGTTGCTTGCATAATGAGTGCAGCTAATTGCATAATTTCCAGCTTCAAGATCAGGATTACCTCATTCATGGCAGCCACACCATCTCTTTCTCCCTCTAGTAGAGCCTCAAGAACTATAATATCTGTGCTCAGAATGCTCTACGGCGGTGTTGCCTCTAAACTGCTACCATCTGGTAACATGGATGGCGCACTACTTCCACAAATAGATTCTGGGGTTGTACATTGTGTCCTAGTGTGAACGGCATCCTGAAAGGTTTCCGTTGGACATAAGTAAGAGATAGTTATCGCATGATCCAGGCAGTAAGCGTACATGGTAAACGACATACGAATTATTGCCGAGCATGGCAAGCTATATTTAAATGGTTCGAAGCAGCATCATCCGAAAAGAAATTAAAATGGTAAGATGAAACTAGGGATGTAAGTGGCAAATAAACGACATCCGCCAGTCCCATCTAGTTAGTTTTTGCTAGCTCCCTGGTTCATTTTCCTCAAAAAACAAAAACTCTTTTGAACTATCATACCACTAGTGGACTTTAAGCGGGATTAACCAGGACGCAGTTGACATCCCTAGTTGAAAGGGAGTGTACCACCGCTATATTTAAGTTGCCAAGGCATCTAAGCAGTTGATATAATCTGAGAAAGCACTTAACAGTGTGGCCTCATATAAACTATGAAGATAGTAGGAACTCAAATGAACTAGGCATGCATTTCTTTACGATAGTATAACAGGCACTGCTGACATATTGGCCAACTCAGGTATAGTGTAACAAGTAACAAACAAGCATTCGAATCAAGCAATACAACAAAGTAGACAACTGAACTGTTTGTTATTCTGTAGGATTATAGGTTGATGGCACAAGCCAAGAAAGCAGCCCACAGGCATTACATTTCACATGTACTAAAACACACTGGCTTACCATATGTTGCTGTGAAGCCTCGCTACTGTTGCAATGTTCTTTGAAGATATCGTCAGCATCCCGTGGTTGCAAATCTACTTGTTGTAGTTTATTCTGCACCCTCTGTTTAGGTAAAATTAATTTTAATCGCATGCACTGGTTCGAATTGATCATCAATGGTTCATCTAAACTAATGAAAGAAGGGTGTGTGCATACACAACAATATATCTGCTTCCCTCTATTTTTATGCCTGTTCAAGGTGCCAGCCCCAAAAGAACAAATATTTTGCTTGATGGGGTTGGAAGATCCATAATTAATATAAGCATCAAATTAGTCATGCAATTTGGGAAGATCAAGAACACACAAAAAAGTAATGAATAGAGGCTTGTAGCAGTGATGTAATAGCTAGCATCAGAAAATGTAGGGTAAAACGAACAAAAACCAACAGAACCACATGCTAGTTTGCTGATGTGTAATTAAGCATAGAGAACATGAAGCAGTCTGATGGAACCAACATGTGGCATCAGAACAACACCATTATCATAAATCTAGCATGCAAGAAGTAAAATAGCAGGCAGTGATATCTATGAAGTACAGTAATACTTAGGACAAAACTAAAGCATATTAACTATATGTGCACTGGTATGTAATTTAGCACATGTAACATGTTCACTGCCAGAAGTATGGCCCTACAGGTGCAAGCAGAATAACGCGTCTCATGAAAAACTGAATGATGCCCTGAAGAAATTCAAAGGTGCGGTGCTTATGCTAAGAAAGTGAACGTAGGCGTCGGCCGTTGGATAATAGTACCTGTCGGTGTCAAAATCAGCGGATCTTGGGTGGGGGGTCCCGAACTATGCGTCTAAGGCGGATGGTAACAGGAGGCGGGGGACACAATGTTTACCCAGGTTCGGGCCCTCTCGATGGAGGTAATACCCTACTTCCTGCTTGATTGATCTTGATGATATGAGTATTACAAGAGTTGATCTACCACGAGATCGTAGAGGCTAAACCCTAGAAGCTAGCCTATGGTATGATTGTTGTTGTCCTATGGACTAAACCCTCCGGTTTATATAGACACCGGAGGGGGCTAGGGTTACACAGAGTCGGTTACAAGGGAGGAGATCTACATATCCGTATCGCTAAGCTTGCCTTCCACGCTATGGAGAGTCCCATCCGGACACGGGACGAAGTCTTCAATCTTGTATCTTCATAGTCCAACAGTCCGTCTATCTGGAGACCCCCTAATCCAGGACTCCCTCAGTAGCCCCGAACCAGGCTTCAATGACGATGAGTCCGACGCGCAGATCGTCTTTGGCATTACAAGGCGGGTTCCTCCTCCGAATACTCCATAGAAGATTTTGAACACAAGGATAGTGTCCGACTCTGCAAAACAAATTCCACATACCACCGTAGAGAGAATAATATTTCCACAAATCTAATCTGCTGACATATTCGGTAGCATGACATCACACCACGGCCCAGTCATTATTCGAACCCTTTTTCTCAACCAGCCTCGGCGCATATTGCGAGGCGGTTTCCTTGGCACGTCTTGTCGAAGCAAAGATCGTGTCCCCTTATCACGGGATTCTCATCAATACGGGTGTGGGTAACCCAATCGCGCCATCAATTACGACGCTTGGGAAATAAGCGAGTTTACTAGGCAGGTGGGGGCGTATAGTTTTGTTCGCCCTTATAAAGGGATAAGGGTTCACCTTTTTCACCCACGCCTTCTTCCTTCTTGCCCATCCATTCTTGCGCACTCGAGCTCCAACACCCAAGTTTGCGTCTTTCTCCTCAAACCGCTCCAAGCATGTCCGGAGCGGGAGGCAAATGGATGAAATGCTCCGTCATGGAGGAGGACATAAAAAAGCTGCGGGGAGCCGGATACTTGGCCGCGGATATCGCGCACCGTCTGCCCAACGCGGGGCAGATCATCCCTACTCCAGAATCCCATGAGAGGGTAGTTTTCCTCACCCACTTCATCAGCGGACTGGGATTTCCCCTCCACCCATTTGTCCACGGCCTCATGTTCTACTACGGGCTAGACTTTCATGATCTGGCCCCAAACTTCATCCTCAACATCTCAGCGTTTATCGTCATGTGCGAGGCCTTCCTCCGCATCCAGCCCCACTTCGACCTGTGGCTGAAGACCTTCAATGTTAAACCGAAGGTGGTGGGCGTCCAGCAACCGGAACGCAGAGGCACCATGGTGGGCAAAATGCTGAAAGTCACATGGCTCGAGGGCTCCTTTGTGGAGACCATGAAGGGGTGGCAATCGGGGTGGTTCTACATCACCAAGCCGCGCGACACCAACTGGGTGGCGGCCCCCGAATTTTGATCCGGAATCCCCACGCGGCTCACCTCCTGGAAAGAGAAGGGCCTGTCCTGGGGCAGATCGGTGGAGTTGACCGGACTCTAGAAATGCATCCAGAACATGATAAACAAGAAAATCAAGCTTTTCCACGTGGTCCAGGTCATGCTCTTTCGCCAGATCCTCCCGTGTCAATGACGGGCATTCTATTTGTTGGAGTTCGACCCGGCCGAGCACCAGACACTGCGAGAGCTCTTCGACATGACGCACAAGGACGTCTGGAGGGTGCTGTTCAAGGGCGCTGAGGTACCTCCTCCCCTTACGGAGGATCGCGGACTTAGCGTGAAGCGCCCTGCGAATCCGGTAAGTCTTTTATAAGATGTTCATTTTCCCCAGTTTGACCATGCGCGTGATCTAAACCCCCACGCCATTTTCCAGGACTGGGTCAAGACAGCAGAGCGGATTGACTATCCAGCCCCCTTGCCCGAAGATCCAGCATATGCTCTCCTAACGGAGATGCTAGCCCCGACACCTTATGAGGTGCCGGAGAAGAAGGCCAAGAAGAAGGCCACGGGGACCCGAAAGGGTCTCCGGCGTCAGGTGATATCGGACTCATCGTCGACAACTCCGAGGTGTACTCCTCCCATGAAGACGAGGAGGAGGAAGAGGAAAGTTCTCCCCCCAGACGGGGGGCGGGGGGGGGGGGGGGGGGCAGGAAAAGGAAGGCCGCCCCAACCGGGGAGGCCGAAGGGTCCAAGAAGGGAAGGACCCTCCTCCCGGACTGCTCCACGATAGCCGCCCACAGCGACAACGAGTGGTTGCTCAGGGACAAGCCCCTGGCGAAGTCGTAAGTATCCGGATTCCATTGTAATTCATGGTATGTTTTATTGCACTGCTTCTCATCACGCCGAACATGATTATGCAGTCCGCCCCGAGCCCGCATCGACATATCTTCGTCGAATGGTTCTTTGGACCCGTCAGATATGAATAGCGATTAACTTCCGACCGCCTCTTCCCCTCGCCCCACGGACAACATCGAGGTGTTGTCCCAAAGGGCGCCGAGCCGAGGGGAGGTAGTCCCGGAGGCGCCTCGAGGCGACCTTCCGGACCCTGGGCGTAAAGGGAGCAAGACTCCAATGGGCTCCAAGTTCGGCCCCCGGCCAAACACTGCGCCGGAATCTCCAATGGTTCCGGACTTCGGCAGGCGACCCCCTATTAAAAGGGGCAAGCTTCCCGTGATGGTGGCCTCTGTCCATCCAGATGCACCGGACAACTTGCTAGAAGCGCTTCGCGGCGCTTCCATTGACGAAGAGCACCGTACTATCATGAGTGTAGTGATCGAGAAGGTTCAGTCTGCCAAAAACGAACTAACTGAAGCTTGTGCCAGCCTCCTAACAGGCTTTCAGGTAAGTAGTTTGAAGGATAGGAAAATATTACCGTATAGACAGTAGCCCCTGATGCTCTGATTGGCATTCGCAAAGAAAAGCTAAATAGAGGATCGAAAAATAATCACAGGAGTCAAATCATAATATGTCTTATGTGAATATGCAGGCTTCACTGCTGGCCGCTGCCGCGTGTACTGCGGAGGTCGCTGCACTGAAGCAGGACCTTGAGCGGTCCGAGGAAGAGCTCGGCCTTGCCAAGAGGCAGGTCGAGGAGAGCGAAGGTAAGCAATACCTTGTCTATATATAAAAAAGAGATTTGGTTGCAAGATAATAGGATCATCATGAATGTACCAGGGCCCACGACCGAAGTGGCGACCCTGAAGAAGGCGCTGTCCGAGGCCGAAAACAAAGCGGCCAAGGAGCGCATCGAGCGAGAAAAACAAGAGGCCCGAGTAGCGAGGTGCAACAAGAGCTCCAGGCTCTCATCAAGAAGCATGAGTCCTTGGAGCTTGACTCTAAGACGCGAGAGTCCGAGCTTGCGGAGGCCCTCGAAAGCGCAAAACATGCCAAGGCCGAAGCCCAAAAGGCACTCCAGGAAATTGAGGCGGTTAAGAAGATAACGACGGGTAAGGCATTTATTATGCAAAGCAAGCACGTGAAAGAAAATTTCTTTTTACTTACCCGAATTCGGAGCTCTCCAGGAGCGTTCGTAGATTTGCCCCGCAGTGTGTCGAGTGCCGCGGAGTTCTACCGGGCCGAGGAGGGGAGCTCGACGGAGAAGTTGTTCTGGTCTCAGTATACTGGGACCGAACACCCGATGCCCTTGAGCGACCAGCTGAAGCAACTGGTCGAGCACCATAAGCGGCCGAACAGGCCATGAAGGGCCTTATAGTCCGGATGTGGCCTGGCGATCCCCTTCCTAGCAGCTACTTCGGTTTGGTGAGGCGGCTTGTGAATGCCTGCCCCCGGTTTGAAGTCATCAAGCGGTCTGTTTGTATCGAAGGTGCACTGTAACACCCTCGATGCGGCTATATCTCCCACGTGTCGGAGCACGACTTAGAGGCATAACCGCATTGAAGGCAATGTCACAAGAGGGGTAATTTTTACAAATCCCATATACTGAATAAGAAAGAGGTACAGAGTTGGCTTACAATCGCCACTTCACACAATACATGGAAATAGCATTACATCATCCAGATACAATCAAGGTCCTACTACGAAACAAAAATAAAAGAAAGACTGCCCCTGATGCTACAGATCCCCGATCGCCCCGACTGGGCTCCACTACTGATCAACGGAAAACGAAACAACACGATGAACAAGATCTTCATCGAGCTCCTCCTTGAGCTCAGTTGCGTCACCTGCACGGTTCAACGGCACCTGGAAGCTGGTTTTGGAAGTAATCTGTGAGTCACGGGGACTCAGCAATCTCGCACCCTCGCGATCAAGACAATTTAAGCTTATGGGTAGGTAAAAGGTATGTGGTGGAGCTGCAACAAGCACTAGCATATATGGTGGCTAACATACGCAAATGAGAGTGAGAAGAGAAGGCAAAGCACGGTCGAGAATCTATGATCAAGAAGTGATCCTAGACTACTTACGTTCAAGCATAACTCCAACACCGTGTTCACTTCCCGGACTCCACCGGAAAGAGACCATCACGGCTACACACGCAGTTGATGCATTTTAATTAAGTTAAGTTTCAGGTTCTCTACAAGCGGACATTAACAAATTCCCATCTACCCATAACCGCGGGCACGACTTTTGAAAGTTCAAAACCCTGCAGGGGCGTCCCAACTTAGCCCATCACAAGCTCTCACGGTCAACGAAGGATATTCCTTCTCCCAGGAAGACCCGATTAGGCTCGGAATCCCGCTTGCAAGACATCTCGACAATGGTAAAACAAGACCAGGAAAGCCACCCGAATGTGCCGACAAATCCTGATAGGAGGTACACATATCTCATTCTCAGGGCACACCTGATTGTCCAAGGTTCCGGTAGGCTAGCCCAGAGTTGCCCCTGGTGGCCACCAACAGCTGACGGGTTGGACCAACACTCAGAGGAGCACTGGCCCGGGGGTTTAAATATAGATGAACCTTGAGTCTGCAGAACCCGAGGGAAAGAAAAAGCTAGGTGGCAAATGGTAAAACCAATGTTGGGCCTTGCTGGAGGAGTTTTATCCAAGGCGAACAGTCAAGGGGTTCCCATTATAACCCAACCGTGTAAGGAACGCAAAAATCAAGGAACATAACACCAGTATGATGGAAACGAGGGCGGCAAAAGTGGAACATAAGACCAGGCATAAGACCGAGCCTTCCACCCTTTACCAAGTATATAGATACATTAATTAAATAACAGATATTGTGATATCCCAATCAAAATATCCATGTTCCAACAAGGAACAAACTCCATCTTCACCTGCAACTAACAATGCTATAAGAGGGGCTGAGCAAAGCGGTAACATAGCCAAACAACGGTTTGCTAGGAAATGTGGGTTAGAGGCTCATGGCAATATGGGAGGCATGATAAAGCAAGTGGTAGGTATCGCGGCATAGGCATAGCAAAAGAGCGAGCATCTAGCAAGAAAGGATAGAAGTGATTTCGAGGGTATGGTCATCTTGCCTGCAAAGTTCTCCGAGAAGATGAAAGCTTGATCCTCGAAAACGTACTCAACGGGTACCTCGATCACAAACTCATCTCCCGGCTCTACTCAAAGCAAGAACAAAAGCAAAGGGAGACACAATCAACCACGTGCAATGCACAAACAACATGATGCAAAGTATGGCATGGTATGCGGGATGTGATATGCCATGCATATGTATGTTTCAAAAAGGAAATATTGAACCTGGCCTCAACTTGGAAAACCAAGAGTGCCACTAGAAAGATGAGTTGATTTCGGTCGAAATCGATATAAAGATCACCGGAATCAGATGCACGGTTTGCAAATGACAAGCAAAACAAATATGGTACCGATCTGCGATTAACAGCACGAGGCCATCTAAATGCATCAAGAACAACAAGCTAATGCACTCTAACATGACAACAAAACACATGGCAGGGATCCACTCAATATGCTTGACAAAATATGAACACTGAGCTATGTCCAATTCACTCAATAGCTGGTTCAAACAAGCATGGCAAAAGTGCAAAAGATATCAGGTTACAGACTTACTAAAAATAACAACATGGCAGGAATGTAACATCAGGAAGCAATGTTTAGAGCAAGATAACAACATGCTACAGGAACATATCATGGCAAGGCAAGGCATGGCATGAAGCAACTCAAAGCATACAACAAAAGTCCCTTACTGACCATAAGCTAAAAAGGACCAGAAAATACAATGGCAACCATGTGAACGTAGCAATTATCGTTAACAGATTCAGACTTAGTAGAAAACTGGAACATGGCAAAACAGATATTAAGTAGGCATGTTTACGAGCTCGATGCACTCACCACGAGGCATTGCATGACAAACTAAGCATACACCCAGCAAGTAGACATGGCATAGAAGCTAAACATGGCAAGAACAACCTCATAGCATGCATGGATGAACTACAACAACCTCAGCAAAATTGCTTAACATGTAAACAATCTGCCAGGAACATTTTATAGCAAAAGTAGAGCAAGATCTAGTCATGCTAGGGTGCTCCATAATTGCAAACAAAGGCATGGATGGAAAGAGCACAACAATATCTACAAAATAATATTGTTGATCATGCTCAAAAGAGGCATGGATCACTTTGTAGCAACAAGAATACATGGCATAAAATTATTAACAGGGCAAAGACTTAGAAGATTTCTAAGTCCCTGAAATCAGCAACATTACGAGAGCTACTTTGCGTGCTTGTGCTAATCACCACAGAGATCACAAAAATACATGGCATACACCCCTGTAAAGATGGCATGGCATACTTCAAAACACATGTAGGGCTCAAGTTCATAGGAGGCACACATTAATCATGGCAAAAAATGACAAAAATCCAATTACTGATAAATATCTGAAACTAATATAAACTAGCACTCTTGCAACAGCATTTAGGGAATCAAGATGAGCTCAAATGAACATGGTGCAATGTAATGAAATTAAGTACTCGTCGAGATGAACAATTTGATATGCTACACGCCCAAAACGGAGCCACGGATGCAGAGTTATGATGTGAGGAAGATGCCCAAAAATACTGAAAATTGGGGGACTTAATGAAATTTAGACCTCTCGGGGATAATGGACGGAGTGGTATGGGATTGCTCGGTGCAGATCTGAGACAGGGCGTTTGGATGGCCGCGCGGGTGGATCTCGTCCACCCCGTGGTGGATCCGGCCGGGCTCGCTCCGGCGAGGAGCTCCGGCGAAGCGCGAGGAGGAGGCGCTGGCCTACGGTGACCGGACGAAGGACGGCGGCGCACTCACCAGCGTTGCCTCGGCGGCTCCTCTCAGTGAGGCCGGTGGAGCAAGGCGGCAATGGTCAGCACCGGCGACGAGGGTCGGTGGCGGCGGGGCAACTGCGACCGAACGACGAGGTGGCGCGGAGCCACGCCGGCGAGGCGGCGGACGCCCACAGGCAGCGGAGCAATGCTCTAGGCGGTGGTGCGTGCCTCGGTTGGCGGCATGCGGATCCGGGCTCGGGCAGGCCTGCCTCGGGTCCCACGGGCCCCGGCGGGGAGGAGAGAGAGGCGCGGTGAGGTGGCGCGCCATGGTTGGGCGAGGCGGCGGCGAGGCTGACGTGGCGCGATGCGATTCGCCAGAGTGAGGTGGCTGCGGGGTGGCGGACATGTCCGGCACGGTGGGGATTTTTGTCCGGCGGCGCGAGTAGCGGGGCTAGGGTTTCGTCTGCGCGAGAATTTCGGAGGAGAGCACACATTTATAGGTAGAGGGAGCTAGGAGACTCCAAATGAGGTGCAGTTTTCGGCCATGCGATCGTGATCGAACGACCGAGACGATGGAGGGGGTTTAGGTGGGTTTTGGGCCACTTTGGAAGGGTGTTCGGCTGCAACACACATGAGGCCTTTACGGTTCCTCGGTTAACCGTTGGAGTATCAAACGAAGTCCAAATGGCACGAAACTTGACAGGCGGTCTACCGGTAGTAAACCTAGGCCGCTTGGCAAGTCTCGGGAGCAATTTGATAAAATGACACACATTTCCTAGTACTTTGATTTAGTGACACACTTTTCCTTTCTTTTGATAAAACGACACATGTTTGATTGGGAGTTGGACAGAATGACACAAATAGAATTTCCCCCTCTATTTCCAGGTCTGGCCCACCCGTCATATATATTTTGGACGATTTTGTCCTATTTCATCCTCTGCTTCGATTGACTCCTCGGTCAACCAGATCGAGGCAGAAGCATGCCGCCGGCAGCCCGGCACGGCGCGTGCTTCCTCCTCCTCCGGACGCTCCGCCGTCTTGTGCTACCTCCTTGCCGTAATTATTCCACACCTTGTGCTCCACCAGTTTAGCGGCGAACTGTAGCGGTACCGACGCGGCTCGGCGATGCTGAGCTCGAGGGTGCGGCGCGGGAGTTCCGACTCGTCGCGGCGCACTCACCTGCAGGCTGCAGCTGCAGGGGAAGGAGCAAGCAGCGGATGACGGTGGCCAAGAAGCAGTCAACATGCTGCTGGAGGGCTTCAAGCGGTTCACGCTGCCGACGGTGCGCGGCGGTGTGCCGACACTGGAGACGAGTCGTCTCACGCGAGGGAAGCCACCCTGCTCCACCATGGCACCCAGACCTGAGTCCTCTCGGTCTACCTACTCCGCCGTGCGACATGGCTTTGAGTGGCTGGCTGTTCGAGGCCTGTAGGGGCTATGGCCTATGGGTGTAGCTTGAAGTATCAAAGTACCTCGTCGCTGCTGCCTGTAGGGGCTATGGGTGTAGCTTGAGCTGGGGCGAGTTTTGCTGGAGACACGGGGGAGAAGCTGGAGCGAGGTGGTGGCGTGGAAATGGGCGCACCATCGGGGGAGAAGAAGCACGGCGAGGCGGCGGCACTGTTCTTCCTCGCCTCTGTCTCTTGCACCTGTTTTTGTTTCTGTAGATCTGATCGAACAGTCAAACCAGGGGTAAAAGAAGGAAGGGTAAAATTGTCCAAAGTAATATTCCAACCTGGAAATAGAGGAAAAATATATACTTGTGTCGTTTTCTCAAACTCTCAATCAAACATGTGCCATTTTATCCAAGGAAAGGAAAAGTGTGTCACTGAATCAAACTACCAGGAAATATGTGTCATTTTATCAAATTGCTCTCGGTCCAATCCGAGAATGTTTAATGCCCGCACACGAAAATAGGTAGAAAGGGACACCGGAGGACATAGGAGCACCGGAATGCAAAACAGACAACTAGGAAAATGCTCGGATGCATGAGACGAACACGTATGCAAATGCGATGCACATGATGACATGATATGAAATGCATGACACACAAGCAAAAGACAAGGCAACAACAGCGAATAACTGGAAGACACCTGTCACATCGGTCTCGGGGCGTTACAACACTCCACCACTACGAGAGGATCTCGTCCCGAGATCTAGAATGGCACCGGAGGGAAAACGGAAGAGGAAGATAAGCGGTAAAACTAAGTTGCTTCTTTGACAAACGAGCGAAATCAAAGAACCTTGCGAGGTTGAGCAAAATTTGAAAGAAAGAATGCAACGGCGATGAAAGAAATTGAAAACACTCTGTTAGAAAAGAGGAACAAGGAAAAACAAATTCGGACAGCACTCCGGTTGAAAAGAGATGCAAGACTAGATAGGCAGAAAAGAACTTGAGGAAAAGGGCACAACACTCCGGTTAAATGGATGAGCAAAGGAAAGAACATGATCTTGACAAAACAAGATGATGGTTCGAAGAGACCAACATCACAATGCCTCCGGAACAAAAGATGTAAAATAGAATGGAATGAACGCAGGAGAAAACAATATCTTCTGCCTCGAATGATCTTGAAAGCATCTTTATGAGAAGGGTCGAACGGATTTGTTGGACAACGAAAAGAGGAAACTTGTTGTGGGCTTATAGAAAGCATCTCGAAATTATGAGGTGAAATTCTGCCACTAATGGAAACAAAAGATTGGATTGATATGAACAAGGAGACGAGAAACTTATTCACCGGGAGGATGGATGAAGAACTTGGGTCATTTATGAGCACCATAAATAGCACTAATCCTTAGGGAAAGCTTTAGGTGAAATATAACCCAAGATAATTCCAATGAATAGGTTGATGGATTGAGAAGAGCTCATGCTCGAAGAAATTGATGGGTTTAACTATCTCATTCCTGACAACTTGCGAATCATGAAACACGAAAGAAGTTGTCAAAATGACATAACACCACCTCAAAAGATATACGTGAAAGAATTGCACTCCGCTATTGCAAGATGAAGAATACTTGAGCTCCTTAGAAAAGAATCTCGATGAAAAATTCGAGAAGGAATTTAATCCTTGATGAACCATCATGTAGAACCTCCATGAAGAACTCCAGTGAAAAAAATGATCAAGCGAAAGGGAAGAGAGGTTGAAAAACACAAGGTGAAGCCTTGCAATGATTAGATGGATCTTCATGATGATATAATTGAGAGATCTTGGAACTCCAGGAAAGAAAGATAAAGCATCTCAAACCGTGAATGTGATATGATGAACCACTCCGGAAAGCAGGAAATGAATTCACTCGATGAAACAAGAATAAGAATTACATTAAGCTTATCCTTCACCAATTAAATTGATGACAAGCAACAGATTTGGCATACTACTTATTCTAGTAGAAAGGATTAAGATAGATATAGCATAAACTTGCGAAGGTCTTCAACGAACCACCGGTAGGATTGAAACAACGAAAGAATTGATATGATAAAGAAAGAAGAGAAATCTTGAACGAACCACCGTACGAATTGAAAATGAATGAAGAAAAGATAAGGAAACACCGAGAAGAATTAGAAAATGAATGATGATACTTGACGGAATTTGATACATGAGAACGGAGAGGTCACGAGCTGATAAGAGAATATTTGAACGAAGCACCGGTAAGATTGGAGAACGAGAGCTGAAAGCTGGAACGAATAAGTTTTGATTTGATGGACTCTGAAGAATCAGACTAAAAAGACTCCTGATTTGCTTCAGAAGGATGAAAAGAATTTTCACAATCAAAACAATTATGAGAGGATGGCATCACGCTAACACCACGAATCTCTGAGAGAACGGATAAGATATGAAGGGAAAACTCTTCTTTGGTCTTCAAATCTGAGAATGATGACGAGAAACACGACCGAGAATTGTTGAGGCACTCCGGAATGAAGAATAGAAAAGGTTGAATCAATGATGAAAAAAATTTGAAAGATCTTGGAGAAAAGCATTTGACTGATGAAAAATTCATTCTTACATCAAACTCTAAAAAGAATTCAGGATAGCTCTGGTAAAATTAGAAGAGTCAGGTAAGATCCTGGAAAAAAGACCCGTGGTTTAGGACCCACTCAAAAGAAACACCGATGAACAATTTAAAAGGAAGATTACACCAGTTGAATTAGATGGATCCAAAGGGATAACATCCTCGAAAGAGCTTGAATGAAAGCAGAGTGGAAACACGATCCTTCGAGATATCTTCAGCACTCCGGAATAATTGAATAGTAAGCGGGAAATGATTATGAGGTTCACCGGTATGGGAAAAATATTTGGAACGAGGAAAAGGGATATGATCAACAATGCTTGACTTGAATCCATCGGAGAAGAAAATGAATGATGAATGATGATCTTGAAACTCCGTTAGAATCTTCCTGAGAATCACCGGATAAGAACATTGACAAAAAAGAATAGAGAGACTTCACATCAATAACCTGGATACTTGATTAAGAAATCTTAGCCCTGGAAGAAAAAGGGTGGAAAGGCGGGGAAACAAAAGCAACTTGGAGACGGATGAAGCCAACACCGTTGAGAAGAACTAATAATTGATCTTGCAGATGTTGAAATGATCGGATCCACTTGACGAGAAGCGCGTCGGTTGAAAAGGATTGACATGACAATCTCGATTATCATGAAGGATTAGTATTCACATGGAAATATGAGAACACCATTTAGGAAAGGTATGGAATCAACACTTCACTTCGAAGCAACTCGAATACCACAACTCAAAAACAAAACAAAGGATTGGCTTGCAGTATAACCCGGAACAAACATATGATAGAGATTTCGTCCGAAGTTTTCGTGGTGGGGCCTACACAGGCTCGATCATACAGCACCATCATGTACAAGGCAGTGCACATGACATATGAAGCATCCCCGAGTCAGCATAGCCAAGGACTCTTTAAGACACAACGATACCACTGTAAAACCAACCGTGGATAGGTGGACCACTAGACGTCAAACTCCAATTTCATATCATACATCTGTCGGAAAGATATCCTAGGAGCTACTTGAAATCCCACTTATAAACTCCCGAAACTTTCTGGTTATGCAATCAGGTGTTGGGGATACAGGGGAAGCATAATATCTCACCCAAAAGTAGCAAATCCTACATCTAGTTGTATCCATCCTTCAACACATAACCAAGAAACCTTCGGAAATCATTTACCTCAACCTTCGAAAAGCATCCGTTATACGAGTTACGGCAATACTCCTGAACTCCCGCCCCAGTACTGGGTGGCGTCGAGGTTATCTCACCAACAACTGCATAAAAGAGATTTTTGATGTTGGCGAAAATCAGGTATTCCAGAACTGCAACAATAAAATTGTGATGACAACACCTCGGAGCTCAACTCCCCGGGACACTGTCACAACCCCTAAATGTCAGGAGGCACCAAGAACAATGTTCTCGTCACAAAACCATCAGAACGATTCCAAGATACCCGTGTGATACTAATTTTTTTAGTGAAATTTGAGAAGAGAAGTGTCAAAACTCTACGCTAGGATGCCTCACCACAGCGACGAAGGGACTGAGGAGTAAAAAGAATCCTACTCTCCGATATATATAATCCTATAAGACTTAAAACATTTTTCTAGACTCGACAATGCCATCGATTTGATCAAGCAGGGGGCTCCTAAGTCGGGGAAGGCTCTTATTACCAACTTGTAACACCCTCGATGCGGCTATATCTCCCATGTGTCGGAGCACGACTTAGAGTCATAACCACATTGAAGGCAATGTCACAAGAGGGGTAATCTTTACACATCCCATGTACTGAATAAGAAAGAGGTACAGAGTTGGCTTACAATCGCCACTTCACACAATACATGAAAATAACACTACATCATCAAGATACAATGAAGGTCCGACTACGGAACCAAAATAAAAGAAAGACTGCCCCTGATGCTACAGATCCCCGATCGCCCCGACTAGGCTCCGCTACTGATCAACGGAAAATGAAACAACACGATGAACAAGATCTTCATCGAGCTCCTCCTTGAGCTCGGTTGCGTCACCTGCACGGTTCAACGGCACCTGGAAGCTGGTCTTGGAAGTAATCTATGAGTCACGGGGACTCAGCAATCTCGCACCCTTGCGATCAAGACTATTTAAGCTTATGGGTAGGTATAAGGTATGAGGTGGAGCTGCAGCAAGCTCTAGCATATATGGTGGCTAACATACGCAAATGAGTGCGAGAAGAGAAGGCAAAGCATGGTCGAGAATCTATCATCAAGAAGTGATCCTAGACTACTTACGTTCAAGCATAACTCCAACACCATGTTCACTTCCCGGACTCCACTGGAAAGAGACCATCATGGCTACACACGCGGTTGATGCATATTAATTAAGTTAAGTTTCAGGTTCTCTACAACTGGACGTTAACAAATTCCCATCTGCCCATAACCGCGGGCACGGCTTTCGAAAGTTCAAAAACCTACAGGGGTGTCCCAACTTAGCCCATCACAAGCTCTCACGGTCAACGAAGGATATTCCTTCTCCCAGGAAGACCCGATCAGGCTCGGAATTCCGGTTACAAGACATCTCGACAATGGTAAAACAAGACCGGCAAAGCCACCCGAATGTGCCGACAAATCCCTATAGGAGCCGCACATATCTCGTTCTCAGTGCACACCGGATTGTCCAAGGTTCCGGTAGGCTAGCCCAGAGTTGCCCCTGGTGGCCACCGACAGCTGACGGGTTGGACCAACACTCAGAGGAGCACTGGCCCGGGGGTTTAAATAAAGATGAACCTTGAGTCTGCA
Organism: Triticum urartu; assembly: GCF_056163025.1. Lineage (NCBI taxonomy): Eukaryota > Viridiplantae > Streptophyta > Magnoliopsida > Poales > Poaceae > Triticum > Triticum urartu. Next base: position 378,410,174 of record NC_141878.1, on the reverse strand, counting down.
GAACCCAAGGGAAAGAAAAGGCTAGGTGGCAAATGGTAAAACCAATGTTGGGCCTTGCTGGAGGAGTTTTATCCAAGGTGAACAGTCAAGGGGTTCCCATTATAACCCAACCGTGTAAGGAACGCAAAAATCAAGGAACATAACACCGGTATGATGGAAACTAGGGCGGCAAAAGTGGAACAAAAGACCAGGCATAAGACCGAGCCTTCCACCCTTTACCAAGTATATAGATACGTTAATTAAATAACAGATATTGTGATATCCCAATCAAAATATCCATGTTCCAACAAGGAACAAACTCCATCTTCACCTGCAACTAACAACGCTATAAGAGGGGCTGAGCAAAGCGGTAACATAACCAAACAACGCTATTAGAGGCTCATGGCAATATGGGAGGCATGATAAAGCAAGTGGTAGGTATCGCGGCATAGGCATAGCAAAAGAGCGAGCATCTAGCAAGAAAGGATAGAAGTGATTTCAAGGGTATGGTCATCTTGCCTGCAAAGTTCTCCGAGAAGACGAAAGCTTGATCCTCGAAAACGTACTCAACGGGTACCTCGATCACAAACTCATCTCCCGGCTCTACTCAAAGCAAGAACAAAAGCAAAGGGAGACGCAATCAACCACGTGCAATGCACAAACAACATGATTCAAAGTATGGCATGGTATGCGGGATGTGATATGCCATGCATATGCATGTTTCAAAAAGGAAAGATTGAACCTGGCCTCAACATGGAAAACCAAGAGTGCCACTAGAAAGATGAGTTGATTTCGGTCGAAATCGATATAAAGATCACCGGAATCGGATGCACGGTTTGCAAATGACAAGCAAAACAAATATGGTACCGATCTGCGATTAACAGCACGAGGCCATCTAAATGCGTCAAGAACAACAAGCTAATGCACTCTAACATGACAACAAAACACATGGCAGGGATCCACTCAATATGCTTGACAAAATATGAACACTGAGCTATGTCCAATTCACTCAATAGCTGGTTCAAACAAGCATGGCAAAAGTGCAAAAGATATCAGGTTACAGACTTAGTAAAAATAACAACATGGCAGGAATGTAACATCAAGAAGCAATGTTTAGAGCAAGATAACAACATGCTACAGGAACATATCATGGCAAGGCAAGGCATGGCATGAAGCAACTCAAAGCATACAACAAAAGTCCCTTACTGACCATAAGCTAAAAAGGACCAGAAAATACAATGGCAACCATGTGAACATAGCAATTATCGTTAACAGATTCAGACTTAGTAGAAAACTGGAACATGGCAAAACAGATATTAAGTAGGCATGTTTACGAGCTCGATGCACTCACCACGAGGCATTGCATGACAAACTAAGCATACACCCAGCAAGTAGACATGGCATAGAAGCTAAACATGGCAAGAACAACCTCATAGCATGCATGGATGAACTACAACAACCTCAGCAAAATTGCTTAACACGTAAACAATCTGCCAGGAACATTTTATAGCAAAAGTAGAGCAAGATCTAGTCATGCTAGGGTGCTCCATAATTGCAAACAAAGGCATGGATGGAAAGAGCACAACAATATCTACAAAACAATATTGTTGATCATGATCAAAAGAGGCATGGATCACTTTGTAGCAACAAGAATACATGGCATAGAATTATTAACAGGGCAAAGACTTAGAAGATTTCTAAGTCCCTGAAATCAGCAACATTACGAGAGCTACTTTGCGTGCTTGTGCTAATCACCACAGAGATCACAAAAATACATGGCATACACCCCTGTAAAGATGGCATGGCATACTTCAAAACACATGTAGGGCTCAAGTTCATAGGAGGCACACATTAATCATGGCAAAAAATGACAAAAATCCAAATACTGATAAATATCTGAAACTAATATAAACTAGCACTCTTTCAACAGCATTTAGGGCATCAAGATGAGCTCAAATGAACATGGTGCAATGTAATGAAATTAAGTACTCGTCGAGACGAACAATTTGATATGCTACACGCCCAAAATGGAGCCACAGATGCAGAGTTATGATGCGATGAAGATGCCCAAAAATACCGAAAACTGGGGGACTTAGTGAAATTTAGACCTCTCGGGTATAATGGATGGAGTGGTACGGGATGGCTCGGTGCAGATCTGAGACAGGCCGTTTGGATGGCCACGCGGGTGGATCTCGTCCACCCCGCGGTGGATCCGGCCGGGCTCGCTCCGGCGAAGTGCGAGGAGGAGGCGATGGCGTACGGTGACCGGACGGAGGACGGCGGCACACTCACCGGCGTTGCCTCTGCGGCTCCTCTCGGTGAGGCCGGTGGAGCAAGGCGGCGGAGCAAGGCGGCAATGGTCGGCGCCGGCGACGAGGGTCGGTGGCGGCGGGGCGACGGTGACCGAACGACGAGGCGGCGCGGAGCCGCGCCGGCGAGGCAGCGGATGCCGACAGGCGGCGGAGCAAGGATCTAGGCGGCGACGCGTGCCTCGGGTGGCGGCGTGCGGATTCGGGCCCGGGCGGGCCTGCCTCGAGTCCCATGGGCTGCGGTGGGGAGGAGAGAGAGGCGCGGTGAGGTGGCGCGGCGTGGTTGGGCGAGGCGGCGGCGAGGCTGACGGGGCGCTATGCGATTCGCCGGAGTGAGGTGGCTGCAGGGCTATAACACCCTCGATGCGACTATGGCTCCCACGTGTCGAGGCACGACTTAGAGACATAATCGCATTGAAGGCATATGTCGCAAGTTAGGCAATCTTCACAACATCCCAAGTAATATAAATAATAAAGGGGAGATAACGTAGTTGGCTTACACTCGCCAAGTCAATCAAGTACATAAATAACATTACATCATTCAAGCACTCATGGCCCAACTACGGCGCCAACATAAAAGATAACCCAACATGCGACACGGTCCCGATCACCCCAACTGGGCACCACTACTGATCATCAGGAAAGGAAACATAGTATCATTGAGAGTCCTCATCGAACTCCCACTTGAGCTCGAGCGCGTCACCTGGAGCGGAATCATCAGGTCATGCATCTGGTTTAATAGTAATCTGTGAGTCACAGGGACTCAGCAATCTCGCACCCTCGCGATCAAGACTATTTAAGCTTATAGGAAAAGGCAAGGTAAAATATGTGGAGCTGCAGCAAGCGACTAGCATATATGATGGCTATCCTGTTCGCAAAAGAGAGCGAGAAGAGAAGGCAAAGCGCGAACGCATAACTAAAGAGGGCAAACTTGCGGCAAGCATTACTCCAACACCGTGTCCACTTCCCGGACTCCGCCGAGAAGAGGCCATCACGGTAACTCACACTGTTGATTCATTTAATTAAGTTAAGGTTCAAGTTATCTACAACCGGACATTAACAAATTCCCATCTGCCCATAACCGCAGGCACGGCTTTCGAAAGTTCAAATCCCTACACGGGAGTCCCAACTTAGCCCATGACAAGCTCTCACGGTCAACGAAGGAATAGACCTCCTCCCGAGACGTTCCGATCAGACTCGGTACCTCGGTTCTTCAAGACACTTCGACAGGTTAAAACAAGACCAGCAACACCGCCTGAATGTGCCGACAAATTCCGATAGGAGCTGCACATATCTTGTTCTCAGGGCACACTCAGATAAGCAATCCATACAACTAAAACCAGCCCTTGAGTTTCCCCGAGGTGGCGCTGCAAGGGGCTCTAGGTTGGACCAACACTCAGAGGAGCACTGGCCCGGGGGGGTTTAAATAAGATGACCCTCGGGCTCCGGAAACCCAAGGGAAAAAGAGGCTAGGTGGCAAATCATAAAACCAAGGTTGGGCATTGCTGGAAAAGCTTTAATCACGGCGAACTATCAAGGGTTCCCATTATAATCCAACCGTGTAAGGAACACAAAATCCGGGAACATAACACCGATATGACGGAAACTAGGGCGGCAAGAGTGGAACAAAACACTAGGCGAGAGGCCGAGCCTTCCACCCTTTACAAAGTATATAGATGCATTAAGATAATAAGATAATATAATGATATCCCAACAAGTAAATAATGTTCTAACAAGGAATGGCCTCCAATCTTCACCTGCAACTAGCAACGCTATAAGAGGGGCTGAGCAAAGCGGTAACATAGCCAAACAACGGTTTGCTAGGACATGGTGGGTTAGAGGTTTGACATGGCAATTTGGGAGTCTTGAAAGCAAGTGGTAGGCATCGTAGCATTAGCATAGCAAAAGAGCGAGCATCTAGCAAAGCAAAGATAGTAGTGATTTTGAGGGTATGATCATCTTGCCTGCAAAGTTGTCAGAGTTGACTGGATCCTCGAAAGCAAACTCAACAGGCTCCTCATTAGCTAACTCCTCTCCCGGCTCTACCCAAACAAGACAAACAAGCAAACGGAACACAATCAACCACGTGCAAAGCTCAAACAATATGATGCAAAGATGATATGCTATGTGGGATGCGATGCGGGATGCATATGCAAGATTTGACAAGGAATGCATGAACCTGGCCACAACATGGAAATCCAAGTGTGCCACTGGAAAGATGAGATGAAATCGCTTGAAAACGATATAAATAACACCGGAATCGGAGTTACGGTTTGGAAATGGCAAGCAATTCAAATATGACCATGTTCTGCGATTTACAGCTAGTCATCTAAATGCAATAAGATGAACATGCTACAGCACTCAAACATGGCATCAAAATACATGGCAGGGATGCATTCATGATGCTTAACAAAAGTCTAGCACTGAGCTACGGCCAATGCATCCATTAACAGGTTCAAACAAGCATGGCAAAAATGCATATGGTAAACAGATCTCAGACTTCGTGAAATTAACACTTGTCTGGAATTTCAGATCAGGTAGCACACTTCGGAGCATGAAAACTATATGCTACAGGACCTGAACATGGCAAAGTAAAGCATAGCATGGAGCTACTCAAAAATCTTAACAAAATTCCCTTAGTGACCTTGAGCCAAAAGGGATCAGAAAATACAATTGCAAGCATGTGAACATGGCAAAAACATAATCAGTTTTCAGACTTAGTGAAAGCTGGCACATGCTGAAACAGATATCAAGTAGGCATGTTTACGAGCTCGATGCACTCACTACAGAGCAAGTCATGCCAAGCTAAGCATACACCCATCAAGAATACACAAAATGCAAGCTAGACGTGGCAAGAACAATAGCATAGCATGCACGGACCAACTACAACATCCTCGGCAAATTCGCTAACAAGTAGACAATCTGCCCAAATTCACGAAGTAGCAAAAGTAGAGCTCGATTGACTCACGCTAGGTTGCTCCATAATTGCAAACAAAGACATGGATGGATAGAGCACTACAAGATTAACAAAACATCCTTACTGATCATCCTCAAAAGAGGCATGGATCACTAGGAAACAACATGAACATATGGTATCATGAGAAAAACAGATCAAGGACTTAGTGGAAATGCTAAGTCCCTGAAATCAGCATTATCAAGTGTCTCACTTTGCAAGATTGTGCTAGTCACCACACACATCACAAAAATACATGGGTTGCACCTCTGGAAAGATGGCAAAACCCTTAACAAAACATATGTAGAGCTCATGGGCATATCATGCACACAATAATCATGGAAAAAATGACAAATAGCTAAATGGAGCAGCATATCTGACAATTAACTCAAGTAGCTCTCTTCTAATAGCATTTCGGGCATCAAGATGAACTCAAATGAAAATGATGCGATGGAATGAAATGATGTGCTCTCTGAGACGAACATTTTGATATGCTATATGCCCAAAACGAAGCTACAGATGGGCAAAAGAGGTCAACCGGATCCGATCCAGATCTGGATCCGGCACGGGTGGCACTGTAGCAGGGGCACGCTTCCCGAGGATGGCCGGTCGGAGCTCGCCGGAGTTCGCCAGGGACTTGCCGGAGGAGGGGCTTGCCGGCCGGAGGTGAGGAGGAGGCCGGGGCGGCGATGACGGCGGTTGGGCGCGGGCTTGGACGGCGGTGAGGCGGCGGTCTCCGGGCGAGGCGGCGCGTCGGTGGAGGCGGGGCGGCTTGCCGAATGCGGCGGCGCCGGCGACGGCGCGCGGCGGCGGAGGTGGCCGGCGACGGGGAAGACGCGGGCGGCGCGCTGGGGCGGCTCGGCCCGAGCGGCGGCGGCGGAGGGCCCGCCTTGGGCCTCGCGGGCCTGCGGCGGAGGGAGGCCCCGCGTGGGACAGGTGGCGGCCTATCACTGGCTGGGCGCGGCGGCGCGGATTGTCCGGCCCAGGACGGACATTTTCTGGCGCGGCAGATCTGGGATTTTAGGGTTTCGAAGAGGGGATCCGGAATTTGGAATGATGGGTCTATATATAGGCAAAGAGGTTGCTAGGAGAGTCCAAATGAGGTGCGGTTTTCGGCCACGTGATCGTGATCGAACGCTCTAGATGATGGAGAGCGTTTAGGTGGGTTGTGGGCCAACTTGGAGGGGTGTTGGGCTGCAACACACACGAGGCCTTTTCGGTCCCTCGGTTGACCGTTGGAGTATCAAACGAAGTCCAAATGGTACGAAACTTGACAGGCGGTCTACCGGTAGTAAACCAAGGCCGCTTGGCAAGTCTTGGTCCAATCCAGAAATGTTTAATCCCCACACACGAAAGAAAGGTAGAAATGACCACCGGGGAGAACGAAGCGCCGGAATGCAAAACGGACAACGGGGAAAATGCTCGAATGCATGACATGAACACGTATGCAATGCAATGCACATGATGACATGATATGAGATGCATGACAATGACAACAACACACGGAGACAAAAACCCGAACCCGAGAAAATAAAATAACTTAAGGCCGGAAATGGCAAGAGTTGGAGTACATATTGGGAAAGTCATATCCGGGGTGTTACAACACTCCACCACTACGAAAGGATCTCGTCCCGAGATCTAGGACTGAAAGAACGCCGGGTACTCAGAACGGAGGTGATCCTCGCGTTCCCAGGTAGCTTCACGGTCGGAATGGTGTGACCACTTGACTTTGAGGAATTTTATTGACTTGTTGCGAGTCTTACGTTCAGTCTCTTCAAGAATAGCAACGGGGTGCTCACGATAGGAGAGATCTTCTTGGAGCTCAATGTCCTCGAAGTTGACGGTGCGGTCAGGAGTCTTGAAGCACTTTCGGAGCTGAGAGACATGGAACACATCATGAACATTTGCAAAGTTTGAAGGAAGCTCGATTTGATAGGCGAGATCGCCTCTCTTGCTGACAATCTTGAAAGGTCCCACGTATCTAGGGGCAAGCTTCCCTTTGATACCGAAGCGACGAGTACCTTTCATAGGAGAGACGCGGAGGTACACATGATCTCCGATCTCGAAAGCCAAATCACGGTGCTTACTGTCATAGTAGCACTTCTGACGGGATTGGGCTGCTTTGAGGTTATCTCGAATGACTTTGCACATTTCCTCTGCCTCTGTGATTAAGTCATTTCAGAGAAGCTGACGTTCACCGGTTTCGGACCAGTTGAGAGGGGTACGGCACTTCCTGCCATACAGAATTTCAAATGGGGCCTTGCCCGAACTTGCTTGAAAACTGTTGTTGTAGGAGAATTCAGCATAAGGAAGACAATCCTCCCACTTCATGCCGAAGGAGATCACACAAGCCCTGAGCATATCTTCAAGAATCTGGTTGACATGCTCGACTTGGCCGCTAGTTTGAGGATGGAAAGCTGTGCTGAAGCGGATGTTGGTGCCCATGGCCTTCTGAAAAGAATCCCAAAACTTGGAGGTAAAGATGCTGCCATGGTCTGAAGAGATCACTTGTGGAATACCGTGCAGAGAGACAATTCGAGAGGTATAGAGTTCCGCCAATTGAGCTGCAGCGATTGACTCTTTGATAGGCAGAAAGTGAGCCACTTTAGTGAGTTTGTCGATGACAACGAATATAGCATCATTGCCACGTTTGGACTTTGGAAACCCAGTCACGAAGTCCATTTTAATGTGGTCAAACTTCCATTCTGGAATGGCAAGGGGTTGGAGGAGACCCGCTGGCCTTTGGTGTTCTGCCTTTACTCTTCTGCAGACATCACACTCATTTACGAACTGAGCAATCTCGCGCTTCATTCGAGTCCACCAATAAGCCTGCTTGAGGTCCTGATACATCTTCGTGCTCGCAGGGTGGATGGAGAGGAGAGAATTGTGAGCCTCGTTCATGATCACTTTACGGAGGTCACCTTTGGGTACAACAATACGATCCTCGAAGAAGAGAGTATCCTTGTCATCAAGGCGGTAGCACTTGTACTTGGGTTGACTCTTGGCAATCCCAATCTTCACCGTTTTCACCATAGCATCAAGAAGCTGGGCTTGGTGAATCTGGTCTTCCAAGGTAGGAGAGACTTGAAGGTTGGCGAGGAAACCTTGAGGAACAACTTGCAGATTAAGTTTGAGGAAAGCTTCACAAAGCTCGGGTTGATAAGGCTTGAGAATCAGACTATTGCAATAAGCTTTCCTGCTCAAAGCGTCATCAATCACATTGGCCTTGCCTGGAGTATACTCGATACTCGGATTATACTCTTGAATCATCTCGACCCATCGAGTTTTCCTGAGGTTGAGATTAGGCTGAGTGAAGATGTACTTGAGACTCTTGTGGTCAGTGAAAATGTCCACTTTTCTTCCCAATAAGAGATGTCTCCAAGTCAAAAGAGCATGCACAACTTCCGCCAACTCGAGATCATGAGTGGGGTAGTTTTTCTCATTGGGCTTCAACTGGCGAGAGGTATAAGCAACAACGTTCTTCTCTTGCATCAACACTGTGCCAAGACCTTGGAGAGAGGCATCACAAAAGACCTCGTACGGCTTGGATTCATCAGGCGGAGTCAGAACTGGAGCATTGATCAATTTCTCTTTCAAAGTGTTGAAAGCAATGTCACACTCCGGAGACCAAACGTACTTGACGTGCTTCTGAAGAAGATTTGAGAGAGGCTTCACGATCTTAGAAAAGTTTTCAACGAATCTTCGACAGTAGCTTGCGAGACCGAGGAAGCTACGGAGTTGCTTCATGTTCTGAGGAGGTTCCCAATTCACAATTGCAGACACCTTCTCAGGATTCATGGCAATGCCCTTGGCAGAGATGATATGACCAAGATAAAGAACCTCATCGAGCCAAAATTCGCACTTGGAGAACTTGGCGTAGAACTTGTGTTCCCTGAGCTTATCGAGTACCAAACGCAAGTGCTTGGCATGATCTTCCTTGTTCTTCGAGAAAACCAGAATGTCGTCGAGATAGACCAAAACGAAGTCATTGGTGTAGGCCTTGAAGATGAAGTTCATCATGCGAGAGAAAGTCGGAGGAGCGTTGACGAGGCCAAAAGACATGACAGTGTATTCATATGAACCATAGCTAGTCCTGAAAGCCGTCTTGGGAATATCTTGCTCACGGATTCGAATCTGATGATAACCCATACGGAGATCAAGCTTGGAGAATACTTGGGCACCTTTGAGTTGTTCGAACAGCTTGTTGATGTTGGGAAGAGGGTATTTGTTCTTGATGGTCTTCTTGTTCAATGGACGGTAATCAACACAAAGTCGGTCCGTTCCATCCTTCTTCTTCACAAAAAGAACACCACAACCCCACGGAGAAGAACTAGGCCGGATGAGACCCATTCTTTCTTGAATATCGAGTTGCTTCTTCAGCTCCTTCAACTCTTCAGGTCCGAGCTTGTAAGGATGCTTGCACACAGGTTCCATGCCAGGCTCAAGATCAATAACGAATTCAACTGGACGGTGCGGAGGCATTCTTGGAAGCTCTTATGGAAAAACGTCTTGATATTCGCAAACGACTGGAATTTGCGAGATGGCATCCAGTTCACCCTTCTCATTGAGAGAAAACAGACGGATGGTATCATCACGAGCGGCAAAGATAATTACATCCTCAGACGAATGAGTCAATTGAATCTGCCTTGCTGCATAATCAAGATGCGCCTTGTGCTTAGAAAGCCAATCCATTCCGAGAATAAGATCAATATCCGAGTCACCAAGAACATTTGGAGAGGACAAGAACTTATAGTCACCCAAAGTGATTGTAACATCCGGAACGCATACTCGAGATGTCACTTGACGGGCCGGAGAAACAATAGCCAACGGTTTCGACAACACTTGAGTAACAAAATCATGCTTAGATGCAAAAGGTCTCGACATGAAACAATGCGATGCACCAGTGTCAAAAAGAACTCTTGCAGGAATATCGTTAACAGGAAGGTTACCCATGATGACATCTGATGAATCCTCTGCCTGAGCTGCATTCACCATATTGACCTTGGCGTACTTGGGGTTATGCTTGACCACAGCTGTACTTGCCGATCTCACAGGAGGAGGAGGAGGAAGACGCCTCTGGTTGAGACACTTGTTGGCATAGTGACCCTTCTGTTGGCACTTGTTGCACGTGACCTCTGAAAGCGGACGGTGATACGGAGCACTCGATCTTGGAGCTTGAGACGAAGTCTTGTTCTGAAAGCCAGGGTTGGGTGGGTGGGAAGATCCACTGCCACCTTTGCTCTTCTGCTGATACGGCTGACGGAACGGAGGAGGAGGAAGCCAATACTTCTGCTGCTTGGCCACTTGAGTAGAGGAATAAGGAGTAGCATCTCTGACTCGCTTCTTGGAAGCATCACACCTCAATTGAGCGGCCTCTTGCTTCAATGCCATGTTGTAGAACTCATCGTACCTCAAGGGGTCAAAGAGAACAAGAGCTAGCTGAATTTCTTTTCTGAGACCACCCCTGAACTGGTATATCATGCTCTTCTCATTAGGGACGTCCTGCTTGGCAAAGCGGGCGAGCTTCTGAAACAACTTGTTGTAGTCATAGACAGACAAAGAGCCTTGCTTCAGGTTGCGGAATTCCTCACGCTTGCTTTCAACCACGCTCTGAGGGATATGGTGAGCTCTGAAATCTTGACAGAATTCATCCCAAGTGATCACACGTCCACCTCTGGAATCCATGTACTGCTGGAACCATTCTGCAGCTTGATCTTTGAGTTGGATGGAAGCGAACTTGAAAAAGTCCTCAGGCCTGACGTTACTGCACTTGAAATGCTTGCATAGATCCACAAGCCAATCGTCAGCATCGGTTGCCTCAACACAATTGCTGAAAGTATTTGGCTCGTTAACAAGGAACTGGTTGAGTGTAGCAAAGTGATTCTGATTGTTGCTTTGGTTCCTTGGTTGCCTTTATTGCGCTCTTGAAGAATTTGCATGATCAACTGTGTGTTTGCATTGGTTGCGGCCATCACAGCTTGCCATGCCTCCGGAGGAGGTGGAGGTGGTGGCGGGTCTTGATTCTGATTCTGATTGGTGCTCTTAGCGGGAGCCATCCTGAAGAGGTTGACCACCGTTTGCACATAGACAGATAAATATTGAAGCTGAATCCAATGGAATGAAAATTGCAACATATAGTCTTCACATCCAAACAAAATGAACGAATGAATTCCTATCGAAATGGTCACATATCCATAAATTGAGAAGCCACTTAGAATTTAGGTAGAGAAATAAATCAACAAGGTATGGATCAAGAACGAATACTCGGTAAGAAATCCCAATCTCAAACCAAATATTCGTGGAAGAAGAACTAGAGCTACGAGAATTCCCACCTATGAAACTCCCGAACCTTTCCGGTTATGCAATCAGGTTGTGGGGATACAGGGGAAGCATAATATCTCACCCAAATCTAGCAAATCCTACATCCAGCTGTATCCATCCTTCAACACATAACCGAGAAAAACTTCGGAAACCATCTACCTCAACCTTCGAAAAGCATCCGTTATACAAGTTATGGCGATACTCCCGAACTCCCGCCCCAGTACTGGGTGGCGTCGAGGTTATCTCACCAACGAACTGCATAAAAGAGATTTTCGATGTCGGCGTACTAAACTCAGGTATTCTAGAACTGCAACGATAATATTATGACGACAACACCTCAGAGCTCAACTCCCCGGGACACTTCCACAAAACCCCTGACAGGAGGCACCAAGACAATGTTCTCGTCATAAAACCATCGGAACGATTCCAAGATACCCGCGTGATCCTAATTTTTTTTAGTGAAATTTGAGAAGAGAAGGGTCAAAACTCTACGTCAGGATGCCTTACCAGAGCGATGAGGAGACTGGGAAGTAAAAAGAATTCCTAAACTCTCCGATATATAATTCCTAAATGACTCAAAACATTTTTCTAGACACAACTCGACTGCTAAAAACGATCAAGCAATGGGGCTCCTAAGGTCGGGGAAGGCTCTGATTACCAACTTATAACACCCTCGATGCGACTATAGCTCCCACGTGTCAAGGAACGACTTAGAGACATAATCGCATTGAAGGCATATGTCGCAAGTTAGGCAATCTTCACAACATCCCAAGTAATATAAATAATAAAGGGGAGATAACATAGTTAGCTTACACTCGCCACGTCATCAAGTACATAAATAACATTACATCATTCAAGCACTCATGGCCCGAGTACGGCACAAAATAAAAGATAACCCAACATGCGACACGCTCCCGATCACCCCCAACTGGGCACCACTATTGATCATCAGGAAAGGAAACATAGTATCGTTGAGAGTCCTCGTCGAACTCCCACTTGAGCTCGAGCGCGTCACCTGGAGCGGAAACATCAGGTCATGCATCTGGTTTAATAGTAATCTGTGAGTCACAGGGACTCAGCAATCTCGCACCCTCTCGATCAAGACTATTTAAGCTTATAGGAAAAGGTAAGGTAAAATATGTGGAGCTGCAGCAAGCGACTAGCATATATGATGGCTATCCTGTTCGCAAAAGAGAGCGAGAAGAGAAGGCAAAGCGCGAACGCATAACTAAAGAGGGCAAACCTGCGGCAAGCATTACTCCAACACCGTGTCCACTTCCCGGACTCCGCCGAGAAGAGGCCATCACGGTAACTCACACTGTTGATTCATTTAATTAAGTTAAGGTTCAAGTTATCTACAACCGGACATTAACAAATTCCCATCTTCCCATAACCGCGGGCATGGCTTTCGAAAGTTTAAATCCCTGCACTGGAGTCCCAACTTAGCCCATGACAAGCTCTCACGGTCAACGAAGGAATAGACCTCCTCCCGAGACGTTCCGATCAGACTCGGTACCTCGGTTCTCCAAGACACTTCGACAGGTTAAAACAAGACCAGCAACACCGCCAGAATGTGCCGACAAATCCCGATAGGAGCCGCACATATCTCGTTCTCAGGGCACACTCAGATAAGCAATCCGTACAACTAAAACCAGCCCTCGAGTTTCCTCGAGGTGGCGCTGCAAGGGGCTCTAGGTTGGACCAACACTCAGAGGAGCACTGGCCCGGGGGGGTTTAAATAAGATGACCCTCGGGCTCCGGAAACCCAAGGGAAAAAGAGGCTAGGTGGCAAATCATAAAACCAAGGTTGGGCATTGCTGGAAAAGCTTTAATCAAGGCGAACTATCAAGGGGTTCCCATTATAACCCAACCGTGTAAGGAACGCAAAATCCGGGAACATAACACCGATATGACGGAAACTAGGGCGGCAAGAGTGGAACAAAACACTAGGCGAGAGGCCGAGCCTTCCACCCTTTACCAAGTATATAGATGAATTAAGATAATAAGATAATATAATGATATCCCAACAAGTAAATAATGTTCCAACAAGGAACGACCTCCAATCTTCACCTGCAACTAGCAACGCTATAAGAGGGGCTGAGCAAAGCGGTAACATAGCCAAACAACGGTTTGCTAGGACATGGTGGGTTAGAGGTTTGACATGGCAATTTGGGAGGCTTGAAAGCAAGTGGTAGGCATCGTAGCATTGGCATAGCAAAAGAGCGAGCATCTAGCAAAGCAAAGATAGTAGTGATTTCGAGGGTATGATCATGTTGCCTGCAAAGTTGTCAGAGTTGACTGGATCCTTGAAAGCAAACTCAACGGGCTCCTCGTTAGGGAACTCGTCTCCCGGCTCTACCCAAACAAGACAAACAAGCAAACGGAACACAACCAACCACGTGCAAAGCTCAAACAATATGATGCAAAGATGATATGCTATGTGGGATGCGATGCGGGATGCATATGCAAGATTTGACAAGGAATGCATGAACCTGGACTCAACTTGGAAATCCAAGTGTGCCACTGGAAAGCTGAGATGAAATTGCTTCAAAACGATATAAAGAACGCCGGAATCGGAGTTACGGTTTGGAAATGGCAAGCAATTCAAATATGACCACGTTCTGCGATTTACAGCAAGTAGTCATCTAAATGCAATAAGATGAACATGCTACAGTACTCAAACATGGCATCAAAATACATGGCAGGGATGCATTCATGATGCTTAACAAAAGTCTAGCACTGAGCTACGGCCAATTCATCCACTAACAGGTTCAAACAAGCATGGAAAAATGCATATGGTAAACAGATCTCAGACTTAGTGAAATTAACACTTGTGTGGAATTTCAGATCAGGTAGCACACTTCGGAGCATGAAAACTATATGCTACAGGATCTGAACATGGCAAAGTAAATCATGGCATGGAGCTACTCAAAAATCTTAACAAAATTCCCTTAGTGACCTTGAGCCAAAAGGGATCAGAAAATACAATTGCAAGCATGTGAACATGGCAAAAACATAATCAGTTTTCAGACTTAGTGAAAACTGGCACATGCTGAAACAGATATCAAGTAGGCATGTTTACGAGCTCGATGCACTCACTACAGAGCAAGTCATGCCAAGCTAAGCATACACCCATCAAGAATACGCAAAATTCAAGCTAGACGTGGCAAGAACAATAGCATAGCATGCACGGACCAACTACAACATCCTCGGCAAATTCGCTAACAAGTAGACAATCTGCCCAGATTCACGAAGTAGCAAAAGTAGAGCTCGATTGACTCAAGCTAGGTTGCTCCATAATTGCAAACAAAGACATGGATGGATAGAGCACTACAAGATTAACAAAACATCCTTACTGATCATCCTCAAAAGAGGCACGGATCACTAGGAAACAACATGAACATATGACATCATGAGAAAAACAGATCAAGGACTTAGTGGAAATGCTAAGTCCCTGAAATCAGCATTACCAAGTGTCTCACTTTGCAAGCTTGTGCTAGTCACCACACACATCACAAAAATACATGGGTTGCACCTCTGGAAAGATGGAAAAACCCTTAACAAAACATATGTAGAGCTCATGGGCATATCATGCACACAATAATCATGGAAAAATGACAAATAGCTAAATGGAGCAGCAGATCTGACAATTAACTCAAGTAGCTCTCTTCTAACAGCATTTCGGGCATCAAGATGAACTCAAATGAAAATGATGCAATGGAATGAAATGATGTGCTCTATGAGACGAACATTTTGATATGCTATATGCCCAAACGGAGCTACGGATGAGGAGTTATAGCACGATGAACAGGAGCAAATAAATTAGGGTTAGGGCAAAAGAGGTCAACCGGATCCGATCCAGATCTGGATCCGGCGCGGGTGGCACTGTAGCAGGGGCACGCTTCCCGAGGATGGCCGGCCGGAGCTCGCCGAAGTTCGCCGGGGACTTGTCGGAGGAGGGGCTTGCCGGCCGGAGGTGAGGAGGAGGGCGGGGCGGCGACGACGGCGGTCGGGCGCGGGCTAGGACGGCGGTCTCCGGGCGAGGCGGTGCGTCGGTGGAGGTGGGGCGGCTTGCCGGATGCGGCGGTGCCGGCGATGGCGCGCGGCGGCGGAGGTGGCCGGCGACGGGGAAGACACGTGCGGCGCGCTGGGGCAGCTCGGCCTGGGCGGCGGCGGAGGAGGGCCCGCCTTGGGCCTCGCGGGCCGGCGGCGGAGGGAGGCCCCGCGCGGGACAGGTGGCGGCCTATCACTGGCTGGGCGCGGTGGCGCGGAGTGTCCGGCCAGGGACGGACATTGTCCGGCGCGGCGGATCTGGGATTTTAGGGTTTCGAAGAGGGTTCCGGAATTTGGAATGAGGGGTCTATATATAGGCATAGAGGGAGCTAGGAGAGTCCAAATGAGGTGCGGTTTTCGGCTACGCGATCGTGATCGAACACTCTAGATGATTTAGAGGGTTTAGGTGGGTTTTGGGCCAACTTGGAGGGGTGTTGGGCTGCAACACACACGAGGCCTTTTCGGTCCCTCGGTTGACCGTTGGAGTATCAAACGAAGTCCAAATGATATGAAACTTGACAGGCGGTCTACCGGTAGTAAACCAAGTCCGCTTGGCAAGTCTCGGTCCAATCCGGAAATGTTTAATCCCCACACACGAAAGAAAGGTAGAAATGACCATCGGAGGAGAACGAAGCGCCGGAATGCAAAACGGACAACGGGGAAAATGCTCGAATGCATGAGATGCATGACAACGACAACAACACACGGAGACAAAAACCCGAACCCGAGAAAATAAAATAACTTAAGGCCGGAAACGGCAAGAGTTGGAGTACATATTGGGAAAGTCATATCCGGGGTGTTACAAGGGCGGCGGACATGTCCGGCGCGGTGGGGAGTTTTGTCCGGCGGCGCGAGGAGCGGGGCTAGGGTTTCGTCTGCGCGAGAATTTCGGAGGAGAGCACATATTTATAGTTAGAGGGAGCTAGGAGACTCCAAATGAGGTACGTTTTTCGGCCATGCAATCGTGATCGAACGACCGAGATGATGGAGGGGGTTTTGGTGGGTTTTGGGCCACTTTGGAAGGGTGTTGGGCTGCAACACACACGAGGCCTTTACGGTTCCTCGGTTAACCATTGGAGTATCAAATGAAGTCCAAATGGCACGAAACTTGACACGCGGTCTACCGGTTCTAAACCAAGGCCGCTTGGCAAGTCTCGGTCCAATCCAGGATAGTTTAATGCCCGCACATGAAAAGAGGTAGAAAGGGACACCAGAGGACATGGGAGCGCCGAATGCAAAACGGACAACGGGGAAAATGCTCGGATGCATGAGATGAACACGTATGCAAATGTGATGCACATGATGACATGATATGAAATGCATGACACGCAATCAAAAGACAAGGCAACAACAGCGAATAACTGGAAGACACCTGGCACATCGGTCTCGGGGTGTTACATGCACCCAGGGCTTTTACTCGTGCGAAAGTGCATTGGGCGAAGATGGACGCCGAGAAGCTGGTGAAGGAGGGGCCACCGCATGGCAAGGAGCATCGCCGCCCCGAAATGTATTATGATGGTGTCCTGAAGGGTGCCCGCCTTGTGGCGGAGGAGTGTGCCAAAGAATTAATTTTTGAATGAACTTGCTTATGTGATCCCGTAATGTGAAAACTAGTTCATTTGCGCTATGCAACGCTTTTTGAATTTAAAATATTACCTTTTGTGTGGCATTTTATCAAATCTGAGAGTTGGCAAGTCGTCGGCTTCTGCAATGTTCGGGATAAATCTGAGCACTCTTTTTCCCATTTTTGGGTCCTTCGGGGGAGGTGCTCAGTACAACGAACCAGGCAATCGGACTATAATGCTTTATCACTCTCACTTAGCCATAGAATTCTACAATTTTAAATTTTGGAGAAGCCCCTAGTATTCGGAAGGCCGAATTTGGGGCGCTATATACGCCTAAGTCGGACAAGGCCGACTCCTCGCCCGAAGCGGAAAAATTCTTTAAAGACTTGAGACCTCTCGAACAGCGACCAACTCTCGCCTTATCATGACAGTCAGTTTTCGCTTTCTCTACTGAGGTGCTCGTCCGGAAGAACCGGGACTAGGGATGGCAATTTTATCCATGGATCTGGATACCCATGGATACCCGACCCGGTTGGGCAAGGGTATGGAGCACATTTCTCCCCATGGGTCCGTGGATATGGATACCCACGAACAACCGGGTTGGGCATGGTTATAGTTTGTGCTCCATGGATATCCAATGGATACCCGTATGACATTTGGCGTCATATGCCAGTGACAGTAGAAAGAGCGAATCAATGGGAAATGGCAGGAAATATGCAACTTGTGCCATGAGCTATATGCTACAGAATCAACCTCTGGTATGTCACACTTAAGGACATCGTATTACTTGTTACCTACTTATGCATGTAGCTTATGTTGTCATTTGTGAGTAAATGATGATGAGTTGATTTGATATTTGGGAAGGCTTCATGCTGACTTTTCTATGCCCACGGAGCTCCATGGGTATGTGGGTATCCAACGGGTTTAGGCATGGGCACAAGTTGTGCCCATGGATAATTTGGTGGATGGGCAGAGGGTAGGAATATGGGTCATGGATTGGATTTGGACCAGCTCCACCCGCCCCAAACCTGACCCATTGCCATCCCTAACCGGGACACAACCGCAGTAGTTCTCCCAGTGCTACCTTAGCCGATATTGCGGAACGTAAGGTGCCAAAACATGGGAGCCGAGAAAACCCAACTATTGACCCAAGACATGATTCGAAGCTGGTGCATATAATGCTATAAGTTCAGGGTGCCGCACCATCGAAAGTGTTCGAACTTCTCACGCCATATTATGGGGTATACGAAAGCCCCTGGCGTGTTGGTCGTACCAGAATGTACCGGCGCTGATTGTCGTAAATAAACATATAAGAAAAAGAATAGATAATGCTATAATAGACTAATGATATGCATTGTTATTTAAAGAATACGTTGAAGCGTATTGATAAAAGTAGTGCAGTTTGACATGTCCTATCCAAAGGCAAGCTGCGGACTAGTATTTAAAGCGAGTATTTCGCTCGTTATCAGAGACCACCTGGGGATTCCATTGTACGACGTAGCTTCATGCCTCCTTGGTTGTTGTATTATGTGTCCGGCAATCGTACTGCCGGATAAGGCTTCCAGAGAGTAAGGTCCTGAAAGAGAAAAAATTATGAAGGTAGGCAGCCCCTAGGGCGGTTGAGCCGCATTGTGGGGCATGTCCTGATCGTGCCCCCGCCTATGCCCAAGGTATTTTCAGTGTATAATTATGTACGCGCGGCATGGATTTCGTCGCTTGACTAGGACTAGGACAGGGGCCGAATTGCTAGGCGAGCTATGAACATGCCAGGCGATCCTGCTGCAGGTTACTCCGGACTCGCTTCACGGTGTCCGGGGGCTGTATCGCCGAATTGTCAGTTTACCTTAAAAGGCTGTTTTGTGCTTCTGCTGCAAGGGCCGCAATGTGCTCCTCCATGCGGAGCGAGCGCTCTGTGTTGCCATTGACTGTTATGACCCCCCTAGGTCCTGGCATCTTGAGCTTGAGGTATGCGTAATGCGGTACCGCATTGAATTTTGCAAATGCGGTTCGCCCGAGCAGTGCGTGATAGCCACTGCGGGGGAGCAGTTGTCCGAAGATCCGAAGACCACTTCCAGTGTGATTGAGCCCGTGCAATGGGCCTCTACACCTGGGATGACACCCTTAAAGGTGGTTTCGTGGGTTTGATCCTCGAGGGATCTATACCCGTTTTGTGCACTGTATCCTGATAGAGCAGGTTTAGGCTGCTGCCGCCGTCCATGATGACTCAAGTGAGGTGAAATCCGTCAATGATGGGGTCTAGGACCAATGCGACGGATCCGCCATGACGGATACTAGTGGGATGGTCCCTGCGATCGAAGGTGATCGGACAAGAGGACCACGGATTGAACTTTGGGGCAACAGGCTCCATCGCATAGACGCCCCTTAGTGCACGCTTCCATTCTGTCTTGGGAATGTGGGTTGCGTATATCATATTCACCAGCTTCACTTGTGAGGGGAATCTCTTCTGTCCTCCCGTGTTCGGTGGCCTGGGCTCCTCCTCGTCATTGCTATGCAGCCCTTGTCCTTGTTTTTGGCGTTCAACTTGCCGGCCTGCTTGAACACCCAGCATCCTCTGTTGGTGTGATTGGCTGGCTTATCGAGGGTGCCGTGAATTTGACACAAGCGATCGAGAATGCGGTCCAAATTGGATGGGCCCGGAGTACTTCTTTTGAATGGCTTTTTCCGTTGACCGGATCTAGGGCCTCTGAATCCGGCATTGACTGCCATATCTTCAGTGCTATCACCGTTGTTGCGGCGCTTGTGTCTCTTACGACGTGGTCTACCGTTAGCATCTTTAGTATCAGAAGTGCCCGGATTCCTTGATGTGTTGTTGCTGTGAGCCAGCCAGCTATCCTCGCCCGCGCAAAAGCGGGTCATGAGTGTTGTGAGGGCTGCCATAGATTTCGGCTTCTCCCGGCCGAGGTGCCGGGCAAGCCACTCGTCACGGATGTTATGCTTAATTGCCGCTAAGGCCTCAGCATCTGGACAGTCGACAATTTGGTTTTTCTTGCTTAAGAACCGCGTCCAGAATTGCCTGGCTGATTCCCCTAACTGCTGAGTTATATGGCTCAAGTCGTCAGCATCCGGTGGTCGCACATAAGTTCCCTGGAAGTTGTCAAGGAATGCATCTTCCAAATCCTCCCAACTGCCGACGGAGTATGCAGGCAAGCTATTCAGCCAATGCCGAGCTGGTCCTTTGATTTTTAGTGGGAGGTACTTGATGGCATGTAGATCATCACCGCGAGCCATGTGGATATGGAGGAGGAAATCCTCAATCCATATTGCGGGATCTGTTGTACCATCGTACGGTTCGATATTTACGGGTTTTAAACCCTCCGGGAATTCGTGATCCATAACTTCGTCAGTGAAGCATAGGGGGTGTGCGGCGCCTCTATGCCGGGCTATATCACAACGTAGTTCATATGAGTCTTGTCTGCTGTATTTGGCCCAACCGGATTTACTTTTAGTGTATCGGGCGTGACGGTCATCGTCCCGCATTGGTTCGCGCCCCCATGACACGTATATCGATGTTGCATGTTTTGCCCTGCTTTCCAATTCATCTCGCAGGTCCTGCGTGTTGCCTCGGGCCTTGGTATTTTTGTTTGAGTGGCGGCGGGGTGCAGGCTGAACTTCAGGCTGAAATGCCTCTCTATCTCGGCCACGCGGTGGCCGGTCAGCCGCATTGTACGCTGGTGAAGTAGGTTTCACTGCTTCCTCCTCAAGTAGCGACCTGTGTTTTGGGTAACTCTTGGAGGGGCATCCGAGTTCGTATTCCTCGGCCACAAGGACTTCAGTCCATCTGTCTGCTAGCAAATCTTGATCAGCTCGAAGCTATGTTGATTTTTCTTCAGGCTATTTGCCGTGTCTACAAGCCGGCGCTTGAAGCACTCCTGCTCGATGGGATCCTCAGGCATGATAAATTCTTTGTCGCCGAGGCTCACCTCGTCTTCGCAGAGAGGCATGTAATTGTCATCCTCCATTTCTCGATCTGCTTCCTGTTCTGAAGGGCTAGCTTGTTCATCCTCCTGCTCTAAATCTGGCTGGAGGGGATTGTCATCATCTTCGGCACTATCCGGAGTGTTGTTGTCTCTTGTGCCGGTATCGTTGCTTTTGGTATGGCGGGACTTAGAGCGGCTCCACTGACGTTCGTGCTCGGGTTGCTTCTTGGAGGGGTCATCCTCCGCTGTCTTGTCGCCATTGCCTTCTTTGGGGGTATCCACCATGTAGATATCGTATGATGAGGTGGCAGTCCAGCGCCCCGTGGGCGATGGTTCCTGTTCTTCTCCTACATCATCGTCCATACCGTCGAGGTCTTCGGAGTCGAAGTCGAGCATGTCGGTTAAATCGTTAACAGTGGCTACTAAGTGGGTGGTGGGTGGGCAGCGAATTTCTTCGTCGTCCGCATCCCATTCTAGCCGGACATAGTTCGGCCAAGGTTCCCCTGACAAGGAGAGAGACCTTAACGAATTTAGCACATCGTTGAAGGGCGAGTGCTGAAAGATATCCGCGGAGGTAAACTCCATGATCGGCACCCAATCGGATTCGATAGGCACGGGCGTAGGCAGCTCGGAGTCCATGGCCGGAGATGAATCCAGTGGTTCGGCATCACGGCTCTCGTGAGGGGTGAAGTCAGTATCCGGCTCTATCACCGCTGAGAGTACGGCCTCCATGGCGGGGTCTATCCACCCGTCCTTGGATGGCGCAATTTACTCCAGATTGAAGGCCGGAGTAGTTGCAGGTGCGATCTCCCGAACACTGTCTGACAGCAGAGCTAAATCATGCTCGTCGTGATCGTGCGGCGCACCTGGCATGGGCTCGAATCCGTCGAAGATTAAGTCTCCGCGGATGTCGGTAGTGTAATTCAGGTTCCCAAACTGACCTGGTGGCCAGGGGCGTAGCTCTCGATCTGCTCCAGATGGCCAAGCGAGTTAGCCCACAGAGCGAAGCCGCCGAATACGAAGATCTGTCTAGGGAGGAAACCCTCACCCTGGACCGCATCATTACCGATGATCGAAGGAGCCATCAGGCCTTATGGTGACGACATAGTGGAACTCTCAATGAAAGCACCAATGTCAGTGTCAAAACCGGCGGATCTCAGGTAGGGGGTCCCGAACTGTGCGTCTAAGGCGGATGGTAACAGGAGGCGGGGGACACAATGTTTACCCAGGTTCGGGCCCTCTTGATGGAGGTAATACCTTACTTCCTGCTTGATTGATCTTGATGATATGAGTATTACAAGAGTTGATCTACCACAAGATCGTAGAGGCAAAACCCTAGAAGCTAGCCTATGGTATGATTTTTGTTGTCCTATGGACTAAACCCTCCAGTTTATATATACACCGGAGGGGCTAGGGTTACACAGAGTCGGTTACAAGGGAGGAGATCTACATATCCGTATCGCTAAGCTTGCCTTCCACACCAAGGAGAGTCCCATCCGGACATGGGACGAAGTCTTCAATCTTGTATATTCATAGCCCAACAGTCCGGCCAAAGCATATAGTCCGGCTGTCCGGAGACCCCCTAATCCAGGACTCCCTCAGTACCTGATTCTTGGCGGCGTATGGGTATCGTTGGCATACTTGATAGACAAGGATCGTCGATGGTGCTCATGTTGCGGTTGAGTTTGGGCCGGCTGTCGCCGTCGCTGAAGCGGCTCCGGTGCTACGGTTGCGGCGCCTATCGACATACAAGAAAGCTCATCTGTGGTAAGTGAATAGTTGCACTATAAAGAGAAAAACCGAAGGAGTACAGACTGAAATAACCTGATGAGGCTGCAGCGTCGGTAAAGCAGGGCCGATGGAGTTGAATATGGCGTCCGTGGAGCGGGTCCGGTGCAGTGGACGAAGGCTTTGGTAGGCGCGTTGTACAGTGCTTTCGGTGAGGCGGATCTATTGCGGCGGACGAGGGCTTGTATGAAGGGCCAGCGAAGGGACGGATGAGGGAGTCAGTGTGGGCCTACACTGTGGTGGACGAGGCCGCCGGTTAAGCAGATCCAGTGCGGTGGACAATGATGGCGGTCAAGGAGATCTGGAGCGATGTACAAGCCACTCGCTGAAGCGGCTCTGGTGAAGTGGTGAGTTGGCAGTTGGGGGTTCCAAGGTGCGGAAGGTAGATCTGTCGGGGTGTGAGGTCAACCGTTGCAGGGGAGGACTAGATTCGGTGGCTTGCCATGATTGGGGGGGTCGGGGAGGGGAAGGGGAGGGGCTCTGGGGAAGAATGTTGGGGGCAAAGAAGGGAAAACAATGGAGTTACCAAAGCAGCCCTTTTCCGTTCATGTGGCAGGGGTAAAATAGGAATATCGCAGGGCTAAACTTTCGGGCACGAGATATTTCGATGTGAGCGGGAAGTTTGATAGCTTTTGGCACCTGAAATTATATTCTGCTCTTGTACGGCCGACTAAGATATCATGGCCGAGAATTTGTTTGTTTTGCACGCAAAAAAAGTGCAAGTTTTGAAAATCAATGTCTCCGACTGGAAACTTAGATTGTCCATTCAATTCAAATATGGATCATTGAGCTACTACAAGCAAATACCATCATATGGTCCAATTCAAATGAAATTCCAAATGTGTTTATCCTAAATATGATGACAAAAGCAAAAATGTGTATGTGTATGAATAAAGTGGATGATTATAAAGTTTGAACATGCCCGTATGTGTATATCTCTAGGTTTGATATATGAATTTGAAATCACGAAATCCCGGCGTAAAAATGTACCTCCATTTAAATGAATTACAAAAGCTAATGATGGAGTCGAATTCCAAAATTTCAATCTTAGGTTTGTAATTCTGGTACATCAAAGTATATCACGCATGTTCAAAAGTATTGTTATCTCATAGTCCAAGCTGTGAAACAAATTGATCAACCTTGAGTGCACACACTATTGACCATGTATATCTCAATTACGCTAAAGTCCCTCAAATATAGACACCTCACTCTTTATCTGAAGCAACCCCCCACCCCCGCCTCGTCGCCCCCACACACAGAAGTCGTTCTCTCCCCCAAACACCAACACATGAGCATATTAACACCCCTCTCTCTTCTAAAGTCCGGACCCCAATATAGGTCTCTATCACTTTATCTCTTGGGCATGCACACATCTCTTCCCCCACTCTCTAGCTAGGTCTCCCGGCATCTCTCTTTCCCAAGCACACGCACTATGTAGAGTGTATCTTTCCCATACACACAAAATGTCGCCCCCAAACGTCTATCTCCCTAGTTATGTGGTTCTCGCACACTCACCTCACACACCACCCCCACTGCATAACAAGCACACTTTGTCTCCTTGTGCACCACTCTCCTCTTTCTATGTCTCCCACATGAGGACCCGCCCCAACTCCTCCATGTATACATATATGTCATGACTCTTTCCATAGCTCCCTAATGTATCATCGTTCTTGATCTCGCACATTGTTCTCTACACCATCTATTCTAGATCTCTCATGAAGTCCCTATCACACACACGATGACTCGCTTCCCTTGTGTCTCCGTACATAGGCCAATTTCAAACGACATCAACATTGTCTCCCTATCTATATGCCATTTATGGACACAAACACCCCCTCTCTTCCTCTCTCTCTCCGTCGCTAGCTCTCTCTCTCTCTCTCTCTCGCTCGCTCTCACACCCCTCTCCCACACACAATCGATGTCTCTTCCAAATAGTCTGCTCCCCCCGCCCGCACCCATGCTATCCTGCTACTACACATGTCACACCATTCCCCCTTCCCTTATACTAGGTTTACATCATTAGTGGTCTCTCTACTCCACATACACACACTCCCTCTCACACACAAACGCGCACACAAACACACACAGACACGCACAAACACCCATCAATCTAGATCCTCATCTCTCCCCATGTCCGCATGTGTATCTCGCACACTCATTCTCTAATTATGTATATGTGTCGCCACATCAACACAAAGCCCCATGTACATGTCTCTCTCTATCCTCCACACACATAGAAACAAAGAATCTGTTATCATTGCCTCAGTCTCTAGACATATCACACAAGCATACTGTCTCTCTCTCTCTCAAACACGCTCAACAAGGGTTTCCCCGTGAATAACTTACCATCTATTCATCAACAGTCATGGCAGTACGGCGAACACGAGATGTGAAAAAGAATAAATCTACACGTGCTTAGACCACCCAGTATGACTACTAGGACTAGAGCAAGCCAAAAAGCGCGCCGCCGTCACCCCCTCCTTATCGGCGACGGGAAAACCTTTGTTTTACGCAGTCGACAAGTCATTGTGCTAAGGCCTCACATGCTGAGGCATTGAATAGAATGTAGATGCTAGTTTACGAAAGCAAGTATCGATAATACGTTTGTATCTCCATATTTATATTTCTTCTCTTATAAAAAACCGAGTTGGTGATGATGGTACGCGTGCCATCTTGCAATATAGACCGTCCGATCTATATTTGCCTGATGCAAATTAAACTAAAAGATACCCGCACCCCTCTCCACATTTGCAGAGAAGGCCTTCCCTCGTTCATCATTATCTCCAACAACCTCATTGTTGAGCAATTAAGAAAGGAAGCCTCTGGAACAAACTGGCCTGGTGGCCGCTGCCGGCGTCATCAATCCCCATGCCTCCGCTCAGTCCGACCACCGATCACCACCATGCCCCACTCCTCTTCACCTTATCTCCTATTTCTCGAGATATCATTAGTTTTTAGACATGGGATTACTCCCGCATATGGGTCAATCACAACGAGTGTTTTTATAAAAGAATGCATCTTGATGTTCCGTGCAATGCACGGATCTTGCTAGTACTCCTACAGAAGACTAAGTTGGTGATGATGGTGTGTATGCCATCCGTCGTTTGTGACCATTAGATATACATCTAACTAATGTGAGGTAAGTTGTTGCCTTTTCTCACAAACATCCCACTTGTCTACTAATTTGCATAAAAAACCCAAAATTAGTATCTTAAAACCAACCACATCCCTCCCTTACCTCACCAAAACAGCCCAAGGAATATATTCTAATAGAAACATAATATATCTCTAGTGATATATGTATATCAAAATTAGAGTGTTTTGTATCAAGTTTGTGAATAAGTATTATTCTAATTATGATTCGTTGCAACACACATGAACATTGCTAGTATTTCCAACCATGCAAAAAAAAAATCCCTAGTATTCCATAGTTTCGAGTTTTCCATCAAGATATTAGTCACTCATGGTTGATCTTTACTTTCAATCATGTACACATATGCACTATGTAACTAGCCTTGCTTAGTGGGTACCAAAGCTTAACTTTCACTCCTACTTACAATATGTAGAGTATTTAACAAACAACTACCACTTTCAACCAGCCCTAGGAAGAATCTATTGTACAAAAAATAGCAAAAACATACCCAAAATTTCTTAATCCACACCAAAAACTACTACCTACCGATTAGGTTAGTTTAAACCCATTTATGACAGGGTTGGCCCACACGTCCGTGCTGACGAGGCAGCTTAAACCAACACATTTTGTTTGACCGTTGACATGAGGGACCCACATCTGACCTTCTATCATGTTATTCCCCCTCAAATCATTATTTTTCCTGAACATTACTTTAAACAGTGCTGATGCATGTTCGTCGGTGGCGTCGGTGATGACCGAGTTGGCCGCCGCAATGTTGGACGGGCCGGACACCGCGCTGGCCTCCGCACGGGTTGGCAGGCTGGCCCGAGCGTGACTCACGAGCGAGCAAGCCGCCGCGCTGGCCTTTGCCTGAGCCAGATGGCTGGCCTTAGCGCGGCGCGCGTGAGCAAGCCGCCGCGTCGCCGTGCCAATCTAGCTAGCAAACCTTGCAGACAAGCAGCTGGATGGAGCTATCTTGGCTAGCTAGCAGTCACGAGCACCGGACAGAGCTAGCATCCGGGCTGCCGCAATATGGGCTCCGCACCACCGGCGGTTTTGACCTCGCCTTCTGCCGGCAGCGGTAGCTACGTCCCATGGCCGAGGATGACTCGGTGGACGGCCGGAGGTAGGAGGTCACTCGGGGATCTTTGTGCAGACTGACATGTAGGTCCCACAAGTCATAACGCCTGGTCGAATAGAAGGCGTTGACTTAATGGGCGACACGGGCCCTGTTTGGATACTCTAAGTCAGAGGTCAGATTCTAATCCTGAACTAACTCTAACCAAAGTGGTGTTTGGATGGTAGGGTTAGATTGACAACAAATGTATCCAAACAGGGCCGTGGGTTGAAACGTGCCTATAACAACACTTTGTAGAGTAGTCATTTCTTGGTAGGGTTGGTTGGTAAGAGCATGTACAATGGTTGATAAGGTAGTCTTATCTTAAGTCTGCCACGTATGCAACTGGTAGTAGTTTCTTGGCATTATTAGTGGTTTCTTGCATTATTAGGGGTTTCTTGTAAGGAACAATGTACTACTAGCAACGAAAGACGATTCTAGGTTGCGTTGTACTCCAACGAGTACTACTAGTGGTCGCGGGAGTGTATACCTCGTTTTGTGGGTTCGATCCCGGCCGAACACACGACGGCCTTTTTTTAAATAGTAACTTCGTTGCAAGACAATATTTTACACGGGTAGTTTGAGTTTTAAAGTCAAACGGACGTGCGACACCACAATCTTGGTGCACTGGATAGCCTAGCCACATGAATGGGTTTTCCTCCCCAGCATCTCGTGGCTCGCATGCTCACCCTAGCCGCACCTCGCTTGCAGCTTCCTCATCAGCTAGTAGCATATTTAAACTAGCGCCTCCCAATTAAGCCCGAGGAGCCGGAAAAGCCTGGCGGGGCATTGGGAACTGTGCAATATGGCTCTGTACGTAAAGTGCTCTACTACTACTCTGTAGCTTGTGGCGTTGCACACATGGACTTCACTCCATTATCGGCTCTACTATAAAAGAAATTCCTCTTGACGTGTTTTTTTGAATCGGAGGCAAAAGCTTTGCTTCATCTCATTCATAAGGAAGGAACTACTAACAAAGTTCGACGAGATCCATTACACCTCCACAAATGGAAGCGAAAAGCCTAGTCTGGCTATATCAAATAACTCAAATGTTCTGCCCCTGCAGTAACCGTCGCTGATAAACAGGCTGCTAGTGTGTGCATGAGAGGAGAGGCTGAGTAGGCCAGCTACGTGGGAGGAGCGGCTGAATAGAGCACCGAGAGTACCCATTAGGACACTACGCAGGTGTACTTTCCCTGTATTGATAGTACAATGATGGTTCTAGAGAACAGTAGTACCCTCCACTTCCAACTATAGCTCTTTGGCCCAGAGATTCAAGAGTTCAAAACTGGTGCACTATGCTAGAAGTACAGTACATAGCACTAGTAGTACCCTCGCACTACTAGTTGAGAAAGTAGTACTAGTACTGCTACAGTACGAGTACATACTCCTCTGTCATATAATGTAAGACATTTTTTGACACTAGTTGGCGTGTACAAAAAATAGCAAAAACATACCCAAAATTTCTTAATCCACGCCAAAAACTACTAGCTAGTGCCAAAAATTTCTTACTAGTGCTATTATTTATAGTATAATGCAATCCCATAACATCCCATAATGCTAGTACTAGTAGTAAATAATAGCCTCACCCCTTCACTACAGTTGGAAGGAACGATCTATAGTTGGAAGGGACGAGGCCCTGCGGTTACTACGCTCTTATCTCCTCCTCGCCAGTTCCCCTCCCCCCAAAGAGAAGGCAGTTCGTCGCTGCTCCCATGGATTCGCTAGGCGGTTCTCCTCCTCGTTGGGGCCGGGAGACCTTGGACGACGATCCTCTGGGAGAAATTGCACGCCACTCCGACGTCCTCACCGCCGGAAGACTCGGTGCTTCCTGCACCAACTATTTCAAGACAGTGCTTAAAATGGCTTGGGAAAAGGCCATGCTTGTTGGTCTTCCATTCATCCTCGAGGAGAAGGTTCTTCTATGGGACAATCCTTCGAACAGTCTGAAAGAACATGCGGTGCCCCCATGTTTGGTTTTGGTAATTGATGACAATCTCTATGGACTAATGGTTGCCTTGAGTTATATTTGAAGGTTTTTGTCCATAGGATTTTCTTGGAGTACATGTGTTGGTTTCAAGGAGAGTTTGTGTCGACCAAGGTGCTATTCGAGGAATTACCTAAAGATTGGTCTTGTGAGAGGTTGATCAAGACTAAGACAAAGAGTGAATCAAGTTGACCAACCCACAAAGCGTAGAAGATGTACCAAGAGGGATCAAGTGATCCCATGGTATGGTAAGCATTGTCAATTACTCTTCGTGTACTAACCCATGGTCTTCGTGAGGATTCTTTGTGGGGTTAGGTTGCGGTGTGCAAGTTCAAGTGGAGCATCACGAAGAGATCAAATGCTTGAAGCTTGCTGTCCTTTGTGGTGACAATGGACTTGTGAAGATGTGCGAGTGGCTCACCCATAGTGGAGTATGGGGGAGCAATCAAGTAGTCTTCATCAAGTCAACCCAATCAAGAAAGGTGGTCCAACTTGAGGGAGTTAAGATCGTCTTCATCTAGCTCAAGTGGACCATGTGCAAGGCAAAGGTTTGCCCTTGATAGGTTTTCTATTTTACCGGTATCATGATGGTAGTTGCGAGACTGGGTTATAGGATCCATTGCCGTACTATCAAGGGGGGCTCTCGATGAGTAGCTTGATCGTATCATTCGCTGAGAGCTCAAACCATCGCATCCTTGCATCATCTTTCTTGGTTCTTGTTTGGTTCTCTTTGAGAGTCTTAGAGCTTTTGGTCATCTTGATGACAAGCTTGAGTTCATCGAAAACGGAGTTCGCTTGCATACTCTGATGTTTTCGTTGTTGGAGGTTTTGCCGGTTCTTCTCGGTTGGAGGTTTCACTCCTCTATTTGTTGGCATACCTCCCCTGCCTCTTCTTACTATAACCATTCGCTGTATTGATGCTACTCGTCGTCTTGTTTCCAACAAGCTTGAGTTTGCTCAATTCGGAGCTCAGATGCAGAAGTTATGGCAGTTCTTGTTCTCTTGAGTGTGGTTTTGTCAGGTTCCGCGTTGGAAAGGTCTGGGTGGATTCATCACGTACACGTCTCCTTCTTTTCCCCTCCTTCTTCCTTGGAGCTTCCTCCGTTTTCTTGCCTCCCCTGTGTGGCTGCCGTTGTTGGTTGCGGTAGTACTGCTCCCAGGAAAGCGATAGTACCGTAGGCATTAGTGGTAGTACCGTGCAGTGGCATGGTAGTACCGCAGGTGCCCACGGTAGTACCGCTCCCTTGGAGCTGCACTACCGCTGCCACCAGGCTAGTGCCGCCCCTTTGCGGTAGTAGGAGCGGTTGTAATTTTTTACATCCGCACCTACCGCGGTAGTACCGCTTTCGCCGTGCGGTAGTATCGCGCTATGTGGTCAGGCAGTAGTACCGCCCCTCGGCAGTACTACTGTGTCGGGTTTTTGCTACTTCCGTTTCTTTGCGGAAGTAGGCACGAAAGTTTCCCTTTTCCCCTGGCTGGGACTTTTGCCTCGCGGTAGTACCGCATGGGGGGCGCGGCAGTACCACGCGTACGGAAGTTCCGCCCCCAGCTCCTGTGCGTCTGTTTATCGGTTCTGTGCTGGGGTTGCGGCAGTACCGTGGGTCGGTATGGTAGTACCGCACAGCCATGCGGTAGTACCGCTTGGATGCAAGCAGTAGTACCGCGCGGCCTTGCGGTAGTACCGCTGGCCAGGCGCGGTAGTAGCGCTGGCCGCGGGCTTGTTGGTGGGTAACGATTGGATTTTTCCCCACCTATAAAAGGGGGTCTTCTTCCCCAATGAACCTTATACTTTTAGCTCGTGTTCTTCCCCCATTGTTGACCTTCTTCGAGCTTTGTAACTCTCAATCCCTCCAATGATTCTTGCTAGTTCTTGAGGGAAAAGAGAGAGGAGATCTAGATCCACGTTTCCACCAATCACTTTCTCCTCTTTGTGAGGGGAACCCCTTGGATCTAGATCTTGGAGTTCTTGGTGTTCTCCTTCTTGTTCTTCCTCTCATTTTCCTCCCTAGCACTATTTTCTTCCGTGGGGTTTGAGAGAGAAGGACTTGGGCACTCCATGTGCCCTTGCCATTGCATTTGGTGCATCGGTTTGAGTTCTCCATGGTGATACGTGGAAGTTACAAGTTGAGAAGCTTATTACTCTTGGGTGCTTGGTACCCTTGAGCTTGTTCCTCTTGGGTGCTTGGGCGCCCTAGACGGTTGGTGGTGTTCGGAGCTCAATCATTGTGGTGTAAAGCTCCGGGCAAGCTTCGGGGTCTCCAATTAGGTTGTGGAGATCGCCCCGAGCAATTTGACGGGTACCGGTGACTGCCCCCAAGGGTTGCCAAAGCGTACGGGTTCGGTGACCGCCCCCAAGGGTTGCCATTTGTACGGGTTCGGTGACCGCCCTCAAGGGTCCCTTAGTGGAATCACGGCATCTTGCATTGTGCGAGGGCGTGAGGAGATTACGGTGGCCCTAGTGGCTTCTTGGGGAGCATTGTGCCTCCACACCGCTCCAAACGGAGATTAGCATCCGCAAGGGTGTGAACTTCGGGATACATCATCGTCTCCGCGTGCCTCGGTTATCTCTTACCCGAGCCCTTTACTTATGCACTTTACTTTGTGATAGCCATATTGTTTCTTGTCGTATATCTTGCTATCACCTAAGTAGTTTATCTTGCTTAGCATAAGTTGTTGGTGCACATAGGTGAGCCTAGTTGTTTTAGGTTTTGTGCTTGACAAATTAACCGTTAGGTTTATTCCGCATTTTTTCAAGCCTAAACCGTAATTATTTTAAGGCGCCTATTCACCCCCCCCCCCTCTAGGCGACATCCACAATCTTTCAATTGGTATCAGATCCTCGTCTCTCTTTATAGGGCTTAACTGCCTAGAGAGTAAGGATGTCGACTAGGGGATTAGGATTCTATGACACTCTTAGTTTTGATGGCACAAATTTTGATGTTTGGGTAATTCGCATGCTTAATCTCTTTAGGGTCATGGACCCAAATTTAGAGCGAATTGTAGATATGGGTTTTTCTCCTCCAAAGGATCCCCAAAGATTATCTTTAGAGGATGAGAAAAACTCTTATCTCAATGCTCAAGCTTCTAATGTGCTTTTCAATGCTTTGAGCAATGTAGTTATATTTCAACTCATGCCGTTCCGGGATGCTCATGAGTTGTGGACGAAGCTTCAAGATAAATATGGAGTGTCCAAGATTTGTGGGGATGATTGTTCTCTCTCCACCTTCGGTCGTATAGTCTTCTCAACTTCTTCTACTTCACCTACACGTGGCTTGCCACAAGGTAATGATATGGTGAGTAGTGTTGGTCATTGAAATGATGATAGTATGTTTATTGTGGATGATCCTTCATCACTATCTTATTGCAATGCTCCTTCTTTGGGCTTTAACACTTCGAGCACTCCAAATGTTTCACATGCTTGTGTTGATAGTCCTTGCATATCATGTAGAAATTGCTTGACTAAATACCATGATGATATGTTTACTATGTCTTGTTGCCATGATAAAAATGCATATATGTCCTCGAATTGTTGTGCTAACAATGTAGAGGAAACCCAACACCCCATGGAACAAGATGTGGTCTTGAATGGTGCTTCAACGGATCCTACATCATCATCTATTGCATTTTGCCTTATGGCCAAGGCTTCAAAGGTATCTCCCACTTTGAATCCCAATATATCTTGTGATGACGGCAAGAGTGATGATGATGTTGATTATGATGAAGAGAATGATAATGTTGCCTCCTTAAAAACAAAGGGGGAAATGATTTTTAAAGCTCTTCACAAAAATAAACTTGCTCGTTCCAACTTCATGGAAATCATGTCTATTGCCATTAAAGGCAAGAAATACATTGAGGAGTTGGAATCTCATCTAGAGGAGCATGAGGTCACCATTGATAAAATGGAAGCTCATGAGCGTGATTACGCAAATGAGATTGCAGACCTCTCTCAAGCTCTTGAACTTGAACAAAACACCAAGGAATCTCTTGAGGAGACTTTTGCTCTAGAATTATCTAGAGTAAGGGAATGTCGTGATAGAGCTCTTGAGGTGGCCAATGATTTTGAAACTAAAAATTAGGAGCTTGAAGTTGCGCATGCTAAACTCCTTGAGGACTTTGAGCACCTCGAAAATGGCTCAAGGGTCATTAAGAGTGAGCTCATCAAACTCACCGAGTCTCATGCTCAACTTAAAGCTTCATATTCAGAAGAGCTTGCCAAGTTGTCTTCTCCTCTTGTTGCTAATGATGATGCTTGTGCTACTAACTCTATCTCTTGTGAAGCATCCATATTAAAGGAGAATGTTGAGCTAAGGGCTCAACTTGAGTTGCTATCTAGCAACTATGGGATGTTGGAAGAAAATCATGTAAAGCTCACAAGCTCTCATGATGATCTTCTAGTATCCCATAATGTGCTAAAGATAGCTCATGAGGCCATGCTTGCTAAGGTAACATCTAGTGAGCCTCATGTGGATACTAGCACTACTTTTGGTCAAAATGCTATATTGCCTTGTGCTAGTCCTCACAATTCAACCATGCATAACATTGGTACATCTTGTGATGAATTGCTTTCCTTGCCTTGTTGCTCTAATGTTGAAGCTTATACTTCCTCTAGTACTTGTGTTGAGACTAACCATGTAGAGGAAATCAAAGAGCTCAAGGCCCAAGTCACTTCTTTGAAGAAAGACTTGGAAAAGAGTCATGAAGGGAAATCCACACTCAGCAATATCTTGAGAGTGCAAAAATCCCCCAATGACAAAGGTGGACTTGGATTCAACTCCAATAAGAAGAAGAAGTCCAAGATGATCAAGAAGAAGGGCCAAGAACAAGTCAAGAATTCGGCCAAGATTATTTGCTTCAAGTGCAAAGTAGAAGGGCATCATGTTAGATCTTGCATATTGAAGAAGAAGCCCATTAGTGACAAGAAACAAGGGAAGCGGCCACAAGTTCACTCTCATTCTCAACCTCAAGTTGAAGAAAGGCCTCTTCCCAAGAAGACTCAAGCTTATGCTTCTAAAGTTGAGAAATCAAGTGAGAAGAAAGTGAAGAGTAGACATTGCTACCTATGTCGCGAGAAAGGTCACCTCGCTTCTTCATGCACTAGTGGTAACTTATCCAACCCAATTATTATTGATGATGTCTATTCTCTTGGGAAGGATAAGGTTGGCAATGTGGTTGCCAAGTTTGTTGGTACTCAAAGTGGTTTCAAGCAAAGAACCATTCGGGTAGCCAAGCCTATTGTGACTAACCTCTTAGGACCCAACTTGGTTGGGGACCAACAAGCTCAAACTTGATCAATAGGTGTTGTTGGAGGGCACTGGAGACTTGGCTACTTTATGAAGAATTAAGGGGACTTCATCATTCTAATTGTCTCAAGCCAAGTTATTTGAATTATCAAGTTTCTATCTTATATCCAATGTTTCTCCATGCGGTTACTCGTGCTTAAAGTGTTTACATTGATAGTTACTTACCCCTTTGCATGTTTGGTTTTGTTCCTTGCATGTGTTTGTATATGTTGTGCTTCCAACTTGATTATCTTGTGCAATCAAGTATGTGTGTGTTGGTATGCACATCATGTACGTGTGTGTCATGCATTGAGCCTTTTGCATATTGTTCTTTTCTTAGTTGGCTCTTGTGAGAGATTAATGGAATATCCCATTATGGGGGAGTGATGTGCTTTGTGCACCTCACAATCCTATATATGTGTGTACATGAGTAATACCATCTAGTATTGATATTTCAAGATTATCTAGTCGCTATGTGGGATGTCTTCTCATGAGAAATTCAAATTCTATATTGTCCATTAATTATCTCGTGTTGGATCGTTATGTTGCCTCTTGTTTATCTTTAATTGGTATCACATTATGGGGGAGTAATATGCTATGTGTATATTACTAGCCTAGAAAATGTGTACATTTGAGATATTGTCACCTAGAATTGATATTGTAAATTATCTTGTTCCTAGGTGGCATGTTAGCTCTACAAGTTGCAATTTGCTTTTTGTTTGGTGTGAAGATGATGTCGGATATCCTTTTTATCTACCACCGGGAATTATTTCCAAATACTTCTTGTCTTTTGACAATTGGTACTCACTTATGTGTGGTAGAAATTATTGATCATCTTTACATTGGCCTTTGCTTTTTCTCTTGCCTAGGATTGTGTCAACTCCCATTGTATTCCATACCACTTGTGGATCTTGTTGATTTCTTGACCTTGTCTAGTGTTTTCTAGATATAGTGAAAGTGGTGATCCCACCCCGTGCATTTTGTATTCAAATGCAAATTCTCTATAATGCACTAGTCTTGGGGGAGCCATCCTATTCTCTATAAAACACTCATCATGTGATCCTTATCAATGGTGTGTTTGTGGAAGGCAAGCCGTTTCTTTTTGGTGCTTTGTGCCATCATGAAACTCTGTAGAGGGCTTGGTTTGTTTGAAACCATTCTCTCTTTTGGGAGTTTGACATCTTTCTTTTTGAGTGTATCAATGGATATCTCATTCCTTGATGTATCTTTTATGGATATCCTCCAAGTGATGATTTATTCATTTGGTATCTTTTCTTTGCTTGGTATTTCTTTGTCTTTTGGTCTCGGTTCTTGAAAGTCTTGAGCATGCATATTTACTTCTTGTAGTTTCTTTGGCATGTTTTCTTTCTTTGACCCAATATATAGGGGGAACTCCACCAAGTCTCAAATTGGATGAGATGTGCATGAAATTCATTTTCATATCTATATGCACATATTTATGTGGAGTTTGTCCTATGTGTTGTTGGTTCTCTAACTCTTTGGTCCCAATGAGTTTGGGTAGCATTTTGTTTGTGTTGTTGTTCTAGGAACAAGTGGAGATGCATTGGATGCTCAGCTCACTCACAAGGAAGGTGGTGTCACCATGTGCTTATTGGAGTCAAGCTAGGATGATTAATGAACTACTATCTACCTTTAATTGGCATCTACTACATCCATCCAATGGTATCTCGGTAACAAGTATCATCATCTACTTCATGCACACATTTCTTGCATCAACCTTTCATAGGTTGTATCATGGCATGTTATCCATTCCATCTTGTGATACTTGTTTCCTTTCTCAAAGCATCTCAATGATGATCTCATGTTGCTAGTTGTGATGTCTTTGATAGTTGTGTAGTAGGAATTCATTTGTATACAATAAGACTGTATCTAGCCATGTGCTATGCTTTCAAGCAAATATCTTATTGGTATATTTATGATTTCCTTGTGGATATCTTGTTCCTCTTGTTGCAACTATTTCGGGTGTACATCCTTCTTTGTAGATATATATCTTCATGATTTCGTCTACCTAGAATCTTATACACTTGAGAAAAGTTGCATATCTAGTTGATATCCTTTCTTTCACGTCCACCTTGTCTTTCTTATGTTATTTCTTTGGTGGCTCCGTGAAAGCTTTTGACTTGAGTGCGTGTCTTATCTCGTTGCATCTTGATGCACTCTTGTGTGTGGTGAAGATTATTTTCCTCATGCTTATCTTCACGAGGCTTTTGCCATCTTAATTGGTATCCCTCGTCTTGATGAGGCTTTCATCTTCTATCTTCACCATGGGTTTTCACAAGCATAGGTTCTTAATATGCTTATTAGTAAGCTTGTGAACCCATTTGCTAGTTGTGTGTGGGAATGATAGGCCTTGCACCGTGTGCCTCATTCTTTCAAGACTTTATTGATGCCTAATGCTCATCCGTACATTAGTCTTCTCAAGTGCATTGCCTTGACTCACACACATCATTTTGGTTGAGCCCATTCTTTAGTTGCCTCTTTTATTACTTGTTGCTCAACCATGTGTGTGTTGCAAGTACTAGGCTTTGTTTCCTAAGCATTTGCATCTCATACGCATGCTTTATTGGTTGTTGCATTGCATGGTGATGCATAATTCCTTGTATTAAACTCTCTTGAAAGTGATTGTCATCAATTACCAAAATGGGGGAGATTGAAAGAACATGCGGTGCCCCCATGTTTGGTTTTGGTAATTGATGACAATCTCTATGGACCAATGGTTGCCTTGAGTTATATTTGAAGGTTTTTGTCCATGGGCTTTTCTTGGAGTACATGTGTTGGTTTCAAGGAGAGTTTGTGTCGACCAAGGTGCTATTCAAGGAATTACCTAAAGATTGGTCTTGTGAGAGGTTGATCAAGACTAAGTCAAAGAGTGAATCAAGTTGACCAACCCACAAAGCATAGAAGATGTACCAAGAGGGATCAAGTGATCCCATGGTATGGTAAGCATTGTCAATTACGCTTCGTGTACTAACCCATGGTCTTCGTGAGGATTCTTTGTGGGGTTAGGTTGCGGTGTGCTAGTTCAAGTGGAGCATCACTAAGAGATCAAATGCTTGAAGCTTGCCGTCCTTTGTGGTGACAATGGACTTGTGAAGATGTGCGGAAGAGTGGCTCACCCGTAGTGGAGTATGGGGGAGCAATCAACTAGTCTTCATCAAGTCAACCCAATCAAGAAAGGTGGTCCAACTTGAGGGAGTCAAGATCGTCTTCATCTAGCTCAAGTGGACCATGTGCAAGGCAAAGGTTTGCCCTTGATAGGTTTTCTATTTTACCGGTCTCATGATGGTAGTTGGGAGAATGGGTTATAGGATCGATTGCCGTACTATCAAGGGGGGCTCTCGATGAGTAGCTTGATCGAATCATTCGCTGAGAGCTCAAACCATTGCATCCTTGCATCATCTTTCTTGGTTCTTGTTTGTTTCTCTTTGAGAGTCTTAGAGCTTTTGGTCATCTTGATGACAAGCTTGAGTTCATCGAAAATGGAGTTCGCTTGCATACTCTATGATGTTTTCGTTGTTGGAGGTTTTGCCGGTTCTTCTCGGTTGGAGGTTTCACTCCTCTATTTGTTGGCATACCTCCCCTGCCTCTTCTTACTATAACCATTCGCTGTTTTGATGCTACTCGTCGTCTTGTTTCCAACAAGCTTGAGTTTGCTCAATTCGGAGCTCATATGCAGAAGTTATGGCAGTTCTTGTTCTCTTGAGTGTGGTTTTGTCAGGGTCCGCGTTGGAAAGGTTTGGGTGGATTCATCACGTACATGTCTCCTTCTTTTCCCCTCCTTCTTCCTTGGAGCTTCCTCCGTTTTCTTGCCTCCCCTGTGTGGCTGCCGTTGTTGGTTGCGGTAGTACTGCTCCCAGGAAAGCGATAGTACCGTAGGCATCAGCGGTAGTACCATGCAGTGGCACGGTAGTACCGCAGGTGCCCACGGTAGTACCGCTCCCCTGGAGCCGCACTACCGCTGCCCACCAGGCTAGTGCCGCCCCTTTGCGGTAGTAGGAGCGGATGTAATTTTTTACATCCGCACCTACCGCGGTAGTACCGCTTTCGCCGTGCGGTAGTACCGCGCTATGCGGTCAGACAGTAGTACCGCCCCTCGGCAGTACTACTGTGTCAGGTTTTTGCTACTTCCGTTTCTTTGCGGAAGTAGGCATGGAAGTTTCCCTTTTCCCCTGGCTGGGACTTTTGCCTCGCGGTAGTACCGCATGGGGGGCGCGGTAGTACCGCGCGTGCGGAAGTTCCGCCCCCAGCTCCTGTGTGTCTGTTTATCGGTTCTGTGCTGGGGTTGCGGCAGTACCGTGGGTCGGTACGGTAGTACCGCACAGCCGTGCGGTAGTACCGCTTGGATGCAAGCAGTAGTACCGCGTGGCCTTGCGGTAGTACCGCTGGCCAGGCGCGGTAGTACCGCTGGCCGCGGGCTGGTTGGTGGGTAATGGTTGGATTTTTCCCCACCTATAAAAGGGGGTCTTCTTCCCCAATGAACCTTATCCTTTTAGCTCGTGTTCTTCCCCCATTGTTGACCTTCTTCGAGCTTTCTAACTCTCAATCCCTCCAATGATTCTTGCTAGTTCTTGAGGGAAAAGAGAGAGGAGATCTAGATCCACGTTTCCACCAATCACTTTCTCCTCTTTGTGAGGGGAACCCCTTGGATCTAGATCTTGGAGTTCTTGGTGTTCTCCTTCTTGTTCTTCCTCTCATTTTCCTCCCTAGCACTAGTTGCTTCCATGGGATTTGAGAGAGAAGGACTTGGGCACTCCGTGTGCCTTTGCCACTGCATTTGGTGCATCAGTTTGAGTTCTCCACGGTGATACATGGAAGTTACAAGTTGAGAAGCTTATTACTCTTGGGTGCTTGGTACCCTTGAGCTTGTTCCTCTTGGGTGCTTGGGCGCCCTAGACGGTTGGTGGTGTTCGGAGCTCAATCATTGTGGTGTAAACTCCGGGCAAGCTTCGGGGTCTCCAATTAGGTTGTGGAGATCGCCCCAAGCAATTTGACGGGTACCGGTGACCCCCCCCCCCAAGGGTTGCCAAAGTGTACGGGTTCGGTGACAGCCCCCAAGGGTTGCCATTTGTACGGGTTCGGTGATCGCCCTCAAGGGTCCCTTAGTGGAATGAAGGCATCTTGCATTGTGCGAGGGTGTGAGGAGATTACGGTGGCCCTAGTGGCTTCTTGGGGAGCATTGTGCCTCCACACCGCTCCAAACGGAGATTAGCATCCACAAGGGTGTGAACTTTGTGATACATTGTCGTCTCCGCGTGCCTCGTTTATCTCTTACCCGAGCCCTTTACTTATGCACTTTACTTTGTGATAGCCATATTGTTTCTTGTCATATATCTTGCTATCACCTAAGTAGTTTATCTTGCTTAGCATAAGTTGTTGGTGCACATAGGTGAGCCTAGTTGTTTTAGGTTTTGTGCTTGACAAATTAACCGTTAGGTTTATTCCGCATTTGTTCAAGCCTAAGTCGTAATTATTTTAAAGCGCCTATTCACCCCCCCTCTAGGCGACATCAACGATCTTTCACAGTCCACCGCTCCCTGGCCATGGTTGCACGTTGACTCCGCTAGAGATTCCGACGTTGTGTGGTAGTCGGATTTTGTCCAATGAGCAGGTCAGTAATGGAGTTTGATCATGTAGTACTTAGTTATTCCATTTCCATCCCGTAATTTCTCCGCTGCCCACCGTCTTATATATAGGTCTGGGTCAGTGCCAACAAATATTGGCTTGCATACCTCCGACCGGATACCACCATCATTTTGCACAACATCCACAGCAGTGCGGCCGTTCCGGTAGACCCCTTCTCCACCATTGGGATCAGCCTTCCGGACTGGCTGGGCTTGAATACGTATGATGATGCCTACATGAGATTGAAGAAGATAGCAATTGCGGACCCACCGACAAAGCGACGCGGCTACGACGATTACTATCTCATCGCGGTGTTCGACATAAGGATTGCCATCAATTCAAGAGGCAGTAACGGCATAGACTGGTGCATGTTAGCGGCGGCAGATTTGTACCCCTACACGTTTGAAGACGCCGTGCGCCATCTAGGCTGCATCTTCGCGGTGACAAGCCAGGGGACTTGTTTCATCTGGTTGCCATCCTACGGTACGAGAGACTACAAATGGAATGCACAAACCATCATTTGCATCCCTAACGATACTCCATTATTTTGCAGGGACCAGTCATCCCGCAATCAAAATAAGATTGTCGATCCTGGAAGTGCATTTGCATCCGCGATTCGGTCTAACCTGGAACCTTGTAGATGACTTTGGCATATTGGGATTAACTATCTTAGTAGTCGTTACCCATGGTACCACTGATGTGCAACATGGTCACACAATCTACCACGATCGGACCGTCACCATCTACCCAGGTATTGCATTTTTTAACCCTCTCGCCTTCTCTTTCATTGTTGTACTAGTACTCTACTTACGTACTACTACCTCCATCCTAGTTTATTGGTCTCCATTGTAATTTGTGCCAAACATTGACCATAAATTTAATTAATAAAAAGTTTATGCATGTTATTAAAAATTATATCATTGAAAACAATGTTCAAAAACGAATCCAGTGATATAATTTTTGTTGGCATGCACTAACATTTTTTAAGTTAAATATTTAGTCAAAATTTGGAAGAAATTACAAAGGGGACTAATAAACTAGGACGATGGTAGTAGTAGGAGTACTTTTTACCTTGGAGGGCGCGTATAGCTAGCTAGGCCCTTGAATACTTGAACCCACTAGCTGCCACCATCTTTGTTTTTCCATGTCTTACTATCCCATCCATGTAGCCAAGAGTGGCTATATATAATAAGCCGGTTATTTTACTTCCTCTATACCGGAGTAGTACTATTTGCTGCACAGTATTACTGACTGCCATATTTGAGCACAACATTATTATGCATGGACCTTGACTATGTATGTCACCATGTGTCCAGATCTGAGATGCCGCGTGTACCAGATGAACGACGCCGAGTTCGACCCCCATGATGCTACGTGGGTGCCGAGGAACACTCTTGGAGAGTACTCGCTTTTCATTGGGGACAACTACCCCATTGTGAAGCGGATGCCACCTTCCGTGCACAACATGGAAGGCCTACCGTTCATGAAGCATGGTTGTGTTGTCCGTGCGCACTGCCGGATGAATGACATGCTGGGACACGCTATCCCTGATTTATGCTGCTTCAGCTTGGATGAGTCTCCATCATGTGGAACCAGACTAGAAAGCTGCAACAATGATTCCCGTTGCCCACTGCTATGGATCGTGCCATCCATGAAGAACACCTGGGACTGGAACCTGGAGGAGGACATGTAGCCCATCTATAACGTGTAATTGGAGTACGGTAAATTGTGAACGGTAGCGCTGTGAATATATGTATACTAGTCGTGCACAAATTTATCACATGAATTGGAGATGAACTTGTGTGGCATACTGGCATTTGTCCTTTAGAATTTATTACTAGTAAATGTGTTATGTGTACGTGCAACTTGTGTGGTTGTTGCACGGGCTCCAACACGCTCTTTCAGAAAAAAGGTGGCACAACTTTGGATATACGTGACGTGGTGGCATCATAAAGTAGCATCGTTCGCTATAGTTGTAGTACGCTCCTACTAGGACGACAACTCCTATAAAACCTTGCGCTTGGCTCTTTGCCTCTTCGTGAGGTTCAACAATTCGTACTCATGTGAACCTGGCACTTTTCTCTTCGCCTCTTCGGAAGGTCCAATAATGATGATACTACAGTACACATTATGCTTCTAGCAATATGACACCGATTGAACTGCTGCACGTCCACCGCGAGGGCGAGGGAGAGGGAGAGGGCGCGCTGTAGTTAAAACCCTCTCCTCGTCCTGTGAACCACCGCGCGCGTGGGCGAGGGAGAGGCGTATTAAGCAAGCTTCTCCTCGTTCGGCGAATTGACAGGACACATCAAAGTAGTACTAGTACTAGTCCATACTGCGTCCTTTTCGGTTAATATGGCTTAATTTGAAACGAGAAAAATACACTCGCACTCAACGTATGTAACAGTACGCTCTTTACGTTCACTATATATAGTTTTGCGGTGATTATACAATCACTAGCTCATCGTAGAGCACCGTATTGCACCCTACTGACCGGCCACATAGTCGACGTGGCACTTTGTTGACTGGTTAAATTGTCACCTGGTTTCTGGGTCCCACCTGTCAGTTGGCAGAGCAAAGAAATCAGCTAAAAAACAAAGAGTGTAGTACATCTACACTTCCAATACATTTTGCCTTTAATCTAAATCGATACTGATTGACTAATGCACCAACTTGTGCTCTAGGTATAGGCTACATGTCTATCCTTAATTACAGCATGCAACGACCTTCATTTAATCTTCTTCTCTCAATGGTCGCATGCACACATAACTTTTGGGCGTTAATTATGCCCTGTTCAATGTGTAAATCTCTAAATGTACAATCTTTCACGGACGTAGGGAGTAGGTTGAGCACTTGAGCGTGAGCGTGTGTGTTGCGTCATGTGCAGTGAGCCGCATGGGTGCGTGAGTGTTGCATGTGTCCATGTGTACGTGTGAGTGTTGCATGTTGCATGCATGCACGGGGCTTACTCCCTCCCATTGACATGTTCATATTTCAAGCTTCCTCTGTTTCCTCCATATGGTGATACTCCCTCTATTCCCAAATACGGAGTAAAATCCTCCCTCTGTTACCAAATACAGAGTATTTGTCTTTCTAGAGATTTTAACAAATGACTACGTACGAAGCAAAATGAGTGAAGTGAGCGTAGAGGCATAGGGATAATGTAGAAAGGAAGTCTTCGCGATCCATTATTCCCCATCTCGGTCAGAGAGAACTATTCAACTAGTCTTCGCCGTGAAGTGACAATACATGCTCTAGCAGATGGGACACTTAATTAATAAGCTGAACCAGCGTGTTGGTGTTACTAAATCAGCCTTACCCGATACTACCATCATGTTTGCCAGTAGAGCACGCTTCTATCCTCCATTAACTGACATATGGGCCCTCTTGTGGTAGACCCACATGTCATCGGTGTAACTATTTACAATCCGAAGGACGGTATATCCTGGTAGTAGTAGTAGAATTGAGATTTAATGCACTTTCTTCCCCGTCTTCCACTCTTCTTCCTCTTCTCTTCTTCTTCCTCTTCTCTTCTTCTTCCTCCTCTCTTCCCCATCGTCGGCCGCACACCATTTCCCCCCGCTCATTGCTCGCCTGCCCGCGCTATCTTCCTTGGTAGCTCACGCGTACCATATCCCCCCGCTTACTGCTCGGCCACACGAGGAGAAGCTTCTTCGCTCGCCCGCCCTAATCCACTTCCCCGCTAGTTCGCAGGCACCAAAAACCCCAA
This sequence comes from Triticum urartu, assembly GCF_056163025.1. Lineage (NCBI taxonomy): Eukaryota > Viridiplantae > Streptophyta > Magnoliopsida > Poales > Poaceae > Triticum > Triticum urartu. The sequence continues at coordinate 378,366,379 of NC_141878.1, read as the reverse complement.
TGGCAGAACCGACTGACACGTAGAGCCGCAATTGGAATTCCCTCCCCGATGTTCTCTTGGAGCAGATCTGTAATCGTATGGACCTATCAGCACCGTCTGTCTGGCCGCATGCTTGGTGTCTTTGTATCGTCTACTCATCTGCAACCGGCCGGCTCTTTTCAAGACACCCCGCTTGCTGATGCCTGATCCTCGCAGGTGGCCCAGGCACCAACTTGACGATCCTACGGATGTTGCCGTGGTGCCCCTCGACATGCTACCACTACCCGTCCACCTACCCTTCATGCGCGGCCACTACTGGGCGGGCATGAAGGCCAACTGGATCGTCCTCATCCACCAATCCAGTAGTCTGTGGCGTCTCATGGATATCTACACCCAGCGAGAGATCACCCTTCCATCTTTGGATACCGCTGCCATCGAGCCTCGCGGCCCGTCGGACACTTCTGCCTACTACGCACGAGAAGCATCGAGCTTTTGGCTCGACCTCTGTTTGCTAAAGGTTGTAATCTGCGAAGTGCCCACACCATTAGAAGACTACATGGATTACAAGCTCATTGCCGTGTTCAACATGGGATTAGTCTATCTGGAATCCGGTCGCCATACATGGTTATGGCTCATCGTCGATCCTCTTCACCCAACACTTTTGTCTGATGCTATAGTGCACAAGGGCATCGTTTATGCGGTCGACTGACAGATTGTCTGCCTATACTGGTGTAATCTATCGTCGTGTAATTGTTCTATCTCATCTCATCTTTACCTTAAGAATACGACTGCCTGTTCATTGTTACAAATTTAGAATATATAGTATGTCTATAACCACATCATTGCTATATGTTCCTCTCATTTCCTAGATTTTTATGACCACACGTGTTATTGTTAGAGTTGATATGAGAACAATTGGTATCTAATGATTGTTAGAATAGATATTATGAGTATAACCTCATGATTGCTATATGTTACTCTCATTTCCAAGATTTTTATAACAACGCATGTTATTGCTTAGAGTTGATATGATAACTATAGTAAGTGTTATGGTAGAATATGAGTAGGCTCTGTCATATCTATTTTCCTCTCATTGTTACAAGATGTTTGAACCATGATATATTGCTAGAATATGAAAGCCATTGGCTTATTTTTTTAACTTGGGGTATGATTATGACCACGGCATTGCAATTCTCTGTCTATGATATGTTTTACTGTTATAATAATCTTAATTCCACAAATACTCTGAAGATTGTTTATTTTTGTCCTTTTGGTCTCCAATTTGAATTGTTGTAGCAGACGCAAATGCGCCGGCCTTCATGATTCCAGGACCTGGAATCATACCAGCCGATGGGTGGTGGTTTATCGCTCGTTCAGCTGATGGTGGTCATTTGATGCTCATTTTCATGTACCAAATTGACCAAACCATTTCATCAAACCACATGCAGTACAATGCCTGGGGCGTTCGTGACATTGATGGCTATGGCTGCTTCGTGTTTGAGAAAGATCCCAGCTCCGTTGGGCCAGGCGTATTCAACTGGAGGCGGGTTTATAGCCTCGGCAACCACTCCATGTTCCTCGAGCTCAATTATCCGATCATCCAACCAATCATCGATCATATCATCGGCGATGATTACCGTGCTATACAACTTCCATTCTCCAGGGGGGACTGTGATTACACATCATACCATGGGTTTCATGAATCACCATATCCAGAGATTCGTCGACACGGCTTGTTGCGAGATAATCTTTAGTGTGTGAAAGCCATCAAGCTTCCATGCGATGGACGGCTTTTGTAAACCCTACATGCGGCGATGTGGTTCATGCCAACAACAAATATGCACGACTTGATTCGTACTGATATGTAGACTGAGCCATGTATTCTGCTGTTGTAGTACGACCCTCTTTTGTTGGACTGTTGTTAGTTTGAAGCACTCCTCTGGTTTGAAGGATAGATACCTTTCTGGGATCAAGTGCATCCTAACTCACCTGCACAGGATGTACTGATAATGATGATGGAGACGCTGTGCAGTATATATATATATATATACCACTTAGGCTTCAAGTGAGTACTTGTTAGTTAAACCTATAGTTAAAATGTGACACTAAATACGACTAGTAAGAAGTACAGTAGCAGTACTAGTATACGTCGGTCAAATTATTCATCATGTCCACACATTGAATTGACATGACAACACGCTGCACGTGAGCTGACACAAGAATCCCGACGGCGTGTTCGGGTATTCTAGACTTCAGATTTGGAGTACCACTTATCTGTTGAAATCTTTCATCATTCACTTAAAACAGTCGATTGATCATACATTGAGTACCATATAACTGGAATTAACCCATGCAAGTCAAAGAAGGATTGGCTGGTGCTGCCGGCTGGCGTCAAGTTCGATCCCACGGATCAGGAGCTGATCGAGCAGCTTGAGGCTAAAGTGAGTGCTGACAGCGCGAGATCTCACCCTCTCATCCATTTGTTCATACCAACCATCGACAGCGAGCACGGCATATGCTACACCCATCCTGAGAAATTTCTAGGTAAGACACCGATCGGCCGTCTACTTGCACAAACATATTCCTTTGTTTATAGCTCTATTTTTCTTTTTAGACGTAGACCTGGTGAAGCAATTACATTTTGACAGTTAATATAAAGTGAAACAAGTGACTGCAACATGCCAAAGATGTTATGAAAATTCCAACTACGTACACTAAAACCTGTATTCGACAATACTGCAGGTATCACACTGAGTGGCCTAAGAAAAACATTTCTTCCAGCACAATTCCAGGGCGTTCAAAAGGGGCACGTGGATGCGTCGCAAGATATAGTCGGAGTGCGGCATGCACGCGATGTGGCACAACACCGGCAATACCTTTGCCGGTGATGGTCAACGGCCAGCAGATGGGCAGCAAAAAGGTTCTGGTGCTGCACACCAACAAGAACTTCGACCAGCAGAGGACCAACTGGGTGATGCACCAGTACCACCTCGGGGACCTGGAGCAAGAGAAGGAGCGGGAGCTAGTCCTCTGCAAGATTATCTACCAGACGAACACTAGGGCCAGGAGTAAAAGGATTATAAGTTAGTTTGGTATTGGTACTTGTACTACCTTGTCGTCCGCAAGTTGGTATTGTTGTTAACGATCTTTTGGCATGAACTTGGCATTTGCTTCCAACCATCATGCCGAGGGTCGACGTGGATATAAAGATGATTCATTTGTTTCGAAATGAATTTTCAGGCACCTGATTTTTATTTGATGGGTAGCATAAGCACCCGTCGTTCGAATTCCCAGTTCTCCAATTTTTTCGAAACAAGTGCATGCCCTTATTATCACGATGAAAAAACAATATCCCTGCTGCATCCCAGTTATCAGTCTGTGCTTGCAGAATTCTCTCATTTATTGAGCACGTATATTGTTTTTTAGGTCAAGCAAGTTTCAACTGGGCTGTAGACTGCCCAGGCTTGGTTTTGTTTTTAACAGGCCAAGCCCATGAGGACAACGGGGCACAAAGATCCAGCAGGTATCTACTGGCCTCTGACCCGCCAGCGTTAGTTATATTTTTGAAGGAAATATGCCCTAGAGGCAATAATAAAGTTATTATTTATTTCCTTATATCATGATAAATGTTTATTATTCATGCTAGAATTGTATTAACCGGAAACATAATACATGTGTGAATACATAGACAAACAGAGTGTCACTAGTATGCCTCTACTTGACTAGCTCGTTAATCAAGGATGGTTATGTTTCCTAACCATGGACAAAAAGAGTTGTTATTTGATTAACGGGATCACATCATTGGATGAATGATCTGATTGACATGACCCATTCCATTAGCTTAGCACCCGATCGTTTAGTATGTTGCTATTGCTTTCTTCATGACTTATACATGTTCCTATGACTATGAGATTATGCAACTCCCGTTTGCCGGAGGAACACTTTATGTGCTACCAAACGTCACAACGTAACTGGGTGATTATAAAGGTGCTCTACAGGTGTATCCAAAGGTACATGTTGGGTTGGCGTATTTCGAGATTAGGATTTGTCACTCCGATTGTCGGAGAGGTATCTCTGGGCCCTCTCGGTAATGCACATCACATAAGCCTTGCAAGCATTGCAACTAATGAGTTAGTTGTGAGATGATGTATTACGGAACGAGTAAAGAGACTTGCCGGTAACGAGATTGAACTAGGTATTGAGATACCGACGATCGAATCTCGGGTAAGTAACATACCGATGACAAAGGGAACAACATATGTTGTTATGCGGTCTGACCGATAAAGATCTTCGTAGAATATGTGGGAGCCAATATGAGCATCCATGTTCCGCTATTGGTTATTGACCGGAGACGTGTCTCGGTCATGTCTACATTGTTCTCGAACCCGTAGGGTCCCCACGCTTAAGGTTTCGATGACAGTTATATTATGAGTTTATGCATTTTGATGTACCGAAGTTTGTTCAGAGTCCCGGATGTGATCACGGACATGAAGAGGAGTCTCGAAATGGTCGAGACATAAAGATTGATATATTGGAAGCCTATATTTGGATATCGGAAGTGTTCCGGGTGAAATCGGGATTTTACCAGAGTACCGGGAGGTTACCGGAACCCCTCGGGAGGTATATGGGCCTTAGTGGGCTCTAGTGGAAGAGAGGAGAGGTGGCCAGGGCTGGGCCGCGCGCCCCTCCCCCCCTAGTCCGAATAGGACAAGGAGAGGGGGCCGGCGCCCCCCTTCCTTCTCTCTCTCCTCTTTCCCCCCTCCCGAATCCTATTCCAACTAGGAAAGGGGGGAATCCTACTCCCGGAGGGAGTAGGACTCCTCTTGGCGCGCCCTCTCCTAGCCGGCCGCACCCCTCCCCCTCTGATCCTTTATATACGAAGGCAGAGTGCACCCCTAGACACACAAGTTGATCCACGTGATCATATTCTTAGCCGTGTGCGGTGCCCCCTTCCACCATAGTCCTCGATAATATTGTAGCGGTGCTTAGGCGAAGCCCTGCGACGGTAGTACATCAAGATCGTCACCACGCCGTCGTGCTGACAGAACTCTTCCCCGACACTTTGCTGGATCGGAGTCCGGGGATCATCATCGAGCTGAACATGTGCTAGAACTCGGAGGTGCCGTAGTTTCGGTGCTTGATCGGTCGGGCCGTGAAGACGTACGACTACATCAACCACGTTGGGCTAACGCTTCCGTTATCGATCTACAAGGGTACGTAGATCACACTCTCCCCTCTCGTTGCTATGCATCACCATGATCTTGCGTGTGCGTAGGAATTTTTTTGAAATTACTACGTTCCCCAACAGTGGCATCCAAGCCTAGGTTTTATATGTTGATGATATATGCACGAGTAGAACACAAGTGAGTTGTGGGCGATATAAGTCATACTGCTTACCAGCATGTCATACTTTGGTTCGCCGGTATTGTTGGACGAAGCGGCCCGGACCGACATTACGCGTATGCTTACGCGAGACCGGTTCTCCCGACATGCTTTGCACAAAGGTGGCTAGCGGGTGACAGTTTCTCCAACTTTAGTTGAACCGAGTGTGGCTACGCCCGGTCCTTGCGAAGGTTAAAACAGCACCAACTTGACAAACTATCGTTGTGGTTTTGATGCGTAGGTAAGATTGGTTCTTGCTTAAGCCCGTAGCAGCCACGTAAAACTTGCAACAACAAAGTAGAGGACGTCTAACTTGTTTTTGCAGGGCATGTTGTGATGTGATATGGTCAAGACATGATGCTAAATTTTATTGTATGAGATGATCATGTTTTGTAACCGAGTTATCGGCAACTGGCAGGAGCCATATGGTTGTCGCTTTATTGTATGCAATGCAATCGCACTGTAATGCTTTACTTTATCACTAAGCGGTAGCGATAGTCGTGGAAGCATAAGATTGGCGAGACGACAATGATGCTACGATGGAGATCAAGGTGTCGCGCCGGTGACGATGGTGATCACGACGGTGCTTCGAAGATGGAGATCACAAGCACAAGATGATGATGGCCATATCATATCACTTATATTGATTGCATGTGATGTTTATCTTTTATGCATCTTATCTTACTTTGATTGATGGTAGCATTATAAGATGATCTCTCACTAATTATCAAGAAGTGTTCTCCCTGAGTATGCACTGTTGCGAAAGTTCTTCGTGCTGAGACACCACGTGATGATCGGGTGTGATAGGCTCTACGTTCAACTACAACGGGTGCAAAACAGTTGCACACACGGAATACTCAGGTTATACTTGACGAGCCAAGCATATACAGATATGGCCTCGGAACACAGAGACCGAAAGGTCAAGCGTGAATCATATAGTAGATATGATCAACATAGTGATGTTCACCAATGAAACTACTCCATCTCACGTGATGATCGGACATGGTTTAGTTGATTTGGATCACGTAATCACTTAGAGGATTAGAGGGATGTCTATCTAAGTGGGAGTTCTTTAAGTAATATGATTAATTGAACCTAAATTTATCATGAACTTAGTACCTGATAGTATCTTGCTTATCTATGTTTGATTGTAGATAGATGGCCTGTGTTGTTGTTCCGTTGAATTTTAATGCGTTCCTTGAGAAAGCAAAGTTGAAAGATGATGGTAGGAATTACACGGACTGGGTCCATAACTTGAGGATAATCCTCATTGCTACATAGAAGAATTACGTCCTCGAAGCACTGCTGGGTGCCAGGCCTGCTGCTGGAGCAACACCAGATGTTATGAACGTCTGACAGAGCAAAGCTGATGACTACTCGATAGTTCAGTGTGCCATGCTTTATGGCTTAGAGTCGGGATTTCAACGACGTTTTGAACGTCATGGAGCATATGAGATGTTCCAGGAGTTGAAGTTAATATTTCAAGCAAATGCCTGGATTGAGAGATATGAAGTCTCCAATAAGTTCTATAGCTGCAAGATGGAGGAGAACACTTCTGTCAGTGAGCATATACTCAAAATGTCTGGGTATAATAATCACTTGATTCAATTGGGAGTTGATCTTCCAGATGATTGCGTCATTGACAGAATTCTCCAATCACTGCCACCAAGCTACAAGAGCTTCGTGATGAACTATAATATGCAAGGGATGAATAAGACTATTCCCGAGCTCTTCGCAATGCTGAAAGCTGTGGAGGTAGAAATCAAGAAGGAGCATCAAGTGTTGATGGTCAACAAGACCACTAGTTTCAAGAAAAAGGGCAAAGGAAAGAAGAAGGGTAACTTCAAAAAGAATAGCAAGCAAGTTTCTACTCAAGAGAAGAAACCCAAAACTGGACCTAAGCCTGAAACTGAGTGCTTCTACTGCAAGCAGACTGGTCACTGGAAGCGGAACTGCCTCAAGTATTTGGCGGATAAGAAGGATGGCAAGGTGAACAAAGGTATATGTGATATACATGTTATTGATGTGTACCTTACTAATGCTCGCAGTAGCACTTGGGTATTTGATACTGGTTCTGTTGCTAATATTTGCAACTCGAAATAGGGACTACGGATTAAGCAAAGATTGGCTAAGGACGAGGTGACGATGCGCGTGGGAAATGGTTCCAAAGTCGATGTGGTCGTGGTCGGCACGCTACCTCTACATCTACCTTCGGGATTAATATTAGACCTGAATAATTGTTATTTGGTGCCAGCGTTAAGCATGAACATTATATCTGGATCTTGTTTGATGCGAGACGGTTATTCATTTAAATCAGAGAATAATGGTTGTTCTATTTACATGAGTAATATCTTTTATGGTCGTGCACCCTTAAGGAGTGGTCTATTCTTATTAAATCTCGATAGTAGTGACACACATATTCATAGTGTTGAAACCAAAAGATGCAGAGTTGATAATGATAGTGCAACTTATTTGTGGCACTGCCGTTTGGGTCATATCGGTATAAAGCGCATGAAGAAACTCCATACTGATGGGCTTTTGGAACCACTTGATTATGAATCACTTGGTACTTGCGAACCGTGCCTTATGGGTAAGATGAAAAAAACACCGTTCTCTGGTACTATGGAGAGAGCAACAGATTTGTTAGAAATCATACATACAGATGTATGTGGTCTGATGAATGTTGAGGCTCGTGGCGGATATCGTTATTTTCGCACCTTCACAGATGACTTAAGCAGATATGGGTATATCTACTTAATGAAACACAAGTCTGAAATGTTTGAAAAGTTCAAAGAATTTCAGAGTGAAGTTGAAAATCATCGTAACAAGAAAATAAAATTCCTACGATCTGATCGTGGGGGAGAATATTTGAGTTACGAGTTTGGTGTACATTTGAAACAATGTGGAATAGTTTCTCAACTCACGCCACCTGGAACACCACAGCGTAATGGTGTGTCTCAACGTCCTAATCGTACTTTACTAGATATGGTGCGATCTATGATGTCTCTTACTGATTTACCGCTATCATTTTGGGGATACGCTCTAGAGACGGCCGCATTCACGTTAAATAGGGCACCATCAAAATCTATTGAGACGACGCCTTATGAACTATGGTTTGGCAAGAAACCAAAGTTGTCGTTTCTGAAAGTTTGGGGCTGCGATGCTTATGTGAAAAAGCTTCAACCTGATAAGCTCGAACCCAAATCGGAGAAATGTGTCTTCATAGGATATCCAAAGGAAACTATTGGATACACCTTCTATCACAGATCCGAAGGCAAGACTTTTGTTGCTAAATTCGGAAACTTTCTAGAGAAGGAGTTTCTCTCGAAAGAAGTGAGTGGGAGGAAAGTAGAACTTGACGAGGTAACTGTACCTACTCCCTTATTGGAAAGTAGTACATCACAGAAACCTGTTTCTATGACACCTACACCAATTAGTGAGGAAGCTAATGATAATGATCATGAAACTTCAGAAAAAGATACTACTGAACCTCGTAGATCAACCAGAGTGAGATCTGCGCCAGAGTGGTACGGTAATCCTGTTCTGGAAGTCATGCTACTAGATCATGATGAACCTACGAACTATGAAGAAGCGATGGTGATCCCAGATTCCGCAAAATGGCTTGAAGCCATGAAATCTGAGATAGGATCCATGTATGAGAACAAAGTATGGACTTTGGTTGACTTGCCCAATGATCGGCAAGCAATTGAGAATAAATGGATCTTCAAGAAGAAGACTGACGCTGACGGTAATATTACTGTCTACAAAGCTCGACTTGTCACAAAAGGTTTTTGACAAGTTCAAGGGATTGACTACGATGAGACCTTCTCACCCGTAGCGATGCTTAAGTCTATCTGAATCATGTTAGCAATTGCCGCATTTTATGATTATAAAATTTGGCAGATGGATGTCAAAACTGCATTCTTGAATGGATTTCTGGAAGAAGAGTTGTATATGATGCAACCAGAAGGTTTTGTCGATCCAAAGGGAGCTGACAAAGTGTGCAAGCTCCAGCGATCCATTTATGGACTGGTGCAAGCCTCTCAGAGTTGGAATAAACGTTTTGATAGTGTGATCAAAGCATTTGGTTTTATACAGACTTTTGGAGAAGCCTGTATTTACAAGAAAGTGAGTGGGAGCTCTGTAGCATTTCTGATATTATATGTGGATGACATATTACTAATTGGAAATGATATAGAATTTCTGGATAGCATAAAGGGATACTTGAATAAGAGTTTTTCAATGAAAGACCTCGGTGAAGCTGCTTATATATTAGGCATTAAGATCTATAGAGATAGATCAAGACGCTTAATTGGACTTTCACAAAGCACATACCTTGACAAAGTTTTGAAGAAGTTCAAAATGGATCAAGCAAAGAAAGGGTTCTTTCCTGTGTTACAAGGTGTGAAGTTGAGTAAGACTCAATGCCCGACCACTGCAGAAGATAGAGAGAAAATGAAAGATGTTCCCTATGCTTCAGCCATAGGCTCTATCATGAATGCAATGCTGTGTACCAGACCTGATGTGTGCCTTGCTATAAGTCTAGCAGGGAGGTACCAAAGTAATCCAGGAGTGGATCACTGGACAACGGTCAAGAACATCCTGAAATACTTGAAAAGGACAAAGGATATGTTTCTCATTTATGGAGGTGACAAAGAGCTCATCGTAAATGGTTACGTTGATGCGAGCTTTGACACTGATCCGGACGATTCTAAATCGCAAACCGGATACGTGTTTACATTAAACGGTGGAGCTGTCAGTTGGTGCAATTCTAAACAAAGCGTCGTGGCAGGATCTACGTGTGAAGCGGAATACATAGCTGCTTCGGAAGCAGCAAAATGAAGGAGTCTGGATGAAGGAGTTCATATCCGATCTAGGTGTCATACCTAGTGCATCGGGTCCAATGAAAATCTTTTGTGACAATACTGGTGCAATTGCCTTGGCAAAGGAATCCAGATTTCACAAGAGAACCAATCACATCAAGAGACGCTTTAATTCCATCCGGGATCAAGTCCAGGTGGGCGACATAGAGATTTGCAAGATACATACGGATCTGAATGTGGCAGACCCATTGACTAAGCCTCTTCCACGAGCAAAACATGATCAGCACCAAGGCTCCATGGGTGTTAGAATCATTACTGTGTAATCTAAATTATTGACTCTAGTGAAAGTGGGAGACTGAAGGAAATATGCCCTAGAGGCAATAATAAAGTTATTATTTATTTCCTTATATCATAATAAATGTTTATTATTCATGCTAGAATTGTATTAACCAGAAACAACATGTGTGAATACATAGACAAACAGAGTGTCACTAGTATGCCTCTACTTGACTAGCTCGTTAATCAAAGATGGTTATGTTTCCTAACCATGGACAAAAAGAGTTGTTATTTGATTAACGGGATCACATCATTGGATGAATGATCTGATTGACATGACCCATTCCATTAGCTTAGCACCCGATCGTTTAGTATGTTGCTATTGCTTTCTTCATGACTTATACATGTTCCTATGACTATGAGATTATGCAACTCCCGTTTGCCGGAGGAACACTTTGTGTGCTACCAAACATCACAACGTTACTGGGTGATTATAAAGGTGCTCTACAGGTGTCTCCAAAGGTACATGTTGGGTTGGCGTATTTCGAGATTAGGATTTGACACTCCGATTGTCGGAGAGGTATCTCTGGGCCCTCTAGGTAATGCACATCACATAAGCCTTGCAAGCATTGCAACTAATGAGTTAGTTGTGAGATGATGTATTACGGAACGAGTAAAGAGACTTGCCGGTAACGAGATTGAACTAGGTATTGAGATACCGATGATCGAATCTCGGGTAAGTAACATACCGATGACAAAGGGAACAACGTATGTTGTTATGCGGTCTGACCGATAAAGATCTTCGTACAATACGTGGGAGCCAATATGAGCATCCAGGTTCCGCTATTGGTTATTGACCAGAGATGTGTCTCGGTCATGTCTACATTGTTCTCGAACCCGTAGGGTCCGCACGCTTAAGGTTTCGATGACAGTTATATTACGAGTTTATGAATTTTGATGTACCAAAGTTTGTTCGGATTCCCGGATGTGATCACGGACACGACGAGGAGTCTCTAAATGGTCGAGACATAAAGATTGATATATTGGAAGCCTATATTTGGATATCGGAAGTGTTCCGGGTGAAATCGGGATTTTACCGGAGTACCGGGAGGTTACCGGAACCCCCCGGGAGGTATATGGGCCTTAGTGGGCTTTAGTGGAAGAGAGGAGAGGTGGCCAGGGCTGGGCTGCGTGCCCCTCCCCCCCTAGTCCAAATAGGACAAGGAGAGGGGGCCGGCGCCCCCCTTCCTTCTCTCTCTCCTCTTTCCCCCCTCCCGAATCCTATTCCAACTAGGAAAGGGGGGGAATCCTACTCCCGGAGGGAGTAGGACTCCTCCTGGCGCGCCCTCTCCTGGCCGGCCACACCCCCCCTTTGATCCTTTATATATGGAGGCAGAGGGCACCCCTAGACACACAAGTTGATCCACGTGATCATATTCTTAGCCGTGTGCGGTGCCCCCTTCCACCATAGTCCTCGATAATATTGTAGCGGTGCTTAGGCGAAGCCCTGCGACGGTAGTACATCAAGATCGTCACCACGCCGTCGTGCTGACGGAACTCTTCCCCGACACTTTGCTGGATTGGAGTCCGGGGATCGTCATCGAGCTGAACATGTGCTAGAACTCGGAGGTGCCGTAGTTTCGGTGCTCGATCGGTCGGGCCATGAAGACGTACGACTACATCAACCACATTGTGCTAACGCTTCCGTTATCGATGTATAAGGGTACATAGATCACACTCTCCCCTCTCGTTGCTATGCATCACCATGATCTTGCGTGTGCGTAGGAATTTTTTTGAAATTACTACGTTCCCCAACAATTTTGTCTTACAACATCCGCATGCACTTCTTTTACTGAATCAAACACACAGCCCATTTCTATTTTCCTCTTGAAACGCATGTCCTACATCCGTTTTCTACTCTCTACCTATAGTTTTACTAGTTCATATACACGTATCATTATATTGAAAATACATAAAATTCACTTCTCATATTTACATCCTTATTTTTGTTGTTGTTTTCCCTCCCAGCGCTGATTTTTTTACCACTGGTTTTCCCTTAAACCAACTCAATTGTCCCACGTCTTATTTGCTTACAAAAACAAAACGATTTTTTTGGCAAATCAATAAGTTCTTAATTTTTTTTATCATTTCGGGATTACAAAAGTTCGGACTCCACCGAAATATGCAAAATAAGGTTGAACTTTTTGACCATGATCCTGGGCAGAAAATGGGTTGTAATAAATTACTTAAGAATTAGCAAATGGGCTGCAAATTATTAAAAAATAGCAAATGGGCTCTATGTTGTCTGCCACGGATTTGGAGGCTGACTTGTGGGCCGACTAAGTTCATGCGTACACAAGGTTTATCAAATAAGAAACTTAGTCAACAATCGACTCTACCAGCGTCAGACAGTTAGATGTCAATCTAACGGCAATCGTGCTTCTTCAGTCTCTGATCTTCCTGCCCCAGCTGCCCAAACCAGCGCCGTCGGAACCGCCTGCTCCCGCCTCCCGTGGCCGGCTGTACTGCCGGGCAGGCCTCACGGCCCCATCATATACTCGCACCCCTGGGCTGTCTATCCCTCTACTCACCCACACCTCCTGTTATTTTCCGGCGACGGCAGCCGAACCTGTCGACCCTCGTACTCTCCACCGTGTGGGTAGCCACTGCCGTGTCTTCCCCGGCTCCGTGCCGTTCCCTTCGTAGGACTCACCATCATCGACCACCCTGGTGCTCTCGGCGCGGCGTGGTCAACATGGTCAACGAACGACATCCATCGGAAGTGGACTGTACATGGAGAGGCTGACAACTGGGTCCACGGCCGCACACAAGGAAATGCCTCTTTATTATGCGCAAAATAATGATTCCTCCACCTGACATCTAGGACCCGCCGGAAGGGCCTCTGTATTTCGCGGATAAAATGTTCCCCCCGCTGACAGGTCAGACCCACCAACTATATCTTTGCACGCAAGGAAGTGCCTCCTTATTGCGCACAAAAATGAATACCCCTGCCAGTTGGGACCCACCACAGTGGGAGGCTGACTTGTGGGCCTACTAAGTTGACGGGGATGGAGGGCTTTGTCAACTTAGTCAATATGAGTGATTCTAGCTCTAGTGACCGTACGATGTCCATCCAATGGCCTTAGTGCTTCTTCAACCTCTGGTCTTCTTGCTCCAGCCATCCAAAGCAGCGCCGTTCGTGCCGCATGCTCCTGCCTCCCGTGGCCGGTTGTGCTGTCGCGGAGGCCTCACCGCCCCCTACTATTCCCACCGCTGGCCAGGCCATCCCTCTACTCACCCACACCCCATGTTATTCTGCGGCGACAGTAGCCTCACACCGTAGCCGAACCAGTGAACCCTCATACTCCTCTCCGTGCGGGCATCCACTAGCGAGTCTTCCCCGGCTCCACGTCGTCCCCTTCCTAGACCTTGCCGTCGTCCACTGCCCTGGTGCTCTCGGCGCGGCATGGTCAACATGGTCAAGAAACGGCTTCCATCGGACGTGGACTGTACGTGGAGAGGCTGACAGCTGGGTCCACAGCCGCAGTAAGGAAGTGCCTCCTTATTACGTGCAAAATAATTATTCCTCCACCTGACAGTCGGGACCCACCGGACGGGCCACCGTATTTCGCGAAAAAAAACGTTTCCCTCTAACTGTTGGGACCTACCAGCTACATGTTCGCACGCAAGGAAGTGCGTTCGGGCAAAAAAAATGATTCGCCCCCTGACTGCTGGGACCCACCAGCTACATCTTCATAGGCAAGGAAGTGCCTGGCAGTCGGGACCCACCTGGTCGAAGCGTACGTAGCGTTGTCATTTTGGTCGCGAACGTGTACGTACATACTGGTCGATGTAGAGGCACGTATGTGTCGTAGTAGAGGTGCGCACGTAGCATGTACACATACGTACAACGGCCAGTGGGCAAGAAAGAAAATACAGCCACGTACGTACATACGGGCAGGGTCTCGAATGCCTACTCGCGCATATGTACGACCACGGCTCGTGTACATGGCTGGGTCGAAACAGAGAAACAGCATCGTCGTCGTGTTCATGGGGAGCCAACTGGCTGGGTCGGAACGGAATGCGTCGTCGTGTTCATCAGGAGGGCTTGGACGGAACAGCCGATGGAAACGAGGCCTGGCGTACCGCAGAACGGAGGAAACAGCCTAGTGTTCGACCGGCCACATTCGAAACGGGATCCTGTTCATTGGGAGGGGTCTGGCGTACCGTAAAACGGAGGAAACGGACCTCCTACGGTCAAAACGGGGGTCCTGTTGATCGGGAGGGGTGTGGCGTACCGCAAAACAGAGGAAATGGATTTGTGTTGGAGCGCTACGGTCGAAATGGGGGTCCTGTTCATCGGGAGGGGTGTGTCGTACCGCAAAATGGGACTCCACGAGATACTGTTCATCTCCACCGTCGACCCCCTCCAGCCTCGACGGGCTACTGTTCATCCACTGTCGACCTCCTCCAGCCTCCACCTGTGACTGTTCATCCACGGGCTCCTGTTTATCCAGCCTCCACCGCGCGCTACTCCACCGGCTACTGTTCAACCAGCCCTCTCCATGGGCTCCTGTTCAACCACCCCTCCACGGGCTACTGTTCATCCTGCCCTCCACCGTCTACTATTCATCCTACCCTCCACGGGGTGGTCCTGTTCATCCAGCCCTCCACGGGGTCCGGTTCATCCAGCCCCAACCGGCTCGATGATCGGGGTACTGTTCATCCATAGGCAACACCTCGGGGTCCTGTTCATCCACCCCCACCGGGAACAATTCATCCACCCCCCCCCCCCGCAATGCTCACTGTTCATCCAGAGGCAGTATCGATCGGCTTCAGTTAGCAGCAGTAGCGAAGGAATTGCTCGATTGGGTTCAGTTAACAGCCATCGACCGATCGCTCGTGTTCAGTAACGCGTAGCCTGCAGTGCAATCGCTCGGGTTCAGTTAGAGCCCAACGCCTCGCACACACACGCGTATGTACGAGAGAAACGTGCATCGCTCGGCCCCCGACCACCCACCGTAACGGGGGACTCCCCGATATTTTCCACGCACTCGCTTCTACCACGGTTTTTTTCGTCATGGACGGCCCAAAGAATGTCGTGCAGCTGCGTCTCTGGCCTGCCCAGGACGAAACTCCCATTTTCTATCATGATTTTTTTTCATAGAAGTAGGACCCCACCACATCTATGATGATACCGTGTTTTGTCACAATTATCGTCATAGAAGTGTCAAACTATGACAGAAAAGATTTTCGTTCGGCCCAAAATGTCACGGATGTGTCTTTTTTTGTAGTGATAAGATTTTTATATGCAGTTCTATATGCCCATAATGCATCATCAAGTTTCTTGGACCAATTCTTTCTAGATCTATTAACAGTCTTTTGCAAAATTAATTTAATCTCTCTATTACTCAATTCTACTTGACCACCAGATTGTGGGTGGTATGGAGATGCTATTCTATGATTAACATCATACTTAGCAATCTTTTTACGAAAAGCACCATGAATAAAATGTGAACCACCATCAATCATTAAGTATCTAGGGACTACAAACCTCAAAAAAATAACTTCTTTAAGCTTCTACCCACTTAGTAATGTAATCAACAGCAACTAAAATATGTGTATACCCATTAGAGGAAGGAAACGGTCACATATAATCAAAGCCCCAAACATCAAATGGTTCAATAACAAGTGAATAGTTCATAGGCATTTCTTGACGTCTACTAATATTACCAATTATTTAACATTCATCACAAGACAAGACAAACTTACGGGCATCTTCGAAAAGAGTAGGCCAATAAAAACCGGATTGCAATACCTTATGTGCAGTTCTATCTCCAGCATGGTGTCCTCCATAAGCCTCAGAGTGACACTTGCGTAGGATTTGTTCCTGTTCATGCTTAGGTACACAACGTCTAATAACACCATCTACTCCTTCTTTATAAAGGTGTGGGTCATCCCAGAAGTAATGTCTTAAATCATAGAAAACTTTTTTTTTGCTGATATGTGAAACTAGGTGGTATAAATTTAGCAACAATGTAATTAGCATAATCAGCATACCATGGAGCAGTACGAGAAGCATTTATGATAGCTAATCGTTCATCAGGAAAGCTATCATCAATAGGTAGTGGGTCATCAAGAACATTCTCTAACCTAGATAAGTTGTCTGCAACGGGGTTCTCAGCTCCCTTTTTATCAATAATATGCAAATCAAATTCTTGTAGCAAGAGAACCCATCTAATAAGTCTAGGTTTAGCATCTTTGTTTTCCATAAGATATTTAATAGCAGCATGATCAGTGTGAACAGTTACTTTAGAATCAACAATATAAGGTCTGAACGTATCACAAGCAAATACAACTGCTAAAAATTCTTTTTCAGTAGTAGCATAATTTCTCTGGGCACTGTCTAGAGTTTTACTAGCCTATTGGATAACACTTAATTTCTTATCAACTCTTTGTCCTAGAACAGCACCTACAGCATAATCACAAGCATCACACATGATTTCAAAGGGTAAATTCCAATCAGGTGGCTGAACAATAGGTGCAGAAATCCAGGATTTCGTAAGTATTTCAAATGCTTCTACACAATCATCATCAAAGACAAAAGGAACATATTTTTTAAGAGATTACTTAGAGGCCTAGAAATTTTTGAGAAGTCTATAATGAATCTCCTATAAAAGCAGCCTGACCAGGGAAACTTCTTATACCTTTAATGTCCTTAGGACACGACATCTTTTCAATAGCATCAACTTTAGCTTTATCAACTGCAATACCTCTTACAGAAATTTTATGCCCCAGGACAATACCTTCATTAACCATAAAGTGGCACTTCTCCCAATTCAAGACAAGATTAGTTTCTTCACATCTCTGCA